>NC_046295.1:64089653-65289653 GCF_004115265.2 Rhinolophus ferrumequinum | reverse complement strand
AAGGAAGTTAATGTCTATAAGCAGACAGGAACTTTGTATCTATAACCAGAGAGAACAGCGAGAATTCCACCTCATACATCCCTTCCCGTGCCAGGCTGCATCCGCTTGTCCTAGTCCCAGCAAGTCCTAGGGGTCCCCTCACTGCCGCCCTACCTGCTTCTTAGTAGGTGTCTTCGGCAGCCTCTGCTGCTGCCACTGCTGCTGTTGCTGCTCCCCATGACCTGGTGACCAGAGAGCCAGCTCAGTCCTCTTCTCCGACAGCTCCCTCCCTCCCCGGGGCTGCTCGTGGAGCCCTGCTCCACAGTGGTGACACTCTCTCCCTGGTCAGGACCAAGCCGGGCTGATGGGCAGAGGAGGGGGCTGCTGCTTCTTGAAATTGCAGTTTCCGAGTTCTACATGTGACCCCACTGAACTGAGACAAAGATCAAGTATGAGAGCTGTGGGCTGAGGGGGAGTGGTACCTAGAGATCTGGCCGTACCAGAAAACCTACCTTCTGTCTTCAGATCATAACGTACTTTCTTCAAATGTTCAGGATGTCTCAATGCTGGTCTCTGGAGAAATAGAAGAAGGAAAGCGCTACTGCTGGGAAAGGTCTTTGCCTTTCCCAAAATGTATCCCCCCAGTGCATTTCTCCATCTAGTCAACACGCACTTCTAGAGAACCAGGTGTGTGCAGCATCGTACCAGGGGTTCTGGAGAGGGGAAAAGTGTGGGGATGAAGTACAGAGGAAATAGAGAACGCTGCTCTCCTCAAAGCCCTCCCTATCATTTGCTCTCACCTACATATAGCCCTGCTCTTCTGTGGGGCATGGGACCAGAGTGGTAGGATGGAAGGGAAAGAAGAAACAGTCAACTGTTCCAGCCTTGACGAGAGACGAGTTTGGGTTTGCATGTAGACACCTTGCACTGAGGCTCCCCAGCTCTTACTTGCAGGGTGAGGTGGTGGACAGATAAAACCATCTTAGAAGAAATGGCACTGTCAGGTCGGCTCTTTTCCAGAGGAGGTTTCTTTTTCATCATGGCCAATTGTGTCTTCATCTCTGGACAAGGAGTCGTTTCCCCTGCACCTGACAAAAGACTGAAGAGGACAGAGACAGACAGACAATCACAGACAGCTCTTCTTGGAGAATGGCTGAGGAGAAAGAGATGAAAAGGGCTCCAGATTTGAAGAAATAGCCCCTTTGGGCCTAAAAGTGCTCATTCAGTAGCAGTTATGATCATTACAGAGTGTGGACTCAGTGTTTACTATCTGTCAGGCCCCTGTGCTATCTGCGGCTGAATCCTTACAACACCCTGAGGACATGTACTATTGTCCCCATTTTGCAAATGAGGAAAATGAAGCTTAAAGAGGCTAAATATATTACTAAAAATCATAAAGCCAGTAAGTTTCAATACAAAATGCAAAAGTTGTCTCACTCCAAACCACATATCCATTCTGCCTCCCACTTATCCATAACTCATCTATAAAAAGGTGTGCAATTGGGTCTCGCTCCTAGCGGAGGTTTAAATGAGGAATACATGTAATGTGCTTGTTTAGCACAGGGCACGGCTGATGGTAAGTACTTGAAAAGTGGTCGTGATGATTGTCACCGGTGCCTATTGGTAAGTCTAAGGACTCAGTGAACAAGGAGGGCAGCGGTTTTCTCCCCTCCCTACTCAGAAAGAGCACACTGCTTAGACCCTGCTCAGAAAAACAGGCTTACATGATACTTACTCGTTCAGGAGATCCTGAGGTAACATGTCAAACTGGTTCCAGAAAGGTATGAATTCTGAACTTAGTTGCTCAAACAAGTGTACTGGGAAGGAGGGAGGTTCTATTTTCCCTGAAGGTCTCAACTGTGTTTTCTGTGTTCTGCTTTCCAGAGAGAACCAGAGGGGGCTTGTCTTTCTGGAAGAGAAACAGTGGAAAGAAGTCCCTGGAGCACTCTCTTCAGTGCCACTTCCCATCCCACACAACTGGGGCACGTGAAGCTCTGTGTTTCCAGACCGACTCCAGCAGCAGCCTGCTCCCCAATCTGCACTACGTGGGCCGCCACATTTTTCCCTCTCTGGCTCCCCAACCCTATTGTTGAATTCAGATCACATGGGGATGAGTCGTTTTGTTTCTTTGTTTTATTAATTTATTTCTTTCTTTGGTTATTAATTTATTCACTGAACAAATATGTATTAGCCAACAACGTGTCAGGCACAGGGTTGGGGCTGGGCTGGGATTCAGCAATGAACAAAACGGACCAGGAGACTATTCTCATGGACATAGCAACCTTCCAGCTCTGTGACTCATCCAAGGTTACATTTACCCAATAAATGGTAGAATTCAAATTAGAAGCCCAGTTCTATTATAACTCCTAGTCCATTGAAATTCTATGTCCATCACACTGGGAATTAGTTTTTAATTGACCAAAAATTCCCCCTGAACACCCAACTATTCCCCCTCACATCTCTTCAAGGTGCTCTTCACCTTCCTACAGGAAGTAGGTAAGGAAAAAGTGTCTCTGAATCAAAAATGGTTTGGGAATTATTTTCTAAGAGGGGTTTTCTTTTGCAGATTTCATTCATTTAAAGAGAGAATAGGGGAAGGGGAAACATATCTGAAAGGAAAACAAAAATAAACTCTCCAAAGTAATATTATAACGCTTTGACCAAAACATCCAACTTACTGTAGCTGTCTTTCTTTTCTTCTTCCCATCCTGGCTGGGAACAATATATTTCCTCTCAGCTGGACTTGAAATAAGAATAAGCACAACTTATTCCCAGACATCTCAAACAAAAGCACCAAGAATATTTGTAAATGATGGCCATGAAAATTTCTATCCTGTATTCAATATTCAAAGGTGGCCATTGGGAGCCCAGCTGTACCTGCTACCTAGAGGCTGCTGGAAACAAGACCCCCACCCTCACATCTGAATTAGATTTGTACCATTCTCTCATGCAATCCTGTTATTTACTTTCCTAGCATTAATCCAAATTAATAATTATACACTTAGGTGTGGTTATGTTTGCAATGTCTGAATCCCCCACCAGCATAAGACCCCAGGAGGACAGGAATCCAGTCTATTTGGTTCTCCACTGAATTCCCACTGCTTAGCATCAGGAGGTAGTTTTGCTCTGTCATCTTCCTCCATTTTCCCTGGAACATGGATATAATGGCTAGAGCCCTAGCAGTCACTTAGACCTTAAAAGCCCTCATGAAGCACCTTAGAAGATGGAAGCCATGGCTGAGGATGATGACCCAGAAATCTAGAAGGCATAGCTGAGGATGATGACCCAGAAATCTAGAAGGAACTCTGGTTTCTGATTACCTCATGGGCCTCATGTACTAGCCCTGCCCCACCTATATCTGCGCTTCCTAAACATGAAAGAAAATAAACCCTTAGGTTTTTTTGTTTGTTTACACCATATATACACTCAAAAAATTGCATATATAAAGAAGCACTCACAGGATCATTAAAAAAAGAAAATGAAATAAAAAGGACTTCATAAGTTTCATCATATCTCAACAGTCACTTAACAGAATCTGAAAGCCTCAGCGGTCACAAAAGAAAAACCACATTCTTCCACAGGTTCTCAATATTAGCAAGACTTCACCTTTGTCATATTCTGCTTTGTACACAAGCTCTATATGCTATTCGTTTTGTGCCACTGTACTTGGCCTTGGGGTTGAGACCAAAGATTCATGTACTTTACTGAAAACTTTGTCACTAGTTGCTGATGGCTTATAAGATAAACTAATAGTCAGACAGCATTTGTTTCTTAATCAAACCTCACAAATACACCAGGCTCTATCTTGTATGCTATTTACTGCCATGTGGAATTTAATGTAGAGAAGTCCCAGGACATGAATCTCAAGTGCATTAAAACAGAATTACAGTGTAGCAAGAGACAGAAGCAAGCGAATGTGACCTTCGCTGCTTGGCCTCCTGCTATTTACAGTGAGGTGCCACAAAGGAGATCACAAAAAGGAGGCCTGCAGAGGACGGCAGGAATTTATAGAACATAAGCGTTGAAGATCCCTAAGTTCTAGACATGATACTCACGTCATATGCTTCTCCGGTTCTCTTGGGATCCAGATTACAACCTTATTTCTGATATCCTGAGGGCAGGGAAGTTGTGTCTCATTCAAATTCAGCACTGGAAGCTAAGAGAAAAATGTAGAGCCTATGTATGGCTTGCAGGTACCAGCTCCTTGATGGCATTCAGTACCAGACTAAGGACTGAATTACCATACGAACCGAAAGGGCGTGATGTCCCACAAGATGATGAAAAGACATTTCCCAAGCCCCCAACATGGTCACAGTATTCCCCCAGGAAACCATGTATCAGTATAGGTACTGCAAGAGGGAGCAGTTGTAAGTGAACAGTCTCCACTGCCTCCCTATGACATTAGGGTGGCATTTAGCAACAACCAACCCCATCTCATATCAGGGTACCTCCGGGCTCCCCTCAGGGAACACTACTCATTCTGCCCACTCCACTCCAAAGACAGACCGTCTGGAGGTAATACAATTTGGGAGCAGGGAAGTAATTGATGGAGAGAGAAGCCAGTTTTCTACTTTTATAGCCTGTCTACAATTATAGGCATCTCCATAAAAGTTAAAGCTGTAACTCTTCTAACTTTAGCTACTTAAGATACTGGATAGAACACTGGTGTTCCAGTAAACCTTCTAGTCTCTATCCCTAGTAGGAAAAGGAGGGTGTTTAAAAATAAGGTTGTCGCCATGAAAAAGAACTGATTGGCCTGGGGAAACGGGTACTTCTTTGCACACTAAACCCTTTACGCCGTTTGAGTTTAGAACCATCTGCATGTATATCTATTCAAATAATCAAACTAATTTAATCCAACTCTCTTTTCCTGAAGTGGCCAAAAAGGTAAGTGCTTTGTTCATTCATCCATTCAAACCCATCTACCCTCTCTTAGTCCCTTACACTCTCTCCACCACAGTACACTGAAAAACGAAGCATCTCATGACAAAAATAAAAGGCCTCGATAGTGGGACTGCAAATAGCAAATCTCTTATTGTAGATAAGTAGATGGGTTTTTCTTCCTAAACTCTAATTTAGCTCTGCCCCTAACTAGCTATGTGCTTTAGGAAATCACTTCCTATCTGGGCCTCAGTTTCTTCAACCATAAAATGTATGAGATAGACCATAGTAATGTTATTCAAACTGTAATTGCAAGTTATTCATGGGTCATGAAATCAAAATGTGTGAATTGCAGCCTACACTGTTTAGAAATGAAATAGAATAAAATAGAATAGGCAAGAAAATAATCAGAGCACATCACACATAGTTAAGGTGTTCCATGATACTTTTGTTATAAAATTTGTTACTATAGGTCATAGCTAAAAACATTTGAAAGTCATTGGAGATGACCTTAAGGCCCAATTTAGGTCTGACATTCCAGCATCCTAATTTCCTTTATTATGAGAGGACAGTGTGTACTTATTAGGTTGGTGCAGAAGTAATTGCGTTTTGCAGTTATTTTTAACCTTTTAAACCGCAATTACTTTTGCACCAACCTAATAGTAACAACTCATTCTATGTAGGATAGAGACAGAGAATTCTCACCTATGCCAAACTGCCATAAATCAAACCCTCCTGTGTCTGGGATTTCTGGAAACAGTATAGCATGTAAAGCCATTAGCACAGAGCCTCGCATATAGTAAGGGCCCAATGCTAGATAGTAGTCATCATCAGTATGATCGTCACCATTATTCGGATTGCAGTCATTCCAAGGCAGAACGCTAAATAAAGGCAAACATTTTATTCCTATTAGTAAAGAGAAAAATGCTGAGGAAGTACCTTTTGCAATCTGTGACTTATGTTGGGAGGTCTATTCGCATAGTTGATCAAATCTTTGTCAGGTAAATCCATCCAAGGTCTAAAAAATGAGAGTTTCCGAACATGCATCAGAGACACAAAGACTCCTTGGGGTGATAAAGTCAGTGCTATGAGGAACAGCCTTCTACTTATCTACAGAAAGCCTTGGGCTCAAGACATCAAATGAATGGAGGGTCTTGCCAGCTCCTTAAGTTTTGTTTGTTTGTTTTTCCTGGAACAGCTCCCAAACAGACACTGCATATTGCAAACACTTTAAAACTATTTGTTGCATCAAACTTAATTCACGCCTATGTCTCTCTCTCTCTCCAACTACCGATAATTACATCACATCAATAGAATTGTAAGTCCCTTCGATGCAGATGTTCAAAAACATGTTAAATAAACAAAATGTGGTATATGCAAAGGAATATTTCTCAGCCTTAAAAGTAGTGAAATTCTGATACCGGCTACAACATAGATCAACCTTGCAGACATTATGGTAGGTGAAATAAGCCAGACACAAAAGGACAAATATTGTACGATTCCACTTAGATGAGGTACCTAAACCAGGCAAATTCACAGACAGAAAATATAATAGAAATTATCAGGAGCTCGAGGGAGGAGGGAAGGAGGAGCTATTGTTTAATGGGTACAGAGTCTCTGTTTGAGATGATGAAAAAGTTCTAGAAATGGATAATGGTGATGGTTGCACACTGTGAATGTACTTAATGTCACTAAAGTGTACACTTAGAAATGGTTAAAATTGTAAATTTTATGTTATGTATATTTACCACAATAAAATAATATTGTCCCCTTACATTTTTATATCGCTTGCTATTTTATTTATTAAAAAAAAAAAAAAACATGTTAAGGGGCAGCTGGATGGCTCAGTTGGTTACAGCGCGAGCTCTGAACAAAAGGGTTGCCGGTTTGATTCCCACATGGGCCAGTGAGCTGTGCCCTCCACAACTAGATTGAAGACAACGAGCTGCCACTGAGCTTCTGGAGGGGCGGCCGGATGGCTCAGTTGGTTAGAGCAAGAGCTCTCAACAACAAGGTTGCCGGTTCAATACCCGCATGGGATGGTGGTCTGCGCCCCCTGCAACTAGGATTGAAAACAGCAACTGGACTTGGAGCTGAGCTGCGCCCTCCACAACTACATTGAAGGACAACGGCTTGGTGCTGATGGGCCCTGGAGAAACACACTGTTCCCCAATATTCCCCAATAAAATTTATAACAACAAAAAAAACACGTTAAATGTATAAATGAATGACTATCGCAAAGAAGCATAAGATAGAGACCCAACTCTTTAGCCTGATTTATGAAGCCCTACATGATTTAGGCCCCTGCTTTTTCTTTCCTTTTTTTTTTTTTTTTTGAGGCCCCTGCTTTTTACTCCAGCTCCTCCAGCCTCATCTCTGACCACTCTCCAATTCCTGGTCCATGTTCCAAACACACTGAACTATCATGTTTCCCCGCAAACAAGACCGGATCTTATACTAAGGTTTGCTCCAAAAGACGCATTAGGGCTTATGTGCAGGGGATGTCATCCTGAAAATTCATGCTAGGGCTTCTTTTCCGGTTAGGTCTTATTTTCGGGGAAACACGATGTGTTTCTGACACCTAAAGAATTTCCTCTTGCCTCCTGGATCTTGCATGTGCTAGTTCTGTAGTCTAGAAGTCTCTTCCTTTCTACCTCCCACCTGCAACCCCTTCTTCACTAAACTGCTCTAATGCCAGGTGTAGGCATAGATGCCACCTATATGGAAGACAGTGCCCTGGGTGCCTCCACACACCTGGGCAGGCACTCTTCTCACCACACTCATTACAATGAACGATTCTTTACTTCCCCGACTAGGCTGAAAGCCCCTTGAGGGTAAAGGCTGTTATCTTGTTTACCACTGTCTCTCCAGTGGAGAGCAAAGTGGCCCCCACTAGGACATATCTGGTAATTCAATGAGTGACTAAAAAATGATGCCATGGGGCCGGCCTGGTGGCTCAGGCGGTTAGAGCTCCATGCTCCTAACTCCGAAGGCTGCCGGTTCGATTCCCATATGGGCCAGGGGGCTCTCAACCACAAAGTTGCCGGTTCAATTCCTCGAGTCCCGCAAAGGATAGTGGGCTCCGCCCCCTGCAACTAAGATTGAACACAGAACCTTGAGCTGAGCTGCCTCCCGGATGGCTCAGTTGGTTGGAGCGCATCCTCTCAACCACAAGGTGGCTGGTTCGACTCCTGGAAGGGATGGTGGGCTGCGCCCCCTGCAACTAGAAAACGGCAACTGGACCTGGAGCTGAGCTGCACCCTCCACAACTAAGACTGAAAGGACAACAACTTGAAGCTGAACGGCATCCTCCACAACTAAGATTGAAAGGACAACAACTTGACTTGGAAAAAAGGCCTGGAAGTACACACTGTTCCCCAATAAAGTCCTGTTCCCCTTCCCCAATAAAATCTTAAAAAAAAAAAATGATGCCATGGTCTTTACCTTCAGAGACCCTGACTGGGAAAAACCACTACTTTCCCAGGGCTCACCTCAAGTCCTAGAGAAACTGAAAGTAGTCCTACCCTCTCCTATACTCTTTAGCCTAAGAGAAATCATCCAGGGATTCCTTAAATCGAACAGGAAACAAGAAATCTCTACAAGGGCCACCACTAGTGCTTTGATTCCAGACAACAAGGTCTTCATATTTTAAAAGTCTAAGTTTTCCACAGATATCTTAGTTTCATATATCAGAAAACACCAACTGGGTGACTACATTCAAAAGGGAGATTCAAAAGGAAAAGCCATTGCTTCTGACTTCAGGAATTTACAAACAGTTTCATACCTAAAAATAAAAGAAAGACAGCATGCATAGACAGTTTTCTGATGACCTATAGAAGTTGATGAGATAAATATTCCCTGATATGGGCTGAATTGTGTCTGCAAAGTCATTTGCTGATGTCCTAACCCCCTGTACTTCAGATTTTGACTGTATTTGGAGGTAATTAAGGTAAAATGAAGTGCTACAGGTGGGCCTTCATCCAGTATGACTGATGTACATGGAAGAAGAGAAGATTAGGACATGGGCACACACAAAGGGAAGACCATGTTAAGACATAAAGAGAAGATGGCCACCTACAAGCCAAGGAGGGCTCAGACGAAAACAGCTCTGCCAACACCTTAATCTTGGATTTGTAGCCTCCAGAATTTTGACAAAATTAATTTCTGTTGTTTAAGATACCCAGTCTGTGGTACTTTGTTAAGGTAACAAAGCAAACTAATACACCTCCCATTTTAACCAATTCCTAGAACACAAATAAGAATGCTTTCTTTTAGTTTCCAATTGCTTATTTACCACTTCTTTAACTGAATCGATGCTTTATTTTTAATCCAGCTTTCTCAAAGTCTACTACGTGTATAAAGGAAGTCAACCCCAAATTTTGAGATAATAGGCCCTTAAAAGACGATTCCATGATAATTTACCTGCCTTGAAATTTGGAGTCCAGTTTTGACCTCTGAGACAATAAAGAGTGAGGCTTAGTGAAGGTAAATTCTGATAAATGATGATGAGCATGTCTCTTGGCCGGAAAGCAGGAATCTGAGATGTTTACAATGGTGAGCACTGGGAGTTTGTCTGAGAAAGCAGACCAGAAGAAAACATGTAACATGCCAAAAAGGAACCAAATGGAAACAGTTCAAAGATCTTGTAAGGAAAGAGACAAGGGTTGGCTAATTCACCATTAGCATCCAGAGGAGCTCTGCAGGGTGAGCCCAGGATTCGAGGGTGGCCCCTCTCAATTCGGCGGATAGTTGCCCAGCATTGTGGATGCTGACAAACAGCCAAGTTACAGGTGGTTTCATCCCACTGGCTCTCATCTGGCAAGTCCATAGTTATGAATGGTTTAGGACACAAGCCAACCTTGCAGCTTTTTAGCCCTCTGGAGAGACAGTAACCACATAATTAGGGAGTATTATATACTAGCCATGCAGTCCAGATTTTAATTTGGACTCAAAAGTATAAAATATTTCTATTGAGTCCATATAGGCAAATGGTGGTCACAAAATAATTAAGAATAGGGTAACAAGCAAGTATGAAAACATCTCAGCATGAAGTAGAGTGTCAAGAGTTTGGGAGCAGACTGACTTTAGAAGGTCTCCTAATTCACCATTTAAAAGATTCGTTAGTCTGAGCCTCCGTTTCCTCATCTGCAAAATGAGAATAAGCCTATTTCACAGGGTCATTACAAAAAATTAGTTAATGGATATTAAAAGGTCCGGTATACAGTTCAGAATGAATATCAGCATCCTTTCCTTTTCCCCTTCATTAATCACGAAGGAAATGATACCATCTCCAAAAAGCCTTATCAAATCACAACTAATGTAGTCACAGAAGTGCTTTTACATGGCTCAAAACTTTGAAAGCCATAGGCTTCACTTTTCAAATGCTCCAATTTTCATACAGGCAGCTACCCACCGGAAATTAATAGGTTTGCTCAAACAGCAAATCAGTAGACAGACTTGCAGTTGCATCAGAGGCCATTGGCTTTTCATTTACTGTCTGTAGGGTCTTGGACAAGTGACTTAACCTCTTAGCCTGTTTCCTCATATCGAGGACAAGAAATCCCTAAGCAGGATTGTAGAAGGATTAAATGAGATCATGTACTTTTAATGTGTGACAATATAATAGGTGCTCAATAAATACAATCATCTTTCTCTCTCTAAAAATGTTTTAGGCAATCATTACCACCTGGTCCCTAACAACTTTTTAAGGACAGTGTCCATTTGTACTTTCTTTTATCCAAGATGTTTATTATTGACTACCAAATATGTGAGGGAACCTGTATAAGCATGGAAAACAATAAAAACAAAATAAGTCTCTGTTCTAAAGAGCTTATAATTTAGACCAAAGGTAGCAAAATATTGGTCTGGGATTGCACCTGGTCTGTGTCTTGTTTCATTTAGTCTTCACTTTGGGCCATTATTTCCATTTTAAAATGGAAATAATCCATACTGTCCAGATTTCTGGCTCCTTTTAGCAATCAAAATATCTGACAACACAGGGGGGCCCAATTCCAACTAGACAGCAATTGACTGAAGCTGAGCATCTCCTGACAGCTTTAAACCAGGTCTGTCCCATCAAAGTGGAGAGTTTTCCCACCAGACCCTACAGTTTCTAACCGAAGCAGTTTCAGTTGCCATTTATCCTCAAATTCCTGTTGCTTTTCTCATAATAGGGAAATATTTCTCTATACTCATCAAAAGCAGGAAAACGAAAGGGTGACTTGGGATCTCTTTCAAGAAAAAAAAGCATTAGTACTCAGTTAGGAGTGAGGACAATTTCTACATACATAACATGAAAATGATACAACTTAAAAAGCCACTGTAAAGCTGTGGTAATGTTTTTGACTGGGAAAGATGTTTTATGAACAATTTAATCAACTAAAAAACCACAATTTTAACAGGGTTTGTTTTTGAATAGGAATGTGATGTTGCCGGCTGCTTATCGACCTTTCCTTACCTGACCAGCCCGAATTGGCAATGCCCCAAGGTCTGGTCATGCCCACCTTTATGTTGCCAGCATTGCCTCTGCGCTGGCTAAATAGATTGCCTTCAAAAATTCTAGGTAGCAGTTATCCTTAATACTATTACCACCAAGTTGGGAGGGGTGTAATGATTAAGGATGGACATCAGCTCCGCTAAGAGTTGAAAAAGAGACTCCCCGCTTCGTTCCGGAAAAAGGGAGGGGAGAATTCGGCCTCGGAGGGTCGCGGTTCCGCGGAGTCAAAGCAGATGCCACACCGCTGGGAGGCCGAAGCCCACTGGGAAAACCTTGCTCCTCGCGGGGCCGGGATGAGGTCTGTGAGCCCCGCCCACCAGGCCCCGCCTCCCGCCCCAAGGGGCCCCGCTCCGCCCGCACCGTCCTCGCCTCCGTCTCCCGAGCTAGCCGGCAGGCTGCGCTGTCGCTAGGCAGCGGCGCACGGTACCCTGCGGAAGGGACGGAAGCCCCAGTGAGCCCGACTTAATTTGGTGAAAAAGCTCCACACGTGGTGGTGGGTGAAGCGGACAAACGAGCTTGGGAAGGGACGCCGAGTGTCAGTGGGGCCAGACGGAAGCCCCGGCGGACCGAAACCATCGGGGCGTGGAACGTTCGGCCGCGCCAGCGACTTGAGGCGGAAGCGCGGCTGCTGGAGGAGGGAGGCTATCGCGCGCGGGGCCGTATGGGACACGATGTGGGCAACGTGGGGCGGGACGGAAGCCTCGTTGGGTCAGACCGTGGCGACGCGGGAAGTCTGGACGCCGTAGCTGCCTAAAGAGGAGGCCTGAGAAGGAGGGCCGGTCCCAGTGGCGGCAATGGCGGAAAGGCCCGAGGACCTCAACCTGCCCAATGCCGTCATCACCAGGATCATCAAGGAGGCGGTGAGCAGCTGGACTGACGGTTGGGCCAGGGGCGGACGGACGGGCAATGGGGGAGACAGGTCCTGGGCCCGTAGCTTTGCTCACCCCCGCTCTTCTCGCAGCTCCCGGATGGTGTCAACATCTCCAAGGAGGCCCGGAGCGCCATCTCCCGCGCCGCCAGCGTCTTCGTGCTCTACGCCACATCCTGGTGAGGCGGGCAGAGCTAGCCAGACCTTAGCTGTGACATAAGGGACTGTGACATAAGGGAAGCGCAAAGAGACTCCCTGCGCCCGAGTTTGTGGCTTTTAGCCCACAAACCCCAATTACTATCCTACCTCAGTGGAGGGAGGTTCACAGCCTTCATCCACTTTTTGCAGGATCTGAAGCAAATAAAACAAAAAATAACTTCGCTTTAACTTTCTTGTACAGGGAAAAGGGAGTTACCATGTCACAAAAATCCGTGCATCTAAGACATGGGCTTTCCCATTCCACCCCTGGGTGCTCCTTTTTCTATCTGATCCATAAGTGGCAAGGGCGAGTCTGGTGACCCTTAATATTTCTCTTCTTGTTTCAGTGCCAACAACTTCGCCATGAAAGGGAAACGCAAGACACTGAATGCCAGTGATGTGCTCTCAGCCATGGAAGAGATGGAGTTCCAGCGGTTCATTACCCCGTTAAAAGAAGCTCTGGAAGGTAATGACCATTTTATTTTCTCAGTCAAATAGATAGATGTTCATTCCGTGTGACCTTCTCACCTGGTCCTAAGTCTTTCTGGCTTGGATCCCTTGAGTCCAGTAAGCAAGTATTGGGTGTGACTCAGAACCATTTCAGTTGGACCATCTCAGGTCTTATCATTCTAGCAGGTAATTTTTCCGTCTGGGCCTCAGCTTTTCCAGTTATACACAGGCGTTAACTGCTGCCATCTGTGTGGTTCAGCCTTGCCTCCTAACTCCCTCCTTCCTCCTTACAGCATATAGGAGGGAGCAGAAAGGCAAGAAGGAAGCTTCGGAGCAAAAGAAGAAGGACAAAGACAAAAAAACAGATTCAGAAGAACCAGACAAGAGTAGGGATGAGGATAATGACGAAGATGAGGAAAGACTGGAAGAAGAAGAACAGAATGAAGAGGAGGAAGTGGACAACTGACCAGGGTGAGGAGACTGTGGCACCTTGGAAGGTACCACTCAGGAATGTGCTGTATGTTTATATGAAGCTTTTTCCTACTGGGCAGAGCACTCTTAGGCAGCAGAGCCTGAGACCATCGAAATGAAAACTGGCTCGAATTACCAAACCGGCACTTCCCAGACTCAGAACATCTGAGTAGCAGAATCCTGTTTTGCTTAATTGGCCTGAAGGTTATGACTTTTTGGCAAGAGGGATCCTGAACGGATAATTTCATCAATCAATTTGATCTCTCTTGTTTATTTTTATATGTGATTAGGCAGGTTTTGATTCTCAGTTCCTTCCATGCTTACCCCACCAAAAATAACAACTTCCATGCCATGTGCTGTGTTCCAAATCACAGAGGCAGCCAAAGGCTCAGGAAAAATTGAGGCTTAGATCATGGTCAGCCTGCTTGTACAGTATCTGACAACACTAGCTATTACAAGTGGTCAGAAAGGCTTAGCTTTGGGAAACTGCTGAAAGGCTATGGGAGAACAATGGAATCTGTGATCTTTACTTGACTGTCAACATTCATTGGATTTTGGTTTTTACAGACCCACTTGGCTTGGGGCCCTTCTGTATTGCCTGCAAACATTTGACCTGTTGGTGTGCTGCACTCTGGGAAAATATGCTTTTAAATCAGCATTGTAGAGTGGAATTAGTCAAGCAAGTGTGCCAATGTCTAACTCTTAAAAAAACAAATGGTTGGTCTTAGATGCACCTCACTGCCTTCCACTGTACAATGTTAGGATTTATTGTGACCCAGAAGGTAAAAATCCCAGGTTTTTCTCTTACAGGCCATCTCCCAGACTTAGGACTATGGCTTTTCATTCTTCCAGTTCGTGACAAGTTCCAAGCTTTATTTCTTCTAGGCACAGCTTTCTCCTGTGCTTCTCACTTCCTGTCTCTCTCCTTCCTTTCCTTTGCTCCCCATTCCCGTTATCTCCCTTCTTTTCTCACTTCTGTCAGTCCAGAAACTTGAGTAATCTGCTTTATATCCCAAAGTACAGGTTCCTCTGATTTCTTAGGTCCAATTTCATGTCTTTTAAAAATGATTTTGTAAACCTCCTGAATCTTCAGGGAAATCCGATGGTGCTCGAGAATCTAACCCCCCACCCCCATTGCCAAACCATCCCCTTTAACTATTTGTAAAATATCTCTATTGACCTTTCTTCATTTTTTTTTCTCTTTCCATTTAGTGCTTCAAGCACTTTTTTGTCTCTAAGAAGGTTGACAGGTGTAGTTTGACACTTAATTTGTGAAATGAATACAGTGAAAAGTTGATAAATGAGTGAAGAATGTTGAGAAAATTGCAGTGCTTTGTACAAATAAAAAACATTCTTGTTAAAAGTGATGACTACTCTTTCATGCTTCTTCGTAGTATGCTTTGGGGGAAGACCCACTGATCACGCCCTGTACAGTTTTTGGACTGTGGACTGGGCCAGACCTTGCTAATTATGGGATCCTGCATCACCTTGGATGACCGGCAGGGCTGCTGTTTCCCAGGCAAGGGAGGCTCTGTCCCTCAACCACAGCGAGAGAGCTTTCCATGGCTCTGCAGGGCACCCTGGACATACTAGATGTTCAACAACTCCAAACATTTATTGAGTTCCTGCTATGTGTCTGGCACTCTTCCAAATGCTTTCAAGTATTAACTCTTAAACCCTATGAAGGCTCACTGCTGTTATCGTCATGATCCCAACTCTAATGCTGTATTACCTCTCTAACCTACATAGACTTCTCAAATCATGGATTTATAAATAACATTCCTCAAATATAAACCCCAACAGTCATTAGATCCAGTGGCCTTTTCCTTCTCCACGGCAGAAACATTTCTTAATTCCTATGAGCACCACTCCTAAGCCCTCAAGTCCCATCTGGACTCCTGTGGCTTCCTTTGAGCTCAGTTTCCTGCCTCATCTCAACTTCCCCTATGTACTGCTTGCCAAGTGGCTCTTCCTGGAACATTTCTGTTACAGTCCCACACTGTTTCCTATTAAATCCATACTTAACCCTGTTATTCAAAGCCTGCTTAAAGAGGGCTCGCCTTACCATCTGTTCTAATCTGCTTCTACTCCAACATAAAGCTGTAGTCAAGAATGAATTCCCAAAAGAACTCCCTTTCCACGTGGCTTTGGTTCTTACCAAACTTTGACTACCTAAGAAAAGTCACGTTTGCTGAAAGTAAGGACTGTGACTTAAAACTACAGAATTTAAGAACTGGGAAGAATGCGGTCATCCCTCAGTTTTTCTCACCTCTATCATTCCTGTAGTGGTATCTGGATTTTGAACATTCCTTATTAGACTAAGGTAATGTTTCTCATCATTTTTAACCATAGCCCTTGATGCCTCGAGTTTCTGAACTGGATTTGGAGGATTAGGAGGGTCACCATCGTTAGCCATGCAAAATTGCTTTTGCAGCCTAATCTATTTTTGCCAATGGGAAACAGGCTTTTTAATTTTTATTTTGGAACAATTATATTTATAGAAAAGTTGTAGAGTGTTCCCATATAACCATTACCCAACTTCCCCTCATGTTTACATCTTACATAACCATGGCACATTTCTCAAAACTAAGAAAAAACTATTAATTAAATTGGCCAAACTTGTATTTCACCAGTTTTTCTACTAACATTTTTTTCTGTTCCAGAATCCAACCCAGGATACCACATCACATTTGGTGAACCAATTTTCTTTTTGAGATGAAATTCATAGAACATACAATTAACCATTTTAAAATTAGCAATTCAGTAGCATTTAGCACATTCACAATGTGCAACCACTACTTCTATCTAGTTCCAAAACATTTTCATCACCCAAAAATAAAATCTCATACTAGTCAAGCAATTACTCCCCACGTTTCCCTCCCCAGCCACTGGCAACTACCAATCTCTTTCTTTTTATGCTCTTTAAAGCATTTAGTGCCATTCCATGTACCTACCTGGGAGGCATGATAGTTTAGTGGGTTTCGGGGTGGGGTTGGGGTGTTACTTTTTTTTTAATTAAAATATACATACTAAAAGGTACAGGTAAGTATAGAGCTAGATAAATTTACACAAACACACTCAGATCAATAAACAACATGATCAGCACCCTAAAAAGCCCCTTTGGTCTCCCTTGTAGTCACTCCCTATGTCTCCAGTGGTAATCACTGTTCTGATTTGGAACAGCACAGATTAATTTTGCCTGGGATTGTATTTCATGTAAACGAAATAATACAATATGCACTCTTGTGTCTGACTCCTTTTGCTTAACAAATCTTACGTTTAAGATGTATTCATATTGTTGCATTCAGAATACTCTTAGGGATCAAAGTGAAAGATTAAGGTAAAATTACCTTAATTTGGGGGAGTGGGGAGTAGGGATGGGAACATGTCTTTTAGTCAAGAATAAGAGAGACATGGGAAGGATAGAGTACACCAAACAGTAACATTTAAAATTTTTTCATCCTGTTTGGGCTCTTGGAGGTAGATGATCCTGATTATGTTTAGTTCTCAATAAACTCAGAGATGGAACAGGTGTCATGAAAGAAATGTTGGGCAGGGAATCTAAATAGTGGGTGGGCGTGGGGAATGAACAGTAATCCCTATGAATTGAAGGAGCATGGCTAGCAGACTTTGCAGAGATAACCCAGTGTGATGTGGGGCAATTTACTTAATCTCCATGACAATTGTTTTCCCAGTCTATACAAGGAGGATAGTAACAGTTGTCAAAATTAGGTAAGTGAATGTAAAGTGCATCCATGGTACTGTCCCTGACTAATGGACAAAAAAACATTACTTCCTGCCGACTGAACCGTAAAAGAATCAGGAGGCTTTGCTAAAATTAAAAATAACAAAAGTTTTATTCAAAGACCTTAGGGCTTGCAAACTGGAAACACAACTAGGCAATACCCAGAGTATTTGAAGGAGAAAAGACTTTGAAAGTTTTTATATTGTAAAAAGTACATTTTTGAGAAAAATCAGTCCTGCATTCTTAAACTCTGGATTGATCCAAGATGGAAATCTTCCAGGTATCCAGTGGTCTGGTTAATGGAACATTTCTTCTGAGTTGTTCAGATGGTTATCTGTGTAATTAATGTACATCCAAACATTGATGCACAACTGAAATGTTTAAGTTCCCAGGCTAGTTAAAACAAAAAATAGAATTGTTTTCCTCTTGCCTCAGCATACTTGATTTTTAATAATTTAGCAGCTTGACCAAAGTGACTCCATTTTATTTCTTCACTCTTTTTCTCATTCCTTTCCACCTTCCTTATTTGAACACAGATCAACTCTAGTAGCTGGGAACTAAGCAGTGTCCTATTTCCACAGCGTTAGGCCTCTCTACCTCTTTAACTTGAAATACAGAGGTATAAAACAGGTGTGGGTTATTGATTTTGAGAAGCAAAATCTGAAAATAAGTGTAGTACAATTCACTGGCATCCTCTACAGTTGAAAGGCAACTTTTCAATAGTCCCTGACTCACCTCTATAAAGGCACATTCCTTTGCTATAGGGTATTGATCCCGATCCCTATTTCACCCAGCAATCCTACCAGTTCACCCAAGCCCCAAAAGCCTTACTAGGTTCTTCCCGCCCGTGCACATACTCTGCCCCCGCCCCCCACAGGCTTTTGTCAGATCTCCCCTTGTACCCATCATAGGTCTGATGCCCAAAGTGCCCTGGTCAGTCACATCACATCTCCCAAACCATGGCACAGAGTAAGTAGACCTGAGCTGTTACGCTGGAATAAATTTTCTGTGAAAACTTGGAAGGCAGCCTGGTGCTGAACTCAACAAAATTTAAAAGGCTCTCCGCAAAAACGGACTTAGCTTTTGTGTTAGGCATTACGGTGTTGTTTTAATGTCCTTGACATCCAATTACTCTTTCAACAAATAATTAACCTGCACCAAGCATGCGCTAGGCTGCGAAGAGGGCTGTAGAGAGACCGTTGGAGCTGTAACCGCTTCTGAGACAGGCTCACTCGCCGGGGCCCCCGCGCCTCTCCTGTGCCCCACGTGGGCTTCCTCCAGCCTTACCCACCCCCACCCCCGGCCATGCGCGGGTGCGGGCGGGCTCTCCAGCCCTTCGGACACCGCATTGGCCAGCTTCGAGCCTGACGTACATCTGCGACTGCGGCTGGAGCTGACCAGCTAGCCGGCAAGCCACTCGTGCAGGGGGCGTGGCCTGCACGCGGGACCGAGTGTGAGAGGGAGGGCTGCTTCCGGGATTGCCACCCCGCCCCCCGTGGGCCCCGGAGACGAGAGTGCGCGACAGCGGTGGCGGGAGCGTCGCCTCGGATCCCTTAGGGAGGCAGGTGAGCGGGGGCTGGACTCGGCGAGAAGACGGACTTGGAGACGGGCCTGTGGCACCAAAACCGCCGCGTCCCCAGACCCAGATTGTGCTGTGCGCCTGCAGCGCTGGCAGTGCAGGCAGGGATCCGTCCTGTGGGGCCGGTATTTGGGGTCTTAGAGGTAGATTTTCCCGCTACAGCCTGGGTGGAGTCTCCGCGTGGCCGTAGCCCTTGAGGGCCTGGGTGGGGGCTCCGCGTCTCCACTCTGTGGTCCACTCCCTTGGAGACCGCTGCGGCAGTGTTTCTGTAAGAGCAGAGCGCGAAGGTGCCATCGCCGATATGCGAGGGAGGTGGAAATAATAACAGCCGCTTTGTGGTAGGCTTGGAAATACGCTGCTGCAGGGATGGACCCATTCACTCCTTACAACAGCCCATTGAGTGAGGCTCAGGTCCTCATTTACCAGATGAGGGAACTGAAATTACACAGCTGGAAAGTGACAGAGCCAGGGTTTGAACCCATGTGTACAAACTGGAAAACCCACACACTGAACCATCATGCTGCCAGCTGCAGCCAGGTCCAGAGTCACGGTCTCCTTCTCGGGGTCCCCCTGTCCCCGCTTCATCCAGAGCTCTCCACAGTCCAATTCTGCTGTGTGCTTTGAAATCTGTACTTAAAGTATCAAGGGGTAGGGGTGGCCAGTTAGCTCGGTTGGAGTGTGTTGTTAGATTGCCGGTTCGATCTTCGCATAGGCCACTGTGAGCTGCGCCCTCCTTCAAAAATAAGAAGGGTCAAGGTATAATAGTAGCCACTGAGAGCTGGGCTGCTGGAGTCCCGAATTCTAGCCCAAGATCTGCCACTAACCCTGCCTGTGTCTGTCCCTCTCTGAGCCCAGTTTCACCATCATTTCAATGATGCAATCAACAAGCTTTAAGGACCCCCTTAGGCAAATTGTTTAGGAGTCTGTGGACCTGGCAAATTCTCCTCATAGCTCTAGCTAGCTAAACCCAGAGGAGATTGGGCTCTTCAAAACCCTAGGTGAAGACTTGGTCTCATTCTTCTCTTTAATTCCTGTCTGTCACATTGGGGCAGGCGCAGAGCAGGTATTCAGGAAATGTGGATTGAATAACAAGTTGGTCTGTTTTCAGAACTGCCTGACAGCTGCAGTCCTGGGCCCCTCCTCTGGGCTTTTGGACCTTCTCCCTAGCTGGCCTTCCGACTGTCTCCTCCCCAGCTAGTGGCAGAGCCTGCCAGAGCTGGCAGCAGCTTCCAACCCTCTAGCCTCTGGAATCCTCCGCTGAGCACAATATGGAGGACAGGGAGGGGTTCAAGCCCTGCAGCTCTTTCTCAGCCCCTGCTGGTGGCACCTCTCACGGGCCAACTTAGGGTTCCCAGGTTGAGGAAGTTACCTTCTAAGCAAGGAGATACCTTCACAATCAGTCTGAAAAACTACTGATCCTTCAATGTCCCTTCTTCTATGAAGCCATTCTTGACTCCCAGACACACAGGACCCTCCCACAGCACCTGGTCCATCCCTCTACTGTAGCATCTAGGTGGTGATTATTTCTCTTGCCCCACATAAGCTGCTGGAAGCAGGGACCCCACCCCCCACCTCGGATATCTTGGAAGACCCTGTGACCCTCACAGGTTTGAGTGATAGTTCTCCCTTCTGGGTGTGGTGCAGAAGGTACAGCTATGATGGCAAGATTTAGTTTCAGCTCAGTTCTACTCAAAACATTAGCTACATGTTTACTGTGTGGCTAGGCATACCCCTGTTCGTGGTCTCTAATTTTCTCTGAAGCTTTGCCAGTTTGATCCTTATATATCACTCCCATTTTATAGATCACAAAATGAAGACTGAAAGGCCAGCAACCTTGCTCACAGTCACACACAGCAGAGACCAGACCTGGGGCTGTTTGACCCTGAAACATGATTCTTTCTGCACCACCCTATACTGCCTTCCAGCTAAGCTAACCTGTTCCAATGTGGGGCAAGCATAGGTGCTGGGCTCCATGGTGACTTGCTCTTGACCTCTTAAATCCTGTGGTATCACAGGATTTAAGGGGCCGCTTGCAAACTCCCTTGATTTGGAAGAAGGGTCCTCCCAACTGTGTGAAAATCTCCCAATCTTTGAGAGACTTTTTGCAAAGCCAAACCTCCACCTGGCTTTGGCTCTGCAAACAGATGGAACTCTGTTGCTCAGGGGTGTTTTTCTACTCCAGAGATATTATTTAAGCACCTGTTGTAACAGAATGACCATGTTTGGTGTAGGTAACAGGGCACTGGAGGAGAAGCCAGGAGGCCCCATGGTCAAGCCCTGACTTTCTGTGTGATGTCAGATAAGTCCTGTCATCTCCCTACACCCAATGTTCCACATCAGAATGTAAGAAATAAACAGGATTGGTGATTTCAACTTTTTAATTTTTTTATTACTGATACCGATTTCTCAAAATCAAATCTCTCTCTGAACCCTAAAATTAAAAAAAACAACAACAACAAAACACAAAAAGATTAAAGTGAAACTGCCCTAGTGAGGCCTCCCCTTCACCACTCTCACCCTCCTCCCTTGTCCCCACTCCCAACCCCCAGTCTCTTTGTGGTGATATTTAGACTGCAAGGAGCCTAGGCAGCCCTGCCCTATTGCTTCTGATAAACAGAGGGCGTTTGCTACCTCAGCCTTCTAAAGTAGATGCAGAGTTGAGGCCAGTGGAATGCAGCTTTGGATTCCAGAAGCCAAAGTGGCCTGCTACTAAGGTTATTCTCTGAGAATTGAATTACAGACCTGTAGACCCAGCTTGACTCCAGAATGACATTAACTCCAGACTTGACTGCAGAATGACATTAAGCAAGTCACTTAACCTCTCTGAGCCTCCATTTCCTCATCACTAAAAGTTAGGATGATTCTCTGCAATTAAATGAGATGTTATAATAGATACAAAGTACCTAGTCTAGTGCCTAGCACTTAACACACACAGTATTTTTTCTCTTAATTTCTCCATCTCTCCAGCCTCCAAGGCAGGTAGTAGAGGCAGAGAGATGCCTACTGAATCAAGTCTTTACCAATACTATGGGCTATCGTACCCTGCACTCATTGTCTAGAACAAACGCAAATTCTGGCTCAGTTACAAACCAGCTGTATAGTCTTAGGCAACTGACTTAACCTCTCTAAGCTAGGCTTATCCTTGGCATGCCTCAGAGCAAAATCCTACACAATGTGGGTACTCAGGACTTTGGAACTGCTGAATGATTGCTCATTTGGGGGTTGGAGTTTCTTTGAGGACTTGCTCCCGTGTCAGATAATGTGGCTAGCTCAAGGGTGGGGTGGTAGGCTGTGTTCCTGTGTGACTCCTGATAACCCCAACCCTGCCAGGGAGGAGGATCAGATAAAATGGGCCCCAGAGCTGGTTGGGAGGGAGCTAAAGGAGCCTGGGAAACTGGGGAGAAAGACACATTGGTGTACTAAAGGACCCCCCCAGATCCAGGAAGAGCATAGCCTTGGGTAAGTCTCTGCCCTTCTCTGCACCTAGAGGTCCCGTTCACACAAGGAGAGATTGGTGGCTCTTTTTCTTTCCTACTTGGCTAATGGGTGTTTTGCCAGGCACCTTGTCTGAAGGTAAAGCATACGTACAGAGACCACCGAACCATAAAAGTGTCTTAAGACTGAAAAACGAAGCAGGCAAGTCCATTGAATATAATGGAATTTACTATAGGGTAATTTACTTACAGGAAGAAGGGTCGGAGTGGAGGAGACAACCCACCAGTCTGCGCAGATTATTCTCTGCTGCTATATAGTTGTTACAGTAAATATTTTATAGTATAGCTGAACTACTAATGATTGACAAGACAGAGGGACAAAGAGTGCAGTACAACTAGGAACCATATCTCTAGGTGGTCTTACGGATAATTGCTTAGAATTGATGCCAGCACTAGTTTGATATTTACCTCCATTGCTATGCCATTCTGGCCTTTTACTGACAGTATTCTTTATGGTTACATTGTGTAAGCTTACAGGACACAATTAGTCATTAACTGAGGCTTTGGTGATGGCTGAGGCTATTTAGGTCAGAGTTCTCAGCATGGAAAAACAAAAGCAGGGATACAAAGATGGAGTCAGTTTTGTTCACATCTTCTTCTATACACACCTCCAGAAAGAAGCGTCTAAAACAGAGCTCTCTGCTTCCTCTCCAAGCTCTGCTCCCCGCTGCCCTCTTTCTGCCTTGTCCCTTCTCCGTTGCCCACCAGGTTAAATAAGCTCAGAGCATCCATCCCAAGAGACTGCCTTATGATGGCCCTTTCTTCTGCACCCCTCTGACCCCACAGCCTCTGTGCTCCTCTGCTTCCAATCTGCTGTGCTCAGGCTGTAAGAGTTTTCTTCCTAAAGCTGGGCTCTGACCAGGCAACTCCCCCTGGTCAAAAAGCTTCCCTGTCCTCAGTCTGATCCCCTCCCCTTAGACCCACATGGAGGCTTGATTGCCTCCTCAGGTCCTGAGAACAGTCCATAGCCATCCCTCCTTCCCCACCTTTGCTCCTTTCTTCTCTTCCTGAGGGAACGTTCTCCCCTTTCCCTCTGACTCGCTGAACCCACGGATCCTGCAAAACCAAGTTCAAATCCTCATCTTTTAACAAGCTTCTGACGTCCAAATTCCGTTGGAACCCATGGCTCTTTTATAGTAGGCTGCGCCTCTCCTAGGGCCCTCAGTCAGCCCGCCTCCCAGCACTGCAGTGCCAACTCGACACGAAATCGTGTGTGCCAGTGTCCTGCATGGCCTGGCATACAGTAGGTGCCCAAGAAACAAATGACAATGCCCCCACCCCAGCTTCCTTCTGTCTGACATCCCTTATTTGTCATTTTCGGGCATATTGTCCTGTACTTCATGTAATTAAATATTTACTGTGTGGCAGAGTATGTGGGGGAGGCAAAAATGAACTCACTATGGTCACTGCCCTGCAGAAGCTCTGTCTACTGGGACAAGATAAGATGGATCAACAAAGAATTGTTATATAAGAGAGTGTGAGCTGGGTAAGAAGAAAAGTTTCAGTGGGAAGGGATGCCTTGTGGGGAGCTAGGTAGGATTTGGAGGTGGGAGGTTGTGCAGAGAGCATAAGCCTTCTCCGTAAAGGGAACAGGGGAGCAGAGCCAGAAGATGGCCAGGCGTGGCTTTTTCTTGGGGAGCAGCAGGAGGCTCTAGGGCTGGAAAATACGGGTGTCTAGCTCTCTGTCAGGTGCTATTTAATCCTCTTAGTGTATATCCTGCCTGACAAGAAGTCCCTGGAACAAGGGGTTAACAGTGCTTTTCTCTAGAGGTGAAATTACGGAGCCTTTTCTCTTTTGGCTTATCTAAAGTTTCTGCCAAGCACATGGACGTTTTCCATGGAATAAACAAAGTTTAAACGTTGGCTAGATCAGTGCTCCTCATACTAATCTCCAATCATCACAGAGTGATCCTTTGATAAAATAAAATAAAAATAAATTACTAGAAAAATGTTATTTGAAAAGAAAGAGAGATCATATAAAGTACTAGCCCCAATTTCACATTAGTAGGTGCAAAGGCCTACTTCCATTCCTCTGCTTACCTTACAGACCAGCAGGGATTGGGGAACCACACTCAGAGGAGCACTGGGCTGGAGAGCGAGGAAGGCAGGAATCTTGAAGAGCCTGGGGGAACATGGCCACCTCCTGGGGACAGGGATCATGTCTCATGTGCCTCCCATTGCCCCCACAGAGCTGAGCACGCAGCAGATACCTCAGGAGCCCTCAGTTCCAACGAGTTTGCTGCCCTGCGCCGCCACTGCCCACCATGCAACCCCAGTCGGTCCTGCACAGTGGCTACTTTCACCCACTGCTTCGCACCTGGCAGACAGCATCCACCACCGTCAATGCCTCCAACCTCATCTATCCCATCTTTGTCACGTGAGTCCCCAGAATGAGTCAGGTCTCTGATCTGCAGGGGGGTGGGGGGGTGGTGTGACCAGAGCAGGCGTCTGTGTTGTTTTGGGTGGTAAAGTGAGCTGTCAGCTTGGAGCTCAAGATATTGGAAGTGGCCGACTGGGTCATCTTAGGAATTAAACAAACCTTGAGAAGAACTCGATCTTCTCAATTGGAAAAGAAGAGCAACCCTTACCTGCCTCCTGAGCTTTTGCATAAGACAGAAGCTGAGAAGGTGTTCTGTAGAATTGTAAAGTGCTGTGTACACCTAAGAGGTTGCAGTCATGATTATTAATAACAGCAACAGCTGACATTTATTGAGTCCTTACTGTGTACTAGGTATTATGCTAAGCACCTACATCTATTATCTCATTCAGTCCTGACCGCATCCGTATAAGGAGGGTCTGGCTATTACCCTTTAGAATGTCATCTCCCGAGGGCAGAGATTTAGTATAGTTGCTCTTATTGTCACTGTTACTTTTTTTGTTGTGCCTATTATTATTTCAGGCCCTGGGCTTGGCCAGGCAAGGGAAGCAGACACTGGACCCCATCCTCTGCTCACCATCTCCACTGCCATATTCCTTTCCAGCTCCCCAACCATCCCCCCCAGTCACCCCCTCACCACTGGCCCTTCCCACCACCGCCAATTCATAGCTCACCCCCACTCTTGCAGGGACGTTCCTGATGACATACAGCCTATTGCCAGCCTCCCAGGAGTGGCCAGGTAGGCGACACGGTGGGGAAAGCAAGGGGATGATGGGGAGAGATTTTACAGGTGGAGGTAGCAGGAAGCAGAAGCAGACCCAGGAGGTAGAAGGTCCACAGGGTCTGACTTCAACTCATTAGTGAGAAGGGTATTTTCAGGGTCAAGGTTGTTCCATAACAGCAGAGGCAGCCTTGTAAAGTAATAATGGGCTGTCTCTCACCAGAGGTGTCATAGCAGAGTCTTGCATGGGAGAGCTGACCTTCAAATGGGTGTTCAATAAGAAAACATTGGAAGACTTTCCACATCTGAATTCCATAGCTCTGCTGCTTGGGGCCTCGGTTTCCCCATCTGTGTGTTGGGTGCATTCCTGTCCCTCTCTGTACTATGGGGCTTGAGTCCTCCTGGTGCCATGTCCAGCTTGGCCCTTCACAGAGGCAGAGTGGGGAGGACCTATGGGGGGACCAGCCTCACTTCAGCCCCTGCACCCCGTCTCTGTGCAGGTATGGTGTGAACCGGCTAGAAGAGATGCTGAGGCCCCTGGTGGAAGAGGGCCTGCGCTGTGTCCTGGTCTTTGGCGTCCCCAGCAGAATTCCCAAGGTGAAGAGTCAGAGGAGGCGTTAGCCGGGAAGGGCAGGGGAGGTTGGATGAGGCTGGGCTGAGATTCCCCACCGAGCACGTCCTCATTCTGGCCTTGTGCTGGCCCTGGGGCCACAGCTGAATGGACATGGCCCCTGCTGTTCATACAGCACCCACTTAGGGTCAGGAAGCTAAATAGGGCTGTGACATCCTGACCGGGCAAGTCAGGTCCCCTCTGCAAAGTGGGGACAGTGCTTCCCCGTCCAGCGGCTGTGATGGCGGTACAAGCAGAGGGTCAGGGCTGCCCTCGGAGGGCCGTGGTGCCTCCCGAAGGCTTCATGTGACAGACACCCTGCTTGGTCCTCCCTCTGCCGCTAGGATGAGCGGGGCTCTGCAGCCGACTCGGAGGACTCCCCAGCCATCGAGGCAACCCGTCTGCTGCGCAAGACCTTCCCCAGCCTCCTGGTGGCCTGTGATGTCTGCCTGTGCCCCTACACTTCCCACGGTCACTGCGGTGAGCTCCCTGCCTCCCCCAGCCCCTCTGCCACTTGCACTCCCACCGCTCAGTTCTCCGTATACTGGGAACAGGCCAGAGCCTAAAATGCTCCCTACAACGCAGCTATCTGCCTGCAGGGCTTCTGAGTGAGAACGGGGCTTTCCAGGCCGAGGAGAGCCGCCAGCGGCTGGCAGAAGTGGCACTGGCCTATGCCAAGGCAGGTGAGTCAGTCCTCAGCAGGGATAAGCAGCCCCGGGTCAGGGAGGTGGCAGAGTGGATAGGCAGGCCCTGGAGTTCTGAAGGCCACCCTCTGCCCTTTAGGATGTCAGGTGGTAGCCCCGTCGGACATGATGGATGGACGCGTGGAAGCCATCAAGAAGACTCTTATGGCATATGGACTTGGCAACAGGGTAGGGGTGGGGAATGCAGGGAGGGGAGGAGGGAGGTGAGAGAGCTTGAGCCTGGACCAGCCCCACCCCCACATCTGCCAAGAATCACAGAACTGAAGACAGCACTGGACAAGGCCTTTGGGATCTCTCTCAACCTCTGCACCTCAAACGGGGAAATGAAGGCCCAGCGCTCCAGTGGGACTAGGGCACTGGCCCTGTACTTCCCAGCCTGGATCCTTGTTCTGCCACATCACCCTGGGACGTCTGGAAAGGGCTGACTGAGCCTCAGCTCCTGTTGTCTCCCCACAGGTGTCCGTGATGAGCTATAGCGCCAAATTTGCTTCCTGTTTCTACGGCCCTTTCCGGTGAGTAGGGATTAGCAGGGTTCTGCTGGTAATTCCTTGACCCATTAGCCCAAAGCTGGAGTCCACACCGATGCCTCTGCTTCCCAGGGATGCGGCTCAATCAAGCCCAGCTTTTGGAGACCGCCGCTGCTACCAGCTGCCACCCGGAGCACGAGGGTTGGCCCTGCGAGCAGTGGTGAGTGACCAGAGCTTGGGCCCCCACCCCCCCCCCCAGTCGGTCCCCCTCTCTCCTCACCTCCCAGGCACTGCCCACACTGTCCCTCATCCCTTAGGACCGGGATGTACGGGAAGGAGCCGACATGGTCATGGTGAAGCCGGGGATGCCCTACCTGGACATTGTGCGGGAGGTGAAGGACAAGGTGAGCACAGAGCGAGACGGGGGCCTCAGGGAGATGAGAGAGTGTGTCCATGGACTCTGGGACCTTAGATTAAGGGACTGAGACTCTCAGGGTTGGAAGCGGTCTGCCCCTGAACAGGAATCCTCCTCTCCTCACCCCTGCCCAGGAACCACCAGTGGGCAGGAGTCTTTGAACAGCTTCTGCTTTGAAAAGTCCAAGAATGAGCCAGGCTGCCAGCAGCAGTGACTCAGGGCATGGGGCTCAAGGTGGTCACAGATTGTCCAGAGAGGAAGGGACACTTCCGGGGACACACCCACCCTCCACGTATGCCTACCGCTCGCCGTTTCTCTGCAGCACCCTGAGCTCCCTCTCGCTGTGTACCACGTTTCTGGAGAGTTTGCAATGCTGTGGCACGGAGCCCAGGCTGGGGCGTTTGATCTCAAGGCTGCTGTCCTGGAGGCCATGACCGCCTTCCGCAGAGCAGGTAAGCAGGCAGGGGTGGGGTGGGGTTTCGACCTGTGCCACATGGACTGATTGGCACTTTGCCCAGAGAGGGAAATGAAGTCATGAGACAGCCTGGAGTCTCAGGCCTGCAAATGCCAGTGATCTAAATAGACACAGGCTGAGGAAGAGACATGGAACTGTAGAACGGAACCGGGAACAGTGAAGAAAGCAGAGCCCTCTATTACTTTTTTGGTTCTGAGACCTCAGCCTAGCCACTTCAGTGCCCTCGCCTGTCATAGGGATAAGATACCTGGTGCATGGTTGTCATGTGGGTTAAATGAGATGATATGTGTAATTGGCGTATGTTATCATTGCATAAATAGGAGCTGGTTCTGTTGATAGGCCACTCGGTGTGGGAAGGGAACTTATAGCTTATATATTTCCTTATATAGCTTATATATTTCCCTCACTGTGCATTTTATACATCGGCAAACTGAAGCCCACAAAGAGAAAATGGCTTTGCCCACAGTCACACATGTCCAGAGCTAGAACTGGTAAGAGCTGGGCTTTGTCTTACCAGTTCTAGTCTCAGTTGTGTCGCCCACCGACTGTGCCCCTTCATAGCAGCCTTCTTCCCCCATCTGGCCCTCAACTCCCAGAAGGTGTGCCCAGAGCTGATGCCCTGCCCCTCCCCTGCTTCCTGCTTCTCTCCCCCACACAGGTGCCGACATCATCATTACCTACTACACACCTCAGCTATTGCAGTGGCTGAAGGAGTGATGGAGAGAGTATGGAAGACCCAAGAATTGGAACTTTAAAAAGGTCCCGGGCCTTGGAGAAGTGAAAACCAAAGTAAATGCTGCTTTTAGAACTTTGCCATCATGCCCTCTTCCTGCTCACATGCTATCAGGTGCCTAGCAGTCCCAGTGGTTTCTGCCAATGTGCCAAATCTTACCACTCACAGCCACATCTCATGGGCTTCCTTCAAGCTTCCCACCCTCTCCTGAATCAGCCCTGAGGCTACCCCGCCATCATTCCAGCTCTTTTCTCTGGTGTGGCTTCAGCTTAAAAACCCCCAGCAGTCAAGGGTGCAGGCTGGGTGGGGCCTGGGAGAGGAGCCTAAAGCATTAGGGGAAGAGGAAGGCAGTTGGATCATGGATCCACAGGTGCTCCGGAAAGCCCAGGACCTCTGCAGCAGTGCTAGGCACTGGGACTGAGGCCTAGATTGATATCCCTGGGGTTTAGAGTTGAGATTTGCTGCAATTTCAACTGGAAGGTGATTCTCACACAGGCCAGGGATCACCAGGACACCTGAGATCTCTTGTTTTACTCAGAGCCATAAAACCAGGAAAGAATTACTCATTAATGAGCAGAAACATTGCTTGAGGATCAAAATCCAGAAGCAGAGAGAGAGTTCCTGACTGTTGGAGGTGCCATCATCAAAAGGTTTTTTATTAAAGAGATTTTTTTTTTTGAGAACGTGTGCTCTGTGCCCAGGCAGTGCTGGTACTGAGCATCTAGCAGGACAGACCTCAGCCTGTCCTCTCTGCATGAAGCTATATAGAATGAGGGAGACAGACAACAACAAGAAAACAGACAATAAAATAGTTACACATTATAAATGCTTTGAAGGAAAGAAAGGGTCTGAGACAGAAGAAATGGGGCCTCTCTTGAGAGGATGGTTGAGAAAGCCCTCCCTGAGGTTGAGGGACAAGGAAGGACTTCTCAGAGAGCAGAGGGAAGCGCGCGAGAAGCTTCGAGAATGACACGAAGTGTGCAGAGATCCAGTGATGAGAGGAACTTGGCAGCGCTGCTGGGAGCAGGATGAAGAGGAAGGTGGATGAGAAGACTGGAGGTTAGAAAGGTAGATCCTGCACCTTTAGGAGCTTGGATTTTATTTTGCATCTGATATAAAGCTAGCTGAAGGATATTAACCATTTATGTGTGGTTCAGTTTTGCACACTGCTTTTATGGGGAAAGCAGAAGGGCGAGAGAAAAAGCAGAAAGACAGAGGCTGTTTGGGAGGCTGCTGCAGACCCCCGGGAGCAATGGTGGTGGTTGACCATGGTGGTGTCTGTGGAGATAGGAGGAAGCAAATGTATTTAGGATACATTTTAGAGACAGAATTAGCAGATTTTGCCAGTGCTTTAAATCCAGAGGGGTCGAGGGGGAGGCAATGGAAGAACCAAGGATTCCTTCATGGGTTTCTGACTTGAGCACTGAATTCGTAGTTTCAAATTTTCTTCTGAGAACTGACAGGATATAATATTTCCCCCTAGTTGAAAGTTAAAGCCCAGCTAAGGAGGGCCTGTGTAACAAGTCCATCTGCCTATCTGCAAAATGACAGAGAATCCCAACTCAGGCCCAAAGCAAGTTCAATTTGGGACCATGAAGCAAAACAACCCATTTTAAAATTTAAAATAAACGGCCGGCAGCTCCTGCAGTCAGACCAGTCTCCTCTGACTCTGGGTGGTCTTCCCCAGGGCTGTGGCCAATTTCACTAAGACCTGACCTCAGCCTATGGGAAAGTGGCCAGCCAAGATCGGGGCTTCAAGAGTCACAAAGCTTCTTCAGAAAGCCTGAGCCTGGATCTACCTACCACTGAGGGGCCCAAGCACTCTCTGGTGATGAGTCACTGATGGGCGTTGGGGCTTCGACTAGGCCACAACCTGTGACAATCTTAGCTTCTTGGCTTCCTGTCTCCTGGCCCCTAGCCTCTGAGCTCATTTCTAGTTAAAATGACTAGTGTGAAAGGGAAGGTTCTTCAAGACCATCCCAGACTCATCATTGTCAGCAAATACAGGGCCTGGCTCTGTTCTAGGCACAGAGAGACAGTAGCCAGACACTGCCCTTTAGGTACAAATAGTCCACAGGAGAAACAACTCTGTGTATCCAGACCCCCACCCCAGGGGTAACATTAAGTGGAATGAGTCTCCCTGAGAACCAGGAAGCACACGTGTCACCAGTGATGTGACAGGTGCTATGAAGGAGGTCACCAGGACCTGACCTAGTTTGAAGGACCAGAAATGCTTCCCTGAGGGACTGACATTTAAGCCTAGACCTGAGGAAGCGCACCAAGCTAACACATTCCACCACCCTCACGTTATGCTTTACTAAGATCCGAGAAGTACATCCTCAGTGGCATGTGGTTGAGGGTCTCAAAAAGCAACAGGCATTTTAACCAGCCAATTGACTACCAATTTCCCAAGTAGAAAAGGAGGGATCCTGACCTGCTCCCTACCTCACATGGACTCTGCCCATCCACATATTAGTGCCTGTGCCTTGCAGCACCCCATAATCTGTACTGTTCTGGGTAGTCTTGGTGACAGAAACTAAACTCAATAGGAATGATTGGTTTTCATAACTGGAATTGTAATAAAGTCAAGTGTGGCCAGAGCTAGGGTCAGAGGCTCTCATGGAGGCCTCTGCCCCTTCCTAGCTCTCTTTGCCTCAGCTTGGCTTTATTTGGCCACTTAACAGCATGATCCTTACATGGTCCTTTAGACCTACCATCCAGAGAAAGAGTCCTTTCTGTCCCATCGTTCACATAGCAAATCTCTCGAGGTCTGATTGGCCCTGCTCAGGTCACATGGCTGACCTCTTGGCTCAATTACTGTAAACAATGGCATGAGAGATGTGGCACTGTGATTGACACAGTCTCCCTCATTACACAGGAGGCTGTTGTAACCAGAAGTCCCCTTTGTCTGGAATTGCTTTACCCCCAAAATCTGTATGACTGTCTCCTTTTTGTTGTTAAGATCTTGGTTAAGATCTTCGTTTCCTCAAAGCCACCTCTCCTGATACCCAATTTAAAGCCCTTCCCAGTCACTGTATTACTCAGGATTCAAGTTCAGTAGATACAAACAAACAAAAAAAATAACGATAGCTTAAGATGGAATATTTCTGAGCAATCCAGAGCTGTCAGCTACGTGATACAGGCGGTCATGGCTCCTACCTTGTTCTGTCATCCTCAACATGTGTCAGCTTCCATCTCGTGAACAAAGATGGTGAGTCCAGTTCCCACCATTACGTCCTCTTTCAGCCAGCAGGAAGAAGGGCAAGTGGAGGACATGACCTCTTCTTTACAACCCAAAAGTTGCACACAGCACTTCTGTGTACATGCCCTTGTCTGAACTTAGTCATATGGCCACACCTAGTTGTGTAAGCAAGGCTGGAAAACAGTCTAGTGGGGCAGCTAAAACTCAGGTTCAATTACTAAGGAAAAGGGAGAGAATGGCTATTGGGGCATCACATGGAGTTCTTGTAATCACAGAAACTGGTCAGAATAGCAAAGTAAAAGCGGTCCTTAGAGACAGGAGACAGACCCAGAGAGGGGGTTCGTCCAAATTCACACAAGCCAGGAGCAGACCAATGCTGGGATTCAGGCCTAACTCCAAGCCTAGTGCGCAAAACTGGGAAAGGGATTGTAAAGGAGGAGGGGTGAGAATTGGTTTTAGACGGACTTTAGCTTTTTATGTGTTATCATTAGCTTCAAATTCATTTATATTCATGTATGATATATATCTAACAAGGATATAGCCATTTGTTATTTGTGTAAATAAATGAAAACGGCTAGTACATGTATGAAAAGGTGTTATCATCATTAGTCAACAGAGAAATTAAATTAAAACCACAATGAGATCGATAGAACCATACATCCGTCAGAATACCTAAAGTTTTTAAAAGATAGACAATGACAATTGTTGAGAATGTGGAGCAACTGGAACTCTTCAGATATTACTGTACAACCACTTCAGAAAACTGGCCACATCTACTAAAGCTGAACATATGCATACGTTATGGCCCAGTGATTTCACATCTAGGAATTTACCTAACACAAATGCGTACATATGTTCACTAAAATTAGACATATTTGAGAATGTTCATAGCAACATTTTCTATTATTTGTAGTAACCAAAAACTGGAGATAACCCAAATGTCTACCAACAGTAAAATGTAGTATATTCATATAATGGAATATTATAGGAGAATGAATGACCAACAACTACACATAGCAACATGAATGAATCTTACAAATAAAATTTTGAGCTAAAGAAGGCAAAAGAATGCGTGCTGTATTATGCCATTTTTACACAGTTCAAAGTAAATATGCAAGTAGAAGTCAAGTAGTGGTTACCCTCTGGGGGGTGAGCGACTGGAAGAGGACGGGGGCTCCAGGGTTCTGGAAACGTTCTTTTTCTTGGTCTGGGTGCTGGTTGCATAGCTATGTTCAATTTGTAAAAATTCAAGAACATTTACACTTACTGCACCTTTCTCTATGTAGGTTCTAAGTTAACTAAAAATAAGTATTAGGTTGGTCCAAAAGTAATTGCGGTTTAAAGGCTAAAAATAACCTGGCAAAAAACCTCAAATTATTTTTGTAGCAACCTAAAAGATGAAAATTTATTGTGTCTGGTGTGCCCAGCCTAGGTTTACTTGTGCTTTGGGTGTGAGAATCTCAAGGAAAAATCCGTCATGTAAGAAACATGTTTTCTCAAAGACAAATAACTTAAGGCAGCATCCAGTGTAAGTGACATGGCAGGTGTATCCAGGAGCAATCACCAGGCCAGGACACAGATCAAGGGATAAAGCCCTCCGAGGATTTCTGTCACCTGACTTCAGGACACTACACCCATTAAATGTACCCATTTTTGAACTGGCAAATCAGAAGGTTATTTCAGAATAGCAGGGACCTGTCATTGGCTTTCCTGTGACACACAAACCTCCATTTCTCTCCTGAAAAAGTTACTCAGAGAAAGAGAAAGGCAGGACCTAGAGGACAGTTAAATCAGGGCCATAACTCCCGGAAGCACATTCACATAGATTTTAATGGAAATGCCCCCCTTGTGCAACGGGTGCCCTGGGTTGAAATAGTTATATGACGGAACAAAACTTGAACCTCTCAGGAGAAATTATCTCATCAGAAAAGAATCATCTACTTCTCAGAGCTTTTCCATGTCTTCTCATTTGATCCTGCTGTAAACAAGCTCTATTTATATATGGAGAAACTGAGAGTCCATGGGCAAAATTAATTATCTTGGAAACTATAAGCTAACTTGGACTTCAGCTGGAAGTTGTTTGGTCCAACCCTCCTCTTCCCCCTCCTCCCATTGTATATTGTGAGGCTGAGGCCCAGAGAGGAAAAGGATTTACCAGAGGGCTCACAGAGGGTTCTGCTGGGAGCAGAACCTAAGGGGTTGGGTTTTAGGTAACCCTGCAAAGTGGACAATCTCAGACACCGTTGGATTCTGTGAAATGCAGATGGACCTCTGGCCTCCCAACCGCCCTTTCTACTCCCACTTCTGGGAATCATGCTTGTGACACATAAACCAAGTTTTGCTGATGAGCCCCTGGAGTCAGGCTCTCCCTTGAGGCCCAGCATCTGTGACTCTGCACTTCGTATTCCCTCCAGGCCGGAGCCAGTGAGGGTGAGGCAGTTCTGAATGAAGTAAACAGGCCAGCCTTGGAATACAGGCAGACGTTTTTTTTTTGGGGGGGGGGGAGAGAGAGACACCTGGGGAGTGAGTGGGGTAACAGGCCCTCCTTTTCTTCCCTGTTGGGGCCTCAGCACCTTTGCACTTGCCGGTTTCTTAGCTGTCCCTTAATTTTCACCTGGCTGCCTTTCAGATCTTTGCTCTTCCCCTAATCACCTCATCCAAAGAGGCCCTTCACTGCTCATGTAACCATTGTTTTATTGCCTCCACAGCACTCATCACTATCTAAAATCTTGTTTATTTACTTGATTTTTGTCTGTTCCTCCCATGTTCCATCAAGGCAGAAACTCTATCTTGTTTCCCACTGTATCCTCAGTGAAGGACAGGGTCAGACACGGAGGAAGACATGTTCAGTGAGTACTTAGTGAATGAGGTCGGGGCTTTCTCTTTTTCTTTGTACACTTTGTTATTATTAAACATTTTTGAGATGAGCATGAAACCTTTTCATTAAAAAAAAAAAAAAAAGCAGCTAGATTACTGCAAAGGCCTCTACCCTCAGCAAATTGACTTGGGTTAGACAGGTTTCCAACTGAAAGCACTTCCCTCCTTGTTCTCGTTGGAACTCAAACCAGAGAGGGGGCCCAAGGCCACACAGCACTCAGCAGCCAGGCAGGGACCCAAATCCCCTTCTTCCCGTCGGCCTGTGTCCCTCCCAGTAATGTCGGGACCCAGGGGGAAGCGAAGGTCTTGGGGAAGGGAGAGCGCGCAGAAAGGGGAGAAAGGAGGGAGACAGCGAGGGCGGGGCACGCAGCACGGCGGAGACAGCGATAGGTAACGGTGCGACGCGGGGTAAGGGACGTAAGAGTGCGGGATGGAGACCCCAGAGGGCGGGGGTCTTAGAAGGGGCGGAGAGCCTACCGAGGAGCGCGGCAAGAGCAGGTGACAGAGGGCGCCGGGTGCGGGCAGGTGAAAGTGCGGAACGAGCGGCGGGTGCGGGGGGAGGGTGCAGCGGAAGGGGGCGGAGCCGGCGGGGTCAGGGGGAGGGGCGGAGCCGGCGGGCGGCGGAAGCCGAGGTAAAGGGGGCGCCCAGCCGGGTGGAGAGCGGGGCGGGTCACTGGCTCCGCTGGGCCGCCCGGCCTCTGCTCGCATCTCCGGATCCCGGCGGCGACTGCGGCTTCCTTCTTGACCGGCTTCCCTGCTAGGCAGGTGGGTCCTGAGCCCCAGGGACGGGCGTAGAGCAGTCGGAACGCGCGGGATATGAGAAGGGGTCTCAGAATCGCAGCTGCAGTCGCGGCCAGCGTCCTTAACACCTTCCCGCTGCAGACGGCAGCTATAGAGGTTTCGCTCTACGGCAGGCTTACCTGAACTTCGCTGCCACCAAGCCCTGGAGGTAGGCAGGAAGGGTGAGCAGTTCAGGCCTGTAGCTCAGAGTCCTCAGCCCCCGGCTTCCAGGAATGGAAAACGCTTGTGGATCGGGAGCCAGAGCCCTTTGTTCTAATCTTAGCTATGCCAGCAGCTCCCGGCTTGACTTTGAGGCGGACCTCTGCATCGCCCCACCAGCAAAGTGAGAGTGTCTTTGGGTGCGTCTCCCTAAGTTCTAGACGGACTTAAGTTCGTTTTCTCTCTTTCTTTTTCTAAAACTGTTACTTATTTTAAGTGTTTTTCCAGGACCCATCAGCTCCAAGCCAAGTAGTTGTTTCAACATAGTTGTGGAGGGTGCAACTCACAGTGGCCCTTGTGGGGATCCAACCTGCAACCTTGATGTCATGAGCACTGTGCTCTAACCAATTGAGCTAAGTCCGCCCTAAGTTCATTTTCTTGACCAACTTTCTCCAAGATATGTCCCAGATTCACCAGCCGCTTCCCTCCCTGTGCAAAACCGTGGCTGCACTCTGAACTCTGCCCTGATGGGTTTCTTCTGGAAACCTGGGGGAAGAAATTGCATCCAGCCCCTGAACAACAGGCTGAGGAATTTGTTTCCAGTACATTGAGTCGTTAATTCTTTCACTGGCTGTCCACTCAGGCAGATATTACCGTGTTCCCCCAAAATTAAGACCTAGCCGGACAATCAGCTGTAATGCATCTTTTGGAGCAAAAATTAATATAAGACTCGGTCTTATTTTACTATAATAGAATAACATTCTATTATAACAGAATATAGTACGGTACAATAGAATAGAATAGCACAGAATAGAATATATAATACAATATATAATATAATGATGGATCTTATATTAATTTTTGCTCCGAAAGACGCATTAGAGCTGATTGTCTGGCTAGGGCTTATTTTGGGGGAACACGGTATTACCTTCAGTAAAGATGAAGCTGGGGCTCAGAGAGGCTTAGGGACAGGTAGGACCAGACTGCTTTGCCCTGCATCTCATCCCATGTTGTACAGGTTTACCAAAATCAGGTTTTTTAAAAAAATTCAAATGTGTCTAAGCAGTGGAAGGGAGCACTGGCCAGAGTCTGGAAGTTTGGATTCTAGTCCTGGCTGTGCTGCTTCTCACTGTGACCATAGGCAAGTATCTGTCCCTCTCTGGCTCAGTCTTTCCTGTTGAGCAGCCAGGGGTTTGGTCAGATGGTCTGCAAGGACCCTTTTGTCTTTGGCATTACTAACAATAGGAATAGCAATTGTGGACGAAAAGGCCACATACTAAACCTGACAAGCTCAGGGGGGGCCTGCATGGCTGGCCTTACAAACTCAGAGACTGAAATTAGCCACATAGGATGGTCTGAACATAAAAATGCCTAACTAAACGCAAGTCATGGCTGGTAATCACATCCTTGGCCTGTAGTTTCCTTGACAAGGTCAGTCTTGACCGGAAGTGAGCCTGTCTATTGTCTTTTTGCATCTAAGATAACATACACTTGGCATGTCAGAGTAATCCCTTTTTCCGGAACCTCAGGCACAACCCGCCACACCAGACCGAGACTACAGAACCCATCATTGTTATCTTGTTCTCTGAATATCATCTCTGTGTGCTCTAAAATGTTAGTTAACTCTCCTGTGCCCACCAAAGAAGTGTGTGTCTCTCCATTTTACTTTTTATCCAATCCCAGAGATTTCCCTGCTTTGTTTCCTCCCACTCCCTTAATCTACCACCAATAGATTTCATGTAACCCTCCTTACGTCTCCTCCTTTGATTCTGATGTATAAAATAAGCTGCAAAACTGCCATTCTCCAGAGCATTTTCTTAATGTCATCCCTTTGGCTCAGATAAAGTCATTGAAGGTCTCTACACGTTTGGACATTTCTTAGGACACAATTGTAATTGTTTCCTTACCTTGACCTACAGAGTCCTGCGTGAACTGGCTCCTATCTGCCCAAAGCACCAGACTCTTTGTCCTTCCTCAGCGCCTTTGCACTTGCTGTTTCCAGTGCCAGGAACACTTAACCACCTCCATTTTCCACATAGTCATTCTTCAGCTCCCCCCTGGAACTTCACTTGCCAAGGAAGTTCCCTGATGAAGACTTGACCTGGTCCCTGGATTTATAACCTCATGATTCATGCTGCCTTCATTATGCTTAAGTATTTGTATAGTTCTTTGCCTAATATCTGTGTCCCCTATTATTTAATGCTTGTCAGTGCCATGAAGGCTGGAACCCTGTCCCATTTCCAGCATCTAGCACCTAATAGGTGCTCAGAAATGTGTTGTAGAATGAACAGATGATCTGGTTTAATCCAGCAGCTTTATGAGGTTGGGTCCTTGTGCTCTTCTTATACATGAAGAGACAGGGCTTCAGAGAGTGACACTTACAGGGTCACACAGTGAGTTGGCAGCACCCAGTCTGTATGACTCTCAAGTCGGAGTTTCTACCTCACCTGCCATCTCATTCCAGGATCTTCTGCTGTGAAGACATTAACCCAAATGCCAGCAAATCTGACCCATGACGCCTGGAAGGAGACAACCGTTAGGTTGTGAAGGTATTGTCCAGCTCGGTTTCCCCCTGGTCCCTGGAATCTGAGGTGGAGCAGGGGTGGACTTAGCCCGCTTCTGCAGACCCATGGCACACCGGCTACAGATACGGCTGCTAACCTGGGACGTGAAGGACACGCTGCTCAGGCTCCGCCACCCTGTTGGGGAGGAATATGCCTCTAAGGCCCGGGCCCACGGGCTGGAAGTGGAGGCCTTGGCCCTGGGACAAGCCTTCGGGCAGGCATACAGGGCTCAGAGCCACAGCTTCCCCAACTATGGCCTGAGCCATGGCCTCACCTCCCGCCAGTGGTGGCTGGATGTGGTCCTGCAGACTTTCCACTTGGCGGTATTCGGGATGCTCAGGCTGTGGCCCCTGTCGCTGACCAGCTATACAAGGACTTCAGCAGCCCCTGCACCTGGCAGCTGTTGGAGGGGGCTGAGGCCACCCTGAGTGGGTGCCGAGAACGAGGTTTGAGGCTGGCAGTGGTCTCCAACTTTGACCGGCGACTAGAGGACATCCTGGTGGGTGTTGGCCTGCGACAACACTTCGACTTTGTGCTGACCTCTGAGGCTGCTGGCTGGCCCAAGCCAGACCCCCGCATTTTCCATGAGGCTTTGCGGCTCGCTCATGTAGAACCAGCACTGGCAGCCCATATTGGGGACAGTTACCACTGTGATTACAAGGGGGCACAGGCTGTAGGCATGCACAGCTTCCTGGTGGTTGGTCCGGGACCTTTGGACCCTGCAGTCAAGGATTCTGTACCCCAAGAACATATCCTCCCCTCACTGTCCCATCTCCTGCCTGCCCTTGACCGCTTGGAGGGCTTACCCCCACAGCTGTGAGTCTCGTGAAGTGGCTGGGCCCAACAAACACTAGGGACAGGGAACCCTTTCCTGCCCGAGATCTGGCCTTTGCCCCTCTCCCCACAGCCTTGATAACACATTCTGACTATAAAGCAGTGAGTGCAGGGCTTTCAGCCCTGCCCCACTAACCAGCTCCTGGTCTCTGAGATGATTCATTCATCATGTCTATGTCCCTTTTCCACCACGAGTCCCCCTTACCTCCAACAAGATTCACTGCGGGCCCAACTAGCTTCAAAGCCAGGTACTTTCAAATTTTATTTTAGCAGCAGGGCCCTTTTGTTAATTGAGATCTTAATGTGGAACCCCAATATGCAAAACAGGAAAAAAACCAGAAACTGCTAGGGTTGAAGCAGAGGTCCTAGGGCCCTGAAGCCTCTGTGACACCACCCCCCACCCCAAAGGTCTGAGGTCAGAGGAGCTTCGTTTGAAAATCGGTGCTAAGCTGTGCTGTAGGGACACGTCCTCTAGGACCACATAGTCTACACCGGAGATTTTAGAAAGGAACACCATAATTAGAGTCATGAGAAGAAACTTGATTTGTGCCTGCCATGTGTTAGGTACTCTCCTAGTCGTTCATGTGTACCTAGTGGGCATAGGTAGTGTGACCTCCACTGTGCAAGGGATTCAGAGGTTAAGTAGCCTGTCTCAGGTCACAGATAGTGCATGAGGGAGCCAGGGTTCCAATTTAGGCCTGTCTGACTCCAAAGCCCATTGGCTTCGTCACTAGGTTACAAGTAGAAAGGAATCCATGTCACATGAGACGTGGTGCAGTGGAGATCCTGGGAGAATAGGGAAGGTGGCCTAAAGGACGTCAGTCTTGAAGGACACCCCAGTCATAGGGGTTAGTGTGGGATAGGAAAGCACAGGGACCAGAGCCCAAGGTGGGAGGAGTGTAGGGAATAGGAAGAATCACTGGCGATTGAAGTAGGTTGGGCTTTTTAAATTCCATGTCTCTTCCTGCCTCTCTTCACACACCTCTCTTGGTTACTTGGTATTTACTGGATACCTCTATGCCCTACCCAATGCCAGGCACAGAGGATACCAAAGGTGAAAAGCACATAGGCACACAGCATATGTTCTGGTGCCAACAGCCAGGGAGGGCTCTGGAGTGGACCCTGAACGGGGGCTGGCATTTAGATGGGCAGAAGGATAAGGGGCATCCATAGCAATAGGCCTGTGGACTGGACTGAAGGCTGTGGTTAGATTGGTGGTTCGGGGAGCATGCCATAGGGGCCTTCAGGTGCCATGTAGAAGAATCTCGGTGAGCCAGGGTTTTTCACAAAGACTGGCCCGGAAGGCAAGGAAGCTCTTCTCAGACATCGTCCCGAATGTCAGGCACTGAGGACAGGGGTATGGGCTGCAACGGCCTCAGAAGTCATCACAACCAGAAAAGTTGCCAGTAGGTCTGTGGACTGGATTTAATCCACCCACTGTTTCAAGTATATTATTCAGCAAACTGAAGAGTGAGGAGGGCTCTGGCGCCCATCTTTGAACCCAGGTGTCTGAAGTTGTAGGTAAGATTGCCTTTGAACTGTGTTCCCTGATGAAACAAAAATGTTTCGGACCACTGTTCTAATGTGACAACCTCAGAACAGGAAGGGACTTGCCCTTGGTCCCAGCAATGCAGGGCACAGAACCATCTCCGGGCCCTTCTCCACTGTGTACGCGTATGCTGACCTGCTACCTGCTTCTATCTGGGGGAATGTGGATGAGGGTGAGGAAGACATGATTTCCCAGCAAACATCTCTAGCTCTGAGGTGCCACTTGGGGGGTTTGCCCAATTACCAACAAAGAACATGGAAGAAAATCTTCAATCTTTGAACTTTTAATAAGTCCATGTTCCCTAAGGCTGGCCCTTGTACTCCCTCGCTCTTTCTGGCCTGCAGCCCTCACCCCACGTCTCCACATTATGTCAGAAGGGGCCATCAGGTGAGGTACTCATTAGCTACAGTCGGGGGGAAAGTTCACCCGTTACCATGGTGGGATCGCCTCTGTCTTCTGAGTGCCCAGGCAGGACCTGGGGGGGAAGATACAGCCCCCAGGCCAGAGTCCTCTGAAGAGCAGCCTGGCAGGAGTGCTAAATCCCTTCCATGTGTCCTTGTGTACTAGAATATTTTCTCTCTGTGCCATGTTATGAAAAGGACCGAGAATCACTGAATTGAGGGGATGAAAGGACTTCAGCCACAGGCTTTTCTGCCAGAAAACCACTTTTACATGCTTTTGAAGCTGAGGTCAAGGGTCTGCAAGGCAGTGCTTCTCCAGAAGAGGATGTACCCATCCACCCATCTATATATCCATCCACTCACTTGGCCTAGTATTTATTGCACACTCACCAGGCACCATGCTGGATGCCAGAGATAAAGTGGTGAATGAGACACCCTCAGAGGGTGCATTTGGGAGACTAAGGCCCAGGGAGTAGCAGGTTCCCTATAGATACCCAGCATTTAACAGTTGTACCCAGATCTGAAACAGATCCCTACCCTCCTAAAGCTGCCCAGTGGGCATAGGCAACATCTGGGAAAAAGACACTGGGTAGAAATGTGGCCTAAAAGGGTGGTGGGGAGGTAGATCTGGCCTCCCCAGGGCCAAAGGTCAGTGGACGATGGAAATGGTCTGGTCAGCCACAGCAAAGACTGGGAAGAGGGGCCCATGGAAGGACGCGTGGTGGGTGTGGAGCACCGTGCCCGAGGCCGGCTCGTAGAATAGCAGCTCCTGGGCCTGCAAGTCCAGCAGCACGCCCAGCTGGGCTGGGCAGCGCAGCAGCCCCAGGGGCTCGTGCTGCCCATTGTGTGAGAAACAGAACTCCTGGTCGTAGCGGGAGAAGACCCAGGAGAAGGCATTGTGGCCCAGACGAGAGTCACTGCCAGACCCCTTTCGGGGTAGCTGGCTTAAGGCCACACCCACCTTATAGGCGCAACTGTTCTGCACGTTCACCGTCCAGGTGTGTAGCCCAGCCTGGAAGGAGGAGGTGGACAGGGCATTGGGCCAATGGTCAAAGCGCTCCGGGCCATCTACACAGGACTTGGACTTCTTGGCATTGAAGGTCAGGGTCCTTTGATCATCTGACAATTGCAGGAAGGGGCTGACAGTCCTCTCATCGATACGTACATCCTCCGTGCCTGCCAGAAAGAATTCTCAGAGTTGCCCACGGCCCACCCTCAGCCCTATCCTGATCCTGCCAGGTAGCAAAAGGCTTGATTACCACTCACTGGTAGTATGACCTCAGACAAGCCATTTATTCTCTCTGAGTCTCATCTGTAAAATGGGGATCAAAATAGGACTTACCACAGGGTAGATACAAGTATAAGGATCAAATGAGATGGTACATGGGAAGTGCCTAGCAATAATATGTGCTCAATAAATTGCAGCCACGACAACAGTACTTATTATCTAAGACCGTCATCTATAAGCTCTGCTAGAAATAAGGCCCAGAGAGAAAAAGCAAGTTGCCCAAGGTCACACACCAAGTTGGGGCAAAACTAAGACCCAGCATTTTGTTCCAATATCTAGCATCTAGCACTGATCACACTGCATTCCAGCTAGGCAAATCTACAGCCTACAGATCAGTCTTGTCCTAGGGACATGGCCCCTGGAAGCTAAGAAGCATCAGATATGCAGTTTCCAACCACTAAATGGGACTGCTGGTAAATCAGGTACTATCTGATCCCAGATTCTAGACAAGACAAGCTCTAGCTTGTACTAACATTTTAAGGATGGGGTTGGGGGCAGGGTTAAAATTGAGAAAAAAGTCTATCATTAACCTCATCTTTCTCTGAATTGTGCAACTACGACAACTGGGAATATAGAAGCTTCCTTCTGGCTTGGGGAAAGCCTCTTTGAGAACCCTCACAACTAAGTAGGAATTCATGGAGGCAGGAAACCTGTCACATTCACCTCTGTGCCCCAGGCATGCAGCACAAGGCCAGGCCCATAGTCAGCCTAAGTCAATGTTAAGTAAGTGAGGTGAATCCAGGCAGCTCAATTCTCACTCCAGATGCTCTCCAGTTGGCCATCAATTATGTCTGCTTACAGAGAAACTCGGTTTCCAAGAAGTAATACTGAGCTGTCCCAGTAGGGCAGGACACAAGAACGTGATTTACAGGAACGAGATTTATCCTAGACCCAACTACAGAGCAGGTTGATCTGGAACCTGGAAGGACCTGGACTAAGTGCCTGTCTAGAACCTTGGCTCCCCTGACAAGCATGCATCCAGTATCACTGGTCGTTTAAGCTACCATCCCAGATGCACTGGTCCTCAGGGTTGACCCAATAGCAAACCCCAGAGGCACAGACAGACTCCCAGCTGCTCCGATTGGTGCTGGGCTCTAGCAGCTGCTAACCTGAGAGGGACCCAAAAACTGCTGTTGCCCAGAGTTGGGTCAGTAGTAGGCTCCGAGCACACTTCTCATTAAAGTTTAACTTTTTCGACTCTTGGGGATCCAGAATGCCCTCTGCTTCCTCGGACCTTGTATAGGGAAAACAAAAACAAAAAACAGACAAATTCAGGAAGGTTCTTAAAATGTATATGGATCAATACAGGATGACAGGAAGGAGACAGAAGTAAAATCCCCTTCCCCTGAGGGTGACACCAAGACCGGCAGGCCCCACACTGGAGCCCCCTAAAGAGGGCTGGAGCCAAAAGGGAAGGTGGGCATTTCCCCTGTACCCCCCGCCCCCCAAAAGCCTTAATACCAGCAAGGCAGACGATTTACAGGGAGATAAATACTTGGTGCCAGTATTAGAACTTGGAGTGGGTCTACTGTGTGGGGGAAGCAATTCACCAGTGTCTCCAGTCAGTTAGCAGCAGAGCTGGAACTAGGACCTGGGCCTCTCGGACCTCTGAGCAGCAGGCTTTCCACTCCACTATCCTGCCCAGAGAAAAATCTCACCTCCCTCCCAAACCTATTGCAGCAGGAATGTCACCCGTGGTTTGATCAGAAGCTACAGCCAACTCCTCTGCTCTTCAAATGCATACACCCCTGTGGGATCACACAGGAAGGGACTATCAGTTATCTCCCCAACTATAAATTATTCACAGCACTTTGCTCCCATTAACTACCTCTCCTCTGCTCCCAGTGGGGACTGTGTTTGGTTGGGGAGGGAATCTGGAAACAAGGAGAACTGTCATTTATTAAGTAGCTAAACTCTGGGCTTGCTGTTTTCTATACAGAATCTCACATTGTCTTTGCTATAACCTGCGAGGTGGTTGTTACCCATTTGACAGGAGAGAACAGAGATTCAGAGAAGGCACTCAGCTCAAAAGAGGAGTTGGATTCAAGTCCTGCTTCCATGCAAAAAGAGAAACCCAGGCTGGAGTCCAGGCACCGTTCAACATAATTCTTCCCTTGACCTGAAGTGAAATCTCAAAGGGATGTAGCGCAAAGTGAGGATCTGCCACAGAGCTTTGCTGACCTCTGAACTGGCATTTGAGAAAGAACTCACCGCCTCTAATCCTAAAGATGGCTTTGAGATCAGGCAGCAGTTTCGAGAGCACACACTCTCTTCCCCAAACCTCATGGCTCTGCTCATTAATGAAGGAGGGGGTAGAGAGGGTGGGGCACGTTTTCTCATGGATGCCAGTTCTTTGCCAGACTGTCATTGCCTGTCCTGGCTTGGGAGGAACGAGGTGAACAGAGCCCTAGAAACGCGGAGAGCAGGTTCCAGTAACAAAGGCTCTTTGTGGTCAGGACAACAGAGGGTCTGTTGCCATCTTCCCAAAGCACTGAGTCTGGGTCTGGAGGAGCCCCAGCCATCAGGTGGGGAGGAAAGAGGAGCCGATGTCAGCAGTGCTAAGCTGTCATCCCAGGGCAAATCTGCGGCCAATCGTCGACACTGGAATTTAGAGAAGCAGCTGATCCAGGTACTTCATGGGACAGAAGAGAAAGCTCATGACTCCAAAGGAGTGGGAGTGAATTGGGATTCAGACACGGCAGGGTCCCAGCTAGGATCAGAATTGGTGCAGCAGGACCTGTTGCCATGACTGGCCCGAGCTGAGCCCAGCTGGGGCGTGGAAACAAAATTGGAGCCAACAAAGGCATTTCTCAGACAAGTGAGTTCCCAGCTAGAAGGGGCTTGACAACTTCTGAACACGGTACTTTGAGAGTATACACCCCCAGTCTACAGGCACAAAAACCTACAAACAAATCTTGACCTCTACTAATAAGTTTGTAAATAGTAGTATAGGTTTAGCAATTCTCAAACAACTTTGTGTGTACCGTAGGACTAAACAAATAAAAAACTATTGCTATTGTTAGGAGCCAGGGTTCTCACTATGAAAGAAGAAAGATATAAATATAGAATGGGAGGAAGGCGAAGGAAAAACGTTGTGGTGCTCCACTGGAATTAGAAGTTGTGATACAAACCCATGAATAAAAAAAGGACATACACACTTCCCAGCTCTATTTGCTGTCCACTGAAAAAGCCTGGAGGCAATGAAACATCAGTAGCAACGGACATCTAATGCCCAGATCTTGGTTTTAAAATATTATTCCCCACTAAAAGGACCCAAGATGCCCTGGAGAAATAGCTGATTTCAGGGCTGAGGCAGGAAAAGAACAGGTTCAGCCTGGGACATCTTGTGCCAGAAGGCAAGAAAGTGCTCAAAGGATCATGGGGACCTGTCAAAAGGATACAGCTTGAAGGGACTCCTACTAGCCAAATCTAGGATAGTTTGAAGATCAAAATTAACAATAAGTAATAGCAGATTATAGTGTACTGAATAAAACAATAATCCATGAGTTTATATTGATCCTAAATAAGTGAATGAACAAACAAGCAAATAAATGAATAATTCAGGAAGTAATTTAGCACAATGGATGCTAAAACTACTGGATGAAAATTTGAAAGTAAACAGGGTCTTTATACAAAAAGTATCTCCTCAGATTGTTTATTAATTATAAAAGGTAAGATAAAACTTTATAATGAAGAAACCTGGTAGGCATTGCCTTATCCAAGTGATCAAAATTAACATCCCTGATAATGGGACAAAGTGACATCACATGCCCCCTAATTTGATGAACTTAAATTGAGGAATATTCTATAAAACAACTATCCTAGAGTCATTAAAAATGTGTTTTCTTTTTCAAAAAAGGCTAAGAAAACAATTCCAGATTAAGAGGATAGATGGATCAGGAAAAAAACAAATAAAAAAACACCAAACACTGTTAGGAACTTTTTTGGCACAACTGGAAACACTTCAATGTGGACTATATGCTAGATGATAGTATTATATCAACATTAAATTTCTGAATTTGATAATTATACTGTGGTTATGTAAGAAAATGTTCTTACTGTGTTTTCCCGAAAATAAGACTGGGTCTTATATTAATTTTTGCTCCAAAGACACATTAGGGCATATTTTCAGGGGATGTCTTATTGATTCATGTACAACAATCTACATTTATTCAAATACAGTCATGTCATCTTCCTCTGGAACATCGTCATATTATACTAAATGCATCTATCTGGCTGACGATCTTAACTGGGGCTTATTTTCGGGGTAGGTCTTATTTTGGGGGAAACACGGTAGGAGATAAATGCTGAAGTATTTAGGGATCAAAGATCATGCTTTCTGCAACTTTTGAATTGTCAAAAAAAATAAGTTTTTTATATATACTCTTGATAAATAGGTAGGAAAAAAGAGAGTGATAAAGACAGCAAATACGGCAAATGTTAAAAATTAGTGAAGTTCATTATACTATTTTTGCAACTTTTCTACAAGTTTGAAATACGTGTTTCAAAACAAACAATTGAAGATCAAAATTTTTTCAAAAATCACATCAGCCTGATATGGAAGACAGACTGTATTAGAGGAAGATGATAAAGATAAAGGAGAAAGAGAAGACTAACAGAAGTGTGGAAAGATTATAGGAGGGAAAAAACAGGAACAAGCCAAACACGTTTTATTTAAAAGGAGACAGAAAAATGAACATGGGTGCATCCATACTGTGGAATACTTCACAGACCTTCCAAAAAGTGAGTTAAGTCTACATGTACCGACATGGAAAGACTCCAAGATAGCCTGAAAAATTATAGAGCAGCAAGTATAAAACAACCCCATCTGTGTTTTAAAAAAATATTTTTTAAAAGGCAAAAAAAGCACCCAACTCACATATTCTCCTATGACTATACATAGGCAAGTCCAAAAGACATACATCTAACTCTTAAAACTGATCACCTCTATGGAATAGGACTGAGAAGGGGTGATTCATTTTTAATTTTAATCGTTTTATATTGGTGGCATTTATTTTTCTTTCTCTCACACACATGTATTGCTATTGAAATGTAAATACAAAAATAGATAAGAAGAATGGGCTGTGCTCCCCAAGTACAGCTCTGAAATCTTGCACATAAGATTAAACATTTAATTTCACTGCCTGGCAAATTACATCCTCTTGGATACTTCCTCAGGCTCTTGGCTCTCAGCCTGTTGGGACCCAGGTAGGACCTGATGAAATTCTTTTCTTATTGCATAATTAAAATGCAAATTTTGAACGGTAATGTAGACTTGTTTCAAAGATTCTTTCAGCAGAGAAAGGAGCAGTGAGGTAGAGAACACAGTACTGAGACAGGTATCAGGTGTGGGTCCCAGTCCCAGCTTTGAAGTTTAGGCAAGTCCCTTCCCCTTTTTGAGCCCAGTATTCTCATCCATAGATGGGGTGGTAAAACCCTCCGACAGTTTTTTAATAGGATAATGTTTAAGAAAGACTGTGGTAAGCCACAGATTAATAAGTGATTATTTCACTGCCCGTACACACAGGTCTAGAGCAGGTCTCCAAGCTAGATGCAAAGAAGACCTCTATCCATCGAGCCTGGCTCCAGAGAAGCCACTCAGCTGCCACCCTGAGCTTTCTCCCAGGAGCAGCAGGGCCTGAATGCAATGGACTAGGAGAGGCCTAAAGGTCATGGTTTCTGTGACTGCCCAAGCAAATTATGGGGCCATACTCACCTTTCAAAAATCTCCTGCTCCTTCTGCTGTGAGAAAAGAAAACAGAGTCAGGCTTAGTACCAGAAACCCAGCAGGCAGTCAAGACTGAAATATATTCAGCTGGCATGGAGGTCTCCACATGATGGCCAGAGACTCTACAATTAAAAATTCTATTCCTTCTTTAAAACGCAGCACAAAGCTGTATGAGACGGTTCTTTTTCACATACCTCCCCCATCCTGCACTCAGAATGAATCACTCTGTCCCCTGTGCCCCGCTGTGTCCGGAGTTTCCCTCAACTACACTTCGGGACAATCGCATATTTACCCAACATTTCATCCCCCATCGAGACTGTCAGCAACTAGATGGCTGGGACTCTTTCTGAATCTTCTATTGTGACGCTCCCAGTGTTTGGGACATAATGTGCTCTACATGGAAGCTGTGACTAAATGCACAATCTAGGGCAGTCGTGGAAACTGTCCTACTTGATCTGCAGTGGGACAGCTCAGTTGTTCTACATTCTCATTTCTCTGCTTGACATATTTATTCAGATGTCACACTGTCCCTTAAAATGGCAGGCGTGTGCATATCTATATAAAATACTTTGAAAGGATATATACCAAAATATTAATCAGGTGGAAAGATTAAAGATGAGCTCTGTATCTTCATATTGGACCATTGTCAGCTCTCCCAAGTGCAGAGTTCTCTCTGTGTGCTTCAGAACTCTCTCCACCCCCCCATTTCCTTTATCATAACTGTAACTCTTATCCTTCAGGCATCAGCTTCTAAGTCACTTCATCCAGGAAGCCTTCCCTGACCACCACCCTTGTGGGGTCCCCAGCTCCCAGGAATGTCATCTACCACAGCACATATCCCTCCATAACCTAATTATCAGTTTATTTATTTTTCTCCTCCATAAGGCAGTGAGTCGCTGACACCTGTATCCTGTAACTCCACTGCATAACACAATGCTCAGCATACAGTAGGCACTTAGTAAATATTTGCTCACTATTTTAAGAATAGTTATCAAGTGCAAAAAAAAAAAATCCATATACGAACTGTGATAAAAAAAAAAATACAGTGAATGCTGCTGCCGAGTCCCATCCAATGGAAATGCAGCAATATTCAATATGGGAAGTGGCATGTCAAACCTTAGCAACAGTGCGTGACAAGTTTCACCTGTTCGGTGCAATCAGTCGGGTATGAATTACAGTTGAGAGAAGGTGTGTTTTAAACTGTGCCATAAATCATGGATCACGAACAATGCATTAACTTTAAATGGGCAAATGATTTTATCTTCCATCATGACAACGCTCCGTGTCAGACCTGGCTTCTATTACAGCAATTTCTGTCAAATAAAAACATGACAGTGTGTCCTCATCCACCTTATTCATCGGATCTGGCACCGTGTGACTTCTGGCTCCTCCCCAAAGTCAAAATGACCATGAAAGGTAAACGTTTTGAATAGATTCAGAACATCGAGGCAGCCACGAAAACACAACTAAAGATACTCACGAAAAAGGACTTCCAGAACCGCTTCAGAAAGTGGCAAGAACAATGGGATATATGTGCTCAATGTGAGGGGGCATATTTTGAGGGGGATTAATGGCAATGTGTCTTTTACTGTAGTAATTTTTTTTTAATTTAAACATTCGCCATAGTTTTTGATCACACCTCATTATTTTATTCCCCTGCCTCATCCCTGCTCCAAATGATCATTATCCACTCACCTCCTACCAACAAATATTCTCATTGTTTTCAGACTGTTTGGAGAGACTAAGCAAGTCATGCCCTCACCCTTGCCTAACTTACAATCAGCTGGAGGTCATCCATACTGGTGAGCATGTCCACCAGGCTGGTGCGGATGGTGTCGAGCTTCTGTAGCGCCTCAGCCCAGTGTACTCGCTGCGTCAGGATACTCTGGTGGGCCCGCTCCTCCTCGCCATGCACCCGTTCCAGCAACCGCTGCTCCTCAGTCTCACACAGACTCCTCACCAGACTCAGCCGCTGGATAACCAGTTCCCGCGCTGCGCTGGCCGTGCTCTAAAAAGGGATAAAACAAGGAGGTGGGTCCTGACAAAGTCCCACTGAAGACTAGGAGGCTTTGGGTTCCGCCAGAAGAAGTGCAGAGATTGCTCAGCAATGTCTGCCATGGGCAATGTAATGGGCGACAGTGCTTAAGCCATCCCAGCCCTAAGCATTCACAAATACGGGGTAGGGTGAAGAAATCTGAGATCCAGACATGCAGGCCATTTCTCATGGAACCAGGATCACAGAATGGAAGAGCAGGACAGGACCTAGAGATCAGCTAGAATCACCAGCTTATTCTAGAGATGGGAATACCAAGGCCAAGGGACCAGGGTCAGAGATCAGAGAATCGCAGAGGCGGAGAGCCTATGAAGTCATTCCCATCAACAGGATCTGTACCAACAGTGGTCCAGTCAATATTTTTGACCATGTCCGAGGACAAAAACCTCATTATTTCCTAATCTGTCCAATCCAACTGCTTCCATGAGAATTATTTTCTGTCACAGGAGGCCTGAAATCAATTCTCAGCCAATGAAGTTACTGTGTGTCCCCTAGCAACTAGCACACAGTAGGCACCCAAGTATTTACTGACTGACTGATGGGAAAATCTTTTCTGACTTAGTTAAAAATCCATTGGTAGCACTCCAATGCCACGTCAGTGACAGAGCTGGGACTAGAACCCAGTTCTCTTGACGCTCAGTACACCATTCCCTTACACCAGTGCCACCTGGTAACCAAACCTCCCAAAGGCATCTGTTGTATGAAGCACCTGCACTCTTGCCAGACAAGTAAGAACAGTCTCTATGCCAGAAAGTCAGGGATAATCAGCAGCTTTCCTGTGCCTTGCCCCTGAAGACTTGCTTTGTCCAGTGCAGGAGACAATCATCCCTATTTAAAAGAAGAAACTGAGACCCACAATTTGCCCAACGGGGAAAAGAGAGTGGCCATGTGGACGGCCAAGTGAACCCAGGAGTTCAGACTCCAACTTCAGTGCTCTCTTGAGGCAACATAACATAGCAGTTAGGAAATTATGCTTTAGGGACAGTGCCAAGGTTTAAATCTTAGCCGTTCCATTTACTATCTGTGGAACTTGAAGCACGTTACTTATCCTCCCTATGCCTCAGTTTTCTAATCTGTCAGCTGAAGATAATAATAGTGTCTACCTCGTAAGGCTACTATAAGGATTAAATGAGTGAATACATATAAAGTAAATAGAACAAAGCCAGCACATGTGTGTTCAATAACATCAGCTATGGCTCTTCTCTCTGTCCCACCTTAGAGCCTTACCCACAGCAGTGGGTCTCTGCAGTCATGTTTGTACTGTGTGATCAGGATCAACAACACACCCTGACCCAAGAGGCATCAGATATTCCCTGACTAGAGGACAACAGTCAATTTCAGTACACTTCGTGAGTCATTCTCAGAAATGAATAACAAAGAAAACAAGAAAATTTCCCTGTCCAAAGATATGAAAAAATAAACTGAAAATCCTCCTAGATCTCCAAAGAGGTCATACAAATGGCAAATAGACATATGAGAAAATGCTCAACATCCCTAACAATCAGAGAAATGTAAATAAAAACCACAGTGAGATATCACCTCACCCCAGTCAGAATGGCTATCATCAACAAGACAAATAGTAACAAGTGTTGGAAGAGGCAGTGGAAACAAAGGAACCCTCATACACTGTTGGTGGGAATGCAGACTGGTGCAGCCGCTATGGAAGGCAGTGTGGAGGTTCCTCAAAAAATTAAGAATAGAGTTATCATATGACCCAGCAATCCCTCTCCTGGGTATCTACCCAAAAAATCTGAAAACATCCATAAAGACACGTGTGCTCCAATGTTCACTGCGGCTTTATTTACGGTGGCCAAGACATGGAAACAACCAAAATGTCCTTCGATGGATGAATGGATAAAGAAGTTGTGGTAGTGGCTGACCGACGACTGGTGACCGACTGCCTCAGCCTGGAGGGAGTGCAAGACTCGTAATACCAGCATGGGCCAGGGAGCTGTGTCCTACACAACTAGACTGAGAAACAATGGCTTGAACCTAAATGGGGGGTGCGAGGGGGGAGGCGGAAGAAGGGGTGTGGGGAATTTAAAAAAAAAAAAGAAGTTGTGGTATATATACACAATGGAATACTATTTGGTGGTAAGAAAAGATGAAATAGTACGATTTGTGACAACATGGATTGATCTTGAGATTATAATGCTAAGCGAAATCAGTCAGACAGAAAAAGTAGAGAACCATATGATTTCACTGATATATGGTATATAAAACTGAAAACAACAAAAGAACAAGACAAACAAATGCACAAACAAAATTCATAGACATAGACAATAGTTTAGGGGTTACCAGAGGGTAAGGGGGGAGGGGGGCTATAGAGGAGGGTAAACAGGGTCTAATACATGGTGATGGAAGGAGAACTGACTCTTGGTGGTGAACACACAATGTGAGATATAATGTATTACAAAATTGTACACCTGAAATCTATGTAATTTTACTAATAATTGTCACCCCAATAAACTTTAATTAAAAAAAAAAAGAAAAAAGAAAAAAAAAGAAAATCCTCCTAGAACAAAACACAGAAACGCTGAGAAAAAAAGCATCCTTTTGAAAGCGAAGCTTCTCTTGCAGCTAAGTAAAGGAAATCCCCTGGAGTCCAAAAGTAGAAAGAAGCTGGAAACCTGTGTAATCAGGAGCTGAGGACTTACTTTAACTAAAATATTAAGACCAGAGGGGTTGTTGGGTTAACACATTCTTATGGTACTTGTGTTATTCAGGTTATTTTAAACATTGTTAAGTATTTGTGTTAAAATCTTAAGGGTGCCAAAATCAGCTACCCATGTACCTGCACCTGTGCTCAGACACTCTTTCCCTGTTTTTGTGAATGAACTGTCCATGCTTTTACCTACGGCCAACACTTCCACTTGTTTGCTAGATCCCACCCCCTCTGCTATACCTGATTCTCCCCTTTCTCTTGCATCATTAATTTTCCCCTTTCTACTGGACAATTCCCATCAGCAAACACACATAGAGTAATTACTCCCATCTTAACAACAAAACAAAAAAACTCCTCTTGATCCCCCTCCACTATCATCCCATTTCTTAGCTCCCTTCTACAGCAAAGCTCCTCAAGAGTTGCCTGTGTTAACTAACCCAAATTGCTCCTCTGTTCTCCCTGAAACCCACTCCAATCCACCACTCTACAAAACTCCTCTTGTGGGGATCGCCAGTGCCGTGCATGTCCCTAAGTCCAATAGTCCGCCCTCATGTACTGTGGGGGCAGGGGGGAGACAAGGCGCAGAAGGAAACTCATAGCCATGGCCCCTTGAAGGGCATCCTTGAGAGATGTAGCCGGGGCAATGTGTCGGCGGAATAGAGGACAAGCAGTGGGGTGCAGCAGAAGGAGCACTGGGCTGCAAGTCACAAGATCCCGGTCACAGAACTGACTGTGGCAGGAGGCTGTGGGACCTTGAGCAAGTCAATTAACCTCTACGAGACCCATTTTCCCATCTGTAAACGGGCATGTACTGCGATCTACTGCATAAATAAGACTGTCATAAAGAACACTCAATGTAAAAGTCCGTAGGTTAGTTTACAATTCTGGGGCTGAGCACACAAAAGAATTAGGTGGTAGAAGAACGCTACCCTTCCTGATCCATTACCCCCCAAAAGGTCATTTTTTCAGCAGAGTCTTTGCACCCAGTGTGATACTCTGACCAGATAGTAAAACCAAGGCTCGGAGAGATAAGAAACCATCCTTCCTGGGCATCCAGCTTTGCTAATAGCACAATGAGTCTGTGAGGTTCGGATGGGAACCTAGACTGGTTAAAGCCCCTAAGACTGAGGTCTTATCCTAGGAGGGGGTCCAGGGTAGAGGGGAAAGGGGAAGAAGAATTACTTACCACCGCTCTCTGGTTCTTCCCAGGTAGGACCTCGGCCACATACTTGCTGATGCTGGCACTCTGTAACTGCAGTCTCTCACACTGGTCCACAATCTTGTTCTGCAAAACAAACACCACCATGACGTCTTGATCCATGTTGATCCATTCCATTGATTTTTTTTTTTCCCTTTTACTTCACCTCAGTCACCTATTGCCATGGTCATATCCCCAACCTTATCATTACTGAAAATTATACCACCTCCAAAATCTTCATTTCAAAGATCCCACAGCTGCCTACCACTTCCCAGCCTTCTAGATCACTAACTCTAGAATTTCCATTCCGACAATTCTTCATCTCAGTGGGAGCCACCAATTCATTAGTCTTACCACTTTTTACCACCAATCATCCCCCTTTGTGGTCTTGCTTCCCTCTTTATCCTGAAATCCTGTGGCCTATCACGATCATCACTTTCCTGCATATACTCTCAACCCTCCTTCACACACAGCTCCACGACTCTCCACACCTGCACCTGAGCAGAATGTGGCTTCTCAAACAGCTGTTCCCCAAGCATCCCTCCATTCACTAAACAATACCATCAATCATCAGCCTCATTACCTAGGAAAAAAAAATAGTTATTCTCCAGCCCCACGTCTAATCCATCAGTGAGTCCTATCAACCCCATCTCCAAAATCTCTGTCTCCTCTGGCCACTTCTGGTCACTTCCACTCCTGCTATTCTGCCCAGATCACCATCTTCTCTTACAGGAACCACTGTTAGAGCCTCCTAACTGGGTTTCCATTCTTGAACCCCACAGTTAGTCACTGTCAACTTTTGTAAGGAAATCAGATGAGGTCACTGTGCCTGCTCAAAACCTGACTTTCCAATACACCCACAGTGAGATGAGATCAAGCTTCTTACCTTAGCCGATAAGGCCCTACCTGCTGTGACTCTGCATATCTCGCCTCCTACCACTCTCCACACTGGCCTTCATTTTATTCCATAAACACACCGAATTTGTCCTGACCTCAGTGCCTTTGCACCTGTTGTTTCTTCTGTCTCCAGCAGTTTTCTCCCATACATCTCCACGTCTCACTCCCCGCCTCCATTCCCGTGTCACTTCTTCAGAAGCCTTCGCTAACCATCTCCATACTCCATTCCCTTACTTTGCTCATGTTTCTCCCTTGCTCTATCACTCTCTGACTGCATGCTGTGTGTTTGTTCATCTTTTTTTGTATCTTCCCCCCCACCACTAGAACATAGGCACCATGACTTTGACTTATTATTCTCTATGTTCCACTACCTAGAACAGAGTTCCCACACATAGAAGGCTCAGAATAGATGTTTGCTGAATGAATTAAACCCACTTCCTTGAGCACAAGAAGTTCAGCAGTTTACAGCTGTCAAAGCTGTGAGCATCACCCATGGCAGCAGGGGAGAATTTTAGAAATGAAAAAGCTGAGGCCCACAGAGAAGTGACTTGCCCGAGGAAATATGTCCAGGCCCCTGCTTTTCCACTCCATTTCTCCATAGAACTGGACCCCTTCCAAGCAGCAGCCAGCCCCTCCACTATTACCGCTATGAGCACTGCCCCAGTTCCATCTGCCGGAAGGCAACTCAGCTACCTCTTCTAGGAAGCCCTTATAAATTCTTCTCCCCATCCCCCACCCCCATTAGGAATCAGCCTTAAGCTTCACCAGTCCAAATATCAAGTTACTGAATTGAGTTGATTGGGAGGAAGCTATATGATCACCACCGGACTGAGGGAACTAAGACTGAGGGAGCTTCTGAAAAGCTACAGGGGCAGCAATCCAGAAGGTAAGCGAGAAGTTGTTTGAAGTGGTGCTGTTTTTGCCCAGTTCCGGAACAATCTTGCCCTGGGGCGAAATTGCTGGTTGGAGGGATAGAGAAAGGAGTGTACAAAAGCCACAATCCAATCAAAGTTGGAGGGAGAAAGGGGCAAGTCACACCTCCCTCCAGGCAAAGAAGATGAATATGCCTGGGGCCTCAGGAGGGTTCAGGGAAGGATCCTCAGAAAGAGTGCATTCCAGAACAAGCACCAGGACTGCCACTCTGTCCCAGCCGTCACCCCTTCCGCCACTCAGATTCTGCCCTGGTGGCAGGTTTTTAAAACAAGGTTTTCATGAAATTCTCACTCCCATTAGCATCACTTCCTCCCTCCAACCACTGAAGCAAGTAGGTGGTTTCCTCTGGCCTCGTCAATGACTGCCCTGCTCCAGCCCCTGAACAGTAGGAACCTTGGAGGAGTTACTGCCCTGTTCTGGGCCTGTTTCCTCATCTATAAAATGTGGGTAAGACACCATTTCAAAGGCTTGGACTGGATGGAATGAGATGGAGGATATTTAAGTGCTTTGGAACTTGCATTATGCAAGTTTATTAAACCACGTTATCCAAGTTTATTTTCATCATCCCTGTTGTGGGCAGTGGTGACAGGTAGGACCAAGCAGGAGCTTAAAGGTGTCGCTGAATAACTGAATCCCTCCTGGCCCCAGCACCCTGTCAGATGGGTTTATTACAGTCCAGTCGGAGTCGGCAAGTCCCCAGTGAAAGCCCTCCCCTCACAGCTGGGCAGAACTCCAGGGAGAGTTTAGGAGAATCAAGTCTTTTAATCAAATTGCAAGGGAATCCCCAGGGGCCACAGGTAGGGAGGAAGCCCCAAGGTGACTTTGACTCTTCAATCTCAGCAGCTCAGGGAAGGGATGACAGGAAAGTGACAAGCCTGGAGCCAAGTGTAGGATGGAGGTGGAGAGAAACCCCAGGGGAAGGGTTCCAGCAGGAACCTCCTGATATCCTCCCCCGCCCTCTCCGCTTACTCAGGCGAAACCAGCTTGAAGTACAGTCAAGGCCAATCTTGAAAGGGAAAAGAAATCACCTCACCAGGAAGCCTGAAGGGTGGACAAGGGGAGAGGTTCTGAGTCAAGGGATTGAGTGTGGAAGGGCTGGGTTTTATCAGAAGTCATCTTCCATCCTGGTGGGAGTTGGGGCAACCGGAGCAGCACAGCCCTTTATTGTCCAGGGCTATGCCCCGCTCCCAGCCCCTTCAACAGGGCAACGGAGAATCTGGGCGGCTGGATCGCCCACTGTGTGATCCCATTATCTTATTTATATCGCACTTTATTAAACGCGCGCTATTATTGCCCCCAAACTACAGAAGAGGCCACTAAGTCTCAGAGAGTTACGAGATTCACAAGGACAGAAGGAGGTGGGATTCGAATTCAGGTCTGCTGACGCCGGTGGCCACACCCTTAACCGCCTGGTCCTACAGCCAGTATAGCACTGCGGAGCCTGGGCTCCAGGACCAGCCGCCGAGGCAGCCGGCCCCCGGCAGCCGGGTCCCCGCCGGGTCTCGCCCAGCGCGCCTCCCTCCCGTGCGCCTCGCTCCAGAGCCCCCCGCCTTCCGGCTCCAACGTCCGCTCACCCGCAGCTCTTCCGCGCGCTCCTCCGCCCGGCGGATGCGGTGTCGCTGGCAGCGGCCGCCCAGCCCAGCGCAGGCAGCGCACACCGGCCGTCGCTCGGAGCAGCAAAACCAGTTCAGAGCTTGGCCGTGCTCGGGGCACAGCGGCCCCGGCTCGGACCCTGGCCCGGGTCCCGGTCTCGGTCCCGGTCCCGGCCCCGGCCCGGGTCCCGGCCCCGGCCCCAGCCCCAGTCCTGGCCCCGCGCTCTCCTCGGACATGGCCGAGCGCCGACCCGGCGCCGCGCGCTCCACCTGTCGCAGGTGGCGGCTGGGCAGGGCCTCCCTGACCCCGCCCCCGGGCCCAAACGGGCGTCCGCGCGCGCGGCCACCGCGCCTCCTCCCCACCAGCTCTCGCCGCTCCGTGGCCGCCCGCCCAGCACCCTCGACCCGACCCCGGCTCACATCCCGCCGGCTTCAGCAGTCTTTTGATTTCCTTTTTTTCTGAATTGAATTGCGTTATATGTATTTGTTTTATAACAACCATGAAACACCAAGTATTAATGTAACCATAGGAAACTTAATTGAGCACTTGTAAGTACCAGACTTTTGCTAAGCGCTTTATAAGTGTTCTATCATGTAATATAACAGCCTTTTTTTGAGAGGCAACTTTAAACAAGTACTAGCTTTAAAGGTTGGTTCTGGTATCAGACTGTCTGGGCTCAAGTCCCATATAACTGCCCACTGGCTAAATACCCTCCAGGGCCTCAGCTGTAAAAGGGGGATAAGGAGGGTGCCTACCTCACAGACTTGTGCTGAGGATTAAATGAGTTAAAACACCTAAAACAGTACCTGGAGCACGGCTGCAACTTCTAAGCGGCTAAGCATACGCTAATAGTCCAAGAGAAGTACCGTGATTCCGATTTTTATGGAGTTTAAGTAACTTGCCAGGGGTCACAGTTACTAACTAGTAGGAATGAGATTGGAACCAGACAGTATGATTTATGGTTAATGGTTAATAATTTTTAATTGTGTATTAATGTCCAATGAAGAACATCTGTGTTAGGCTGATTTCCCCCAAAATGTTTGCATCCAAATTTTCTTAATCTGAAAAAATTTTAAACTAGTATTGAAAAAAAAAATGCATGTTTATCGAAGAAGATAGACTATGCATATAAGCACGTGGATGAAAAACTCATCCCCAGAAAAAAAAAATACTGCTAATATATACCTGAGTTGTTTTGGGGCTTTTTTTCTTAGGATCTGATAAATGAGTAAGCCCAAATTGAACCCTGTCCTGGGGCTCCAGTCCAGCCGTCCTGGGCACACAAGAAGAGCACTGCTCCGCAACCCCCAAACTCCATTTTAGGAGGTCTTGGCAGAGGGCTGAGGAAAGAACTCAGCCACAGGAAGGAGTGTCAGAGGGAATTCTGAGTTCATCAGAGCTGGACGCTTGTGAAAGCCAAATCAGAAAGAGAAACATCACTACATCTTGCGGCATGTTGGGGCTCAAGCACCTACCTCTCCTCTGAGGTGTCTCTAAGACGTCACTACACAACCGGAAGAGAACCCTTCCCTTCTCTCAGCCCCTACTGCTTTGGCGCTTGAGGATAAGGACAGCTAATAGACCCAGAGCTGTCCCACTTACAGCTAATGGGAACTTGGTCAGATTATTTAGTCCCACTGTGCCTTAGTTTCCTCATCTCTAAAATGGGGGTGATAATAGTATCTATCTATTACACTATTATCTGCTTCAAGAATTAAATGAGATCTTGTCAGCAAAGATCTGTTAGCTTGAGTGTATGGCATACACTTAGGAGCTAATAAGTGTTTTATTGTACAAGTGAGGATCAGTAAATATGCGTGTAGCAGGTTTTCAGAATGTAAATTGTTTGAGGTTCTTTGGTGGGGGAAAGTGCAGCATTCCTGGCATCAAAAGAAGTTTCTAGTGCAATCCCAATGGGAGGATGAAGACCTCATAACAGCATTTACCCTCTTCTAGGGGTGGAGAAGGAAATGAGCCACCATAATTAGAGATTGTGGTTAGTATTTTTTGTTCTAAGGGCCGAGGGTGGGGAAGACTATTTAGCTCTTATGGTAAGAACAAAGAAAACAGAAGGAGGTGATTTTTTGTGTGAAAGGAAAAGAGACTACAAAGGGCAGGGAGTGGATGAAGGGGTTAAGGTCCTTGGGGAAAGTGAGGCCTCTTTTCATTGGGTGTGGCCCTGGAGCAGTCAGTGGCCCTAGGAGGGCTGGAGTCAGGAAAACAGTAAAATCACCAGAAGTCCTTCCAGGCAGAGGGACTAGAAAGTGTAATGGGCTTAAGTGGGAATAGATTTGCTTTTATAAAATTGGGATCATCTGTTCCACCATTCAGGGGCTGAGTTAGACTGGAACTGGAAAATCAGCCCCTTCCCTTAATGTGCTTCAGGCCCTGCCTGACACAGCGTCCCCACCTGAGGCCTCAGGACACTCATAAACCCCCTGTGGTGGCTCTCAAGCTTTGTCAGGCTTCAGAATCACCTGGGGTGGTAGGGTTATGAAGCAGGCAGACTTTCTAGTAAGATTCTCATTCACCGAGTCTGGGGTGGAGCCAGGAATCCACGTGTGTAGCAGTGGCACAGACTGGAATGCAAATGAGCCCTCTGACTAGTGCAAACAGTGCCCTAAGGCAGTGACCACCCGTTAGTAGGTGGCAAATTAATTCAAGGGGGGAAGGAAGGAAGGAAGGAAGGAAGGAAGGAAAGAAGATAGGGAAAAAAGAAAGAAACAAAATAGGAGACGTTGCTCATAGTAAGGGGTTTTTTTTGTTTGCTTCGGTTAAATATGGTACATATACTTGTACATATACGAGCACTGGGGATTTAATATTTCTTACTGAGGGTCATGGTCAAAAAAGTTTGAAAGCTGCTGCTCTAAGGTGACCTTTATAGCATTGGTGGGAGAGAGAAGAGCTGTACTTGAACTTTAGGGCTTGCATAGTCAGGACACACTGAGCTGGGGACAGAAAAGAATGAACACCTTTGTTATATTTCAGTCATTCAATAGATTTATTGAGCACTTACCCAGGTGTCAAGCTGTATTTAAGACACTGAGGATATAACCGTAAAGAACAAAGTCTACTCTCCTGGACAAATAAAACAAATGGAAATGTAATATAATGTCGATAAGTGATAAATGCTACCAAAAAAAGACTCAGGCATTATAGGAAAGAGAGCTGGATGGTGCTAATCTAGAAAGGATGATCGAGGAAGTCTCTTGGACGAGTGGCACTGACTGGAACTGTGCCCTGAATAAAGAGAGCAAGCATGCCTGAGAACATCTGAGGAAGGAGCTTTCCAGATGGGTCAGCAAGGGCAAAATGTCTCTGTATGCCATGAACTCTACTCCCTACTCCCCGAAGAACCATAGACAATTTACATTCCGGAAAAGTGCTACAGGTATACTTACACACCCTCACACATGGCAAATTATTCATTATCCCCTTACGGATCACATACGCGGGAATGTATTTATTTTTATAAAATTGGGATTATCTGTACATTTTGCTCTGTAACCTGGTTTTTGACTTGCTCGTTTATGACCTTTGGATTTGGATTTTTTTTTTTTTTAACCTTTTTGGTAGTGAGATTTTGGGAAAGTCTATTGGAAAGAACTGTTCTTCCCTGGCCTTTACTATCATTCAGGCCTGCTCTTCAACCACAGACCCAACCCTTGTCTGCTGCCTGGTAGGCCCCGGTCAACCACTGGGCTGGCCCCACCTCACCCAGTCCCCATGCCTCCTTCCTCCTCAGTCCCTGATCCAACCACTGTCTCTGATGTTAGGGCTGGAAGTCATCTGACTGGGGTTTGCAAGGTTTCCAGGAGTGGCAAGAAGACTGTCAATGCTGTGGCTTCTTTTCTCTTGTGACGTTTTCACAGCACAACAGCTTTAACTGTCACCTTTAAGAGGAACTTGGTGGCCTGCCAGTGCAGACCAACTCTGACCACATGGGTCCCATGTGATGAAGTCCAGGCCCCCAAGCAGAAAGTCCTTTCTACTCCAGCCAAACCAGAACAGACTAGATGAGACCAGATCTCATCTCCAGAGGACCAGTGCACTCCAGAGAAGGGATAACATTAAACTGGGCAAGTCCAGGAGAGAATAAGCAATTCAGGCAGTAAAGAGCCATGAACTAGGGTTATATTTGTATAAGGCAGAATTCAAGGCACTGGTCGTGTCAGGTTGAGGTGACGCAGAAGGAAGGGGCACATGAAACTATGTTGCTTACACCCATAGCAGTCTATCTTTTGTCCCAGTTAGTTGTCCACAACTGTCTTCCCCTTTCATTCTTTATTCAAAAAGACTCAGTGATCATCTACTATGTGCTAGACCTGTGCTGCCCAATACCAGAGCCATTAGCCACATGTGGGTACTAAAATTTAAAATTAAAATTAAACACAATTTAAAATTCCGTTCTTCAGTTGCACTAGCCACATTTCAGGGGTTCAATAGCCATGTGTGGCTCAGGGCTAGCATATCGGACAGCATAGATATATGTAGATTGTTTTATCGCAGTGCTGTTAGACCCTGTGTTAAACACCAGCAGTAAACACAGGTGTAAATAAGACTCAGTCGTTGCCCACATGGAGCTCACAGGCAAGTGGGAGAGACAAGTGAATGAAAAATCACACTATGTTGGGGAATGTGTGGGGGCTTTGGAAGCACAAAGGAAAGATAGCTAACTGAGTCTGGAGGAGGTGAGAAATGGTTAGGGAAGACTTGAGTGTAGAGAGGAAGATGAGCTAAGGATAAACAGTTATCCAGACAAAGATAGGTGATGGGGATATAAGGAGATGTTCTGTGCAGAGACAACACTACGTGCAAGGAGTCAAAGGTAACAGCAAAACGAGCCAGGGAGCTGCAAGTAGTTTAGACCATTGACGCATATAGTGTAGCAGAGGTGGAAGATGAGGGGTCTAAAGATATAGACCCAGCCCTATAGACCTAACAAAGGAATCTGAACTTCACCTTGGAAATCAGTTATTATCTATTGTGCAAAACAAGCCACCCCAAAACTTACTGGCTTAAAACAACAACTGTTTATTTGCTCACAATTCTGAGGGTTGGCAAATCAGGCTGGGTTCAGCTGGGCTGTTTTTCTGGTGGTTATGTATGTGGTTGCAGTCATCTGATGGCTCATCTAGGGCTGGACAGTCTGAAATCATCTCACATGTCTGGCACATGGTGCTAGCTATTGGATGGGCCATGTCTTAAAGAGGGGATCCTGGGCTCCTTCCCTTGGTGGCACTGTTCCAAGGAAATGAGAGCAGAAATTACAACGCCTTTTGAGGCTTAAACTCAGAAGTAGCACAATGTTATTTCCACCACATTCTGTTGGTCAAAACAAGTTACAAGACCACCTCTGATGTGAGAAGCTACAAAGAATATGTGGCTATTTTTTTTTTTAAAGAGTTTATTGGGGAAGGGGAACAGGACTTTATTGGGGAACAGTGTGTACTTCCAGGCCTGTTTTCCAAGTCAAGTTGTTGTCCTTTCAGTCTTAGTTGTGGAGGGCGCAGCTCAGCTCCAGGTCCAGTTGCCATTTCTAGTTGTAGGGGGCGCAGCCCACCATCCCTTGCGGGAGTTGAACAGGCAACCTTGTGGTTGAGAGGATGCACTCCAACTCCAACCAACTGAGCCATCTGGGAGCTCAGCGGCAGCTCAGCTCAAGGTGCTGTGTTCAATCTTAGTTGCAGCGGGCGGAGCCCACCATCCCTTGAGGGAGTCGAGGAATGGAACTGGCAACCTTGTGGTTGAGAGCCCACTGGCCCATGTGGGAATCGAACCGGCAGCCTTACAGAGTTAGGAGCATGGAGCTCCAACCGCCTGAGCCACCGGGCCGGCCCTATGTGGCTATTTTTAATCTATGATCCCTGGGATGGTGCTGGCCTGAACTGAGGTGGTGGGTAAAGAGAAGTGGACAGAGTGTTATTTTTAGGATATTTAGGAGGCAAAATTGAGAAGTTTTGGGGATTGTTTTGGAACAACGAAGAGACGGTGAAGTTACAAATGACTCTGAGATCCTTGGCGTGATTGGTGAATGGTAGTGCCCCAAACTCAGAAAGAAAAGAGGAAGAACAGGTTTTGGGGGAAAATGTTTCCAGTGTGAGTCATGTCAAGGATGAGGTGTTTTTACACAGCCAGGTGGAGACGGGCAGGAAGCAGATGGATATACAGGTCTGGGAAAAAGCTGGGTAGAGATACCTAAGTTTGGAAGTCTCACGAGCCTGAAGCCTAAAGCATCTTCCAAGGGGACTACATCCCCAGAGCTAAAGCCTCTTGAGAGCAGGGGTCTGGTAAGTCAACTTGGTTGCTGCACTGAGCCTAGCCCAGTGCTCGGGCAATCAGTCTCTCTTGGTTGAAGGTTGCCAGGCTGTTATGGGGAAGAGGGACTAAGTTTGTAGGGAGAGCCCTCTCAGCTCTGAACTAAGATCAGTGTTGCAAATGGTATGGGGGTAGATGCCAGTGTCTGGGAGGAGGAAGTCTCACAACAAGCCTCTGACTCAGAGAGTAATGAATGCATCATCACCAAGGGAATGTCAACGAGGGCTTAGAGGAACCCCGTCAGGGACGCTGTGAAGAGGACTCCTTCTCTGGGTTGGAAGAGAGACCCAATCACCAGCCTTGGTATTCTGTGAAGGTAAATTTCCCTCACCACCCCTACCCTTGTTCCCAGAGGCACCTAACTTTCAGAAATTTCACAAGTTTTCCGTGAAGGCAGTTCTGCTGGGAGATCAGCATTGTAGGAGTCAGCAACTAGGGTGCACAAGAAATGTCGGCTAGGATCCCTGCATTCATTCATTCATTCATTCATTCATTCATTCATTCATTCATTCAACAAACACTCAACAAGCCCCTACTGTACACCAAGTCCTGTGCCGTGCAGTAGGACTACAGAGATGAATGGACTGCAGTCTGGAAGCAATGTGACTGAAACTGCAAAAACTTTCTTTTGTAGCTGCTGTTAGTTTCCAGAACTGTCTTTGCATTGGATCGCAAAAAAGGTATTAAAATGCTATCGTGTGGCGGTAAAGGTTTGATGAAAGGGATAGGGGAATGGGGGCTCTGGGGAAGTGTCCAAAGGAGGGCTCTCTGCCTGGGTGGAATCAGGGGAAAGTTCAAAGAAATAAAGCAACACCTTTATCTGGGCGAATAACAATTTAAAAGGTGACATTTGTTGTTTTTCCCGTAACTATTACGGTGGTACCCGCTTCCTTTCATTATATAGATTCTCTGGCAGTGTGGTCTTGAGAACATCTGCCCTCTTCTCTGGAACCTCATCAAGGCAATATTAACAGTAAGAAGCAGCGAGAGGCGCGCTCATCTCGGCCCCTGACAGACGTCAAGAGAGCGGAACCAAGGTTTCGCAGCAGGCGGGGGCGCCCGGAGGCTTTTCGCCGAGACTCCCACGCTAGCGACGCGCGCCTCGTTGCTAGGGGCGGAGGCAAAGGAGGCTGTGGAGCGCAGAGGCTGCGGACGCCCTGCCGCTCCGCGACCCCGCCGGCCTCAGCTCCGGGCTGGGCAGCCTGCGGATGGGTATGGAGCCCGACGGGGAGGAGGGGCTCAGCGGGCGGGCGGGAAAGTGAGAGTCCTCGCGGTCCAAGCGAGGAGAGAGTTCCGAAGGCCAGCCTTGGGTTGGGTCGCGCTAGATCCCCATCGTGGTCGCCCACCCCACCAACACACATCAAAAATAAGCTTTGGCGGTCCGCATGGACAGGGCGAGGGGCGTTTGTGATCTGAAGAACCACAAAGGAAAAACGGAATACAGGTTATCTCCAAAGCTTGTGGCCACGTTGGGATTCTGGCCTAGTACTGACTCCCTGTATGACTCTGGACAGACCTTATTATTCTCTGGGTCTTGGTTTCACCTATCTGTACTATTAGAGTGTTGAATCAGATCATCTCCTAGGTGCTTCTACCGTGATTTTGTGTTTGAGTTTTGGTTATATGCCTTTGTCTCCCAGAGTGTGGGTTAAAAATGTGCAGAGGGAGATACGGGGAGAGGGGTTTCAATGTGAAATAAGCATTTACATAAACAATGGACCAAGAGACCAGGGAAATAAGGTCCGGTTCCCCAGCTCTGCCTCTGTGTGATCTTTAGCAGCACAACTCTGAGTCCCAGTTTCTTCATGGAAAATAATAGTTGGATATGTGCTGAAATATGTCAGGGAATAAGACACTGGAAAGTTAAAAGAGAATTCTCTGAGTTATGTTTAGGGTGATATTGGGTATCTCGAGGTCTTTGGAAAGCAAATTAGGGCAGAAATGGATCCTGGGATTCAGATTTAGGCCCAGTTCCATTAGGTACCAACAAGGACATTCAGAGCCATAATTGGGTTTATGGTTTTCGCAAGTTCTCTCCATCCTTTCCAGGCCTGAAATTGGATGGGGCAGGGTAACTGCTCCATGAAGGATTTGCTGTGAGCAGTTTTCAAGGACTCTTACCTATATTGTTGGGTCCTTAAAAAGCTTCTTGTCGAGGAGACTCCTCACCTCAGTATACCATTCATTCATTTATTCATCCATTCAACAGATATTTCCTTTGCATCCATTCTCTGAGGCTATGCTTAAAGCACAGATAAAAAAATGAACAAGACACTATTATTCCCTCCTCTCAAGTATATTACATGTTCACAATATAAACAGTGAAAGATAACTGAATAATATTTTCATTTCTTAGCTTAGTCAACCCATAATAAATTACAACATGGACGTTATCGAAGTACATGTACTTTGTTCACGAGATTTTTAAATTCCCTTGGTATACAGTATAATAAATTCTTAGCCTTATTGTAATCAATCACTCTGGTCAGGACAAAATTGGCTTCAGTGTAATGTCCTCCCCATTCTCATATATCTGTTTGTGTATTTTCTCTGTGTGTATTTGTTACATATGTTTAATATATGTGTGTTAAGACCAGTAGTAATAAGGGTGAAATTGCTACTTTCAATATTGCAATCACTGTTAACCTAGCAAGCATGTTAGTAACCATCATTCACTATCAACCGTTTGCCAGGTTGAACCAAGGGCTTTATATACACTACCTTTTGTAGAGATGCAGTATAGTATGCTGGCCAAGAGCAAGGCCTCTGCTATCAGACTGCCTGGGTTCCAGTTTCAGCCCTGCCACTTTATTTGAAACTTATTTATAAACTTGGGCAAGTTATTTAACATCTCTGTGCCTCACTCTTCTCATCTGCAAAATGAGAATAGTGACTATTTTAGAGGCTATGGAATAGATTAAATGAATTAATAAACATAAAGCACTTAAAATACTCCTTGGCACATCTTAAATGCTATTTTTAATCTTCACAGAAGCCCAATTATAGAGTTATTATCCTGTTTTACACATAGGAAACTGAGACTTCGAGAGGTTCAACAACTTGCCCAAGGCCACTATAGAACTGTAATTCAGACCTAGCCCCAATAACAATGCCAATGCACGTAGTCAAATGTTATTCTGATTATTCTGTGCTGCTCTTAATTCTTAGAATAAGCTACACTGTCGGTCAATTATTAGAATTTATTTATTTGAATTCTTGAAATAGAGTTGTTAAAATGCAATAAAACTGGCTTCTTCTTTGTGGATGTTTATAATGGAAATAATGGACTAGAAGTCAAGAGGACTACCTCGTTAAATTTTGAGTACATGGTGTTTCTGTCCTCATCCTCCAGATTTGATATGTGATTTTGAAAAGTTCTTCCATTTCAAATTCTATGATTCATACTTAGTAAAATATTGTTTTAAGCAGGAGAAATTGTCTTTCTCACAAAAACGGTAAGCTCTGAAGTAAGAAGTCACGTCTGATGATTTTTTAACAGAAGTACTATGAATAAAATAAAAATATTTAATGATGCATTTAAACATATTCTATTTTGCACGTTTAAAAACATGTATAATTAACACGGTATAGTTTCTCTAATTATTGAAATATGCAAGTTATAAAATTTTGGAATTTTCTAAGATATCTCTTTGTGAGGGAAAACTACTACGCTTAGTCTTTAATTAATAAGGTCTGTTATTTATCTTGTAAATCTTTCATTGCAAACATATTTTTAGACTGAGAAGAGATTAATTTAAGCATCTTTTCATTAATTACAGAGATTAGGAAGTGGCTGCCTGAACGATTTTGCAAAGGATAAACATTACAAAGCATTGAATACAGCAGTTCACCAAGAAGATCCTGTTGGTTTGGGGGTAAGTTATTCTAAAGTCATTTTTTCATTAGAATGTCTTGTGAATACTGTTCAAGGGGGAAGTATGGCTCTCTGAAGATACCAGCTAAGAATCTCATCAGTTTTTAGCAGAGCCAATCCATTTATAGCGTCTGCAGTTTCCAGTGACCTAGATCTATGGATGGCATCTGTCCTTAGTTTGATGACAGTGCTGAATAATGGTTTAGGCTGGCAGATGGGACACCCTGCAACCGCTGTCTATCTACAAACAATACAACATTCCAAGCTATTTGCAGACTATCCTGGAATTTTTCCTGTCAGCACATCTGGTGCTTATTATAGAGAATCCTAGAATGTCTGAACTGGAAGGGACGTTAGAGTCACTACTTCACAGCAATTGTTTTGTCACACTGTGCAAGCCACTTTAGGTACACAGATGAATATGACAGAGTCCTTACTCTTAGAGAGAACATAGTCTACTAAAAACCGTTAATCTGATGTCACACTTTATCGATGGGGACGCTGAGGAGCAGAGTGGGGAATGGAGGAACTCAAGGACGCACAGTGAGATGAGGCAGAGCTGGGGCTAGAGCCCAGGGCTTTTGATGCCACTCAGTATTCCTTCCTTTGCACTGCACTTCTGTACTGGTTACCTGTTCTTGGCAGGTAGTCAATTCTGGCAACTCCTCATTATGTAGGCTGGAATTCTTCTGGAAAACTCTATTTGTTAATGGTAATGATATGATTGAGAATACCGGGTTTCCCCGAAAATAAGACCAGGTCTTGTACTGTATTTCCTCGAAAATAAGACCTGATCTCATAATAATTTTTGCTCCAAAAGACGCATTAGGGTGTATTTTCAGGGGATGTCTTATTTTTTCATGTACAGCAATCTACATTTATTCAAATATAGTCATGTAATATTCTTCTGGAACATCGTCATAGTGTACTAAATGCGTCCATCTGGCTAAAGATCTTAACTGGGGCTTATCTTTGGGGTAGGCCTTATTTTCGGAGAAACATGGTAGTTGGTTAGTTTTAGCCGCTGTTCTCCCTGTAGACTGTTCTTTCTAGAACTAGGCTGGTCATGCCCATAAGAAACTCATTGCCTAGAACTTCTTTAAGCAGAACCCCAGAAGAGATGGGGACTGATTGCTCCCACCTCCCTAGTTATTTCCCTCTACTCTCTGGCATCTCAGGGAACAGCTAGTTGTAGAGGACACAGAGTAGCAGAGGTTAGCCCCTAGTCACATACCTTTTGTCCCAGCAGATGTCCACATTGGCTACACCTTCCGGTGTCTCTTTTTTCTGTCTCTGTTTAACCTGTATAGGACCTGCACAAATTAGGTGCTTTGAGGTGTTTCCTGAATGAGAGTATGGATGAGCATCTGCCTTTCTCTTTAGTTCTAGCCTTGTTAATTGTTGGGAACAACATAAATAAATCTGGAAAACATTTAAAAATTCTTTGTATTATTACTTTTTTTTTTTAAAGGATGGTGCAGCTCACAGTGGCCCATGCAGGGATCAAACTGGCAACCCTGGTGTTATCAGCACCACGCTCTAACCAACTGAACTAACCGGCCACTCCCTCTTTGTATTCTTATATAGTATATCATGCATTATTGACATTATTTCAGTTCTGGGTCAGTGGTTCTCAAACTTTTTAGCCTCAGGACTGCCTTTCACTCTTAAAAATTATTGGCCACCTCACATTAGTTTTGTTTTTGTTTATCTGCTAATGCTTTATTGTAGAGTGCATTCCCAGGGCCATAAGAGTGAGAAAGGGAAAGGAGAAAAAGCAGATGTATGGAATTAGTCTTTTGCCAAAAAAGGATATGTTTTTACATGACCATTGTTGGGGAGGAACAAACTTTCCTTTTGGCTGGTTTAATAATCAAATAGACATACGGCCAATTAGCAAGAGAAAATAACCAAATGTAACACATACGTCTGTATGGGAACCTCTTACACATGAGAGAGTCAGAGAGCCCACGTGCAGAAAGGTTCACAGAGGTTCAGAAATGGAAAGGAGGATTGAGGTATATAAGACATCCTGAACTAGGAATGAAGTAAGGTGCCTTGAGGGTTTCAAAGGCTCATTGCAGGATGATAAGAAAAGCAGATATTTGGTAAATAGAAATTTGCCCTGCCGTATAGGTAGATCAGAAGTTATCTCTGATAATCTCTCATAGGCAAGACCTCTAATTCAAGTTCTTCTAGGTAGTTAAAGGTGGGGGCAGAAGTTTCTCTTGAACCTGCAGCTAAAGTTGCCTTTTGCTTGGAGTAATCTGCATACCACTGAGGCACATCCTGGGATGGCTCCTCTGAACCCCCATACCATACTACCATCATTGTGCCTAACAAAATTAACAGTTTGTATTCTTTTTACTGAACAGGGAACACAGCTTTCAGCGGCCACAAGGTATGCTGCTACTCAGGTGCCATCTGAAACGAGCTCCTCCTCAGGTTTTGTGTCGGTTCTGTGCTGTGATGGGGAAACTGCAAAGCAAACTGAAACATGGCACTTATAAATACAGGTACCACAGTCCTACCTTGGGATCCCAAGTGTTACCATGCCCCACTGAAATTCTCCACTAAAGAAAGAGAAGACCCAGAGCAAGTATTGATGACCTTCCCTGAACAGTTACTGGTAGTTTGGTCTGTTTTTTTCTGGATAAGAAACAGTCAACTTAGTAGCTAGTGTCTGCAGCCACACAGAGAGGCGTCCTACATCTTTGGAACTATCTTTAAATGAGCAAAGCCTCCTGGCTTCTTGGCTTCAGGATTCCCCGTTATCAGAGTCGGCCGTTCTGAGCATTTACTGGGTTAATAACACCACTTCTGGCAATGTCAGGGGGTGTCCTTTCTCTGCTCCTTTTCCATCTTTCCCCTCAGCCTGGCCTCAATTGCTACCTTGGCTCACACTCTTCTTCCCCTTGCTCCACTATGCACTCCCATACCATGGGCCTCTCATTTTCCATCCTCTCTTTAGCAGGCCTGATGGAATTATAGAAGACAGAATTCAAAGTAAAGCTTTTCAAGAGTATACCCCAGCTCACGTGGATACCGTCTCTGTTGTTGCTGCTCTGAACTCAGACGTTTGTGTTTCTGGAGGAAAAGATAAGGTGGGGTTTGCAGTACTTCCCCGGGGAACCAACTTATTGCAGATAAGGGAAGATGTGTGGGAAGGAAGTGCTGGTTTTGCATTTCTGGCGGCAGTGTTGAGTAGTGTAAATATGGGCTTAGAGTTAGACAGACTGGGTTTAAGTCCCTGCTCTGTCACTTCCTATCACTTTGGGCAAGTCTTTTAATTTTCTTGCACTTCAGTCTCTTATCTATTAAATGGGTATAATAATGCCAACCTCACAGGACAGTTGTGAGGATTAAATGGTTAGATCCTTAGCATTATGCCAGGTCACTTACATGCTTTTTATAAATGACAAGTGTTATTCCAGCCAATCCATTTTTACACCTACATACAGACACAGGAGTTATTTGTCAGCAAAAGGAGACTTCTAGTCTTCTTTTATGCAGCTCTTTTGCCAAAATCTCTACCTCAGTGTGCATCGTGATTCCTCCCTTCTCTGTTTCCGTGCTTCCTCCAACTGTCACTTTGAATCTGACTCATATTTGGATCTATCATAGCCCTCATAGCTAGGATATTGGTAGCAAAAATGCTGATTCTTTTGTAGTAAATAACGCCTCTCATTTTCAATAGCTTTTTAGAATGTTCAAATTCCATTCTCACGCTGTCTTTCACTGATTCTCAGATGCACATGTATTCACATTTTAACACCTCTGAAATCAGTATGTATCTACAAATTGATAATAAAGCATGGTATCATACTTTATTGGCAGTATTTTATCTTAAAATCCATATCATCTTAGACATACGAAATTTTATTTATATGTTCCTCAACTGCTGGGGTAGATGAGCAAGGATTAGCATCTCCATTTTGCAGATTAAGAAACTAGGATTTACGCAGGTCAAGAGCTAACGTGCTCCGAGACTGGGCCAGAGAATGCTTTTGAAATCCTATTTCAGGGGAGAAATGCTTACAACGAAATATTAAAGTATATACCTGGAAAAAGGATGGAAAAAAATTTTAACAATGGTTCTCTCTGGTAGATGGGATATGGATGAATTTTTTTGAAATTAAAAAAAGTGCAGTGAGTTTCACAACACTGTGAATATACCTAACACTAATGAACTGTACACCCAAAAATAATTAAGATGGTAAACTAAAAAAAAAAAAAAAACTAAAAAGTACGGTATAATTAGGAGAAAAAAACCTAATCCCATGTAGAATTCTCCTTCAGCATCTACAACCAGAACCTCAAGCTGAATCAATTCTCCTTGCGGAGTGTTATCCCAAACCCATCAGTAAGGCTCAGAGAGGTGGCCCAGGGGCGGGGGAGAGACAGAGGAACAATCAGGAGGAAACAGAGACTCCAAGTGGGGGGTGAGGGTATGTGAGAAGGGTCTCAATAGAATCCTAGTACTTGATGCAAGTCTCTTGACAGAGAGGGAGAAATTAGGTAGAGAATGAAGTAAAGGCTTATTGTTTTCGTTAAAGAAAAATATACAAAAATATTTTAGTTCAACTAAAATATACTAATGACTCTCTGCAGACAGTTGTGGCCTACAATTGGAAAACCGGAAACGTGGTAAAAAGGTTCAGAGGACATGAACGTGAAATCACCAAGGTAATTGTCAAATGATTATTATCATGGAGGGAATTTGTAACTGAATAAAGGAATATCCAATAGGTTCAGACAGTAAGAGTGATTGAATATTCAGTCTTAAGGAAAAATGCAAGGGCTTTATTTGATACCGTGAAGTCCTACTCCAGGAAGAGCAGAGGCAAACCATTCACTTAGCTATTGGTACAGGTATGTTATTAAGCCCTTAATAACTCAGGTGGTAGAGAATAACTCTCCCTGACTGATCCTAACTCATCAGGGAGATGTATTGAAGGCTTACTGTGTGTTTACTATAGTTAGAAAAATGACACAATAGCTACGCTTAGGAATCTTCTAGTCTACTTGGAGACATTTTTTAAAAGCCAGCAATAGTTAACTAAAAATTAATTTGTTAAATAGCTTTACAGAGTAGAGTGAGTTTGCAGGAAATGATAGAGAAGGCTATTTTATACGACTCTGCTCTCTGAAGTCCACCTAAATGAACCAAAACTTTGGCTGCAGACTCCCTGATAATGAAAGTTTGCATCGGCTAGGATCCCACAGCGCGGAATGGGATATTTACCTGCCAGATGCAGTGCACTTTGAACCACACTGAGAACATCAGGCTCTAACACTTAACCCCCGGTCTTTTTCCCGTTTTAAAGTCCAGTCAAGCAGGCACACCGGAGCTTTTTTTTCTTGAGCAGATAGCCTGTGTTCACAAGTCAAACCAGTTCTTCAGCGCCTCTCGGGACAGGATGGTCATGATGTGGGACTTGCACGGTTCTTCACAACCAAGGCAGCAGTTCTCCGGCCATGCCATGGTGGTCACTGGGTTGGCTGTGAGTCCAGGTAAAGTACCGCAGAGCTCTTCCCAATGCCATCCATTGTACTTTCTGAAAAGCCCTGTTTCAAGTCCATCTGATGGACCATCTTCCTGCCATTGTTTCCAAAGACTCGTCACAGCTGTGCACTGGCTCTCGGGACAACACCCTGCTTCTGTGGGATGTGGGGACCGGACAGTGTGTGGAGAGAGCTTCAGTCTCCAGGAACCTGGTACGAACTCAAACTTGCTACAGAGCAGGGCAGTAGAATGGAGCATGGGGTGAGGGAAAGGGCCTGGGCGAGAGATCAGGACACCCACAACCAGGCATTAGAGGCTTTGGTCCTCATTACTGCTCAGCCTTAACTCTCTGTCACACCTGGGCCTCTCAGTGTTATCAGATTAAATGATCTCTTAAGGTCTGCTCCAGAGAACAATTCTACTAGTTTATATTGGAATTTTAAGTGGTGTCCTCACTTAATCCTTCAAAATATAGTTATTGTATTTCCTCTGTGGGCCAGACACTGTGCTAGGAACAGGATTAATGACTAGGGACACGGTCCCTGTCCTCTAGGAGCCCCCAGGTTATGCTCTGTGTTCTCTATCTATAAAATTATGCAGAGAAGTAAGTATTACCGTTTGCCTTCTGTATAATTTGCTGTTTATGAAGCCAGTGTTTTCTGGTAGCAGACTGATATGTAAACTCCACAGCCTTTGGGGTCAGTCATACCTGGTTTCAAATCATGGATCCATCACATTTTAGCTGTGTTATGCTGAGAAAGTTACTTAGAATCTCAATGTCTTCATTTATAAATGGGGTGAATTATATCACCTGACCTGGTAACGTTCCATTAGTGGTCATCAAATGTCATTTATAGTCATCTTTTCCAATTTTGAAGACCACTGTCCATGGCAAGATGTGCTTACCCCATGCCCTCTTTATTTGTGGAAGTTCCTGGAAGAAAAGAAAATCCTGTTACCCTGGGTTGTTTTGAAAACTGTTTCATGCCTGTCCAGCAAGGGGCTGCAGGGATAAAGAGAGAACACTTCCTGAACCCTTCTTGCCTCTGACTAAGGTTTCAGTAGTCCCACTTTAGAGCAGGGGCTGCTCCCCTTAGCTGCCACCAGCCAGCAGTTCTCTACCGCATGTTTGGGGTTCAGGCACTCAAAGAGTGCCTGCATGCATTTGGGTACTGATAGCTGGCCCAGTTGCTACCATGGGCTCTGATAATCTAGGAAATGGAAGTAGAACATGACTGGTGGGTATTTGCAAACATAAAATCCCTCTAAGTCAAATTTCCTAGTTCAGCATCCTTGAAAAGTGGTGCAGAGATGCTATTTAGCACAGTTTACAGGAATTCCAGCAGAGGAATGGCTTGGTATGGAGACATTTTGAAATTGTGCTTCTTCAAGGTCACGCACCTGTGCTGGGTCCCCAGAGAACCATATATACTACAGACTTCTGAAGATAAAACCATCAGGTGGGCTCACTGAGCAGCAGTGAAGGTGTTTCTGGTGAAGGTTTGTGGCTCCCATCCTTACACCACTCTCTTCCCACTCTGCTTCCCTACACTGCTGTGCCCCTTCCCAGGGCCTTCTCCCCTTGCTGGGGCTGCGGCCTCCCTGATCTGGCCCCACGGATCACCTGCGTAGAAGCGGAATGCCAGGAAGTCAGGCCAGGAAAAAAGCCCTGTTCTGATTGGTTTCAAAGCAGCTGATTGTGCCCAACCCTGCTGGGTGAACTGTTCAGATTAACCTCGGGATCAGTTACTTGCTCGTCCCACCCCTAAAGCTGCCTGGCTCTACTTGCTATCCCTGCACAGCTCCTGATGTTCTCAATCCCCAGCCCTCAGGTGGCACCTTCCCTGGGCAAGCAGGGTCAGAGTCACCGTGAGGGGGGTCACATGAGTAAATCATTCTTAGACTAGAAATGCGACTAGAAACTTTGGCTCTCAGAAGAGATTCTATTTAGAAAATGGTAGGAAAGAGACGAGGTGAAATAAAACACTTTCCCCTGGACCCCATGGCCCAGGTTGGCCAAGGCCTGTAAATCTTTTGAATCCGATTGTGGAATGATGACTGCTCCTGTATCAAAATATGTAGCTTAAAACATTTTTTTAAAATCAGGCATAGAAATATCCTCTTGTCATTTGAAAGCAGTATCCCTAAGGACCAAATTAACAAATTAACTTGTACAATTAAGATGCTTGGTCTAAATTCCTATTAACTAGATCTCAAAATAGAAAGAATTCAGATGTCATTTGGTTACTTCCTGCCAGCTTAGGAGTCTCTGAGATTGATCTGGTTCATGCTGCTGTTTTTAGGTAAATCATGACTTTCTATTCTGATTGGCCGAAGCAGCAAAGAACCAAGGTGTTTCTGTTCACAGGCGATACAGGTGTATTTCCAACACATTTACGACAAACTCATTTCCTGCTGTAATTTCTTTCAGATTATGGGACAGTCGGGGGCTGCAGGTGGCTCATATATTTCCCACAAAGCAACACATTCAGACCTACTGCGAGGTCAGTGAGGATGGACACAAGTGTATCTCCTGCAGCAACGGCTTTGGAGGGGAAGGCTGTGAAGCCACGGTAAGAGCGGGCTCCAGGTGTCGGGTTGCCGATGAGCAAACAACTGCCTCTGACCTCATGCCTGCACTGGGCGACACAGGCAGGGCTCCTAATGGCCCAGGCCTAGTCCATGTACATGCTGGGAGTGATCCTTTGCATTCCAGATGCTTCTTTCAAGAAACATCCATTAGTCTAGGGCTCTTTGAATTGACCACAGGAAAGAGAAATGGGATGAGAGTCTAGATAGGAAGGCCGCTGTCACAGAAGCAGCCTGCTAATGTCCCTCCTCCCAGCAGAGCTGAGAAAAGCGAAGGACTCTTTGAAGAACCAAGTGTTTCCTGTCGTATGTGTGGTCACAGTAAAGGGGTTCAAGCTCTTTAGGAAGCTGGGAGCTCCAGGTTTGGTTGAGGGTCCACTGCATCCCTCTCCCATATACCTTTCCTTACAGTTCATGTTGGGATAGATTGCCGAGGCTCCTCCAAAGTATCTTGGATTCCTAATTGTAGAATATCCATTAAAGGGTAATCTAGTATCCAAATAGAACCACTACAGCTCCCATTTTATCAAACATTTATTATGTGCTAGGCACCGGGCTAAGCACATTACATGCATTTATCTCATTTACTCCTTAAAACAACCGTGTGGTTTAAGTTCATTATAATTCCCATTTTACAGACGAGGAAATAGAGGCATGACAAGTTGAAATCTCTTGTACAAGACCACACCTCTAAGAAGTGGTAGGTCAAGGTGTTAAATCTCAGGCTGTTGATATAGCATCTCTTCTTCAAGCTGAGCATTTCCAGCTCCGACGACTGTTCCTTAGATGACATGGGGCTTACTGATTTCGTTATTTTTTGGACACAGTTCAGTTTGCTCTCCTCCCTGAGCATTATTCTCCAGGTGTGGTCTGATCTGTATCAGCAGGAGTGGGACAGGCAGACTGGCGCCTTCCTTATGGCAGACTCTAGTCTTCATATACCAAGATTCAGACTAGTCATTAAATCAGAAGGTCTGTGCCTATATGTACTTATGAAAAGGTGCTCCTAACTCTGGGGTTCCCACACGACCCACAGATACCAAAAGCTGATATAAAGCAGCTCTAGAGCTGTCATAGAAAGTAGGCTATACTGTCCCGTCATGTGGCAGGACTTGGAGCTTTACTTCTCTAACCATGATGGTAATGACAAAGGTAACAGCCCTTCTGGCACACCTTAAAGGGTTGTTTGAGACATAGTTAATGCTTAGAATAATCACTGGATGGATGGATGGTTAGGTGTGTGGACGGGATAGATGAAGAGGTGGCTACATGAGTAGGTAAGTAGAGGGAGCAGGTGGGTCATGAGACGGTGGGGAGATGGGTATCACGGGATGCAGGATGTGTGCAGCTGGAGAGATGTGTATGTATGAGCCAGCCTGTGTCCTTACTTCGCAGCTGTGGGACCTAAGGCAGACACGGACCAGAATATGTGAGTATAAGGGGCATTTCCAGACTGTTGCATCCGGTGTCTTTCTTCCAAGAGCATTGGCTTTGATGCCTGTCATTGCTACCTCATCACATGACAGCAAGGTGAAGATTTGGAACCAGGATACCGGAGGTAAGGAGCTCGCTCTTAGTGCTTCTCAAAGATACATGGAATCCTAAAGGCTTCCTTAGAACTTTCTTTTTATTGCTCAGCAAAGCCACCCATGTCCTGCCACTCTCCAGTCCCCTGGTGGTTAAGAGATGATACAAAGATACCAGAATCTCTGCTTAACCTCTGGCTAGAAGCTATCTCCATGTCACCGCTGGTGCCATGTTGTACAGACTCGCTCCTGAGAGCTCAAATCTATTTAGCTTTTCTGTTCATTCTACCTGATGCCCCTCCTCAGGTTTTAATGTGTGATGCTCAAAGTGTCTGGGAAAAAGAACAGGAATTGCCATTTTGAATTCCTTTTTCCAGGACTAAAATGAGAGCCTCCACTCTTGGTGGGGTAAAGGGGAGCAAGGACAGCTTCAGAAAGACCCTGGCCTGTTTTCACTGTGCCGCTAAGCTTTGAGATCACAGTAAGACTATGATACTTCAAACTACCAGAGTAAAAGATGTTTTAAGGAACACAGCTCCCCAGAGTTCTCGATGCACTGTGCTGGATCCAGCTCCTACTGGCTGATTGTTAAATATTTGGGAATATTTAATACGATGACAGTGGGAGTATTTACACCACAAAATTTGGCAAATGCTGTGAATAAAGGTCATTGGTGTTTTCTTCCAGAAAGCTGATTTACCAGCACCCCACTGCCTGCATGCTCTTCTGTCCTGGACATGGGGTTCTGCCAGACACAGGAATAGCATTCATTCAGAGAATCTCAAAGCAAATCCCTCCTACAGTCAGCTTCCAGAAACTCAACTCCCAGCACAGGAGGATATGGTAGCTCCCTCAGAAAAGATGTGGGATCATGTCAAGTGGCACACAGCCAAACTTTCACAGTGAGGGCAGCCCTGCTGTACCCTCACCTGGCGTTGCCTTCTCCAGCCGCCCAGGTATAATACTTGTGGGAGGTGGGGGAGTAGCTTTTTAGATTCAATAATCATAAACCCGACAGCAGGGAGAGCAAGGTCTGAAGCACTGCCTTGCCCACCAGGTGTGTGCCTGTAGTTCTGAGACGGATAGAGGGAGACTGGGTCAGTTGGAAACCCCCAGACTGCCCTTCAGATTCCCCCACTGTCTTTTGTCTTGAAGGGAGCAACACACGGGTAGCCAGCAGCTGAAGATCAGTACCCTTGTCTGTTTTCCTCTGCCCTGGTCCTGCTTTGTTCTGGGGGGAAGTAACAGAGGGCACCTTGTGAGCATGTCCTTGCTGGTGAGGCCCAAGTGTCTGAACATACTTCCCAGTGACATGTACCCAGCCTGTTTGGTCCGCACGCCATTCTCCATAGTTGCAGTCTTGGGGTTGACCCAAGTTCTGACTCCCCACTGGTGCACGTTCCTCTGAAGCATGCGTTGCCTCTCTCGTCCGGGTTAGACGCATACAGCACATGCTTTAATTACTTGGATTTCTCACAAGGACATTGTGTTTCATGATGTCTCACTTTTGGCCTAAGCTCCTGGTTCCCCTTTGCTCCTCTAGCCTGCCTGTTCACCTTGTCACTGGATGGATCAGGACCTTTGACTTCCCTGGCCGTTGGCGACACCATCTCCTTATTGTGTGCAAGTTTCCGCAGAGGAATTCACTTACTCAGGGTGGACCACAGCCGAGGACTGGAGCTGCGGGAAGTGGCAGCATTCTGAGGCCAAGAGACATTTGCTGGATAATATCATCCCACAGCCCCTTTTCTCAGTGTGGCGTTGTGTTTTCCTTTATTATCTTGTGGGGAGGGTGACGTGGGGCTCATGTCCCTTGCTTAGGCTCACTTAGAAAGTATGTCGGTGTTAGAAATCAGTTTAAGTCCAGTGTTTCAAAATCAGGTGCAGAGTTTAGAAACATGGACTAAGCATAAGGTTCTCATTCTAAATTAAATCCAAATGAAATTTTTAGTGAGCTTTTGGGACTGCTCTTCCAAACAAACAAACAGAAATTTATGGCTCGAAATGATGACCTACAGGTATAAGTGTGATAGGCCTCTGTCTGAGTAGGAATGTTACCGGAGAGTGGGCCCTTCTCGGCGCGATGTCCAGGTTCTTGACGTATCGACCAAAGAATTGAACGAGGTACAGAGGTAAAGTAGTGAAAAGGCAGTTTATCAGAAGAAAAAATACAGTTCAAAAAGTGGGCCCGAGCAGAAAGCAGTGGCTCAAGGCCAGTATTAGCAGAGAAAGTACACTCCAAAGGGTTTGGAGCGGCCCAGAGCAAAGGGAAGGCTCAAAAAGGCCTGGCTCTCAGGGGCCGGGGGATTCTTATCTGGGATGGGCTGTTCCTCTCCAGGTGTGGGACCACTTGATTGACACCTATGATTGACAAGGGGCTCTTACCGTATCTCTTCAGGCTGTGCACGTTCTCTGCAGGTTGAAATTGCTGAGTACAAGCTGGTTGGCCCTCAGCCCCTCCACCTGAGCTGACAGTTTTGGCGGGCTCTGCAGCTTGAGTCTATTTTGTGAGCTATTCAAGTGATTTCCGCTGGCTGTGTCATGGTCTCCACCTTCATCCCCTCCACCGTGGCCTTCTCCCCGACTCCTATAATTTTTCTATCTCAGGCACACAGGGATTGAGTTTATTAAACTGAGCTTTTTGATGCTTCTGCAACAGACAAAATTCAAGGGGAAGAGAGTCTCTGTTTTGGTTGCCTCGAAATGATCTAGGTGGAAAAGAATAGTGCAGCTCCATAGAGGACATGGATTGTAGACATGAGATTAAGCTCCAGTCACTGCTCCTCAGCAATGTGAAGAATGGAATTGAGGACAAGAAAGTGAAACCTTGGCTTCTACTCAAAGCAGTAGCAGAGAGGGAGGTGGCGAATGCCTGCCAGGTCTTGGTACCTTCCTAGATTGGTTGTAGGACAGAGCCAGGAGTGCAGTTTCCAGGTTCTCGCCCTCACGTGGAAAGGTGCTGGCTCAGGTAGTAAATGGCCATCAGCTGTGGCTAGTTGGCCGTCAGCTGTAACCAGTGAGCCATTGGCCACTAATATAACTGCCGTGGCTATGCTAATAGAAAATGGGGGCTAGCAAGAAGATGGTGGCTAAGCTAGCAAGCGGCGGAGTATGGATTGCGAATTGCAGACAAGCGGATTGCAGCTAGCAAATGAGGTTGGTTGGCAGAGAAAAGTGGACAGCAGGTCGCACATCGTGTGAATCCAGCCTCCAGTGAGACTATAGTGGTATGACTCCCCTACCTATGGCTCCGTGGGTGTGCCTTTTCAGCCTCACCGTATCCTGCGTTCTAATGTGGGGAGCGGGAGCTGAGACCCTGCAGGCCGCCCAGCGTGACAAATGGCGCAGCGAGCAGGGTCTCTCACGTGACACTGGTGCAGAGGTTGCATGAAAATAGGACCTGATGTGGCGTGAAGAGGCTGACAACCACAAGGGCCTTGTCCAGAATTATGGGAGTTACCAAACCAGTTCTGTGGCTAAGAAAATAGAGAGATAGTGAGATTAAGGTTTAAAAAGGTCATTTGTACATTTTAACATTTTCATTTAGTTTTATGTAAACTTCCTAGGGAATGGCCAGAGTGAGGCAAAGAGAATGTCTACTTAACAATAGAACATACAGAAAAGAGTAGAGGCATGGACTCAACCTTGCCAGCCACTGAGCCCCGCTCAGTGAGGAGGGGCAGGGTGCTCAGGTCTGCCTGTGTGGCCTCCAGGAAATCAGTCCACCTGGTGCTCACAAGCCCATTTTCCTCCAGGGAAAATAGAGCCCTCGTGCCTTGAGGCAAGCCCATGTATAAGGCACCTGAGGCCGTGGGATTCCCTTTCAGATGAGTCCCAGCCCAGGAGAGATTTTGCCTTTGTCCTCTCTGGCCCCAGCCTGGCCTGTCGGATACCAGTGGCTGACAGCCATCTTCATGTCTCCCTCCAGCTTCTTTTTAGGCCAGCTCCCTCATGCCATTTCCACTGACTGGGGAGGAGAATCTGAAGCTAATGCAACGCGTCAGACCTGAGTTTGAATCTCTAGTTAGGTCTCCATTTAGCTGGATGACCTTGGGCATGTTACAAAATCTCAGTTTCCTCACTTACTACGTATATGAGGCTTATAATCATACGTTGCTCACAGGACTGTTCTGAGGACTGCATAGAACTATATTAAATGCCAAAGCAGGGTAGCTTATAAATGGTAGCCATTGTTGTATACTGCCCCTTCTGTCCAGACTAAATGCTCTCCTTTCCCCATGAAACGTTTATCATGCCTTCATCCATTCTTCTTAGATCTTATTTTCTAAGCCTTTAGCCATTGTTCAGCTTCCCTTTGATTCCTTAAGTTATAGATCTTTGCACTCTGGAAGCACAACGGGTTAGTGGGAGTGGAAGCTACTCCATTGAGTACCTGCAGATGGCTGAATATATGTATTCTCACTATAGTTCTCATTGTTATTCCCACTTCACAGATGAGCAAGCTGAGGCCCAGGGACAGCTAGTCCTTTGCCCAAGGTGACACACATAGGTAGGAAGGGAAAGAACTGAGATTTGAATCTGGGTCTGCCTGACTCCAAGCCGCAATACTTTCCTCCCTTTTCCTTTGCCTTTGCATCATGTCACAAAGTTCGTTTTAGAAATTTATGGACCATGACATTGTGTATTTTCTAGACCAGTTACTAACTTTTTGGCCCCAAGGAGCTCCTCCTGGCCAGATAACCAGGAGCAGAGAGATGGGTGTCTCAGGGAAAGTCCTAGACTATCCTGAGCTAGTAGTGCTACAGCTGACCCTTTCTTCTAGAAGGAAGATGGACAGTAAGTCAGAAAAACCAAGAGAGTAAGTTGCGAGGGGATCCCAGGGAAGGAGAACAGGCTGCTGTGAGAGGGAACATACCTGGGAGAAAACAGTAGGCCTCTGATGAGTTAGCAGTGTTCTAGTACCAATAGCATTGTTTCGCTAAACTCTACACGGGTGCTCGATGTGCAAATTCCTTATCTGTAAATTTTAAGTAGAAACTAGATTAATAAATGCAAATGTTTTTATGGGACTTTTTAATGTTATGCACCCAGAACCCATACGCTCAGGCTGCTAAAATGCACTCATTCGTTCATTGAACACTTCATTTCAGAGGCTGCCCCTCTAAAACCATATTAAGGAATTTTCCAAATTTTTCTCCAGAAAAATATATAAGCCTTTGGAACCTGGCCAATTATATGTTTAAAATTTAAGTAAATTTGTACATTTACTTATATATTTATAATTTAAATGTATTTTTGTATTTAAGGAAATGAGCAATGAGTGTTAATGGCCTTTATTTTGACACTGGAATTACAAGTATAAAACTTAGGTCACTTGGTGTTTTTAATCTTTTAGCACCGAGAAAAGGGAACTTAGCTAGTTCTGAATAGCCCTTGAAAATGTAATTATTAAAGGACAGCTTCATCCTAAAAAGTGCAGCAGACTGCTAGTTATTTCCTGAAATTGGCATTTGTTTCTTTTTTGGCACAGGCTGCCAAGCTAAGACTACATGGCCAGTGAGGCATGGCTGTGAGGTAAGTTCTTGTCAGTGAGTGGGGAGGGGCAGTGATGTGTGTAACTTCCACCTTATTAGCTGGACAGAAACCTACTTGTCCAGGATTACCCCTTTGAGTCCCTTCCCACTGGCCGGAAGGCACAGCTTCAACTATTCCGATGAGGACAAGATAACAAAACAACAAGAGAGAAGGAACCTGGGGCCCCGGAAAACCTCAAGGAGCTGAGCTGCTCCAACAGCCTGACCAGCTGGACTATGATCTGAAAGAGAAATGAACTTCATTCTTTTTCATCTATTACATATTTTTTTAACTTTCAATTCAAGTATGCAATCATAAACCGTTTGAGACACCTTATGTTTACAGCTTGCTGAATTTTCATAGACAACACATTTGAGTAACCAGTACCCAGATGAAGAAGTGTAACATATTCAGGAACCCAGATGCCCTCCCTCATGCTTCCTTCTGGTCTGTCTGCCAAGGAATGTGAAACAGCATCAAGAGCTTTTGTCTGCTGTTCTACTTTGTATGAATGGAATCATACTGCGTTGTAGTAGATGGAAAATATGGCCACAAATATCTCCTATCGCTGAAAGTCTGACTCTTTGCAGTGTGACTTCTCCTAATCAATAGGTAGGATCTATTTCCCCTCGCCTTGGATCTGAACTGATCTTTTGACTTGTTTTGACAGACAGAATACGGGGGAGTGAACGCCATGCAAGTTGTGAGGCTGTGCCTTCCGAGGCCCTGCAGCTTCACTTTTACCCTCTTGGGATGCTGCTCTGAGACCCCCATGTCAGAGCGGTGGAGCACGCGGGCACATGGAGGAGAACTGAGCCCCACCAGATGTGTGAACGAGGTCACCTTGGACCTCCAACCCCACCAAATCTGCAGCCAAATGCAGCCATAGATAAAATCAGAAAAGAAACTGTGCAGCTGTGGCACACAAGCATAGGCAGTTTGTCATGCAGCAATAGATTTAACTGAAACAAGTACATACTCTTGTTTTGGTCGGGCTTCTTTTGCTCACCGTGTTTGTGAGATTGATTCATGCTGTTGCATGTAGTTATCATGCCTTCTCATCGCTATATAGTATTCCAATGTGACACGATATTATAATTTACCCATTTAACTTCTGATGGTCTAGCTTCTAGTTTGGGACTCTTACAAACAGTGCTGCTATGAACATTCTACTAATATGTCATATGGTGAATGCATGCATGCATTTGAGTTCATTATGTAACTAGCGGAGGCCTCTTGGGGCTATTGCACAACTTGCATGATCGGCTTTAGCAGATACCACGCCTTTTCCAAAAGAGGTTGTCCCAGGTCACATTCCCACCCCTTAGCAGGAGAGTTAGCAGAGTTTCAGTGGTTCCTTGCTAGCACTATGCTCTTAAACTTCGCAACCCTCAGCTTTTTTTAAATTAAAGTTCATTGGGGTGACAATTGTTAGTAAAGTTACATAAGTTTCAGGTGGTTGACAATTCTGTAGTACATCATCTATATATCACATTGTGTGTTCACCACCCAGAGTCAGTTCTCCTTCCATCATCAGATACCGTGTTTCCCCGAAAATAAGACCTAGCCGGACAATCAGCTCTAATGCGTCTTTTGGAGCAAAAATTGATGTAAGACTCAGTATTATGTTATACCCAGATTATATTATATTATATTTATTATATATTATATTAAAGATTCAGTCTTATATTAAAATAAGACCGGGTCTTATATTAATTTTTGCTCCAAAAGACGCGTTAGAGCTGAGGGTCCGTCTAGGTCTTATTTTTGGGGAAACACGGTATTTGACCACAACCCTCAGTTTTAAAGATGAGTGTGTACCAGGGAAGTGTTAACCATGAGCCAACATTATAAAGAAGCTGGACCAACTGGTTTTGATGTCTATCTTCCTGACGCTTCTAGCTAAAAGGCTAGAATTGAATATGTACACAGTGCTCTACATTTTACTTACTACTTTCACAATCATGATTTCATCTGAGTCTTCCAATAAGAAAACTCTGTAAAAGAGGCAACGTGGAGATTATTACTTCTGTTCTGCAGAGAAGGAAGGTGACTTGCCAAAGATCACACAGCATGTGGCGGAACCCAGATGGGAGCCCAAGTCTGGACACGCAGTAGAGAGAGCTCTCTACTTTCAACGGCATTGTCCTTGTGGTTTTGGGTACGAAAGCTGGGGGGAGAGGGCAGATAGGAAGTATTTCTCCTATGGAATAAGTGACATAGCTTAAACATCACAGACAGAAGGAACGTCCAGTCCATTCTCAGATGTTATCTCCCCAGGGTCTGGAACACAGCATCCTGCTTATTCAAGATTTTGCACACAGCAAATTGAAAAGTCATGATTTGGGGTGATGGGGATCGGTGTCAGCTAGCACTGCATGTCCACATGCTGGACTCTCTCAGTCCAGCCAGAAATAGCCTTTCGGAAACTGGGCAATTTTACATGACTGATAACCATGCAGACATTTGAAATGAAGCTACACAGAATGCTGTCCTCAATTCACCCTACGTGAAATACACAGGTAACAAAACGGCACCGGGCAGCATTGTCCCATTTTGGCAAAATCTGCACACGTCTATACATTCATAGATAAAGGTCTGGAAGAAATAGAGCAAAAATGTTGACAGTGTTTTCTCTGGGTATTAACTTTAAAGATCAATTTATTTTCTACTTTATACCTTTCTGTATTTTTTTTTTTGCACTGAGAATGAATCAGTTTCACTTTTAAAATTTACTTATTGTTGAAATAGATAAGGTGTTCACACTGTCACAGTCAAGAGTACAGAAGGTAATATTAGGTTGGTGCAAAAGTAATTGCAGTTTTTGTAATTATTTTCAACCTTTTAAACCGCAATTACTTTTGCACCAACCTGATACAGTAGCCTCCCTTCTCCATCTGCCTCCATCTGGCTCCCTCCAGAGGTAACCAGCGTGGTCAGCATCTAGTGTATGCTTTCAGAGACATTTTATGCACACACGCGCACATACATAGCTTTATTTCCTTTACAATCAAAAGACAAGACCGCTCTTTTTTTTTCTCCGGCCGGAGCCATGGAGGGTGCAGAAGAGAAGAAGAAGGTTCCTGCCGTGCCAGAAACCTTTAAGAAAAAGCGGAGGAATTTCGCCGAGCTGAAGATCAAGCGCCTGAGAAAGAAGTTTGCCCAGAAGATGCTTCGAAAGGCGAGAAGGAAGCTCATCTATGAAAAAGCGAAGCACTACCACAAAGAATATAGGCAAATGTACAGGACTGAGATTCGCATGGCGAGGATGGCGAGAAAAGCCGGCAACTTCTATGTTCCTGCGGAACCCAAACTGGCATTTGTCATCAGGATCAGAGGCATCAACGGCGTGAGCCCAAAGGTCCGGAAGGTGCTGCAGCTCCTTTGCCTTCGCCAGATCTTCAATGGCACCTTTGTCAAGCTCAACAAGGCTTCCATTAACATGCTGAGGATTGTGGAGCCATACATCGCTTGGGGGTACCCAAACCTGAAATCAGTAAATGAATTGATCTACAAGCGTGGTTATGGCAAAATCAACAAGCAGCGAATTGCCCTGACAGATAACACATTGATTGCTCGATCCCTTGGTAAATATGGCATCATCTGCATGGAGGATCTGATTCATGAGATCTACACTGTTGGAAAACGCTTCAAAGAAGCGAACAACTTCCTGTGGCCGTTCAAATTGTCTTCTCCACGAGGTGGAATGAAGAAAAAGACCACCCACTTTGTGGAAGGGGGAGATGCTGGCAACAGAGAAGACCAGATCAACAGGCTGATTAGAAGGATGAACTAAGGTATCTACCATGGGTATTTTTGTAATCTGGACAGTTAATAAAATAAACGGCGACTGTTTTCAAATTGGAAAAAAAAAAAAAAAAGACAAGACCACTTTCATTAAATTTCTTTTTTCAATTACAGTTCACATTCAATATTAGTTTTGGGTGTACAGCATAGACAACTACCTTCATTTTGAAGATAAGGTTGTAGAAGACTATTTTACAATGTAGGAAGTGAAAAAAAGCTACAAACAGTACATAGAGTATGACATTGTAAAACAATTTATGAAAAAAAATTTTTGTATTTAAAATACTGTACTTATAAGTAAAAGACTGAGAGGCTGTCACCCAAATGTGTCAGCGGTTTTCTCAGTGTGTAGGATTTTGGGTGAGTTTATGTTCTCCTTATAGGTGGCAGTGTGCCTGATGGTTTAGGGTATGGACTCTTAGCACCAGGCTGCCTGGTTCAAATCCCAGTTTGCCACTTCCTAGCCCTGTGACCTTGGGTAAGTGACTTAATCTCTCTGTGTCTCAGTGTCCTCATCTGTAACATGGAGATGATGATTGCATCTACCCATAGAGTTGAGTTGTCATCAGGGATAAGTTATAAAATTCAGGTATAGCCCTTAGAATAGCGCGTAAGTGTCATTAATTATATTCATTTGAGTTCCCTAATGTTTCTATATTGGACATGTATTACAATAAAGGTTCGGTAATAAACACCCAGGAGAAGAAGGGAAGCTATGCAGATACAGAGAGGAGCACAGATGAGAGAGTGTGGCCATAGAGAAGAGAAGAGTGAGAGACCCCGAGGCCCCAGGAAGACCAGAAAGACCCTGCAGACCCAGAGAGGAGGGAGGTCTCTGGCTTCCTGATTTTCACACTCTAGAAGCCCTGTCAGAGGATCCTTGCCAGTGTTGCCCGCTGAACATGACAAGAGCAGAGATGGATTCTGGCCCAGGAGACTTCTCGCCTGGCATTTGAAGATGGCCTTGGAGATCTTCATAGAAACTCCCTGGACCTTCCTTGTACAAATAGCCTTCAGCCAACACTTTACCACTATCTTCCTGGCAGGGCTCACGTGGAGAAAGCTTTTGGAATAAGTGTGATGACTCCCCTGCTTGTGCCTGGACCAATTCACACCAAGGACCTTCTGAGTGTCAATTACTGCCCCCTTGACATTGCTAAACTACTTTATATTTGAAAGAATATCTGGATCTTGTAGTTAGTTCTTGTTAAGCCTGAGGTGAACAAGGGCTGGGAAATAGTACCACATCAGTGTTTCTAACTTTATTCAATTGACACATTCTACAAAATAAAATACTTCCTTACCCTTATCCACAATTCTAAAATCCTTACATTCTGCAAAGTTTTTTCATTGAATTTGGTGCCAAAATTGACCTGACCTTATGGTGTTTATTCTTTTTGGTGTTACTATTTATAAGAAATTGCAGAATATTCATATGTTTGATAGGGTGCTGCCCCAGATCCCACTGGGAGAGTCACTTAATATATAGTAAATGCAAATTACCTACCTAAAATATGAAAAATTCTGAAACCCATCTGGCCCCACCCCACCATTTTTTTTTTAAAGATTTTATTGGGGAAGGGGAACGGAACTTTATTGGGGAATAGTGTGTACTTCCAGGCCTTTTTTCCAAATCAAGTTGTTCCAAGTCAAGTTGTCTTTTCAATCTCTTTCAAGTTTTTTGAGGAACCTCCATACTGTTTTCCATAGTGGCTGCACCGCTTTGCAATCCCAACAACAGTGCAGGAGGGTTCTCTTTTCTCCACATTCTGGCCCACATTTGCTCATTGTTGATTTATTAATAACGGCCATTCTGACAGGTGTGAGGTGATATCTTATAGCGGTTTTAATTTGCATTTCTCGGATGGTTAGTGATACTGAGCATCTTTTCATATGTCTATTGGCCATCTGTATGTCCTCTTTGGAGAAATGTCTATTCAGGTCTTCTACCCATTTCTTAATTGGATTGTTTGGTTTTTTGGTGTTGAGTTGTATGAGTTCTTTATAAATTTTGGATTTTAACTCCTTATCAGATGTATATTTGGTGAATATCTTCTCCCACTTAGTAGCATTTCTTTTTGTTTTGTTGATAGTTTCCTTTGTTGTGCAAAAACTTTTGTTTGATGTAATCCCATTTGTTTCTTTTCTTTTTGTTTCCCTTGCCTGAGAAGATATATCAAAAAAAAAAAAAATCACTAAGAGCAATGTCAGAGAGTTTACTGCCTATGTTTTCTTCTAGGAGTTTTATGGTTTTGGTCTTACATTAAAGTCTTTAATTTTTGAGTTTATTTTTGGTGTAAGAAGGTGGTCTAGGTTTTTTTTGTTTTTGTTTTTTTGCATGTATCTGTCCAGCTTTCTCAGCACCGTTTATTGAATAAACTGTCTTTATCCCACTGTGTATTCGTGCCTCCTATATCATAGATTAAATTACCATATAGGCATGGGTTTATTTCTGGGCTCTCTATTCTGTTCCATTGATCTATGTGTGTGTTTTATGCCAGAGACATGCTGTTTTGATTACTATGAGTGCTCCTCACATTTTAATGTGTTTCCCGATCTCCTAGGGATCTTGTAATAATACAAATTCTGACTTAGTAGGTCTGGAGTGGGCCTGTGGTTCTGCATCCCTAATACTGTCCAGGTGACACCGGTGGTGCTGGAACGGTCCTGCACTCTGGAAAGGCCTAAAACAAGGTTCTGAGTAATGAGTGTGGTGCCCCACAGGGAGAGGTGCCCCTTACCCTTGGTGGGGGCACTTGCTAAAACATTGATCATCACCCGACCAAAACCTGACTCCTCGTGGCCTTTTCTCCATCCTCCACTGCCATCTGTGCCTCTTCTGCCCCAGATGGGTTCAACCACCCAGCCCCCCGCTCCAGACCTTGGCTGGGCTCCACCAAGTCTCAAGACTCTTCACTCACCTGGTTCCTAGGTACTGCTTACATGAGGTGCTTTTTCGGCTGGCTGACCTCAGACCCCAAGCATGAACTAACTTAGTTCAACTCTCAGATTCCTTAGATGACTCACTATCTCTCCTGGGCATCTCCCCCAGAAAAGTTTTCCATGGTTTGAAAGGTACTCCCTAGCCTCTCTCACCCAGAGATGTGATGATAATGCATTTGCTCACTAAACAATTAGTGACCTGGAAAGTGCCATGGTTTATTTTATTTTTATATCAATGCTTGCAATACCCTGAGAGACTTCTTATACACCCTGCTTTTCTTTTCAAGTTCTAGATTCCCTGGTTGCAGAAACTCAGATTTACGTACTTTCCAAATGAATTTTCCTACTATAAAAGTAATACATATTTGTTAATGGAAATTTAGAAAATATAGATAAGAAGAAAATGGCAACACCAGTAAGCCCACCATCCAGAGATAACCGTTGTAATATTTGTCTCATGGCTTTTCAGCCTTTATATGTAAATCTTGTTTTACAACATCTGCCTCATACTACATATACCATTTTGTAGACTGCATTCACCCATTTACAGTACATTGTGACATTTTCACAAGTCAATCAAAATTCTCCTATACATCATTTTAAATGATTATGTAGTTTGCCACTAAATTGATGTGCTACAGTTGGGCTTTCACATTTTTTTTTTAATCATTTGTGGCTAAAATAAAACTGTGATGAATGTCCTTACTTAGCAAAAGATGTAAGCATGTTCCGATTCTGACACCAATTCCCAGGTGTGTGTAATTTTCAACACCATTAAGTAATTCTCCAACACTAGCTGGGTGTCCTACAATTTAACTCAATTCTGACACTACTTACCTGGAGAGAGCATCAGACCCAGAGGTGATGGGTTCAGTACCACAAGACTGCCTCTTCCCCACGCACGGTTCAGACACCAAGTGCAAATCCAGAGTGTCACCTGTGCTTCCGACCCACTGGCTTAGATCAGAGGTCCTCACCACACCCTCTTTGGGCTTCATTTGCTAGAGTAGCTCACAGAACTCAGAGAATCATGTACTGATGTTTACCAGCTTATTATAAAGGACACAGACGAATAGCCAGATGGAAGAGACGCAAGGGGTGGGTGTGTGGGAAGGGGTGCGGAGCCTCCGTGCCCTCTCCATGCTGGGCACTCTCCCGGCACTGCCATGTGTTCATCAATCCGGAAGCCCATCCTTTGGAGTTTTTATGGATGGAGGCCTCATTATATAGGCACGCTAACTGTTTTGTTTTGTTTGGGGGAGGCAGCAAAAGTTATACTCAGACTGATTTCTGTCTTTGCCAGCAATGTATTTAGCACAGATTCACTGTGGGAATTATAATTTCATAAGCCAATAGCACACAGGATCTCTCTTAAGCTGAATAAAGAAATAACATACTCCCAACAAATGACAGCTTAATCACACTATTGTTCCAAGCCAGGGGAGGTGAAGGAATAAAGTCCAAATTTAATAGGAAGTATTCCTTTATATACAAGTAGGAGAGTCAGTGACCAACCAAAGAGCTGATTTCCAGCTGCCAGAGCAAAAGTTCCCTGTTGCTAGAGCACGTTGCTAGGAAACAGAGATGCCAGTGTTGGTGGTGGGCAGGGTGATCTCCTTCCTGGACGCTGCTCCATGTATCACCATTGTCTTTATCAGCAGTCTTTCACCAATGCCTTGCTAAGATGGGAGTGAATGCCCCAAGGGTCTTCGGAGAGTTTTTAAGGTTAGAGCAGAGTCCCCTCACCCAAACCCAAACTCTCAAACAGTCCTCACAAACTCTCAGTATTTCTCATCTACATGTTTCCTTGCTACCGTTGCTTCTCCCACATATCGATAAGCCCCCCGACTGCTAATCAACAGCAGATGTAGAATGATGACATCTTGGCATGACTTATTTCATTCTTGTAACAAAAGCAATTTTTTTCTTTGTCACAAACGAGCGTATTAAAACAACTTCAGTGATAAGCTGCTAGATGTAAAATCATATTAAATCTATCTGTACACAACACTAGGTACACAACACTAGGTACACAACACTAGGTACACAACACTAGGTACACAACACTAGCAAGTCCAGACTGGATTCTGAGCGAGACCTTGACTCTGACCTGGAAGTCTGACTTAAGAACCCCGGCTCTGTTAGAGCTCCATGCTCCAAACTCCGAAGGCTGCCGGTTCAATTCCCACATGGGCCAGTGGGCTCTCAACCACAAGGTTGCCAGTTCAACTCCTCGAGTCCCGCAAGGGATGGTGGGCTCCGCTCCCTGCAACTAAGATTGAACACAGCACCTTGAGCTGAGCTGCCTCCAGGATGGCTCAGTTGGTTGGAGCGCATCCTCTCAACCACAAGGTTGCCGGTTGGACTCCCGCAAGGGATGGTGGGCTGTGCCCCCTGCAACTAGCAACGGCAACTGGACCTGGAGCTGAGCTGCGCCCTCCACAACTAAGACTGAAAGGACAACAACTTGAGACTGAATGGCACCCTCCACAACTAAGATTGAAAGGACAACAACTTGACTTGGAAAAAAGGCCTGGAAGTACACACTGTTCCCCAATACAGTCCTGTTCCCCTTCCCCAATAAAATCTTAGGGAAAAAAAAAAAAAAAGAATCCCGGCTCTTCATGCTATGCTTAAATTCCTCTCCCTGACTGCTTCTCTGCAGGATTTGTTTTTTTCACAATATTTTGCAAGAGCTCTTTGCATTTTGGTGGTAGGGCTCAGAGTAGGGAAGTGTCTACCTGGGCTGAATAGCAGAAATGGTGTCAAGAGATACCCTACTTTCCTGTGAAGGCAGTCAGCGCGTAGAGGGCAAGTGCAATCCCAGATGGCGGGCGACCAAACCCACACTGAACAGAGGCCCGCAAGATGAATGGGCTTCAACTCCCTTTTGAGAAAAAGCAAGAGCGACACATAGGAGGAAGATGAAACCAAAACTTCCAGAATGTCCCCTGTAAGCACTGACAGTCCAAAGTCATCAGAAGGAAGTGGGGAACCTGAGATAGAGCTGGCCGGGAGTGGCCTGAAAACTCATGCAAATGAGACCCGCCCACAACTGACTGGAAACCAGTCCAGAAGTCAGAGCACATGCTGCAGAGCTGCACTCCTGAAAGGAGAAGCAGGAGGAGGGAGGCTGTGACAGAGAAGGTAAGCAGCCAGGGAGGGTCATGGAGGGCTGGGTCACAGTGTCCCGAGCAGCAGCACAGCCCAGGGGAACACTGGCCTGGGAGACAAGGCTCCTGGGATCATTCAAACTCGTGAGGCCTTGGACAAGTCATTTCACCATTCCGAGCCTTGGCTGCCCCATCTATAATACAGGTATAAAAATATTGTGCTGACTAGGTGTTATTTCAGTGCCTGCTGTGCCTCGCTGGGCACATTCTGACATTATGCCTTCCTCACAGCAACCCTGTAAAGTGGGATTATTAGCCTATTTGACACAGGAAAATGAAGCTCAGAGAGGTTAAGCCATTAGTTGAAGACCTCACAGCAAACACATCTGGTTCCAAAGCCTGCATACTTTCTCCTCCCCGCCTCCCTCTTTCACAGGGTGGTTTTGAAGAATCAAATGGCCTTATGCAAGTGGGAACAAAGCTGTAAAAGGCATTTACCGTCTATGTCTGAGTCACCACACTTAGACCCTTAGCAAGAACTGGGGCTCTCTGTAAACGGTGCAGTGCTGTAAAATGCTCTCTCTCGAGGTGGAAAATGTTGGGGTGATGCTACAGACAATATCTGGCAAACTGAGTTGGTCATAGACAGAGGCGATGCCTTTGGGGTTCTGTTTAGGACTTGCTGTAGCTGAGGTGTCTTCGCTTGGGGGTGAGTAGTGGGTGGCTGCTCCTGCAGAGTCTCCTGCAGAGGCTGGATTCTGACCGGCTGATCCTGAAACAACAGTGGATGCCTGAGTGTACCACAGCAGATAAGGGCTAAGATGTTGATGCAACCTTGATCTTCCCTCCAGAAAATATAGGTCGGCTTTGAGGGGAAGAGGAGGTCCTTAAGAGGAGCAATACAAGCTTACTGTAGTCAAGTTAGAATTTTCAGATAAGATCATTAAAAAAAAAAATCACAAACACCTATAATCTTATCCCCAAAGGTAACCATTGTTGACATTTTGATGTTTGTTATTCCAGACATTTTTTCCATTGGGTACATATATGGGAAAATTGGATTATATTCTAACATGGTTTTATTAATAGTTCTTTTCATTTAATGACATATCGTGAACATATTTCCATATGAATAGATGTTTTATCACATCATTTTAAAGGTTGCAGAATGTCTCTGCATATGGATGGAGCAGAATTTATTTAATCAATGTCCGTCTATTAGATAATTAGGTAGTTTTCAATTCTTCACCATCAGAGCCGTGCTCTATGGTATCTCTGCAATGGAATCTTTGCACAGCCCCCTAGTATTTCCATGGGATAGATTCCCAGTGGGGGAACTGCTGAATCAAGGCAACGTACATGTTAAGGCTTTTGATGCAGCACTACAGGTCTGCTTCTGGAATTCCGGGAAGGAGGAGGAGGGGGAGGGGCTCCTCAAAACTCAGTGCAGAAAACGTTTTATAGCCTCTAAGTTGGCCTTCACCCTTCCTCTCTCTCAAATCCTTTGGCAGCGATAATGCCAACCACCTCATATATGGTCGTTCCTGGGTGCCAGGCTCTATCTGAGACCTTTACCCTCTGATGTACTATATATTTCTAGCTTCCTTTTCAGAAGAAGAAAATGAGGTGCAGAAAGGTTAAGCAATTCAACTGGAATCATGGGCCTAGTAAGCAGTGGATTTGGGTCACGAGCCTTGACAACGAGGTTCCAGAATCTGTGCTGTCCAGTTTCTGGGGAAGTGCTTTTGATTCTCTCTCAAAGATATCATTTACCTCATGCCTTTGATCTTCCTGCCATCAGCTGACCTACTCAAGCACCCACATACCAGCTTGGAGCACTGCTGGAGACCCACGGCTGGGCTTCTCTTTCCACTCTGTCCCTTCAGTCTGTCCTCTGCTCTGCCATGGAATGAAATGGAAACAGGATCAGGTCGCCCTCCCCCCACCACACCTCCCCACCCATCCAGAATAAATCCAGATGCATTTCCCAGCTTGCAGGGCTGGCCTCCTCCCTCTCTGGCTTCATCCTGAGCCTCTTTCCCACCCCAGCTCCACTGGTTACACCTCAGTTACCCTGGCCTCATTTCAATCCCTCAATTTGGCAGAACTTTTCTCACCTTATGGCTTCGGTACATGTTGTTCCCTTGACTTAGAATATTCTTCCTCTGCTCTGCACTGCCAGACTCTTATCCTTCAGTCTCAGCGTTCATGTCACTTCTTTGGAAAAATCTTCCCTGGTACTCTCATCTGAGGCAGCCATCCCCTCGCCCACCAAAGCCCATTTTCCTTGTTGTCCTTTATAGCAGTCATTAAACTTATACATTTATTTAGTGCCCGTTAGTCATGAAACGTCTCTTTCCCTCACTAGACTTTAAAGACCATGAGGTGAAAGACCATGTCCATTTTGTTCACCATTATTGACCCAACGTCTCACACAGCACCTGGCATATAGTGAGCACTCAGTAATTCGGTAACTTTGTAGAACGGATGAATCGTTCACAGAATAAGGTGTTCATTGGTAAGGATCCTTGGTAAACTATCCCAGCTTTGGTCAGAGCTGTTCCATCCTCCTTCTGCAGGTCTTCAGTTCCTCTCCCCTATGTGGAGCGGTAACAGGTCTAGAAGAAAACCAGGAAGCCATACGTGAGAGAGTACAAGCAGGTTTTGCTTCAGGTATCAACTCAGTCAAGGTAGATAACGTCATAGCAGCGGCACAAGGGAGACTCACTGCCCCCAAGTGCCCCCTGCACAGTTCCTGGATTCCTACCACAAGAGACCTGTGGCCATGAGGAATCTCCTGAGAAAATACAAACACATCTAGTTAATAAGACACATCCAGCAGGTAACTGCATGGTTGCGTGTTCTGCCTTTATGATGGCACCGGTGGTGAACTACTGGCAGTCCTAGTGTCACTAGCTGGGTGACCTTGGGTGAGAGTCACTTTTTGCCTTCCATCTGCAAAGTGTGTTTTTAGGACAGAGAAGTGGTTTTTAAATTTTTTTTTTTCTCTCAGCAGTTCAACTCTTCAATTTATTTAAATAGTATGAGAAAAGCTAAGTGCTTCTGGTTGAAATGGGGAATTAGGGCCGGAGCCCTCCTCCTTCCTGACTCCCCTTTTAGGTCCCCAAGGGTGGTGGGGTGGCTAACCCTTGGACTCTAAGATCTCAGCGCTCAGTGCCTGCCGGAATGGCTGGCTGTGTTCTGGCTGCAGCTCCTTGGGCACATGAAATGATCAGACTGGAGAGGACTTGTTGAATCTGATAGCTGAGATTTTAGGCAGTGCAGTAGTGAATTTGAAGAGCAGGGCAGGCAGCCCTTTTGTGCAAAAAGGAGGTTTCAGCCATTTTAGAAAAGGAGGAGGGCCCAGGAGAGAGGAAGCCCAGAAGGCTCACTAACCCTCTCCACAATCTAGAAAAAGGCAATTGCCACCTCTATCTTTGCAGCCAGTGATCCCAGGTCTTGAAGGGACCGCCCACATGCTTAGCTTCCTTGATTGTTTGCCAAACCCTGGGGGAACTCTGCTCCCCGACCTCCCCACCCCACCACCACCTGGGCAGCTCTCTGGCCTTTATTGCAGGCAGGTGTGCTCTAGAGGCTGCAGCCTGGGCCACCTGGCAGCTCCAGGTGCTGCTTGCGTTGCCATGGAGATGGGCCCCAGGGTTGGTGGTGAGAAGACAGTCTCCCAAAGCTTTGTGGATTCAGGAGAGGGAAAGACTGGAGCCTCAGGCCTTTCTGGGTAGTCTGCTGACCACTTTCCCACCCAGGAAGCCCAGGTGGGTGCCCTGAGGGTTCCCCTCCCCAACAAAGGGAAGTAGGAGGAGAGGTGTGGGGGAGGCCAAGTAGTGGGAGGAGGCTCTAGAAGGGCTGATCTGGGGACCTGGGCAGGGGAACCTCTCCAAGCTTCCCGGTCAAGGGGCCCCCTTCAGGCCAATTCAGTGCCCTGCATGAAGACTGGGCAAGTGGGCTCTGGAGGGTTGGCCCTGTAGCCCAAAGGGAGAAGAGAAAGAGGGCCTGGCATTTGTTCCCAGAGAGGGGACAGACCATCTCTGCACTAGTCAGGGATTTGCACAGTAGGGAAGGAAATCACTGCCCTCTAGCACAAACCACTGACTATGGCTCCCTTCCCTCTCCCTGGAGTCAGAAGCCAAGGGCAATTGCATGGAGAATAAGGAGCACCTTTGTCCTTTCCAAGGCTGGGATACAGTCTCCTCCAGTGGCAGCTCATTAATAGTGGGGTGGCTCTGGCCTTCGCCCCAAGAGAGGGGATACTGCAGGAGCACTGGAAAACTATGGCTTAGGACTGAGTGATCTGGAACAAATCACTTCATTTTCTTTTTTTCTTTTTTTAAATTTTTTGTTGGGGAATGTTGGGGAACAGTGTGTTTCTCCAGTGTCCATCAGCTCCAAGTCGTTGTTCTTCAATCTAGATGTGGAGGGCGCAGCTCAGCTCCAAGTCCAGTTGCCATTTTTAATCTTTAGTTGCAGGGGGCGCAGCCCGCCATCCCGTGGAGGGAATCGAACCGGCAACCTTGTTGTCGAGAGCTTGCGCTCTAATCAACTGAGCCATCTGGCCGCCCTCACTTCATCTTTTCGAACCTAAGTTTTTTTCATCTGCGAAATGTGGGTGATACCTTTTAACGGAGCTTCATGAATGTTCCTTTGCTTCTTTCCCCTCTCTGCCAGGCCTCCTGGCCTCTGGTCTGAGGATGGCCGAGAAGCTGCAGGACTGGGAGCCTGAATGCCCTGTCTGCTGGAACCCCTTCAACAACACGTTCCACACCCCCAAAGTGTTGGACTGCTGCCACTCCTTCTGCGTGGAATGCCTGGCCCACCTCAGCCTGGTGGCCCCAGCCCGGCGCCGGCTGCTGTGCCCCCTCTGTCGCCAGCCCACTGTGCTGGCCTCCGGGCAGCCTGTCACTGACTTGCCCACAGATACGGCCATGCTCTCCCTGCTCCGCCTGGAGCCCCACCACGTCATCCTGGAAGGCCATCAGCTCTGTCTCAAGGACCAACCCAAGAGCCGCTACTTCCTGCGCCAGCCCCGAGTCTACACGCTGGACGTAGGCCCCGAGCCTGGGAGCCAGACTGACACCCGCCAGGCCACGGCCCCCGCCAGCACGCCTCTGCCCACCCCCATCTCCAGCCACTACTCTCTGAGGGACTGTTTCCGTAACCCTGAGTTCCGGATGTTTGCCTACCTGATGGCTGTCATCCTCAGCGTCACTCTGTTGCTCATCTTCTCCATCTTTTGGACCAAGCAGTTCTTTTGGGGTGTGGGGTGAGCATCTGTTCTGGACAAGGAACAAAGACTCTCAGCTGCTGCTGGGCACGGGGCATGCAGAGCCTCGTGGGGTCGTCTTCCTTTGTAGTATTGTTCATTTTTACAATCTATGGGTTAGGCCACGTGCTTGCTTCTGAGAAACAGATCCTACTAGAATGAGAAGCTCTGAAAGTGAAAGGGTTGGGAAAAGATGTGGAGACCTCTGGTGTGAACCACAGGGTCATGGAAGGTAGAGAAGTAGATCTGTGATTACAGAGCTCTGTAGCATCTGTAGCAAGTTGTGCCCAAGCACTGGACACGTCTCCAGGAAGGTGACTAGCCCAAACAGGTGACAAGCTGCATTTCTCCCTGGAGCTGCTTTTGAACTTGGTTCACCTTTTTTGAGTTGTCTTTTTGTGTTGCTAAAAACGTTGGAAAGTGAGCTTCAATTCTGTGAGTACATGTCTTCCTTCCCCTTGCAGTTTTTTCTCTGGATGTGTTGCTACCAGTCCTAGTAAAAATGGTCTGCGTTCATCCATCCCTTCACTTACTCATTTAATCATTTATTTGGCTGGTGCCAAGTCAGAACTAGGGGAAGGGAAGGGTAGGATTCTCCAGGGGTGGCAGAGAGCCCTTACCAGCATGGAGGATATGCTCAGCACAAGACAACCTCTTGTTAGTATGTAGTTTATGGAGTGTTAAGCGTTTGAAAGTTTAAAGGTGAAAAGACAGGTCAGTGGATCAGAAGAAATCTGGGATTTGGAGGAAAAGGTTTTTATTCCTCCTGGTAGGTGCAGAGGCCTTGATGAGAAGACAGTGCAGGGTGGAGCTGACTTCCCACCTCCAAGCATTGAAATTTCGGCCAAGAGAGGCAGAAACCCTGGATAGAGTAAAAACCTTAGCTCCCATCTCAAGCAGGGGATCCTGGTTCTCCTTTTACATGAGTCTGGGAACCAAAGAAAACTTTGGTCAAATTTAGATGCTTGGGTTGCTGCTTGACGAGTTGCCACCTCTTGTGCCTAAAACCCTGATTCTGCTTCTCCAGTTATAATATCGTGTTTCCCTGAAAATAAGACCGAGCCAGACCATCAGCTCTAATGCGTCTCTTGGAGCAAAAATTAATATAAGACCTGGTCTTGTATTATAGTAAATATAAGACCGGGTCTTATATTAATTTTTGCTCCAAAAGATGCATTAGAGCTGATGGTCTGGCTAGGTCTTATTTTCGGGGAAACACGGTACTGCCTGGTGGCCCAGGGCACTAAAACAATCTCAAAGTGGTTAAAACACCATCACAATTATGAATAGGTAACATTTTGAGTTCCAGTTTCTTTTGATTTGTAGAATAAGCTTTCAGAAGCCAAAAACAGAGTTGGTTTTTTTTGCTCTTAAGTAACACTTTGAGTGCAGTGGAATGAACTTCTATAAATTCTTAGGGATCTTAAAATGTACAAGATATTCCAAAATAACTAAGACATGTATTTCACATTTAGTAAAACCAAACTGTCTCAAAGACGTGAAGAAAAAGTTTTCCATTACAAAACTGGAAAGTCATCTGCGTATCCTGCCAAGGGACTAGCATCTATCTTTCCATTTGCACCATCAAATAATTACACTAAAGCCGGGACTCAAGCTCTCCCCACTGACTTCATTTCTTTACACATCCTTGCTCTTAACCTTGTGGTAGGTAAGTTAGGCAATGAGCTCACCATGTTCTCAGAGCCATGAGGGACAGGAAGAGGAGCTGGGGGAAGCTCGGGAAGGAACACTTGCTTCTGCACTGAGAAACCTTCATCACTATTCATAGATGAAACCAAGGCTCCACAAGTTTAGCTATCTTGTCCAAGATCACCACACTAGTAAGTGGTGGATTCTCAGTAAAAACAGAAATTAGACTTGTGAAGTGGCCGATACACCATCCAAATAAGATACAGGTTTGAATTTTTGGGGGACAGGGCAACATTTTAGTGTTTTCTATTCTTACATTTAGTAGTTCTAACCTTGGGGCAGTGCCATCCTCCTAGTGGGCATCTAGAAAAGTCTGGGAGCATCTTCGGTACTCCAGTGAAGGGAGTGGGTTGTGCTTCTGGCTTTTAGTTCTCCAGAGGTCAGACATGCTGCAATGTTGAAGACCCTTCCACTCAACAAAGTGTCACCTATCCGAAAATGCAAATCGTTTTGTTGAACACTATAGGCTCAATTAAGTTCATGAGGTAGAAGTGGTGAAATTAACTCCCTCTGGCATCAGCGTAAGAGTTACTGTAACTCATCAAAAAGGCAACATAGGGTGGCCGGTTAGCTCAGTTGGTTAGAGTGCTGTGCTCATAACATGAGGAGCGATGGAAAAGATCAGGCTTTGTACAGGAAACAGGCCATGCTGGCTGGTCTGATCTTTTTGTCTGGCCGGTTCTGACAACATAGTCAGTGAAGCCCTATGAAATCTCTTCATAAGGTCACACACAGACAGGCCAGGATCACTTACTAACTGGGTAACCCTGAGCAAGTTACTTAACTTCTTTAAATTTCAGTTGTCTGTAGAAAAGGAATAATTAACTCCTAAAATTGTGAGGATTAAACGAAATGTCTGCATGTGCCTGGCCCAGTGTCTAAGCAGAGTCAGAGTTGTTAAGCGGAGGCTGCATTTCTCTCACCATAATCGTAAAATGCCACACTTGGTTTATGTACCTCAGCTAACTGCTTTCTTACAAAGATGTTTTCAGTGAAGAAATGCATATTCCATGAGGTATTTGTTTTGCCAAAGGCTTAGATAAAATGTTTCCATCGGTTGTTACCTCTAAATCTCTTGGAACAACACCCCTTCCCTACCAAAAAAAGACAAGTTTAACAGAATAAAATTTAAACTTGAAAGACTAAAAACCTTAACACATTATACACACTATATCCAAATTGCATGCTAATACACTAAAGTTCATTATTAGTTTACACATACTGCAAAGGTAGTAATGAAAATCATTTCTTTTTGTGGCTAACTATGGAAGGAATAAGGCCCATTAATACTTAACCAACAGTGAAGTGCCCAACAGAGGGTAGAACTGAGAATTCACGAGCTTAACAGGTACACAGGATATGTGACAATTTGGTTATAATTGGAATCAGAGTAAACAGAGTATTTAGCCATATATTATACAATCACAGTTTGAAGAATACAGCTACACAAGCAACTCTCAGCCTTTCTGGAATAGCAAGTGCAAGTGTTTTGAACATTTAAGAAGCCATCCTATAAGCCCTTCTTGAATTCTCTATACACAATCCTTTATTCTTGTAAATTCCTGTATTTTTGTATGAATTTACTGTGTATTTTCAGAGCTCAATGGTTGTATACTTAGGGTGGAAAAAGGGAAGGTAACTGGTGGATGGCCAATGAGTATATATTATAGAGTCACGGGTAGTCTGTCCCACAATGCAATAGCTTTCTATTTTTAAAAAAATTACTAAGAGTGCTTATTACGGAGACAGAAATTGGAGTAACCCATATGTGAGATCAATATGTTATATCTCAAACCAAAAAAAAAGGGACCTCTATGGATCAAACCCTGGGATTCAGAAAATACTTCACTATGCAAAATAATTCTTTGAAGGAGTTTCTATAATAGGATTTTACTCTGTAGCAAGTGTGTAATAAACAAAAAGTCTTTAGGAATACCCATTATGGATTTTTTCCCCGAGTTTCCTTGACATGACGGGTATATTCTTTAAATAAACGACAGAAAGGAGGTTGTACAATAGAGACATCATGTTTGCTTTCTGGAAATTTCACTGACTTTTGACACAATGGCCGAGCTTTGTGGTAACACGAAGGATGCCAAACTTCAAAGCTAAATGGAAGACATTTTCTGACAAGGCAAATGTTCAGTTCTGAGCCTCCTGATGCTCTCTGACGCAGGCAGCATTCCAAGCGAACCCAACAGGAAGAGGTAAAATCTTTACTGCATCACCCTGAGCTTGGTTGTGGGTCTACCGCTTCACCTCCCATTCTCAAGGTAGAGGAAGGGTTCTTGCTCTGTCAGCCACTGTTTAACCAGTGCGTGCTGAGACGTGCTTCTTTACTTGAGGGCTTCCAGACTCCAGTCCAGCCACTTTGCTCTCCGGGTCACATGTAGTCCTGAAGCATGTACGAGTAATGGAAAGCCAAGGTTCAAGAATTAAAAATGGAGTCAGTCACAATCCTGAGTGCTGTGAGGAAGGCAACAGGGCATTTAAACCAAAGATTAATAAAAACAATGTCTACACAGTTCTTGGCAGGGCTGAAGATGAAATTAAAATTGCAACTCTGAAAGGGGTTCATCAACACCCAGGGAGTGGGCTGCCTGCCTGGAGTGGGGGCTGACAAGGAAATCCAATCTACTGAGGGTCTATACATGGTAACTAGAAAAAAACATGATAGAACAAAACTCATCAATTTTTCTTTTGAAAATGGCTCTTAAGGGAGAGCTTGAGGTTAAAGTCCTTTTCCCATGGTCTTGCCTATTCAGCCATCCAGAGCTTGAAGGTCCTGTCATATGAGCAAGTGGCTATGAGCTGTCCGTCAGCAGAAATGTCTAAGCCCATAACTTTGCCTTCATGGCCAGCCAGAGTCTTCAGTGGGGACCAGCCTGGGTGGGTCCAAATCTTGGCTGTGTTATCATAGGCACCAGTGAGCAAGAAATTCCCATGGATAGCTACGAGAGAAAAGGGGAGTTCAAGTATTTAAAAGAGTATCAGAAAATAAAAGCACATAAATCTGCTAGAACATACTATTTTCAAAAAGAAGGTATTTCCATATTCAGAAAAACCCAATGCTCTGATCTGTATTCCTCTAGAACTCTAGGAAAAAGGGACAACTACAGGAAGGCTTACATTATTAACAAATAACATTATTAAGGTCTTTTGGCTTTCCCCGATAGACAACCTATTCAGAATAACCCTAAGGATTCAGTGCTTAGAATTTCTGTGAAGAAAAATATGAAACAAAGCATTCAGGAAGTCTTTACTTCCTAGCAACGAGAAGCAAGCTGTGCTATAGATCCGTCTGGAAGCACGGTAGAAGGAAGGAAATTAAAATCTGCTCTTTCAACAGAGTTCAAATTCTCTCCTGTTCCACTTCCAAGTTAAGCTAAAGCCTGGCCCACATTCCAAGGAAGTGTGAAGCCTGGCCCACATTCTGTATCATGATTAGGCCTAAAACTGGAGAAAGCTTACGCTCAAACTTGACACCAGTCACTAAGTTCTGATGGGCGGGGATGGTATAGACACAGCGCCGCTGTCGAAGGTCCCACACTTTGCAGGTGTTGTCACCACTGCCAGTTGCGATGTGGTAGCTGTGGATCAGATGTGGTATTGAGTTAGAAACAAAGAGGACCTCCCGACCAAGAACCCTCTCCACCCCTCATCCAATGAGCTTCTTACCCATTGGGAGAGAAATTAACTCCATAGATTTCCTTCAGGTGCCCTTCTAGGAACATGATACAACGTCCTGTGCGCAGGTCCCAAACTCGACCAAATGCATCCAGGCCCCTGATAAAGTAATTCACAAATGAGCAGTTTTGAATCCAGTTGTGAGCGGAAGCAGGCATACGTGAGGTGAGACCGCTGAGCTGCCCCTGCCTGTATGGAAGAAGGCTTACCCAGTGCCAGCCAAAGAACCATCTTGATGGAAGGCAATGTCATACACACCCATGCTGTGGCCTTCCTGATGCAGGATCTCCTCTTGAGCTTCCAAATCCCATAAGCGCCACGAGCGGTCATAGCTACAAAATCAAACTAACAATTACCCAGAAGAAATTTATTCAGTTTCTACAATGTGCAGGGTAGTATGAATAGTTGTAGTTTCAGTTAGGCTTCTCAAACTATTCATGTAACCATATTACCAAGAAAGTCTTATCTGGCATAAACAATGTCTTAATAACTAAGCATATATATCTTGGGTACTAACTGGGAAACTATCACTTCCTATAAACCTATTTCAGAGGCTATTTTAAGAACAGAATTCCCTAAGAATGGCTCAGCCAAGATTCTGTTGCCTTCATTCACCGAGTGATTGTATACTGGGGGTGCCAAAGAAATGTACACAAGCGGACACTTTGTGGTCAGCATTGCTCAAGCAGTAGTTCGCCGTAATCAAAAGTGTCTGGATACTGATGGTAACCACTTTGAGCACCTCTTGTAATTGCAGAAATCAAATGTGACTTGTATTCATCTTTTGTTATCAGTGCATATTGAGTATTACAATATTAATAGTTTTTCCTTTCTTAAAATGTGTACACCTTTTTTTTTTTTTTGGCACCCTCTGTATTTACTGGGCCCTACACTGGATGTTGGGGTTACAAAAATCAATCATTGAGAAATAGATCAATGGAACAGAGACGAGAAATAGACCCACACATATATTACAGTCAAATGGTTTTCAGAGGGTGTCAAAGCAATTTTGACAGGGGAAAGAAAGTGTCTTCACTAAATGATGGTAGAATTGTCTATGTGCATGGAAATAAAGACACAAAAAAGGACAAACATTAAAGGGGTAAAGGGGGTCAAATATATGGTGACGGAAGGAGATTTGACTTTGGGTGGTGAACACACAATGTAATATACAGATGATATATTAGAGAATTGTACACTTGAAACCTATGTCATTTTATTAACCAGTCACCCCAATAAATTTAATTTAAAAAAAGGACAAACATTAAAAAATTGGGGAAAGCACCTGAAGACTGCACAAAGCAGGATATACAAATGGTCAATAAGCATATGACAAAGTCCTCAACACCAACAGTCATTAGGTTTATAAAAAATGAAATCCATGAGATTTCACTGCACACTTGCTAGACTGGGCAGAATGATAAGACTGACAACACCAAATGTTGGCAAGGATGTGAAGCAACCAGAATTCTGGGAATGTAAAATGATATGACCACTTTGGAAAACCACTTGGAAAATTTTAAAGTTAAATAGATATCTACCCTATGATCTAGCATTCCTAGGTATTTATGTGTAGTCAAGAGAAAAGAAAGAAAAACATGTCCACAAGAAAAGCCCTGTATAAGAATGTTTATGGCAGCTTTATTCTGGCTAGCCAAAACTTGGAAGCAACCGAACCGTCCACCAAGAGGAAAATGGATAAATAAATGGTGGCACGGTAATACAATTGAATACTCTTTGGCAATGAAAAGGACTATGGATACATGCACCAACATGAATGAATCTTTAAAAAGTTGGCTGAGTGAAAGAAGCCAGACACAAATGAGTTCATACAGTAGGAACAGACAGAATTTATGGTGATAGAGATCAGGTCAGTGGTTGCTTTGGGAGGGGAAGCTGATTGGGAAGGAGCATGAAGGAACTCTGTGGGATGATGGAAACGTCCTTTCCATCGAAAGGGATGTGGGTCACACAAGCACATGCCTTTGTCAAGACTGACTGACTAGCACACTTAAAACAAATCCATTCCTCTTCATGTAAATGAGACCTCAATAATTAATTCTTTAACAGATTCTGGGCTTATAAAACTTATAGAACCAGAAAGGGGGACCAATTTGTAAGCAGAGAGATTGTAATACAATATGTAACAAAACAAAACAAAACAAAACAAAACAAAACAAAACAAAACACTTCTGATATTGGTCAAGAAAGAGTAGTGTGAAAACTCTAGTTTTCTGGTAATCAGTGATTTTAAAATTTCAGATGAACTAGGGTGGCCGGTTAGCTCAGTTGGTTAGAGCGCAGTGCTCTTAATAACAGGTTGCCAGTTCGATCCCCACATGGGCCACTGTGAGCTGCGTCCTCCACAACTAGATTGAAATAACTACTTGACCTGGACCTGATGGGTCCTGGAAAAACACACTTAAAATTAAAAAATAATAATAATAAAAAAATAAAATAAAAAGAAATTTCAGATTAACTGCAGTTTGAAAACAAATATACTTGGCCCTAACTGGATCATATACTCTCTTCTGATTCTGATTCATTGCTGTCCAAGAAAATCCTACTTGAAGATCTGTTCTAAAGGTTTACTTGGCAGTTAGCCATGAAGGGTTAACAAGATGCCATAAACCCATATGGATAGAACAGGAACAGGAAGGCTTACCAGGTGGTACCCAAGAAACGTCCTGACGGATGCCACATTACACGGGCCACACGTACTGTATGGCCTTCAATATCTGCCACTGGTTCGTCACTGAAAAGGAATCAAATATATGTGAGTTAACTATTTTATACTCATGCAAATATTCATTGAACTTATGAACTGTATACAGATGCACCAATTCTGTATGACTTGAGAAGCCAAATTATAACTAAACTTGTAATTTGTTAAAACTTTAGGGCTAACAAAAATTTAAGTCACTTCCCAAGGATTTAAAAAATTTGGGACTACTTCATGTGCCCACAGAGCAAAACTGCCCATAGTACTTCAATAAACACTCTCTTGTACTTCAATTCACTATGTTAATAACTTCTTAATGCTGTACCACTTAGAGTTAGAGAAAAATAAAAAATAAGCAAAATAGTCTCTCTGCACCAAAGTAGTGCTGAGATTCCAGAAAGAAAACATACTTTGACAGAGATATGAGTCAATCAGTTTTGGTGCAAATGGATTACAGATAAAATTAACTCAAAACTTTAGCTTGTTCAAAGATCCACATGGAAAAAAGAACTAAACATACAGAGGCTTAGCTTTCTTGTGGAGCCATTAAATTCTACCACCCAGCAACCACAGAAAGATCTGAAACACCAGCAGAAGAAAATAAACACGAACCCTAAAGAGGGCAATTAAAAAGGAAACTTTGTCAATGTGCATACATGGAACTAATCAAAGCCCTAGGGGAGCAAATACTGCTAAGTATTACCAAAGCCAATTAAAACTTGCTGTGCTCACAGGTAAGACCCTGTCTAGTCAAGAGCAGAGACACTAATTAGCTCTTTACAAAACCCTAGAATAAAAGCCTCATGTGCTTTCCCAAAGAAAGAAAACAAAGCAATTGAATTCAGATGTCTTTTAGCCAACAACATACTTGCAAAAATTTCTTGGAAAACAATAATCATAAACAGATTAAAAAAAACAAACCTGTTGTAATTGGAAAATATGGTCTCAGTAAAGGACGATGCTACAGGGAGGAGACCTCACTTCCTTGGCCATACTGCGAGACAGAACCTCCCTTTCCTTCCCCTGTGGCTGTTTGCTAAGAACCAACATGCTGCCAAGAATATTATCTTTAGTCAATCTACCAAAATGTGTTTCTCCAAAGTCAACCTATTGCATAGGAGGTAAAACAGATCTTTCCAGAATAATTGGAGCCAGGAAACAGTGGCCACTATGTTAAAAGCAAAACTCAAGGTCTAAAGTTAACAAACAAGAAGAAACCTGTTACAATTCCTCTGGTGAGAAAAGGTGTAAGACAGAAATCCTCCATTCCAATTTTATACCAAGTTACCTCGACTCTTGGAGCATCTCTGGGGTTAAATGCCAGATTTTCAGATCCCAAGGCCAACTAATCAACTATTTACTTTAGTGATTACAGTATAAAGAGAATAATAGTGTTCACCTGTCAAGGCTCCAAAGCTTCACAGAACCATCAGCAGCACAAGAAGCCAGATTTACATCTTTTTGGTCCAAGGAGACAGTGGATTTTGGATGAAATACAATTGCTCCTACGTTTGTGTTATGTCCTGAAGGAGTATGAGAGATGAAAGTTAAAGAGTTCCCGCCCCCTTATAACTTATGTGCAAACACAGACTACAATGACTACTACAGGGCGATATTAGGGAATATGTGGATATATTAATTTAAACAAACATTTTAATCATATTTTAAAAAGCAAAACACAAAAACCTTTGTTTTTTGGTTTAGAGACAGGACACGAGAGAAAAGTGGTATGTGTATGAAGTCGTCATCTTTGAGCCTTGCGGTCAAGAAAACCAAACCAAGTCAAGTCAAGAATTAATCTTGTGTGTACTGGGTCGGAGTACAGGCAGTTTTTTGGAGTTTTAGGGCTGACACAGTTTACACTGGGAAAAAGATGAAGATTTACACAAGAGTGTAACTCACCTCGAAGAGTGTGAAGGAGGTTGCAATCAGGAATAGACCAGAGCTTGCAAAGCCCACTCCTGTCAAATACAAAGGAAAGCATGTCAGCCAGGTTGGTCTGGGAAGGAAAAGATCCTTGGTAACATTACAGGAGGACAATCTCTTCTCACCCCAAATCAACTTTACAGAGGCAGACAGAAAACGAAAAAGAAAAGGCTTATCATCTCAAGTGTTAGAGAAGAAAGCTGCATCCAGGTCTCATGCAACCAGGGGGCTCTACTGGACTATAACTGCTGCAGCCCAAGTTGCTGTTCTTCTTAATTTTTGGATCAATTTGTGAGGGAAGACAGGACAAATCAAACTCTTCAATAATAATATTAATACTAATACCATCTCCTAAATATGAAGAGCATTTTGCTGCTTACAAAGTACTTCAATTTTTTAAAAAGAGTTTTTATTTCAGAAAATCTCCTACCAATTACTTTTACATCTATCGTCTCAACTGATCCTTCATCTGTGAGGACATAAACTGGGAATGATAATGTCTGCTTTACAATGAAGGAAACTGAGGCTTGGAGAGGTGGAGAGATTTGTGCAGGTCCTTGGCTTTCTCCTGAACCATGATCTCAGCTTCGGCCTAGTCAAGTAGTTCCTGGGCATACAATGTAAGGAAGTTTCCTCTCTTACAAGATGGCCATGTCCCATAAAAATGACTAAGTAACTAAATAGAACAAACCGTTATTACATCCTAGGAGTTTTCTGCAAATGTGGTGGTAAGTGAAAAATAAAGATTAAAAACAGCAATTCATGTTTACTGAGTCCTTACCACACACTGGGCACTATCAAGGCAAAATGTTTTACAAACATCTCGTCCTACTTTACAGACAAGAAAACTGAAGCTTACCGAGATTAAGTATTTTGCCTAGGTCACATAACTGAAAAAGAAAAGCTATACTGAGGCGTGGATACCAGTTTATAAGCTCACTACGTGACCTGCTCCAAAATCCTCATGTCAAGAACATGACACACTGCTACATGTCATGGACCCCCGGGGTCCCTTGTAAACAGTCAGAACTGTTCACCAAGACTTCACTGTATAATAGCATGGGGAACGCAGTAGCACCTCTAGTTTGCTGTGATCATGAGAAGCAGAGGAAGAGGATATAGAAAGACATCTAAGTCAAAGGCTGCTTTTTTTCCCTGAACTTGTTCCCCATTTAGGAAAAGGAAGTCACAGAAAGCTGTAACTTACCAACAGGCTGTGGCCAGCATTTTGGAATTGGGGCTGAAATGACAGTAGGAGATAGGCCGGCCATCTCCAATCTGACTGCAGAAATTATTCAAAGACTTAAACAAAAAAGACAAACGGTGGTCATCAATGGCTTAATCCAAGAGTTTCTTGGTTTTTCTGCTATAAAAAAGCAACTTTACAGTATTACCAAAACCCAAAATTCTGTTATGCTTCCCCACCCCTTATTAGGAGATACTTATAGGGATGAATGAATGGCGTTACGGCTGATCTGGAACCCCAGCAGGGGGTCTTCTACAGTTTTAGCATCACTAGCTTCTGTGGCAGCTAAATATAAACAGGAAAACTGGAGAGACCTAAGGCACAACTTTGATACATTAAAAGGAAGAATTAAAGAGGAGAATCACAGGCCTCTGCTGAGTACAAAGTACAGTAGGTTCCTGCCACCTAAACTGACGGCTCCTCCCAAAGGGCAACAAGAGAGGAAAAACTGTAACTGCCTTTAGCCTCCTAGAGGTGGGCCAAAGGAGCAAATCTAATATTTAAGAACCTTTATGAGATTGGACAATCGCTGAGAGCATCTTACCCGGAGAGATTTGTGCAGCTCTTGCACCTGGGAGGTCCTGGTTGTCTCAGGAATCTCTTTATGGAGACGGGCCTCTTCCAAGCGTTTCATTGCCCTGTGACACACAAACAACATTACCATCATGAGCAAATGGGTTGTAGACAAGGGGTCCACACAAATACTTTAAAATTCAATTTCATTTAACAAACACAGTCATTATAAAGCAGATCCTCAGTCCTTGAGAGGAAGCAAGAACAAATATGATTCTTTCTTCTTCTAGACGCTCTCCTTACCTGGGCAGTGAAAAATTAGCAATCCACAGTCTAGCAACCTTCAGGCTATTTGGTCCTTCATGGTACCAGGTTTGATGATACTGAAAGTTAAATTAAGAGCAGAAATATTAAGTCTGAAGCATTCGTGCCCCACTCATAGCTGTCAATTCCCTATTCTAACTACCCAGAAAAAAGGTGAATTAGTACAATAATAGGATGAAATCAGGCATATATGCTTTCTATTGTGTTTCTTTCTGTGAGGTCTTATTAGATGGTTTCTGGTTCCTTATTATAAGTTACGCCAGGAATGCAATGGTTCTTTCCTGAGTAGGAAATTCCCTAATCTCCATTTATACCTACACAGAAGCCACAAACTATCGCCACAAACTACTCCTAAATGGTAGAGTCTTCAAAAACAACCCTCCACGCCCATCCACATCCTATGAGAGAACTATTCCCTCATTTCCTTCATGTTTATATTATGAAGGCAAAGACATATCTTACCTCTTCTTTGGACTTCTTAGATTTCTCATCATCTTTTTTGGTCTTTTTTAAGGCATCAGTACCGACCACTGAGAGGATATTTCTTAACCTGTAACAAAAAAGATCGAAATTTAAACAGAGTTGAGATTTTGAAAAGTACATCTAAGAAGGGAGACAAGCTTCCCCTACTCTCACCATTCAAACTGCAAGCAACCTTCTTTAAGAGTCAAGATGTCATGCCTACACTTCCAGTGTGATTTCTTTCACTCAATCTTTTTTTATTTGAAGATTCCTTAAATTGAACTATACACAATTACCCTATTCAATGTAGCGCTAACTAGCCAAAACATTGCTATCCCTCGGTCTGTGGAGACAGCCAACCTTCACTCAATGCCACATGTGCTGGATACTGACTCAGGTGCTTAACATACAACAATGACTAAGAAAACAGTTTTTGATTTCAAGTAGCAGAGTTCTAGAGAGCAGGGTTGGGGGGTGGGGAATGGGGACAGAAAGTAACAGAGAACCATAATACATTATACTAAGTATTATGACAGTGGTTAAGTATAGGGTACTAAGGGGGAACATAAAAGGAGTACCTAGCCTAGGTTTGGAGGGAGGTTCAGGGAAGGCTTCATAGAGGTGTTACCTAACCTGAGTAATCATCTGGTCGGGGCAACAGGCCAAGAATGGGAGAGGACTGTTAAGGCAGAGGGTTCAAAATACGATGTAAAGGTCTGGAGGTAAGAAAAGTGTGTTGAGCTTGGAATCACAAATAGTTCAGTGTGGCTGAAGTATGGAGTACAAGAGAAGTGGTACTTTTATTCCCTGTAATTTAAACAGGCCAAGCATTGTTGGTTCTATTTAATGGACATGAGAGAATGCTAAAGGTTTTGAAGCGATTAAACACGCAGACTATGCAAACCAAGAAAACAAAAATGATAATGGGGAGAGTAGGACAGTGGCTAGAAAGACAGGAAGAGGGCCTCATCACTGCATATGACTAGCCTGTCACCAAGAGCTTTGCAACGTTAAAAGCACAAGCGGAGCATTATCTGAGGACAATGCCCCTTTTCAGTAATATCCAAAAACCACTTGTCATTATGTTTTATGTCATTGACAAGGAATGCATTTGTTGTCTAAATCTTCAAAGTTCAACTACAAAATTACACTTTGGGAAGGGGAGAGGAAACATGTTAACACCCTCTTTGCAGTTTATAAAGGAAAATTAGTAGTGGAGTAAAAATTGGCCTAAGACTCAGATTGATATAAACACAACTTAAAAGATATTCTGTTAACAATAGCTGAGACATTCTATTAAAAGTTTTTGCTACAAATAACAACATAAATTTGGAACTAGAACCCTGTGATCAAAAAAAAGAAGAGAGTAGATGTTTAGAAAGGGTACCTTTCTCTTCTTTCAGCAGGACCCTCTCCAAAAAGTGTGATGGGCTCTCCCAAGGCTCTAAGGCAAGCCTTGACCTCTGAGTCGTCCGTGGAAACATTGATTTGCCGGGCTCGCTTCCTTCTCTCAAACTCAGCTAACACTTCCGCCTGTCGCTCACTGATGTGCTCTTCAATTTCAAACACTTCTCCTATAAAGAGAACAGGCAACATCAGCATAATCACCAGATCTTCTTCAAATAAAAAAATTAAAAAAAAGAAATAATTTCTTACAATTGGAGTCTGCGTATGCCCTTAGTGAAAGTTAACTGTCTAATCTATTATACACTTAGTTTCTCAGTTTATTAACTTACGCCACACACAAAAAACTAAATGACACAGCTTTAAAAGGCAGCAAAATGGTTCAAGCCATCTTGTTTCATCTGGCAATCTTAAACCTATATATACCTATATAAACAAACACACAGCTTAGATGAGATAAGAAAATAAGGAGTATGGGGCATCATTAGCAAATGAGTTAACTAGGCTTTCTATGCAAAAGATGAAACAGAAACATAATTTTAACAATTGACAAAGCTATTCTCTAAAACAGTTCCCTTATGGGGACACTTAGAAATGAATCTAGTAAGCTGCAAATAATTACCATGTAAATGATATTCCTTGATTGACTAGAAGACTTTTTGGATTCTCTAGCAGCCAGTTAAAAAACTCACACGAAATACAAGCATTTGTATGAAAAATGGTAAGTATAGTGGTGATGCAGTTATGCTTAAAAAAGCATAAAAGGTTAAAAAAAGCCATTAAAGTGCTTGTGTATAGAAAAAAAAAAGTGTCGAAGGATCAATGAGAAATTTGACAGAAGCCCTTTCTGCGGAGAAGTCTTTTCATTTTATACCCTTCTGTACTGTTCGAATTTCTTATTACAAACATGTATAATTTTATTTTAAAAATATAGTGGATGATAGTTACTGACTTGGAAAGATATCATTAATAGTACAGAATGAAAAATGTAGGTTACAAAACAATCTGTCTATCATGGCTTCCTTTATGGAAAACAATTATGTATTTTTATAGCTTTATTAAATTCTTGGAAAGATACAGACCCAAGTAATAAGGATGAAAGGTTTTACTACTTCACACATTTCTACACTGATTAGTTTTCAAAATAAAAATAACTAATATTTTTTTAATTTAAAAAATATGTTTCATTTTGGGAGAAAAATAATTGGGAAACTAAAAACAGAATATTATGAACCACAGTAGTTCCAAACCAGTGCCAGAGCTGTGCTAGATCTCCAGAAGATAAATGGAATCAATTTGAGTCCAAATATAGTTGACTACTGAACGTAGCCAGGTGGGGTTGGATAGTGGGGGGAACCCCTCGTGCAGTTGAAAATCCGCATAGAACTTTTGACTTCCCACAAATCTTAACTACTAATAGCCTACTGTTGACTGGAAGCCTTACCGATAACATAAACAGTCGATTAACACATATTTTGTATGTTATATGTACTTGTACTGTATTCTCGTAATAGTCTAGAGAAGGAAAATGTTATTAAGAAAATCACAAGAGAAAATACATTTACAGTATTTATTGAAAAAAAAAAACACTGCATATAAGTGGACCTGGCACAGTTCAAACCTGTGTTGTTCAAGGGTCAGCTATACACACTGAATAAACTCTTGGCAAAATCACTAACAATTCATGGAAGGAAAAACTCTTTAAAAGGTGTTAAGCAAAAGGCTCTCTGGACGATGCTAAGCAGAGTAGGCAAAGTATGGCCATATACAGATGTAAGTTTAAAAACTGAAAATTTTGACACGTTATTAATAGTGATATTTGTCCAGGAAGATATTCATTGCAGAAAATCTGAGCACCAAAGATAAAGATGGATTCACAATTTGCATCTTACCAGAGGTTATGTTGATATTTCCTGCTTCAATTCCTGCTTTAAGTCCTTCTTTTCCCAAAATCCCAGACTCTCCTTTGGCCAGACGTTCCCTCTCCTTCTCTTCCAAACTTCCATAATAGATGTGCGGTTTTTTCACCAGAGGCGCGACTAGGTCATCAGGTGCCTTAGTTTTGGCTGCCTGCTAAATCATAAACCTGGATTAACCTAAGGCTCAATCTTGGCAATTTGCTAGGTTTCCCCAAAGGATGAAGCTCATCTTGACTTTAATTCTATTTCCTCCCCAAAGGAAAGGACAAGGAGGGCACCAGTTAAGATGTGTCTTCACTGATGGGGATTGGTGTAGGGGTGTTCGGTGTCTCAGACAGAAAGAGGTTGATAAAATTCCTGAATTTCTCTTGGTGATTTTTCTGTCAAAGGTTTGCTTTGGAATTTAATTCAATTCAATCGGTTGGAAGTGCAATTTCTTGTTGGGTTTTATGAAACTTCCAGGGTTACTGCTCATCACAAGGGAACTATCAAGGATAACTGAAAAAACCAACGCGGTGTGAAGGGGAGCAGGTTACCAAGTTACTGGCCTCTACATTTCAAACGTTTTCAGACGAGATGCACTAGACACCGGTAGGTAGTTTGGAGGCCTCACTTCAGTTAAGAGGTCTGACACAGACATAAATCTTGGCCAGGACACTACTTCCTTGAGCTCCGTTTCTGGACCAGTAGGAAGAGGTGTGTACCATTCGCGTCAGTACGAGACGTGCAATTGAGCTTAAGCACATGAAAGCGCTCCATCAGGAAAACGCTGCTCGGCTCTCTAAGACCGAGTCTCGCAGCCTTCCTCCTCGGCCCCTCATCGCCTTATCCATCCCATTCCGCAGGGACCCCCACCCGCGCCGCGCTCCCCGCTAGGGTGAGCTCAGATCTGTACCGTGGAGGTAGCTCGTGAGGAAGACATGCTGGGCTCCGGAGCCGCGAAGTCCCAGCGAAAGCTGCAATCGACGTTTCAGACAATCCAACGCGCGCCCAGCAAAGCGGAACTGTGTCACCCACCGGAAGTGGGCCGAGTGGACTCAACGTCCGGGGAGGCGTGGAGCATGTTGGGAATCGTAGTAGGAAAGACTGTGGCCGTGTCGAGAGGTGTGACTCGTATAGCCTCCGAGAAACGCACGCGAAGGTCGAGGTCTTGCGGGGAGAGAGGCTCAGAGCAGTCTGGGAAGTGTAGTCCAGTTGGCATAGATTCGTGGTGGGCACTGAGGTTCCGCGAAGGGGCTGAACAGGCTTGTAAAGAGGTAGGTGCATCGAGTCGCGCGGCTCCGGGCTGAACTCGGGAGCGAATGGAGGGCTTCCGGGGCCTGCTGTCCCTCCCTCCCGGCCCTACGAGAGGCTTTACGTCGTCCTGGAGCTGGGACTATGTTGCTATGGAAACCTTTGCGGTAGACCTGTGAGCGCTACCTTGGAGCTGCGGCGGGAGAGCTGTTTTCCTTCTCCGCTGTAGGGAGGTTCTCTCCCGGGGGCCCCCTCTGAGCTGGGTGAATTTGGGCAGCAGCTAGAGATTAAGCTCGAAGAGCCCTCTAGCGCCAAAGTTAAATAAGGACCGGGCGGAGGAGCCACGGCCTGATTTTGTTGTCTTCAGCCTGGTCTTCGTATCAGATTTAGAGTAAGATGATGGATGTGAGCCGTTATGCACGCAAACAACTTTGCCACGGCCCTGTGGTCCGCTGGGTGCTGGAGCATCAGAAACGAACGAGACGAGGTTTTTGCCCTCATGTCGGGGGGTGGAGATGCTCAAAATACTGGTGATTCCCAGAGCTGGACAGAGGTGTTTCCTGCCTCTCCACAAGAACAGTTAAAATAATAATAATGGCTGTTATTTATTGAGCATTTACTGAATGCCAAATTACATTCCAGGAACTTACTTCAATAACAGATACGGAAACTAAGATCTTGTGAAAGATGAAGCTAATTGTTTAAAATAAACAGATTATTATTAGAACCTCTGCCCTTTGCCTCCAGAGCAAGTACCTTTACCCTATATCGCTACCTTGTGACAAGCTTTTCAGTTTGCTGAAAAGATAAGACAGTGCAAAGTAGTGTTTTTCTTTTAAACATCTCCGCCTCCCCTGAACTTTGGCTTCCAGTATCATTTATCTACATTGGAATCAAAATAGTATCTGATTTAGTATAAAGCGATTTGAAATGTAATGTGCTAGTGTTTTGGGTTGATAATACCACCTGTAGGTATCCCAAGCTTCATGGGAGGGAGAGGGAAACATTTTCTTTTTATATTTCAGCCCCTAGCTACATCCTAGATACATGTAATAATAATTGATATCTATAAATAAAGGAGCTTTCACTTACATCATTTTCATTTATTAACCAAACCGAGCAGCTTTGGCTTCACCTGTAAAACGGGTAATTTTGCCAGCCTCACAGGGTTTCTGTGTTAAAATAAAAGTGTAAAGAATGGGAATGGAAAAGCATACCACAGTGCTCAAGGAAAGTTCACTTCACTTTATTTGGATCTCTGGTTTATTCAACAAAACGTTTACTGCCTAGTTATTATAGATACACTCTACTGGATTTGGTGGAGAATATAAAGATGTCATCAACAGATTTTAAACTCAGTGCGGGAGTTATATTTTTTTCCTCCAAAAAACGTTTTTTGTTAGCGTAAGCATGACCTTGCGTTTTCAGACTGGTGTGGACTCTTGAGCCCCTTTTTATCTTTGTTCTCTCTGCCTGGTATGCCCTTAATCCCCTTTCCCTACCTGCCCTTCCCAAGCCGACCAAGACATCATCTCCTCCAGGAAATCCTCCATGTCTGCCCCCACACTCAGCCCAGAATGAATTGGGCCTGTGTGATGCCATTGCATTTCCTGCACCAGAGTTCTTAGTACACTGTATGCAGGTTTCTGTTTACGTGTTTGTTTTCCCCACAGACTGTGACTGTGCGTTTTAACTCTGCAGCTGGAGCACAAGAAGTGTTTGTTTAATGAATGCCCCATACATGTAGGACCTATTTTGACCCTGAAGATAACCCTGTGAATTGGTGAGTTAGAGGGAGTTTTCCCTAGATTTAGTAAACTGATTTTAGCATTCAGGAGTGATCACAAATCTCTTACAATTCTCGTGTAGAGTTGATCAAATTTAATGGTTTGTATGCTCTCCCACTAATAGTACTACATTAAGATGTGATATTTTAGTGTTATTCTCTTAGCTAGAATATGTCTTTGAATGTGACTGGAGCATGAGATTAAAGTGATTGTTGCCTAGAATTCTTTTATAGGCAGCTTGCTATTTAAATACTTAAAATTCTTGAAGAAACAGTTTTTTGGAATTACAGAGTTTTGGATCTCCATCATGTAATAAAAATATAATATTCAGACACGTAAAGACTTAGAAGTCTATGTGTGAATCTAAATGAGTCTTTTATTTGCCATTCATTTTAGCATGCGTGCTTACAAATTGATCTGATATTTGTAGCTGAGATTTATCCCCTTCAGGTTTTCCTCCTCTCTGCCATTTTTAACAGCTAATAGTTCACTGGGTCTGGCTCTTAGTGTTGATTTCAGCATGCTGCGACGAAAACCAACCCGCCTGGAGCTGAAGCTTGATGATATTGAGGAGTTTGAAAACATTCGAAAGGACCTAGAGGTAGGAGTACAACTTTCAAATACTTAGGAATATTTAAAACAATAACTCTTTTGAACTCCAGATTCTTATACCAACAGATTACTTGAAATCTCTATTTAGATTCTTTACAGGCATTTCCAATTTAATGTATTAGTTTCCTGTGGCTGCTGTAACAAATTACCACAAACTTGGTGGTTTAAGACAACAGAAACTTATTCTTTCAGTTCTGTAGGCCAGAAATCTGAAATCAGTATCACTGGACCAAAATCAAGGTGTCAGCAGGACCACGCCCCCTCCAGAGGCTCTAGAGGAGAATCTGTTCCTTGACTCTTCCAGCTTCTGTTGGCCCCCGGATCTCAAACCTCTGCCTCCATGATCACACTGCCTTCTTCTCTTGTGTCTGTGAAATCTCTCTCTGCCCTCTTATCAGGACACATCTGAGGGCATTTAGGGTCCACTCAGATAATTCAGGATCTCAAGATCCTTAATCACATCTGCAAAGACCCTTTTCCCATATTAGACAACATTTACAGATTTCTAGGATTAGGATCTGATAGCTTCGGGGGTCATCATTCAGCCTCCGACATTTAACATGTTAAAACAAAATCTCTTGATTTCTTCCTCAAGCCAATTTCACCTGAGTGTTCCCCATTTCAGTATCTATTCAGTCACTCAAGCCAGAAACACCTAGGAATCATTCTTGAGTTCTCCCTTTCTCTCAACTTTTATATACAAAATGTCTGTAAACCTTTTGATTCTACCTTTTTTCAAAAAAAATTTTTTTTATTGGGGAACAGTGTGTACTTCCAGGACTTTTTCCCAGTGTTGTTGTCCTTTCAATCTTAGTTGCAGGGGTCGGCAGCCCACCATCCCTTGCGGGAGTCGAACCTGCAACCTTGTAGTTGAGAGGCTCCAACCGACTGAGCTGTCCCAGAGCTCAGTAGCATCTCAGCTCAAGGTGCTGTGTTCAATTTTAGTTGCAGGGGGCGGAGCCCACCATCCCTTGTGGGACTCAAGGAATTGAACTGGCAACCTTGTGGTTGAGAGCCCACTGGCCCATGTGGGAATCGAACCGGCAGCCTTCGGAGTTAGGAGCACGGAGCTCTAATCGCCTGAGCCACTAACTCAGCTCCTTTTAGAAGTCTTCCTTGACTACCTGCCCCCAGCTGGTTAGGTTCAACCTCTTCCGCCTGTGCTGACCTCTCTCCTAGTACCATCTGTTGTCATTTTCTGTTTTTCTGCCTCCCCCCCACATGCTCCTTGAAGTCAGGAATTAGTACATTCTTTTTGCCTCCATATCCTGCAATACCAGGCCCAATGGAGGTGCTCAGTACAAGCCTATTTTCATTTGCTGTCCTACGGTGGTGGGTATTCTTTACTGTGTGGCAGAGGACAGGACATCTTGTACACATCCATGAACAGGATGGCTCTACCGTATATTGTATGTGCTTCTTATTAAGACAGGTAACTTGTAATTCTTTTCCCTCCTCCTCACCCCAGGAGACTAGTGTTCTCTAAGCATCGTAATTTTTTGCTTTTTACACGCTCACATTGATAGTGTCTTATTAAGGATAAACTTTAAGTATGGTTTAAACTTCGGCTGTAATGAGTCTCATAAAGTGCTCGCATACTGAACTTTGACTCTGCAGAGTCAGCTCACTTTTGAGTTAGTCTTTCTCCTAAAGGCAGTTGCCCAGTGGGTTTGCTGTTTTAGAGCTACTGAGGAGGGAAGGATAACATTGCCCTGAACTAAAATGAAACCAGTTGAAAACTGGCATTTCATTTGTTATTCAAATTAGTTTGATTGCATCTTGATGGCTGGATTCTGAAACAGCAGTTGTTCATGATGGGAAGCCTTTTAAATGATTTCATTCCATTTGGATATTCTCAAGAGTTTCTCATGGCTTTTAAAGGGATAGCATCCTTTGTCTTTTAGAACTTGTGATCACCAAGTTATTTGGGGAGAACCTTCTAATGTTACTTATTGGTAATGTAGATTAACTAGAGAGGAAAGTCATTACACACACACACACACACACACGCACGAAAGTTGGACAATTACGTTGATGAACTTTCCACCGTGTGTGTGTGTTGTGTGTGTGTGTGTGTGTGTGTATTTGATTCACTATACCGTGTTTCCCCGAAAATAAGACCTAACTGGAAAATAAGACCTAGCATGATTTTTCCGGATGACATCCCCTGAACATAAGCCCTAATGCGTCTTTTGGAGCAAAAATATAAGACCTGGTCTTATTTTGGGGCAAATATGGTAGTACTTTGACATTGGCATTTAAATGCTCACAGTTCAGTAAGTGGCAGCAATTCCCGTGATGAGTAGTGAGCCATTCTTCTAGTACGGAGCTCTCGATGAAGCATGTTTATGCTGTCCTAGAAAGTTATCATCATCTGGTATCTTTACGGTTAGGTAGTGGTAGTTATGGGACCGCTTTTTGAAAATGATCAAACTGAGACTTAGATTTTGTGAATTCTGTCGTCACCTGTGATTTAAGAGCCAAACCTTCTGAAAATGAAATGAAATCCCAGTCCTTTTAATAAGACAGCACAAAACCTTCTATTCCTATGTTACATTTAATCTCATGGTGTCAGTCAAGCTGTTAATTTTTGGTGGTTATTGTTTTACCAGTCACTTTATTTTTCCGTATGTTCTCTTGAATAATACCCTTCTCTCCCTTTTCTGCCAACTCTTATTTATCTTTCTAATTGCAGCTTCCTGTTCTGAACCTTCACTCCTCCCCCAACTCTTCACCTCTTCTTTGTGTCTCTTTGGCAGTGTGTGCTTTCCTTTGTCATAGCTCTGACCACCCTGTGTTGTAATTGTCTATTTACCTGTTTCCCTGGTAGGCTGTGACATCCTGAAGGGTAGGGGTTATACCTTTTATCATTATACAGTAGTCCCCCCTTATCTGAGTGGGATATGTTCCAAGACCCCTACTGGATGCCTGAAAGCACGGATAGTGGTGAACCTATATATAGGATGTTTTTCCCTATACATATATACCTATGATAGTTTAATTTACAAATTAAGCACAGTAGGAGATTTATAACAATAGAGCAGTTATATCAATATGGTCTCTTTCTTAAAATAATCTTATTGTACTGTACTCACCCTTCTAGTGATGACGTGAGATGATACAATGCCTACATGAGGTGAAGGGAGGTGAGTGACACGGGCATTGTGACATAGCATTACGCTATTATAAGGGTGACTTGAACACATGTACCGCAGCAGTCATTCTGATAACTGAGACGGCTACTCAGTGGCCGGGAGTGTCTACAGCGTCGAGCCGCTGGACAGAGATGAGTCATGTTCCAGGTGGGATGGAACCAGATTTCATCACACTACTCAGAATGGCATGCAATTTAAAACTTGTAAATTATTTATTCCTAGAATTTTCCATTTACTATTTTTAGACCTCAGTTGACCACGGGTAACTGAAACCTCAGAAAGCCAAACTGCGGATAAGTGGGGGACTACTGTCAATCCCCCTTGTATTCCTAACCATTGAAACCTAGGATTTCAGTTTATTGTTTTATAGAGCTTAACCCTTGAGCCTAATCCTTTACACTTTGCTAAGTACATGGTAATGCCAAATAATTATTTGCTAATGCAAAGAATGTTGCCTTAATCCCAAAATGTTTGTACTTTCAGACCCGTAAGAAGCAAAAGGAAGATGTGGATGTCGTAGGAGGCAGTGATGGAGAAGGTGCCCTTGCGCTCAGCAGTGACCCCAAGAGCCGCGAACAGATGATTAACGAGCGAATTGGTTATAAACCCCAAGCCAAGCCCAATAATCGTTCTTCTCAATTTGGCAGTTTTGAATTTTAGAGGTGGATTCTCTTTCGTGCCAGAGCCCTGGAATGGAATAAAATGATGGCAGAAGTACAAACAAGATTTAGGGAATTGAGTGCGGTAGTCAAGCAGAGTGTTTTACCACCTAGAGAGAGAAACACTTCTGCATGAGATTACTGATGCTAGCTTTCACTCTAAACTGAAATGCAAATTCTGGTTTGTCTCTGGAAAATGTGACTCTAAAATGTGTCTGATTTGTTTTTAAAAATAAATATATTTTTGGAAAAGTGTGAGATATCCTTAATGAAGTATCATAGTACTGTTAACCACCAGACTTCAAAGGTAGTTGCTATAAGAGGTGACATTTTTCCTATTTATTAAAAGACCCTGAACACAGAACGCTTCCAGTTGATCCTTGTCACTGCCTTTCATTTGACTCATTTATTCAGCAAGTATTTATTGAATGCCTGTGTGTCAGGTACCATTGTAGGCACTTAGTAACATCAGTGAACAAACATCCCTGCCCTTGTGGAGATTAGGTTCGAGTGACTTTCGTGTAAACTTGATCAAGCTGTGGGCCACCAGAATCTGTTTACAGAATGGCTTTGTGACTAGTTTGGGTATAATTTTGGGAGGACAGACAGTGGAGGGTAACATAGTAGGAATGCACCTAACAGTATTATTCCAACTTCCTTTCCTTTCCCAACTTGCCAAAGAATTTTTCCCACTAGGAGCCAATCTGAGAGGCAGCACAGAGGGTAGTTTAGAATCCTGTCCTGTTGTTTCCACGATTTAATTCAATTACAGGGAACCACCAATCGTAGAGCCTCAGAATCATCTTTTCTAAAGAGAACCCTCAGCAGGGATTTTACCCTGCCTTTCTAGGGCAGTTTAAGTCTGGGTAATAAGAATGTGGGAAAGACGGGTAGAAGAGGATATATAGTTTCTCTTCTTCCTTCAACCAGTCTTAAAAAACCTTTACTCCAGATTTACCTAGGACCCTCAATTCTGTTATCTTACAGTCTTAGAAACACTGCAAGAATCAGGCTCTGTGTTATCTTGAAGCCTGGAAAGGCCAATATGGAAGGGCAAAGAAAAAAAGGGAGAAACAAGACGGCCTCAACTTCTGTCACAAGCCTGGGTGATCTGCTGGTGAGGCGGAGGAGGGCAGGGAGAGTAACTAAAGCCGACCTCACGAAGGCTTTCCTAACCGCTCCTGAGTCTAGAGTTCTGCTCTTAAGGAGTAAATTTTCTACTCCACTTATTTGATCATGTAGCAACGGGTTAAGATCATGGACTCAGAACCAGGCTGGCTGTGGGTTTATTAGTTGAAGCTGAGTGGTAATGGCCAAATCTGTGGACAATGAAAAGACCGTTTATTCTGATATCACTCTGGGTAGAAAGACATGCATAGAATCACAAAATCAAAATATTTATTTTGTTCTTTTGTACATGATACTGTTAGAACATTCCTACTACAACAATACTGCTCTCTGGGAGCTTACAATCTAAAAGTCAACATTAATTGTAGACCCAGTGATTAAGGCATTATATCAAATGTAGACTTTGTATCTTTAGATGTATAGTATTTTTTGAAAGAAGCAGCTGGAGAGGGCAGGATCAAAATTAAATGACATGAAAGTGTACCCCCTGCCCCTTTCAGCTCCTCCTAGAACACGCTTTGTGGCTAGAACTCAAGACCAGTGCCTCACAGCCCGAAAAGGAACTCTAGACACCCCATTACAGAACTAGTGAGGAAACCTTCATCTCTAATTCCCTGGTGGATACAGGATTCCATTTGTGGGCAACAGGGGGCTCACTGTTCCTCCAGCAAACGTGGGGAGAGCACATAAGATTCGGTAACTGCAGATGGTACTTGGTAGCCCTCTACCCAGCCTTACCGAAGTTCCAGTGGGACAACTGCTCCTCGAAATGTGTGTAAGGTCTCTACCAAATATTACAACTCTAGTTGGTATCTATGTCCACTGCACAGTAATGTCCACTGCGTCAGGAGGGCTGGGGAGACTTAATAAACTAAACATACGGGATAAAAGACAGTATCTTTTAGATATACGGTAAAAGACAGAAAAAAGAGAAAATAACAGAGAAAGGGGCCAAAGAAATGGGGATACGGGCTTTTAAGAGATTTGAATAGGGAAGAAGGAAAAGAGAAATTTGGATCCAAAAGGAACAAAGCCAGGCAGTAAATTCCAAATGAACAGGGATGCAGAAATGAAAATCAATGGAATCATTATCACAATCCAACAGCTCAAGAAAGAAGGAATTTAAGCTTTTTTTTTTTTCTCCTTCACTAGATTCTTCCTTTGGCAACCTAGTCTAAGAATTGCTGGAATTCAGGTTTTTCAGGAGGCTCTATCTTGAATACCTGAAGACATATCCCAAACTGATGTTTCTGGGAGTTTCAAATTCATAGCACTTTTTTTAACTGGTCATGATTTTTCCTCATGATAAGATCCTGTTCTTGAAAGGGCTATTTTATAGCAGCTCATGCCAAGATTTCTAGACAGCACCAGGGTCACTACTAAACACTATTTTATTTGTCATGGTTTTATTATTCCTTGGCTTCTGAGACAGTAACAGGCTATTTTCACCTTAATGTTGACTCTGTCAGTACCTGTCATTTACTCTGCTCATGCTAAGTATTGGCACTACAAGGGGTTAAAATGAGAGCAAAGCACAAAACTAAATGTTGATTCTTAGATTTTAACCCAGTCCAGTAGACTCATAACCCTCTCTTGGTTCAAAGCCATGGAAGTACACATTCCTCACTCTCCAATATTTAACTGTACCCACAGAGAAAAGTACAAACTTCAAAACCACAACAGAGGCCAACTGGATAGCTGTGTTATATCTCTTCTGCCCTGAGGCACAGTGGAGTCTAGCACCAAGGAGGGCAGGATTTAACAGGCCAGCAGAGAAGAGCCACTTTACAGAGGTAGTTTGGACTGGGAACAAAATTGCAGTGTAGACTAACAACTGAACAGATAAAAATTCAATGTGATTCTTCATTGACAAAGGTTTGGGCCACTTGTGATCTAATTAAGCCACCAAGAGTACCAAAGATGGTCAAGCAGAGGAGGAGAATCTGCCTAGCAAGGGCATGGATGTTGGGGGCTGAGGAAAATCTGGGCAGCAGCAGACGATACCCTAAGCTTCTCTCCAATGACAGGGCTAGACTTTTGCCATTCTGGCCTCTGACTGGTTGATTTACATTGTAGATCAAAGGTCTTTCTCAACCTTTAAGTTTCTGCCAAGAAACTATAGCTCTTTAAAAATGACTGGTGATTTCACAGATGCTGATAAAAGTTACTTTGGCTATAGCCCTTCGTGTGTGTATGCGGGTGGGGGCACACACACAGCTGGGGCTGAATAAATGTTTGTGGAATGATTAAGTGTTGACCAGCAGCATATGGTACACGAGTGAAGCCCAGACATACCTGCTACCAATGAGCAATTCGAATTCCCATGTTCACCCCACCAGGTGATACATCCTTAGTTTAAAGCAGAGATTCTCAAAGTGTGGTAGTGTGACCATCAGCAGGAGTTTCACCTGGGAACTTGTTAGAAATGCCAATTTTTGGCTCTGGTTCGAGGCCCAGCAACTAGTGTTTTTAATAAGCCCTCGAGGTAATTTTTCTGCAGCTAAAGTTTGAAAATCATGAGTTCAGAGGCAGACACATGGGAAGAATAATGGGAGATAATGATTCAAACTCTTCTGCTTCATTCAGCTGTGACAAACCAAGGTATCAAGTCAAAGTAAAATGTCAATGACTTTATTTTAAAATACCTATTTCTATTTTCTCAAACTGATTGTCATTTTTTTTTTTTTTTGCTTAACAAGTTCATTCTAATCAAAATGTTAAGTGGGAACTCAGTTGATGAGTCAGCCACCCAAGAATGCATACTTCTGCAAGCTCCAGGCCTGGATTTAATCTCAAACTAGCCCCTCTGCCCAGTACAAAGATTTCGATGCAAGACATCATACCTAGGGAAAGGCACAATGTATTTCCCACTCACTGAGTCCAAAGACTGGAACTTATTTTTTAATGTTAAGTTTGGGCTCTGGGTTTAGTTGGGCAAGAATTTCCCTCAGCTGCCATATACCTTGGCTGAAGTTAATCCCTTTCCATCCTTGACCCAGGAAAAACCCACCAAATTCACAGATTGTCTGTTAAAAAAATAAAAACAGAAGATTAAGAAAGGAAGCAGGTGATCATCATTGAATAGAAAGCTACCTGGATTAGACCAGAACATACAACTTGGATCTAAGATGATGGTGGAGGAGGGGACATCTCATGGGTGGCTTCGCTTCAAGAGAAATGGGAAGCTCAGCTCAGGTAAAAAGAGGGAGGTTACCACTTTAGCTCAGAGACTAAGCTAAACCTCTAGTGAGCAGGGGTGGGGTGGGGTGGTATATTGTGTGTTTGTGTGTGTGTGTGTAAGGAGATAAGGAGCAAGGGAAGATATGAGCAGGTGTGTGTGTGTGTGTGCGCGCGCGTGCGCATGTTTAAGGAGATAAAGAGCCAGAATCATGTCTTCCAGTCTTGACCTGCTTCCCACTGCACTCGATAAGGCCACACCATGGAGCCTGACGTTAATGGCAATGCTCTGTGATGTCCACAACCACTGCCTTTTTCCAGCTGAAGAGAAAGTACCCCGTGCCGGCGCCTGCTGCGACCGCAATGCAGAGGTACCCATTGTAGGTCATGAAGATGAGCATGAGGAAGTAGCTGATGACCACCTGGATGATATGCAGCACTGTTTGCAGGAGGTGAGGAAAGCTCAGCATCTGTTGCCTGGAGAGTAAATAGGGAAACAGTCAGAGACCCCTAGGAATGCTCAGGCTCCTTTGCAGATCAGGAGAAAGGGGGAACAGTTGTCCTGAGCCCAGCCTGAACCTCATAGCCACCCTGGCAACTCACAGGTACTTGTGTATACGTGTATTGTTTCTTGGTCCCTGGAAATGAAACATGATAGGGCTGCCAGGTTTATAAGCAACGGCTAGTTAATGGTTATGTCAGCAGGCGGAACCCTCTTCGGGAGCTGGGGAGAGAAAGGAGGACTACTAATACCCTGACTCACCTCCATCTTGAATCCTGAAAGGATTTTCAGGTTTCCCTTTCAGGGAATAAGTAAACCCTCCCATACTTATTTGCCTGAACATTTTCAGGCCTTCTACCTTTGCAAAATTCACATTCTAAAAAAAATGGAAATAGAATTGAGGGTTGGGTGATAAAGCAGAAAGTACTTAGTTGGGATCAGGAGACCTGGTATTTGTCCCCTCAGTCACTTACTAGTTCTGTCACCTTAGATAAGTCACAATCTGTTTGGGCCTCAATAAGCTCATCAGTACAATGGGAACAAATAATACTGTGTGTACTTGAGAGCAGGGTATTGGTCTATAGGATTGCTAGAACTCCAATTTAGTTTTAAGACCTATATTTCTATTAAAACCGAATCTCAAAAAGCATTTGTCAAGCTGTGGGAAAAACCAGTTGTTATCCAAACTCTTTCTTAGATGGAATATAGACATTTGTACAATCTTATATTGTAAACAAACTGAGACTAGAGCTGGGTAGGTACTACTTTCTATAAAATTGGATTCTGCCATGCTTCTATTACCTTACCTGAATTTCTTTGCTTAACTTATTATTATGTTGGCTAATATTTTACAATGTAGATTCCTTATCTTCTTCCAAAGTGACAAATACTTACAATTAAGAACATTCATGTTTGCAAAAGGGTTCCTAGCATTCCTCCCTTGGTCAGCTCATGACCCACAACCCCAAGCCTCCAAAGACAGTTTTGATCAAGGTCACAAAGAATCACTAACTCAAGAAGGGGGCTGTTGCAAATAAAATAATTGCTTTCCTGCTTACTATGTGTCCCCGAAAATAAGACCTCACCGGAAAATAAGTCCTAGCATGATTTTTCAGGATGACATCCCCTGAACATAAGCCCTAATGCGTCTTCTGGAGCAAAAATTAATATAAGACCTGGTCTTATTTTCGGGGAAACAGGGTAGCTAACCCAGGTCTTCAGAACTTCCATCTGGATCAGTTCAATCTTCTTACCCAACAGTTTTGTGTGTCTCCATAAGAATGGTTCCATTTGGCCCTGGGACAGGCATAGAATTGTAGCGAATGCTGACTTGTGACTTGCGCAGCAGGCTCTCTCGGGCTATCTTGAGTCCTTCATAGAACATTGCTAGTAAAAACACGCCCACAAAAGCTCCAGCCATTTCTAAGTAGGGAAGGAAAAGATGGTGGTATGGTTAAACATGTGCAAAAATATTAGCTGGTGTGCTGTCCAAGCTAGAAAGACAACATAGAAAAGGTGCTACTCTCAATTTCTGAGTCTATTATGCAAAAGGGGAATAAAACACTTTACTTTTAAGTACTGACTATTTCTTGAACAGGCACTTCAATTCTAAGCCTTTCACACTGGGAAGCATTGGTAATGCTATGAATGTATTCAAACGTCTAATTTAATACACTACCTGAAATAAATGCTCCCTTTCTTCCCAGAACAAATTGATTTTGTGGATCCAAAGATATAACAGCACCCAAAGCAGTTCCAACTGATTATTGAGCTTCTGCAATCTGAACTTAAGGCACAGCAACAAAGAAATGGTTGATTGGTTACCCAAAATCTAGGGCTGACACTAAGACGGGCCAAGCCAAGAATCAGGAGCGATGTAGAACACAGTCGTACACCAAAACCAGCACTGGACTAGGCAGGTCGAGAAGGTCTGGGTCACTGTCCTAGCTCTGACATAGTCATTCTGTGTAATTTAGGGCTAATCGTTTTACTATTTGAAGCTTCATTTATCTGTAAAATGGCAGCACTGTACTAGATAAATAGCTTTTAATCTAGGGCTTTTTGTGGTATGTATATATAAAATGCTTCTTCTGTTATTTTAACTTGACTATAGTCTTGTATCCTGACCAATAACTTATCAAAGAGGGAAACACTCTGGAAAAGGATGAAAGGAAATGGATTACAAAAGACTCCTATCTGTTATCCAAATTATTTTTCAGAAACTCAAAATTAAGCATCGTGTATCCTTACCTCCTATGTAGGGAATAGGAAGCAGATGGTTATGTATCATAACCAGAATGATTCTGTAATTACGACAAAAGCGGGTGCTGGGTCTCCAGATTCTTGTCACTGTCTCTCATGTGACTGTCACCTTCAGACACTACCTGATGCTAACTCACCTCCAGCTGTATTGATCACCAGGCCAGAAAACAATAGTTCCACATTCTTAAAACCGAAGTAGAAGGTCATGGGCTGTCAGAAAACCAAAACAAGTCAGTTAGAGATGACTGAAGAGTCTAAATGAGAATTTCAGGTACAGAAGCTTAGAACACTTGAAAGCAGATCTGGATAACATCACACATTCACTGCAGCAGGAAGCTGTCTCTCTCATTTTAGCATTATCACCCCAGGCACTCTCCACAAGTACTCTCCTTTGTCCCCACCATCAACCTTTGTCTTTTTCTCTTTTCTACACAAAGCACCAAGACCAGAACTTAACTCAGAAAAGGGTCAATTTTGAAAGTAAGGAATACAGAAGTATGGACCCTGGAAATCTTGGTTCTGGTGTGGCTTTGTAATTAACCTGCCACGTGATCTTGGGCAAATCACTTGCCTTGTCTAACTCAGTCTTAGTTTTCCTCATCGCTAAACTGACCTTTAAATAACAACCTTCTGGTTCTAAAATGCAATGATTTCTACTACCCAAGTGGGTGGGAAAGGGCCTGGGCTGCCTCTCCCATGGCACTCACCATCATCATCATGTCGCCAGCTCCCCCGCCATGGGAGTGAGGGGCTGAGGTCATCGGGTGGTGCTGAGAAGGTGGCATGGTATTGTTGTGGTCCACATAGCTCATCCCCACATGGTGGGAATGGCTCATTTTTCCAAGAAAGGTGGAGAGTCAGCAGACGATTCTAGGAAAAAGGAGTATATATAAGAAGGGTGTAACATCTTGACTCTTGATAAATATTTCATCTTTGTGGGACTTCATCCTAGCAGCTTTACTTAGAATTATTTTTCATAACCTACAGATAAAAGAGAAGTAACTGTGTTCATAGGGATCAGCTTTGGAGATTGTGGCGGAAGGGATGTACACCTGAAGTTTCAGAAATCTAACACTTACTTTGCAGAATTGTTCCTTGAATAGTTATGTTCAATATATGTTCAAATTTAAATATGAGGTAAGGAGAAGAACAGTAACTTCTTTGGATTGCGTAGGAAACAGACAAGTTTTGTAATGATGGACAAATTGATGCCATTAATGAAATTGAACTGCTCTTGGGCTTTCTAATCATAAATGTCATAATATAAAAAGCAACCACTTCAGATAATTTACCTAATTTGGTGACCTGTGTTCCATCAGGATATTAAGAATACATTTTCAGATATAGGACAACCAGCCTTCAGCTAATTTGAATTTGAAGGAAAGGTCTGCTACTGCCCTAGGCAAGTAGTGTACTCAGAATTTAGACACAATTTCAATCCTAGCAGGGCAGTAGAGCTCAGAAAACTGAAAACAAGGTATAAATTGATTATTCTATATTAAATTAAGTCTAGACAAGGCATTTCAACCTTGTATCTTTACTATCACATCACTGCTTTACTCCAAAAGTCCATCTGGTACATAAACGAAGGAGCAAAAACTCCTGTAGCTGGGGTGTGGGTGTGGGTGGGGGTAGGGAGTGCGAAGTTGAAGAGGGTGCTGAGGGTGGGCGTTGATGGATTCTCTTTCTGTGTCCCTCAACTCCAGTTTGTGGAAGAAAGAATGCATTAGAAATTCCAAGTAGGTATTCATGACCCTGAGTGTGCCTCTCATTCATTCAATCAATAAACATTTATAAAGCTCCTACTATGTGCTGGTAATTTAACAGTGAATAAGGCACACAAGGTATCTGATATAGAGACAAATAAGTAAAAGGAATCAATTTCATGGTGTGATTTGTGCTGTAAAAGAAATAAACAGGGTAACATGACAGCATTACTTAGAGGTAGAGAAAAGGCATGCTTCAGATAGGAAATTTATATAGATTCAGGGAGTCATGTATATCTAACTTAAAAGCACAAATATTCAACTTTGATCTTAAATAACTTTCATGTGATACACTATATTTAGTTATATTATAGAGTTTGGCAATCTGGTATTAGTAATGCCATTGCCATAAAGGGATTAGATTTGAGGTACAACTCGATATATAACAAAATCTTTGTCCGCAGAGTTTTTATATTAGAAGGTAAAGAACAACATACACAAAATTAATCAACAAAGCACACACAAAGTTTCAATGAAGGGACAAATGGTACGGGGGTAGCCGTTTTCAGATAGAGTCATGGTAGGATGGAGAGATCACTGCTATCTGAGTGATCATAAATTATGATTCTGAACCAAGCAAATGAAGTGAAATAAGAATGAAATGACTACTGCCATCCAGGAAGACTAATAACATATCCTCATACAAGACTGAGGAAGAAGTCACAAATTTTGTTCCCTTCTAGTAAGAGTCTGGAAAATGTTTAGAGCATAAGAAAACCATGAAGGATAATTCCATTCCATATTATCAACATGAATCCTAGCCATTGATTTGGTATATATTTGCGGAGTGCCTTCTGGGGTAAGAAACTGAGGGAGACACAGAGATGAACCATTCAGAGAGTCTTTCCTGAAGGAGCTTTAAGGCTGAAAAGCTAGAAGGGAAAACTGAACAGTCATAATTTTCATTTTGGGGAATAAGAGGACAAGTAAATGAGAGTTCACAAAGCAAGAACATAACATTACAAACTACTTAAGATCAGTACCCTTGATTTCCTTGACCTTTTACATATTCTTCTCATCAATATTTATTGAAGATCCATAAGTTCCTAATTGTTCATGTACCTCATTACTAATTAAGAGTAAAACCTGTACCATGAAGATATGTAATCAAATCTCTTCAGACATATCAGTGACCCAGTAATCCATGTCCAAACCTCAAGAACTACTTTCAAAATATGCACCTGTTTTGAAGTGTCATCACTGCAGGATACATTTCACATACACTAGAAAGTAGAGCAAGAACAGAATCTGTTTCCTTTCATTATCAGTGGACAATGTATTTCTTGTAATGGAATACTAAGCAAGGCTTGCTCAATAGTATATGAATTGGAAGGTACAATTCTGGTGGAAATTAACCTACAAACATATATTGTAAGCACAAACTCAAGCCAATCCTGACAAGTTCTTAAGCTCACTAAAAGTGTTGTTCTAGGAAAAATCCCATGGGAATATGCCAAACTCAAATGACGTCAAAAAGGAAAAACTCAGGAATTTATTATTAAAGCATAATCAATAAAAGCAATTATATGCTTATTCTTTTCTCTAGCTACTTGGTTTTTCAGTGATGTGCCATATTTATTTGGATAACTCATCTTCTAAAGGAATCAAACATACTTAACCCATTTTCCTAGGAAGAGAAATTTTACTTACAGGAGTTATACTGGCAGTTGTTTAGTGTTAGTCTGTTTCCTTTGATAGCTCTAATCTAAGAAGATCTAAGCTCAGCTTCTTCCAGAATAAAAATGGTACTAAAGTAAGACTAACCCAAAGAACAGCAATACAGCAATACCATTTTTTGTCTCAATTTATAATCTGAAATGGTTTAATGATGAGGTGTGCTGTTTTGCCTTTGGTTTATTCAAGTTTCTCTAAACTCCACAGCCAACTTCAACGACTTGCTTTTCAAGAACTGTTTTCTCTAATTTAGCTCCACCCCACTGTCTCTTTCTAAGAACTGGGTTCAAGGTCCACAAAGAAGCTGTACTGTACTTTCATGAAATCAAGTTTTTTGATTTGTAAAGTAATTACAATGAATGGCGCTTGTGGAAGGGTTAGTAATGATGAGTGGAACCGGAGCAAAGTTTGTTTACTTACTGATTCACTGGATTTCTGGTTTTAGGGCAATCTAAGTGCATATGTTAATTCCTGGCTAACTCGCCTGTTCTTGTTTAAAACCTCCACTGTTCACTTTTCTTCTTATCTTTATTCTTTCACTTCATCAAACTTGCAAATTATTTAAAGAAGAATACTAACAAAAAAAAATCTGAATATAGAATTCAAGAGTAGAGCTGAAAACAACAAAAAAATCTTAGGATTCCTAGCTTTCAATTTATGAAAAAATCTGCCTACAATATTTTATTTACCAAGTTGAGTTTACAATGAGGTAGAAAGATTAGGAATACTATTCTTCCATTTACATTTTTGCCCATTCAGGCAAATAGTTTTCTCTAACAGAATCCAAGAGGAACCCATATTGGAGATCACCTTTGCACTACATAATGGAGTGATGAGCTCAACCGCGTATCTGGAAAACATCTGTCAAAGAACTTGGAAGGTGCTCTGACTGGATGACTTGGGAAAATTACTTAGCCTCCCTGGAGCTGGTGTCTGGCCCGTAGACTTAAAGGGCTGCTGAGAGGCGGAAATGAGAGAACAGACATAAGCACCTAGCAAAGTGGCTGACACATGGTTAACCATTATCATTATGTGGAATACGAGGCAATAAAAGATCTTAGATAGGGAAAGGCCAATGAGTAAACTTTGTGGGAGAAGACATTACTCAAAACATTAGCTTTCGGTTAGCTTCTCTCCTGCCGAGACCACTGGCAAGCCTCTTTCTGCCTATCCTGTCTCCTGAGACCACAAGTGGTTATCAACACTCATGTGGATAGTTCGTCATGGCTTCTACCATAGAAAACTTCTTGGATCTTTAAGGAAATACAAGAGAGATGGTCTAGGAATTGACTATAGGAAAAAAATCAAGCATGCGTTTCTACAAAATAGTTAAGAAGTTTTTATTTCTTAGGAAGGCTTGTTACACTATATTATTTATCTTACCTTCAATTGGATACTTGAACAAGTTGCCTATATGCCAACTTGTTTCTATTGCCTTGAATGCTATTAGATATGGGAAATGAAATGGCACATTTGACATTGAATGTCATATAGCTTTGCATTTCTTTCTGCTTTTCCCCATGTAATAAGTATGGTGCAGTATTTATACAAATGGGTTTCAACACTTCCTTGTATTCAAGGGTCTAATTCTCAGTCTACTTCTGAGAATCATCAAAAAAGAAGTTTCCTCTATTCCTGTCCACCCCTCCGCCCAACACACACATTGTAAAGCTTAACCAGAGGGCCAGATTCTTTGCAAAATCTAGCATCTCTAGCAAAATAAACATGAATTTATGGACAGAAGTTAGGAAATTAGTGAGGCTAAATTCTGATGCCTATTCTGAGTCTTAGCACTGACATTACTTCTACCAGGTTTGGTTTAAACTTCAAATTCTTTTTTATTTTCCTGGTATTGCACAATGATGGTAAGAAACAATAATCCACAGAGACTATGGAGATTAGATCCCACAAAAAGATTACACAGAAGTGGCCATACATCTGCCACATGGTCCCTCTTCTCCAGCTCAGACGGATGCAATCTGGAGCTTCACACAATTCTTTTGGAGACTGCCTGCAATCTTTCCTGACTTCCAAGATAAGGAAGATAAGGAAGAAAGTTTTCATTCTTAAAACGATTAGGGTCATGTTCCTTTTTAGATTTTTAAAAACAGTAAACAAAGAAAAGTCTATCTAGTTGGGCTTCTGCTTTCTGCAGCCATTATTTGTGATTGGTGACATAAGCTTTAAGCAAGCACAAATACGGGAAATTCAAGGTCAAAGATAGTAAATTACTGCCATAAACAGAGATTCATGCTAATGGACTACGTTCACATGACCACGCAACCAGTTTAACTGGACTAATCCTGGTTTTCAATGACCGGTGTGGGGTCAGTAGATATTCTGAGAAATGGCTCTGGCTGTTTCAAGTGCCCCTCCCTCTAGGTGCACTTTACAATTCTCTGGATGGTTTTATGAATTCCACACTTATGCTGTCCTTTTGGGGAGGGAGGAGGTAAAGGAGAGGTAGGAATAAAGGGGAGACCTTGATATAATGGCACAATAATTAGGGCTTAGGTGTCACTCCATAACTTGGCATTCCAGGCCAATATACCGGAGTTGTTTGGAAAAAACCCCAAAATGTAGCAGTTCCTAGTAAATGGGAGCAGGAAATACAATCTGATGAATAAAGAGGGGAAAGATTCTTCCCCTTAAAGGCTTCCCTTAGGTCCTGGCTTCACATTTCGATACCAAGTTGAATGGTAGAAATGTGACTGGTAGAAACTGTACGAATAGAACCAGACAACCCTTTGGATATTTTAGCTGCCTTTCCTTGGCCTGTGTCCTTGAGGAGCAGTGATGATAAGGGTCCTTAATTTTACCAGTTCAATCACAGAGAGTATTAGGCTTAAGCACCTCATAGGTTTACAAAGGCTCTCACCCAGAACTGGCAAAAACAGTATTGCCAAAGTTCTGCCATGTCAACGTACTAAAAACAGTTAAGTAAAATGATGCAGTGGAAGTAGAGAAAAAATAGGTCCGGTCAATAAAGAAAAAAATGTAAAAGATCTAAAAATTTCATACACAGAATTCCCCCCGTATTAAGTCTGGCAGGTAATGGGAGTTAGGGCACTTGCTACAATTGTAGATTTGTAAAGATAGTCAGAACTCAGAAGAATAATTGCCAAAAATCTACCATAAAAAAAAAAAAAGCTCAGATTTTATTTTTAAAAAAATTCTTCAATAAAACAAAGGCTACTGTTTTTCCTTCTAATTTTTTGCCTTTGCTGATAATAAAAATAACTCCAAGGGATCATCTATGACAAATTCTCACTTGCTTTTTCTTCATGGCAATGGTTGGGCTAAGATGAGAAAGAGATGAATAGAACTGGCAGGAAATTAATTTAGTGATTATTGGCAAATTTTTGTATTATTTTCTCTTTCTTCACCATATACCAAAGTGAGCTCTACTATTTCAGACAATCTGCACAGCATTTCCTGAAAGCACTTTTCATGGAAAGAAACCAAACTATGCAGAGTCTGCATACCCAAGTAATAGCAGAGTTTATGTGGCTGAATTACTCATACATCAGACTAATGGGCTGCATCAAAAGTAACCAACTGCCAGAGACATAAAGGGGAAAACTACTTCAAACAGTTACACTTAAAATTCAGAAAGCCTTCATTTATGAGTGGCCAGTGCTCTGGGCAAACAAGAAATGCTGCATGGACTGACAAGTTTTTAGAAGAATAAAAGAGCAGCTGTGAATTAGTGGGAATAGCTCTTTTACTCAAACCATCTTGACTAAGAATATCTATTTTAGTAAAAAGGACAACACAGGAGCTGCTGTGAGAATCATTCTAACTATGGAAAAGACAGAAAACAAACCTGTGATTTGATTCTAATCAACAGTTTCCAGATACTGGTTCAAGGTCACCCCCTTCTATCATCAATTTCATCTTTCCACATCTCTATTCCACCTTACTAAGCTGCTCAGGCTAAGCAAAGAAGATGAGGAACCTGTTGGGGCAAGATAGATCCTGGAGGAACTGATTACAAGGAGAATTATACAGCGATGGAGGGCTATCATTTTCAAGAGGAAACATACTAAAGACAAACTTAATTTTTAAATGCTCGCTGTCCAACTTCTAGATCACCTCTGCCTTCTGGGCAAACATGAATAGACCATGCTATTACCATACGAGTAATAAAATATAAAGGACAGAGAACTCGTTTAAACGTGAAAGAGAAGCAGGTGATAAATACTATACTGGGCAAGCCATTTTATATGTTAGAGCTTTATTTTCCCTAACTGTAAAACACTGAATTATATGATTAATAAAGTCCTACCCAGAGCTAAAACTTAATTCTACATTTTTTTCAGTTTAGTTTCCAGGAGAACAGAATATTTCTCTACCCTCTTCCTTAGTACTGGATTGTAAATTCTTTGAGGCCCCTGTCTTATTTATCTATGAATGGCCTGCATTTTCTAATACCCTGCACATAGTAATAGATTACAGTGTCTGCTGAAATAAATTACTTTTCTCTGCATTTCTCCTTTGGCAATTTAGACATAAAAACAAACAACTTAATTCCTTAATCTGTTATTGACACACTGGGCAAGACTTAGTAAGTCTGAAATGCTATACAATATATTTGATAGATATGCTTAGAAATTACTCAATACTTCTATATCAACAAGTAGAAAATGTAGCTGGTATAGAAGCAACATAGACAAATTGAATTTTTTAAGAGTTGTAAGGCATCACAAATTCATCTAGTTCTACATGTTCATTTCACAGAAGCCTACAGTATGAAACCACAAAGTTCTTGGGAGAATCTAACCTTTACATTTTCTGGGCTAATTTGCCTTTATAAATACTTTTGTAAAATATCTGTTTTGTGACAAATGTGAGGAGACTGTAAACAAAACTCACACTTGTTTCTAAAAGTAGAAGGAAGAGAACACACTAGCTGTGATTGACCTCTAAGCGGTCTGAGATGCCAGATCCAGATTCTTTATATAAAATAAGTCTCTAGGGCACTAAATCTTGACAAGTGCCACATAAAAGGGCAGTAGAGAAAACAGAGCAAACTGTAAGAGAAGATTAACTTAAAAATATTTTTACTCTGTACATCTACCAAATGAATCATTGCATGGAACCTGAACAAATGACATGGTATGAAACAATGGCATTTCCTTCGTGTAAATCCAACTCTATTATCTTATTCTATCCTCATAGTATTTCTTTTTGGTTCAGAGGAACTAAGGCACAGAGAGCTTAAGCAACCTGTTCAATGTTATACTAGAAAGCTGTGGAGGTACCTTGGCTAGAACCTAAGTATCCTCTTTCCCCACTCTGGGTTTACTCTCTATTAAACTTTCCTTACTATTAACCCAATGTCACAATTTTGTATCCATAAATGTTACAATGTTGGTCACTTTTCCTAATCGCAAGTAAATTAGAAGATTCACCCAGCCTGCCTCTGGTTTTCACTATCAGCAGCTCTATTAGAAACACGGGTTTTCCTATCAGTAGCCCTGCCCTCTGTTCATCCCATATGATACATCAATGACAAATGAATCTACCGAAGGCATGGAGGCATGGTTCTACGTATCTGCTCAAAAAAATTCCACTGCCTACTGACCTCTCCACTGTCTGTTAACCTCCTTGTTCTGAGAGCACACAGATCTTTAAAATAAAGGCCCCCAACCCTACCTTTCAGCCTACATGTACTTTGTGTTCCAGCCAAATAAGCCCAACTGCCAAAGTTTCTACTGTTTCTAGGGCATATCCCACACTTTCCTGTCTGGTATTTTTGTTCACATTGTTTCTTCAGTCTGGAATGCCCAGGCTTACAATCTCTAATGCAACAAATCCTCATCTTCCAAAGTCTAGTTCTAACATCTCTGAACATTCATAGCACATTTTGCCTTTCCTAGTAACTCCCAAAATACCCTAAAGGTCTAGGTCTCACAAAATACCCTAAAATATTTTTATAACCTTTTCAATCTGTGCCTATTTCTGTCACCCATGCTGATAGAAGGAGAGAAGGTTGGAGAAACAGTTGAATGGAGATATTTCTCCAAAATTCCTTCTCATCTTCATCAACTGCAGATATTTAATAAGCTCCTCTTGGATACTTCTTGACCCAGCTAAGGAAAAAAGTTTGGCTCCGACAATTGACCTGAAAAGAGCCATTTCTTCATCTATATGCAGACCATGTGAAATGGAAACCTGAGTGCCCTGACTCAAGTTGTGCATCATAAAAACCTCACTAAGACTCGGAAGGACTTTAGAAGTCATTGCATGGAGCTCCTAAGTAAAATACAAATTCTATAATAACTGTTCAAACACCCCTCGGGCGTTGTCAGGCTAGTGTGTTGTTCCCTTCCAGGAAAATAAGGAAAACACTCTTTCCAGCCAAGCCAAGTACAGGAATCTTGCTATTTGATGGTGATGATGTTGATAACAGAACCAGTACTCCAAGCTGAACCAGATGCCATCCTCATGTATTTCTCAAGCTGTAATTTGCAGTTCAGGTTGTACTCCCAGAAACTAATTTCGGTCTGCCAAGAGAAACCTAATCAAATTCATATGTAACTTCTGATACTGATAACACTTATTTTATGCTCACTATCTTGCATTTATGTCTGTACAGACTTTACTTTCCAACCTTATCTCAATCTAACCCTCTTCACATTCAAATACTCCACTGAAACTAATTTTACTTTTCCTGAATAAATTTAGCACTTTGACACTTGTATGCCTCTTTGGCTTGTCATTCCTTCCCCATCTCTTCTACCATTTTCTGTATATGTGCAAATTCTGCCATTATTTATTCAACATCTATCACGCACTTAAAATATGTCAGAATTAGGATTATGTTAAAACATGGCCATTTGCTCTTTTGAATGTATAGTCTAGTTCATTCTTTAAGGTTTAGTTAAAATGCTACCTTTTGCATGAATTCTTGACAGAAGAAATCTATTTCCTTAGTAATCTTTTCTTATAGCAATTTTGACTTAACAATTCTTAAAATATGATATAAAGTGCCACATATACACAGCAAGTAACAAATTTCTACCTCCTTCATGCATCTGGAAGAACATTCAATATTTATTCATTCAAAAAGTATTTAATTATTACAAAATCCATGAAGATTTCAGTATCTACTTATAAAGAGCCAGGTGCAAAAAAACAAGATTCTTGCCTTTGTGGATCTTAATCTAGAGGAAACCCTCATTAAATATGTAAACAAATAAATATATATAGGTCTATATAATTACAAACTGTGATAGTGGTATGAAGGAAGTAAACAGGGTGCTGTGATGGAGGATAACAGTAAAAGAACTAACTTAGATGGAGGGGGGCAGGTAGAGAAAGAGAGAGGCCCTCTCTAAGGAGGTAACATTTAGGCAGACTGATACATTACTGGAGTTGGGTAGAAGGGCAGGGAACAGCATCCCTGAGGCAAGAAAAGAATCAAGGCCATTTAAGGTCAGTATGAACAAAACACATAGAGAGGAAACGAGGCCAATGATGTTGAAGAGAGGCAGAAGGGATATCAATTAAGAAGGTTTTAAAGATCTACTTAAGGAGATTAAATCTTATTCCAAAGGCAACTGGAAGTTGTTTATGGGTAATAAGGGAAGCGATATGGTCAGCTTATATTTTAATACAGTACTTTTAGCTGCTGTGTAGCATAACTGGCCTTTATTTGTTCTTCCCTAAAATTTCCTGCTCAAGTTCTCTGTGAGCCATTGACAGAAGGAAAAAAAAAAATCCTTACGGAGCCATGGGCTATAATCCTTTAACTTGCCAGAATCCAGAAACACATCTGTTAAAACTTTAGGATTAGGAGAAACTGCTAACTTCTGGGTTACAAAATGGCTTGAAGGGCAAAACTGAAGAATATTCTACAAGAACTATCCTGGACTGTAAGAGCTTCTAAAGTCACATGCCACCTTTTGCAGGTGAGTTACATGTAAGCTTACAGAATATTGTTAAGAACATGAGTTTGGAGTCAGATGGCACAAAGTCCTAGCTCTGCTAATTTCTAGCTGAGTGTCCTGGTGACATTTCCTATACAATTCCATAGGTCTTTAGATTGTCAGTAGGTACTTTGTATGGAGGCTGCTAAAAGGGCTGTGCCCAGATTTCAACAGAACTTGGGTAAATGACTCAAATTTGGTAGTTGCTCAATAAATAAAAAAAATATGATGAAAGTAGAATATGCTCCCTGCGGGACATGGGCAGCAGACTGTAAGACACACAAATGCTTAATAGATTTTTATTGGATTATACAATCTGTACTATTCATGGAAATCTTCAACAGTGGTATCAACAAATCCCACTTTTCATTCATACTTCCTTGAAACATTAACAATAAATTTAGAATTTATGTGACCGCATTTTTTAATGTCCTGTTTTAGGTACATTAGACTGAATCCAAGATCTGGTCCATCCAACTCCATGCCTTTGTATTCTTTTGGGTAAAACACCTGTGTCAGAATTTCTCAAATCTTAGCATTGGTGACATTTGAAGCTGAGTAACTCTTTGCTGTACGAGCTAGCCTGCGCACTGTAACATGTTTAACAGTATCCCAAGCCTTTAGTACCATCCCAGCTGTGAGCACCAAAAATGTCTCCAGACATCGCAAAAAGTCCTGTGGGAGTCATAATCACGCCCACCTAATTGAGAACCACTTTTGATCTGAGTTTCAGTGTCTCTCATCTGAAACTCAGGGAAACATGGAGATAATATGTGTCTTGTTCTCCTTCAGGGTTGTTAAATGATTCAAATCAAGTAATGAATGGGAAGAAATATTGAGGGAAAAAAGGCTATGTGCAGTCTAATATACCTTTTAGGTGGGTATTCAATAAATAACTTGTTGATTGATTCTATGTATGGCTCCAATAGTAACTTCATGTACTTTTTGGCATGTTCTCAGGTTTTTCTGCTGAGCTACAACAATGTAATATGTTTCTAAACCTAAGAACCTACTTGAAGGACGGGCGAGGATTACACAAGAATGGCTCTTCATTTTACAGATGGAGAATGGAGGTACAGAAGTGTAAATGACTAGCTAAGGTAACGTGGCACTCAGTCTAGCAGCACTCTGCACTTAGAACCCGCATTCTGACTTGAAGTCCCGTGCTCTTCCTATTTCTTTTATCATGGTACTTTCCATCCAACCACCTTGCATCCCTGTCTCTTAACACAAAGTTAGTTATTTTGCTTTCTGGGGACAACCCCAAAAAACTGAGATAAGGAAACAGAGTTGCAGATTTGAGAGAAGTGTGGAAAGAAACGTAGCCCTGTTTCACCTGGGAGGCACAAGTGGCTATTCCCTACATTTGGGGCAAAACAACGGCAATCCAAGTGTCCTGTCCAGTCTACGTATGAAGCCCTTGCCTATTACGTTGTCCAGGAGGAGCTACACCTACCTGGTACCAACCTCCAGAGTAGTTGTGTCTTGCACTGCTTTGTACCACGTTAAGGCATACAATTTGTGCTAAAACTGTTACCTGCAGTATGAAGTAAGGTGAGAATGGACTTCCAAATAGCCTGAGCTCCAGGCCATGTTTCAGCATTTTGTTAAAATTCACAAAAGCCCCAAATACATTTCTGCTACATATTTTCAGTGTTAGAAAGAGAACTTTTTAAGAATAACATAAAAATGTCACCGTTTATTCTATTCGTTTAAAATGCTACATCACCTGGGATTATTATGCCTCTGTGTGAACTTTCAAATTCTGAATTTTGTCCACAGAGGGTCATCATTTCCAATCACTGATTCAACAGTCTTTTGGATAATTCTCAGGCAACATGTGGGTTTGGAATCTATCTTAACCTTTATCATTATTGTAGTTTGAAAGAACATAAGACTAGAAATCAGGAAATTTTGGTTCTAGCCTGGTTTTTCCAATACATTAGGTAATTGAATCTTTATGGTCAATTTCCTTAGTGAAGAGCTAGAATAATTCATCATTTCAATTAGAAAAGTTTAGGTGTATATAATATGGTTTCAATATGAAACAAAATCCATATACTTGTCTTTTATAAACACATTTTAATATTAATTGATATGCTTTCAACATTCTAACATTTCAGTGGCTTTAACACTTACTTATCAAGTACATTTCAGAGCATTCTGTTCATATCACTTTCTAACAATTTTCAAATTACCAACTTTAAAACAGTTATCTCTACTGAGACATAGCTCGCCAAAGCAGAAACAGCAGAGCAAGCGCCCTCCTGGTTCTTGGAGTCAGACTGTCATAAGGCTATGCCATCTTTGGAACTCAGAACAAGTTGCTAAAACTTTCGGGGGATAATATATACCCCCAAAACTAGAATAACAAAATCTCACAGTATTTTGAATATGAAATGTAAAAATACATGTGAAAGCGACTGACACATTAATAACAGATTATAAACAATACGTGTTAATTATTTTGCTCCCAGCTCAAGGGTTTCTCAAAGTGTGGCCCAAGGACCGCCTGAATCAGAATCATCTGAGATGTTTGGCTAAAAGTGAAAATTATGGACCCCACTCCAGACTGCTGAATCTCCTCTCAGAGAATGGGGCCTCAGAATCTACACATTTATCAAATTATAGAGGCAATTCTTATGCACTCCAAAATTTGAGACCCCCAGTTCTGAATGAAAACAATGTACAACATAGATATGTAGTACAAAGAATTTAAGAACTGGATGCTTTAACAAGGAGAGCTTAAAAAAAAAAAGAAAGAAAAAGTCAAGATTCAACCAGGATCTAAAATAAAACATTTTGATATTCCAAAAGGGCACAGAGCCAGCATAGTCTCACTTAAAGTTTACATATACCATCACGTAATAATCAAAGAAACTTCTGGACTAACACTGAATTACCAACAGCTCATCTCTGATATTGAGAGAGGTTTTTTTCACCTAGTGTGTGAATAAAATCTCTGAGTTCCGGATGAACGGGAAATTACGTGTCTTCTTAGTTTTATTTTTCTAGATTAGTTACGAAATACAGGAATTGAACTACCAGGAAGACAAACCTTAAAACGCACTGTTTTGTATGAAGAAATTGCTGGATGTTAGTTCCCAAAGTGATTAATGAAATTAAGATTTGCTCTCAGTTTAGCACTCTAGGGACTGTCCCTAACTATCAACTCCTACCTTTTTGAGATTGGGAGTTCAGTTTGAGATGCTGAATAAGTCACCAAAACAAACAAAAAACACATGAGGAAGCTGTGGGCAGAAAAGATATTTCCCCATTCTTTTTTATGGCGACTCTCCAAGTACACAGGGAGCTATGCTCATTCTCTAACTGGTAAAACTGTCCCTACTGGTTGTGGGCCCTTGGGCAAATTATTTAATATCTCTGTGCCTCAGCTCTAAAATCAGGATAATAAAAGTAGCCAACCTCTTAGGATTGTTTTAAGGATTATTAGGAGTTGACTTAGGCGAGCCTAGTGGTTAAGAGGGCAAGTTAGTTTTCTCTAAAATAGGGATGACAACAGCACCTACTTGGTGACAGTATGCAGCTAAACACTTAACACATGGTCACAACATTCATTAATTGTTCCTTTTAATCTACTGTTCTTTCTAAACTTGGCACAGGTACAATTCCCCAAGTCCTTTGATTTCTCCTTCACCCATTACTCCATAACTAAACTTTCTTTTTAACCTCTGCTGTTCTCAATTTGTGACTTTTCAGGGTGTGCTAGTGAATCCTATCCACTTACCTTCACAGGCAGGTATGTCCTTCACCTATGTTATATCAGATGGTCAGCAATTGGCTTCAATTTGATTCTGATCTGCATCTATTTTCTTTGAAATGTCTCAAACTTTCAGGCTTTTCTCTCCCTCTTTCCTACTTGTGAAAGACACTTTTTGTGGGGGGAGGGTGTTTCCCCACCACCAAGCAATTCTCCAACACCAGCTGGGTGTCCTACAGTTCAGTGCAATTCTGACACTATCTACCCGGAGACAGCGTCAGATTCCACCAGATTGCACAGGCTGAGGACTCAGTCCCACAGGGCTGCTCTCCACTTTGGATGCCACCCATAAACCCAGGTTGTTACCCTTGCTTCTGAAACACTGACTATAGATCAGAGGTCCCCATGACCCCCTCTCGTTGGGTTCTATTCATTTGCTAGAGCAGCTCACAGAACTCTGGAAACTCATTTACTCACTTGATGACCAACTTATTACAAAGGATATATTAAAGCATACAAATCAACAGTCAGATAAAAAGATACATAGGGCAAGGTCCCAAACAAAGGGGCTTCTGTCTTCCTGAAGCTTGTGGCCCAGCACAGTGGCACGTGGAAGCATTCTGGTTCTCCAATCGGGAAGCTCCCTGAATCCCATCCTTTAGCGTTTTTTAGGGAGGCTTCATTACATAGGCCTGATTGATTAAATCACTGGTGACCGAACTCAATTTCCAGCCCCGTCCCGCCCCCCCTCAAAGGTTAGGGTGGGATTGAACATTTCAACTCTCTAATCACTTGGGAGGCTTCACTGGCAACCAGCCCCCATCCTTAGGAGGAGACCTTGGGGGCTTTCCAAGTCATTGCTCTCTTCACTAAGGAAATCCCAAGAGTTTTAGGAGCTGTGCCAGAAATGGGATAAAGACCAAATATATATTTTTATCATAAATCGTAATATCACTCTTTTTTTAATATTTATAGTCATTTCCTTAGGATTTTGGAAAAGAGATGTACTCAAAATGCCATCTTGAAATGGAAATATGACACATTATATTGTTTTTGCCCATTTTATCTTTCCTACATTTTAGTTTCTTAAGAGTAGATAAGGGGTAGTAGTAATTCTACCCCCTTAATTCTAAGCCGTAACATGGCACTGTGCACCTTGTGGTATTTCTGAAACAATAGTAAAGGAAACTCTTTTCATGGTCATTTTCTAGAAAGTGCATGGGCCTTTTACAAGTTGTCTAAATAACAGGTAGAAAGAAGCTTAGTGAAGCATCTAGTTTGAGCCACTCAGCAGTAATTTTCCCTGGGAATCTGGCATTGAAGAATGCTTGCATTTGGAAACGTGGGACTTAACTAGGTGAGCTGCATGTTAAACCCTATAATCCTGTCATCTATAACCGTAGGAGTTATAGCCCACAAGTGGGCCTGGTTTTCTCCTATCCCAGAGTTTATTAGAGCTATTCCACAGAGAGTCTATGCATGCTTAAAGCCTGGTACATAGACAAGTTTCTTTATTCTAAAATCAAAGAAACCAACACTAATCAAAGTGTCTCTTCTGAATGTACAACATTCGGTTATAAGCTGGAGTTTCTATTAATCTAATATTCACTATGCTCTTTCTGACTTCATACATAAAATGAGATTTGTGGGAACTAAAAGGGACATGTTTGTTTTTAATTGCATCTTCCTAGGTTATTCCTACTGAGTATGTCTAACTCCATAGCTATCACTAATGTGTAGCTAAATAAATAAGGTTCCAAATTTTTAACTGCAGCACAAAGAATGGCAATGGGAGCCAGAAAGATATGTGTGTGAATATTTACTTAAACATACACAGACACATACTCCTTTTCAAGATAATTTACTTGGCCTTTTGCCCCTTCCTGAATCATATTAGGTGGGCATAGGGGTGGGTTGGAAGGTGTGCCATGCTGTGCAGGGAAAAGGCAGGATATGTCTGTCACCTGAAAGAGCAGCCAAGTAGAGGCTAGAGCACTCGGACATCTACCCAAACTCAACTCAACAAGTATTAAGTGCCCTGTATTCCAGGGGTTGTAGGGAATTTGCTGATGAAAAGGTGGAGGCTCTGGCTGAAACCTGCTATTTACAGAGCAAATTACACAAATGGCTTAATGCACTTAGAGAGAGAATGATGGAGGTGAGAAAGGGAGGGAAGGAAGCTTAGGAGGTATGGTCAAAAAAGTATGAGGGGCTGACATTAATTCTCATCTGCTTATGGTCCCTAGCTCCTCAAAAAGACAAGTGATTGTTATGGTGTCGCCCATTTCACAAAATTGTCATGCATACCAGTCATCAAAAACCCGGGGAAGCCAGTAAGCACCACCCATAAACAGGTATTAGTGAGGCTCTCCTTATCATTCCATTTTCATTTCCTACATGGACTGTAACAACCAGCTCATCTTCCAAATCCTTTCTGTGGTAAGTCCTGGTAAAAGTAGTTGGGAGACAGTCCTTTTTTGTCCTAAGTTTATAACATTCACCTTACAAATTAGGTCCTGAGGAATATCACACTGAACAACACTAGACAAAGCTATAGGATCATGATGGAGGTGACTTTTGTCAAGTTTGCGACTCAACATCATTTGGGTGAGGTTGCCTATACTTGGCATTTATTTAAGATGTAGTCTCTGAATAACAAGAGATGAAAATTAAGGTGTTTTCAAGAAAATAATATAATACCTTCTCATCTTCTTCACTGTTCATTTACAATTGAAATCTCACAGAACATGAGAACTAGAAGAGTCTCTAATTATCAGTCCGACACACAAACCCTCTGAACCAGCAATTCCACTGCTAAATATCCTATAGACATACTGACACATATGTGAAACGTTATATGAACAGTTATGTATTGTAAAATATTGAAGACAATCTAAATGTTCATTAATAGAGCATTGATGAACTAAATTATATGTTCATAAAATAGAATACTTTGCCGCCATAAACAAGAAAGAAGAAGCTCTTTCTATAACTGACATAGGATGATCTCCAAGGTATATTATGAGGTGGAAAAGCAGGTGCACTCTATGCTACCATTTGTAAAAAAATTTTAAAGGGAAAAAAGTATACACATGTTGTTTGTTAACACCTGTACTACCTCTGGGGATGGGGACGGACACAGGAAAAGTGGTAACACTGTGATCCCTAGGAGGGGAACTGGTCAGAGGTGGTTTAGGAGTAGAAGGAACATTTTTCATTAATATCCTGTGCAACGTGTGACTTCTGAACCACGTAAATGTATTTCCTATTTTAAAATTAAACTTTTAACACCAACTACTTTACAGATGGGGAAACTGAGGCCCATGTTATTGAATAATGATACTAATACACTCTTTAGTCAACTGAACCCATAACATTTGCTTCTCATGTAAGGCTTCTGTAACACTAGGCTAATAACCACTTTGCCCAACCCTCCCATTTGTCCAGGTGGTTTGCGGGGAAGCAGCGAAACAGGAGGGGTTTCTGAGCTTTACAAATCCTGGTTTAGTGGCAAATAACACAGAAGCTCCTGTTTCTCTTGTCACTCTCACCTTTCTGTACAAAGAAGATCAAGTGTACAACTACATTTTTCACAAAGGCTTTAGAAAAGCTTTTACTTGCCTGGTCTGAATAGGACAACTCAAATTTGATATGTCAAACAAACAAAGTGAAAAGGGACTTTTCGTTATGCAATGACAGAAGGGCCTAAGTCCAGTAGGGAGTGGATCTCCCAGCTATTACACTCCATTTCTCTGATTCCTTTTGTTGCTGGTTAAGTCACATACGGGAATAAAGCAATCACGAGATGAACCCTTTCACAATCCTTTTAATGGATCCTTTTGTAGTCTTGACCCCTTTCCAATTTGTTAACCTTGAGTGCTTTAGTATGATTTATATAAAGAGTGTTTTACAGAGCGTGTGATAAGAGTGTGGAAAGCACTGGACTAGGCATCAGAAGCTCCACGCTACGGACACAAGTTTACCGTTATTAGTCATGTGATGTTAAGCAAATCACCTAAATCCTACAAGTCCTAGTCTATTCATTGTAAAATGGATATGAAAATACCTACTCTGCCAATCTCACAGGTTTGCAAGGATCAAATAAAATGTCAAATACTTTCTAATTCTAAGGTATAGTAAGTATGAAATATTATCAATAATAGCTTACTTACTCATTACATGACGAAATTAATCTCTGAAAGGAGATCCAAGTCACACATAGGGATCCCTTTCACGTCACTTAAAATATACAGCCTCTGAGAGTTTGACTGAAAGAACACTACCTGGTCAGATACATATACACAGCTGACCCTTGAACAACGGGGGGGTTAGGTGCACCAACCCCTCGCAGTAGAAAATCTGCATATAACTTTTGACTCCCCAAAAACTTAACTACACTTGTTCCTTGGTAGCTGTGGGGGATTGGTTCCAGGAACCCCAGTGAATACCAAAATCCAAGGATGCTCAAGTCCTTCATATAAAATGGCGTAGAACAATGCATACCGTCAGCCCTCTGCATCCATGAAAATACTGTTTTCCACCTGAAGTTGGTTGCAACTGCAGACGCAAAACACAGGGATATGGAGGGCTGACTGTATATTTATTGAAAAAAATCCACTGGTAAGTGGACTCGCGTAGTTCAAACCGATGCTGTTCAAGGGTCAACTGTATTGGGAAAGCATTGCTTTAACTGCCTTGTTATAATTAAAGGCAGGCACAAGCACCTTTGCTTAAACTTTTCTTTAGTTATATTATAGAAGATTTTAATCGTCTAGATCACAATGTTGTTGGTTGGCATGTGAAGAATACTGGGAATTAATATAGTGGGAGGCAGAAACTACAAACCATTATAACTGTTCCTTTTTTACTCCTCCCTCCCTTTAATTAAGAAAGGATGATTTAATGAAAATATATAGAGAATCTAAATGAAAATGAGAAAAGTTGTTCAATACCCCAGATAGAAGCTTCATGGTATGGTGGAAAAGTACTGGGCTACGAATCAGAAGATTTGAGTTCTAGATTTGGCTCTTGGGGCTTATTATCTGTATGACCCCGAGGAACTCAGTATCTTCACTCACTCACTCATTCATTCATTCATTCATTCATTCAAATCTATTGTGTACCTACTGAGTGAAAGTACTATGATGAACCCCTATGATGAAGCCCAGTCTGGTGGAGGAGGGATACATACAAATAATTAAAATCCATAAGATGTGCTAAGATACAGACTATGCACAGGGATGTGGGAGCTGATAAAAAGCCGTCAGAAAAGGTAGGGAAGGAATGGGGGCTTGGGGGAACATAGTCAGCAGTATTCCTTTGCCTTTCATTTCATACATTGAACGACGACATTCTAGGTGCTCTAAATAAGTTCAAAATTGTATAAACACTCAGCATAGTTCTATAATAACTCTACTACTTATTTAGGGAAAGACTCAACCTGAATAAAAGGGTCCTCTAATATTTCACTTGTTGCTAGAGTGTTGCTCTCAATCAGTTCCCTCCAAATCATTCCTCACACTTACTTTTGCAATGCAGGTTTCTATCTCATTATGCTGTATTGCATAATGTCCTCAGCCTACAAAAACAGGTTGTATACAGAAGTCTTTGTATAAAGGAAAAGAGGTAGGGTGGACCCTTCTCAACCCTTTCCTTCTCTGCAGGGCTTTGCATTCCTAAGGATGGGCCCCTCCTCTGCTTGGGGGATGGTACCTAAATTATGACATATTACTCAAAGCAGTGGAACTTCAAAAGCATTTCCTTCCTAGTCCCAACTATAAGTTTTCTTTTGGCATAAGCTGCTCATTTTACTATGTAATAGTTTCAGACTCTGGATGACTTCTCATACTCTATCACCAACTACAGAAAACTTCTGATTTTGTAAGTGGGGTTACTATGCTAAAAGCTACATGTGGGAGTGGAGACATCAGCAACCTACCTGCCCTCTCTCCTTCCTCCGTTTTCCCCAATCGTGCCTGGCTTGCCAACTTTAAATGGCATAGGTATTTGGGTGTCACCTGGTCATTGAATTATCTGACATCTTTCCCTAGTTGAGGTGATTTTGTCCCTGTAAACACTTGTTTTTCCCAATGATAACTGTCATCTTTTTCTCTTTTGTGGCACTTCTGGTGAGGAAGGCACAAAGAGGAATCAACAGCTCAGGCAAACTAGAACAAGGAGAGGAACACCTTACGAATCAGAGACTCTTAAGGGCATGGGATAAATCAGCACCTTCAGGACAGTCATTTAATTTTGTTCACATTCAGTCTAGAACCTTTATTTTCCTCAATTCAAAATTGAGATTATAATCCAAAGAAAAACTGGACTGAGGTTTTTAACAGATTAGTACTAGTGTGCCAAGTGGTGGTTACCATGCTTTCTCTCATTAAATCCTCAGAACTCCACAGTCTAAGGACCATTAGAAAAATTAAGTGGCTCCTCAGATGGAGTGGGGCTAGGGAAACTTTTCCTGTTTATTTCATACACTCCTAAGCCAGTTGAATTTTTCTTACATCACTATGTCACTTAGAATAAAAAGTTCCATTTCCTACTGGGCTATGTACACACCTGTCACCTTGCCCTTCAAGGTATTTGACAAATAGGGCCCTGGTCTCCTTTTCAATTTTAATCTTCTACTTTTTCCTATACATACTGTTGTCTTATACTCTTAGCAAACTATCCCACAGAAGTCTCTTAACCAACTTAACCAATAACACACTAGCGAGGCTATTCTCCAATGTCAAGGGAGCAAGACTTCTGCTCTCCCTCTCAGGGAAGTTGTGTGCTAATAAAGGGTGTCAGTTGTGTTTGTTCACAAACCAGCTCATGCCAGTTGTGCTTATTATTGTATATATATAATTTAATAAAGTATTATATGAAGCAATGAAGTATAAATGAGAAGAAAATAATAACAGCAGCAGCTAGTATTAATTGAGTACTTACTACCTGCAGGCACTGTCCGTTCTAAGTGCTTTACATGAATTAACTCACAGAATCTTCACAAGAACACTAGCTACCAGATACTATTATTGTCTCTATTTTACAAAGTCGGAAACTGAGCAACTTGCCCAAGGCCTATACAACTAATAAGTGGCAAAATAATTTGGCTCCAGAGCTTAAGAATTTAACTAATATACTGCATAGATTCTCTAGTAGTCATTTCTATGAAAACCAACTTGAAAGCTTTGGAAGGACTAGGGAAAGATGATACAACTCTCAACTCTATTGCATGTGAAAGTAGCCATAGATAATATGTAAATCAATGTATGTGGCTGTGTTCTGATAAAACTTTATTTACAGAAACAGGCAGCAGGTTAGGATAAGATTTGGCCCTCATGCTGTGATTTGGAGATCCCTGAGCCCCACACTCCAAGAAAAGGCTTAGGTTAAAAGAATGGCAGAAAGATGTTTATGTTTCATGTTTACATAAAACGTTTAAAATTTGTGTGTAACTAATTTCTCTGATTCCCTGCTTTAACTAACTTACTTTTTCAGTTAACAGACTACTAGCCCTAATTGCATCAGAGAAGAGGGCAACTCTTATTCTGTAGGAAATTTATGTCTTCTGTCCTGCCTTTGTGCTTTCACCAAACCACCGAAGCTACCCTTCAACCAGGGAAGTCTCACTTGCTCACGTCCACCTGGAATCCCACTCCACTTCAAAGCCCATTATCTAACCCCACACCCTCCTCCACACTGCATCACTTCTTCCTTTGAAATCCCACAATAATTATTTTCTACTTATGGGACTTACTTTACTACGTCTTCTATTATGGTTATTTGTATACTTCAATTATCCCCACTACTCAACTATTAAGCACTTTGAGCACATGGAGAACGGTGACTAACTCGTTTTCCTGTCCTAGGCAACACGTAGCACGGTGCCTTACACGGGTTTTCAGATAATACTACTTGAATTATGTTCGAACATTCTTCTGTTTTCAGTGGCTGAACAGAAAGAACTGTATACTGACGGCCCCCTCCAATCTATATTTAATTCACCTCCCTATCGCCGTACCTGTGATCTAACTGGGTTATAACTTTATTAATTTTTTTCACTTTAAAGTGGTTTATTTTATTTTTATTTTTTAATTGCCCTCACCAGTACAGATTAGTGTGAGTGTATCTGTACGTACGTAAAAATTATCATTTCTGTAGCAAAATTGCTGATTTTGAAAGGAATTATTAAAACTGCTGCTTCCTGGTTAATCTCCCGAGGGCAATACATTTTATAAATACATCTAAAACCTGTGTACTTAAGCAAAACAAACAAAAATGCTTAATTTAAGCTTGAGATCAAGGGTCGTGCCTTACCTCCGTGTTCCCACTTAATAGATGTCTGGGCCTAATCCACTCCTTTCACAAAGTGTTTAGGGAGCCTGCCCTAAGCTCAAAGTCAGAAGGGCTTGCAACAGGAATTCTGGTTTCCTGATTCCTATAGTTCAATAGTCTAATTCAGGAAGACAGTGGCTTTTCTGGTGCCCCAGTCCTGCAGTTGAAAGACTGAGGAAGCCTCACCACTATCTTCCACTTCCTGATACTGCCAGTCAGAACCAGAACTCTGTTCCCAAGATGGTGATCTAGGCAGCAATATTTGTGGTGCTCCAATCACCAAGAAGGCTGATTCAGATTTTAGGATTCCTGCCTGTTTAAAAAGGTTATTTAAACACCCCAGATAAAAACACCTCTACTCAAGAATACAAGATAAACACTCTCATTCTTTTATTTCCTGAGAAGGAGCCACATTCACATTCTAAACAGAGTTACGGAAAAGGGTTCCTGTTCTAGTGCTTCATTGCTTTAACAGTGTCAGCCTTCACTGCTTTAACTATCTTAATCTGCAAAATAAACACAGGAAGCAGACAACCTCAGCCTTATCCCTCAGTTCAACAGAAGAATACTATACCAACAAAAACTAAGAGTTACGTATATTTCTAGCTATCTTATTCTCCTCTTTCCCCTTCCCTAGACCTTTAAAATAGTCAAATTATCTTCAATTAACAAGAGACTAAGCGACCCAGACGGTTCACAGCTAGTACAGCATTTTCATCTTTCTGGAAGCTACCAAAAAAAGGCCAATGGCTGTGTTCTCTGGGTCACACAGGAAGAATATCCTAGGAGAGTAAATTAAGGAATAAGGGAATAAGGATGAATTCCATTACTCAATCTAACAAAGAATTCATAAGAACCCATTATGGGCAAAAAGGCATACTGCTCTGTGACACAGGAGACACCAAGATGAATAAAATAGTCCCTGTCCTGGAGGAGCTTACAATATCATAGAAGTACAGAAACAATAATAAAAAGCCTCACCAGGGAAGCGCCAAGAGATTCGAAGTTCTGTGGGAGGGAGATGCCAATTACTTCATTTCAATGTCACGCTAACAGATTAAAACATTCAGGTAAGGGACACCTGTTGTCCTAACCTGATTAAGAAAAGCCTGGAGTGAAAGAACTCCGTGAGACCTATGAAATGGATGCTACAGTGGGATCCACACCTTGGCTAAGCAAGGCCTACCTGAACATTGTTCCAAGAATTACACCAGGTTAACCAAAGGAAAACGCACATAAAATACAGAAAATGTAGAAACTAGAGGCAGAGAAGTCAGCAACAACTGATATTGATTTAGGAAGACGAAGGAAAGAAGGAAGACGAAGGAAACCCAGGCCAAGGGTGAGGCTGGGGCTTTTCAGCTTCCTCCTTTCCATCACCCAGCCCCAGAACCTCCCAGCTCTCCTGCACCTCACCTGCACAGCGGGGCTCTAGAGACAGGACTTCTCTCAAGACGTGTATGCCCGTCTAGCAATAACCACTCCACAAGGGCATACATGCTCATTAGCTGATAAGGTTCTCGTTCACCCATCAGCTCACTGAGTCCTGAAGCAAGAGACCAAGGATCCGGCCCCAGCGTGCCCTTTACTCTGTGTGACCTCGGACTCACTCAAGTGCTTAGTTCCTTATTTTCCTTATCTGTAAATTCTGGGATTATGAGGAGACTTGGATTGAACGCAATGACATCTGAGGTCTAAAAGCTTCTCGACGAGCCGGCACACAGAAGCACTGGATAAATAGGCCGTTGAGTAAGTAGCAAGGTCGGCCACAGGGGACACGCGGTAGGGGCGTCAGACCCGTTTTATAGACAGAGAAACTGAGGCACCGAACATCTTGCCTCAAGGTCACTCCGGCTCTGTCACGGTAGGGGCCGGGCCGAAAGCTCAGGTCTTCAGATTGCCAATCCCGGGCCCTGTAGCCTTTCGCCGAGCTGAGAAGAGTGGCGTGAAGGGTCCTTGTCCCGGAGGGGAAAGGACTGTGAACATGCCAGGGTTGAGAGAGGGGCGAGGGAGGCCTTACCTTCCCAGATCGAGTGCCGCAACCGGCGCCTCTCTTCCAGAAAATTAACTCGTCACCCCCTCACGACTCTTCAGAAGCCCCCTCCACTTCTGCCCGGCTCGACGTGTCCAAGACCGCCAAGGAGGCCGCCGATTCCCGCCCCTGCCCCGCCCCCCTGCCTTATTGGCCAATCCCTGCGCGGGACTTCGGTGCTCCTGCGGATTTCACCGCCTCTCCGAGCTGGGGCAGACTTACGTCACGCGGCGCGCGTGCCCCCGAGGTCCTCCCCTTTGCCTTTGCTCCACCTCCTCCAGAGCCTAGGGTCTCCTCTCGGCCTAGGAACCGTGCGAGAGTTCGTTCTGCCGGAAAGCAGCACGCCGCCGCGGCATTTCACGACGTCGGCGGCTAAAGGCGCAGGAAGCGCTCGGATTTCCTCCCGGCAGCCCGGCGAAAGCCAGAGCGATGTTCGGTGCGGGCGATGAAGATGACACCGACTTCCTCTCGCCTAGCGGCGGGTGAGTGACTGAGAAGCGTGGGACAGAGGGCTTGGCTGAGAAAGCCCGGCAAATGGTTGGAGGGGTCGCTCTCTTAGCAGACCTCTTCCCAACTTCCGGGTCCATACCCTTGTCACATTCCGAAGGTGCTCAACAAGTCTTAGAATTCTGGCAGAGCTCAAAACTGTGCTGAGTTAGTCCACCTGCATTCTGTACCGGGCATCTGCCCTGACCCTGGGTGACAGTTTTGCTTTCTGGGTCATAATTTCTCCTGTGAAGTGGGGGTGATTGCTCATGGGAATACCTGCCTCAGAGTTTTTATAGGAGCCACCTGGGGCCAATATGAGACTTTCTCTTCTCCGTGGATAAGGTGGTGACACTTAATAATTGGCCCCGGTAGGTCAGCTCCAGCGTCCTTCAAGGCCCTGCTCGGATGTCGCGTTTTTCGTGCTTTCTCTTCTCTCGCATCCCCAGGCAGAAAAAATTGCTTTCTCTTCCTTATTCCCACAGCTAGGCGTGTTTACCTCTATCCTTGCCTACCGAACCTACTAGATTATGAGCCCTGACGGGACATGGATCTCTGCCTAGCGCTCAGCACGGTACCCGGTGCATAATGAGTGCTCAGGAAGTGTCTATTAAATACATAATAGCTGTGAAGTTGCACTCTACATGTTAAAACCAATCTAAGGTTGGTTTTATCCCCTGCCCCGCCCCCCAGTCATTGTATATAGGAGCCTGGGGTACAAGTCTTCAAGAGGCAGGGCTTTGTCCCTTTCAGTGATCAGTTTAGCCATTTCCCTTGTGTTGTGTCAGACAGCTTGACTCCCTTCAAACTTGTGAGCTGCCAAGTTTTGATCCTTGCAAAGCCTTTCTTTGAACATCTATTTAACAAACTTAAGAATGTACTAAAGTGATGAATACACCAACATATATTCCTCATTCTACTAAATGCTAAGAGTTTGCAAAGATGATTAAGTTGCTTTGCCTGCCCTCAAGTTGCTTCCAGTCCTGGTGGAGAGTTCAGTACATGACCATACAATGACACTGGCCCTCTTTTGATCTTAAATAGGATCTTTTGACTTATACTGTGACTAGCTCTATGTTACCTATACTTAAGTCCTCTTTTCACTCTCATCACCCTGTTCCACCCCGCCCCCACTTTAGATGGCCTATGTTTACTTAGTTCCATGTCGGGTTCTTTCAGTTGCTCGGTTATTTTAGAGTTAAGCTGTGCTTTGGTTCTTTTTTTTTCTCTGTCTCACCCAGAGCATTCAATAAAATTTCCACAGAGTCTAGCTTGCTGCTTTTGACTGTGTAGTAGCCCTTTGAATTAATCTTTTTCATACAAAACATTTGTATATGGCTGTGCCTTGTGAAAGTTTATCAGATATACTTTAAATTCACATTCTTAACTAGGCGAAAGTGTTTGGGGAAGTCTATAAATGACTGTTAGGGATCCCAACTTTTGTGCAACAAACAATCCACTGCTGACTGAAAATTACAGGGTAAATAATGACAGTCATGTGCTCTTTTCCAGGTTTCTGGCCTGAGATGAGTTCTTGGTGGCTCAGCTATGCTGGTTCCTGAGCAGGCTCATCAAGGACCTAACAGGCTTTAGTTCTGGGCATGTGACTGTGCTCTTAAACTCAGACAACAGCTAATTGAATTATAAAAGGCTTAGTAAACCAAAGATAACTTATTTTTGTTCCCAGTAATAAACCAGAAAAACCAAATCAAATTTAAGCTTGAGACTATAGAAAGTTCCACCAACATTCTCTGATTGAACTATTCCTTCTTTGGTTTCTCGAAGGAAGTAGAACACGTGACAGTAAGCACTGCAGCTGCTTTTCACTTCCTCTTTTATAACTAATTTACTGTAAATATACTTGCTTATTAATTTTTAAGTGTCTTGACTGAAATACATGAATTAGTTAATTCCCTTTAGGATATTCAAGCCTATTAGAAAGTGCCTGGGATGGCTGTCTAGATGGTTGATAATCTGTGTTCCAACGTTCCAGGCCTCCTAAAGTCCATAGTTAACATAGAAATAGTAAGTACAGTGGTACCTCGGTTTTCGAATGTAATCCACGAGTTCTGAAACATTCAAAAACAGCCGACAGGTAGGCCTCAAGTCACACTCAGCAGAAGCCATGTGACTTGTTCAACTTCTGAGTTGTGTTCGAAAACCGAAGCGTTTACTTCCGGGTTTATGGTGTTCATAAACCAAAATGTTCGTCAACAGAGACATTCGAAAACCGAGGTACCACTGTAATCAGGAGGTTTGCATTTATGTATACATGTATGTATGTATGAACATACGTGTGTCTCAGACCTTTCCCTGCCATTGTGACTTTGAAATGAAGAAATCTGCTAAATATATGGTACTTGGCTTCAGCTAATACAGATAAAAATAATGCACAGTTCCTACCCCTAGGAAATCTCCAATTAAGTAGCAGCATAAAACCAATCCAGTGTTAATAATCACAAAACATTTTTAAGGGGCCAGTTATAATATTATATACTTGTGTTTTAGATTATATAAAAGGTAAATGAAGGCGAATCTGATTAGCATAGTAAAGATAAATCACCAGTATAGAAATAGGAAAAGATAAATCTCGGGTAACTAGTTTGCTTAGTGGTTAGAGCACGGTGCTCACAACACCAAGGTCGCCGGTTTGCATCCCACATGGGCCAGTTAGCTGCACCCTCCACAGTTAGATTGAAAAACAATGACTTGACTTGGAGCTGAGCTGCGCCCTCCACAACTAGATTGAAAAACAACGACTTGACATTGTGGAAAAACACACTGTTCCCCTATATCCCCCAATTGAAGAAAAAGATAAATCTGGAAATGATCATCAGAAAACATTTTTTTTTAAATTGGGGGGTATTGGGTATTGAATATTGGGGAACAGTGTGTTTTTCCAGGACACACTGCTCCAAGTCAAGCTCCAAGTCAAGGACACACATCTGTTCCAAGTCAAGTCATTGCCCTTCAATCTAGTTGTGGAGGGCGCAGCTCAGCTTCAAGTCCAGTCGCCGTTTTCAGTCTTTAGTTGCAGGGTGTGCAGCCCATCATCCCATGTGGGAATTGAACCAGCAAACTTGTTGTTAAGAGATCATGCTCTAACCAACTGAGCCATCTGTCTGCCCCCAGAAAGCATTTTTAAATTCCATAAAAGATACGGATAAGCCTAGATTCTAATGTTGATTCTGCCCCTTGGTAGGAGCGTGACTTTGGACAAGTCAATTCTCATCCTTGGCTCTCCATACCTCAGTCTATTAAATAGTGAGGTTTGCCCTAGATGATCTTGGAGACCTTTCCCTTCTTCTATAGTTGTGTATTCATGTTAATACAGTTTATAGTTGCAGGTCAGTTTGTGTATCAATTAAGCATGCTTTCTCTCTTACAGGGTTATCTGAGTTGTATCAACATTTTAAGGTAATAGGAGTTGTGCACATGTATATAAAACATATGGTGTACTTAGTGCCAGGCACTGTATTAATATGTATACATTATCATATTTACTTCTCCCCCACTACTCTGTGAAGTAGTATTTACTATTATATTCATTTCACAAATGGGAAATTAAGGCTCAGAGAGGTGAGTTGCCCAGGATCACACAGCTAAAAAGTAAAAGAGCCTGGATTTGAAATCAGGCAAGTAGATAGCCACCAGGCTGCCCATGTGCCATTTTCATTATTGTAGAAGTAAATGTTTGATGTCACAGCTCATAAAACAAGTACTTTAACAACAAAAACTCCCATTTATTAAATATATTAATGTAGCATAAATACATGTGCTACTGTTTTTAATGAGAAAAGGAGTATAAAATTAAAGTTAGATTAAGGACTTTGGCAACTTAGTGCATTGGCTAACATTTATTTTTAAAATGTAATTAATGTTGTAATGACTTTTCCCATGAATTATAAACATAGAGACTCAAGTCCAGAGTTAGCAAGCCCGTACTTGCTAACATAGTTAGGGAGATGTGTACATTTGAAAACACTTTAGAAGTGGAAAAATATAATAATTTATAAGAAGCTTATGTATAGAGTTCATTTTAAAATATTAATAGAAAATAGAATTAATCTAAAAGATAATTGAGTTGACGTGGATTTTGGGTTGATTTTGCAATCATTAATTGGGTGGCCATTAGAGCATCTGTGGAAATAGTTTACCCATGACACTTGTTTTTCCCTTGAGAAAAAACATACTTGCAAAATTAAAATTGCGAAACCAATATGCATAGTTTACCGAAGCTAACAAGAACATTCTTATGAACTATCTGTGCACAAGGTATTATATCTTAGCTAGGATCTACACTTTATAAACTTTTCACTGTTAAAGGCATTGCCCAACTCGCTCAGAATCTTATTCTTTTAGGGAATTGGCCCAGATTGCCCTGGCTAAAAGGAGAACTCTTAGTCTTTTCTAAATTTTATTAGCATTTTTCTTTTTTAAACTTTTTATTTATTTTAAGTGTGTTTTTCCAGGACCCATCAGCTCCAAGTCAAGTAGTTGTTTCAATCCAGTTGTGGAGGGTGCAGCTCACAGTGGCCCACGTGGGGATCGAACCGGCAACCTTGTTGTTAAGAACACCACGCTCTAACCAACTGAACTAACTGGCCGCCCTATTAGCATTTGTTAATGTCTTATTTAGGCTAGCACTGCTCTCTACTCATTTAAACCTCTTAGTCCTTTTAAATAGGCATTGCTGGCCTCATTTACAGGAAACTGAAAGAAAGCTAGTAGTACACTACCTTGACAAAAGAAGGTAATAGTTTCAGATCATATTAAATTTATTTTGCAAAATTCTAGTATATATTATACGTAAAATTATTGGAAAAAAGACCTAAAGAAGTTGCTGGGAAGTTTCAGGAATCACCTAACTAAGGATGCCTTTGAAGAAGAGACGCTCAGAGCTAGACTAGACTTTAAGTTCATTTATTGAGCCAGCCTATTACGTACATACCAGACCCTAGGCAGAATATAAAGTCAAGTGGTGATTATAATAAATAATCACTTACCATGTTATATGATAAATGACTGAATAACTTTTATTAATATCTGTTGAGTATAATTCCACACAACAGCTCCCTGTTATATATCTCATTACAGTTTGTAGTTACATATTACATAATACAGAATTTTCTCATTAAGAGTACATAAGCTCCCTGAAAAGAGAACCCAGTTTTGCTGACCATTGTATACCCAGCACTTAGCACAGTGTCTGACACACATTTCTTGAATAAATGAAGTATGGAGTTCTATGGGAGCCCCTAGAAAGGAAGATCATTTAACGTAGACTTTGAGATTAGGGGCGTCTTTCAGGGGAGAGGAGAAACAGGAAGAATGTTTCATACAGAAGGAACAGCATGTCCAAAGGCTGGAGATTAGAAAGATCTTGCCTTATTTAAGAAACTAAAAGTTCCTCAGTGTGGCTGTAGGACACAGTTGGAGATGAGAAATGGCCAGTCAGGAAGCTGGGGAAATGAGAGGTCAGGTCTTAACAGGCCTTGTAAAGCTGTCTTGTGGAGTTTGGATTTTTATCTTGCTAATATTGAGGTGTCCTTAAGGGTTTTAAAGAGAAAAGAGACTTGGTCAAATCTGGTTTTCAGATTGCTGTGGGTACACTGGGAACAATGGATAAAAAGCAGGCAAGGCCAAGGCAGGGAGATGAGTCAGTTCTAGCTAGGTAGATGTGATGGTGGCCTGAACTAGGGAAGGGGCAGTGAGGATGGGGAGAAGTAAATGAGTTTGAGAAATGTTAAGCAAGTAAAATCAAATGGACTTGGGGATTGGTTATGAACACCAGGGGGGAGAAGTCAAGGATGATGCCCAGATTTCAGTTTGATTGTGGATGTTTGCAGAAAGGAGTTAACATACTAGTAGACCTGAGACCGTTATCCTTAGGGAGTCCTGCTTACAAGATTGGCGCTTGGCTGACATCTGGCAACGTCATTGGTAAACAGTTCCCCGCACTGATAAGCTTTCTGTAAATGATAAGAGTGGCTCACTTGTATAAACAGTTTGTACAAACAATATGATTTATGACCCTTGCCTTCCTTCTGGGAGTCTAGAATTTTGGTACATGCTAGAGGGTTTCTGTTTACCAGCCCTCAATAAAACCCTTGGGCACTGAGTCTCTAATGAGCTTCCCTGCTAGACCACACTTCACACATGTTGTTACACCTCATAACTGGAGGAATTAAATGTGTCCTGTGTCACTCCACCGGAAGTGGACTCTTGGAAGCTTCCTCCTGGTTTCCTCTGGACTTTGCCCCAATGTGCCTTTTCCCTTTGCTAATGTTACTGTGGATCCTTTCGTTGTGATAGATCTTAGAGCCACGAGTACAATTCCATGCAGAGTCTGTGAGTCCTTCTAACAAATCACTGAACCTGGGGGCAGTCTTGGGGACCCGAACACAAAATGTCATTCACCAAGAGAGGGAGCACAAGAGTAGAAACAGGTTTTACTGGGGCGGTGGGGATTGGGAGATCTAGTTTGGACTTGTTGCATTTGTGTTGCCTTGGGATATCTGTGTTGTCTGGTGCTCAGGAGCAAATTCTGGGCTGGGGATACAGATTTGAGCATCAGCATTTGGATAGCACTTGATACCAAGGTAAATTAATTAGGTTGCCAAAGGAGAGAGAGTATAAAATCTTGGGGGCACGGACTTTTAAAGGTTGGGCGAAAGAAGAACAGTCCAAGAAGTTAAATAAGGAGCCAGGGAGATGGGAAGCCAACAAGAAATGGATCCATTTAGCATTTATCAATGTCTTATTTGGGCCAGTTCCTCTTCCTACTCCCTCAAGTATCCCCACAAAAGTCAAGGGAAGAGTTTGTTTGAAGAAGAGCAAATCAGTTGGCAGTGTAAAAAGGCAGCATATAGACCAAAAAAAAGATAAGGACTGATAAACTGTGTGTAGTAACAAAAAGGTTGTTGGTGACCTTAGCAAGAGCAGTTTCTGTGGAGTGGTTGGGGCATAAGATTCTTGGCAAGGGATGGTGAAAGAGGGGTTCTGCCTGTTAGATGAAATGATAGATAGGACCATGTTTGATGAAGTTAATAGTACAGTTTTATTTTGATTTAATAATGTAGTAAAAAGTAGGAAACTATGACTTGCTCAAGGCAAGGATTTATAGTTTGAAGAGACCATGTGGACCAACCACCTCATTTTATAGATGCATAAACTGAGGTCTAGGAAGAAGAAATGCCTGGCTAAGTCCAGTGTGCAGGTAAGGTCAGCTGATGCTGTCAGATCAGAAATATAATCTTGATTTCAAAGACACTTAGCTACCACTTCCAGCATTGAATGGTGGAATATATAGACAAGGAGGTATTTGTTCAAGGTTGGAGGTGAGCAGCATTTATGATGTTTCCAGGTTTGAGATAATATCAAATGAAATGTCATTTTCATTTTCTACTGACAGTGCCAGATTGGCCTCTCTTTTTGGACTGGATCAGGCAGCTGCTGGCCATGGAAATGAATTCTTCCAGTACACAGCCCCCAAACAGCCTAAGAAAGGCCAGGGAACAGCAGCAACAGGTAAGTTAAGAGGTTGGGACTGGTCCCTACTAAGTTAGTTGAAGGGATAAACAGCCTTCTCAAAGTGACATGCCAGGTTGTTCATCCTTAATCAGTCTTGCGAAGCTCACCACCAGTGGTACTTGCCTCTCTAAGCTCTGAGATACGACTTCTGGCAGCTAGATGGTGTGCCCTTTGTTGGAAACTGATGTAAGAAGATTATAGTTAAGCTGTTCTGCCCCATGTGGATACCACTCAAAAAAACTCTGCCCAGGGTTACTAAGTAAGTACTCTAGTGTTTTGGTGAGAAGGAAGAGCTGCTTTTTACCTGAATGGGTTAGACGTATGGTGACAGTGAATTTTTCCCAACTAGATAACGATGCTTGGTCCTATATCCCCTGTACCTTTCATCATGATGGACACAAGAAAATGGAGTGGACATTTGTTGAATAAAAGGAGAGAAGGGGGACTGATATTTTTTAAATGCCTACTATGTGTCTGGTCTTAGGTGCTTTACTTAGATTTTCTTATTTTATTTCTCACAACAATTCTGTGAAACAGGTGAGACTACCACCATTTTAGAGGCTCAGAGAGGTTTAGAGACTCGATCAAGGTCATATATCAGTGAGTGACAAGAGTTGAAATTTGAACTTCGACCTGATTCACTCCAAAGGTTTTCTTCCCTCCCCTACACTTTGCTTTCTTTGTGTAAGAACCAGAAGAGGAGTGAAGGTCTGATAGAAACAGTCCTGAGCTGCTAGCCCTGAACAGGTGGTGAGGGACATTAAGTATTTGTTGCATGAAGGTGAAAGTATAGAGTGCCTTTTACATGCCAGGCACAATGCTAGCAGTGAGGACATTGTTAGGGTATTTAGAGTCAAATAGTTACACCAGGTACCGTATGGCCCATAAAGTCTAAAATAATTTAGTTTGGCCCTTTACAGAAAATGCTTGCTGACCCCTGCTCTAAAGCTTACCTGTCACTTTTGGCATCTTTGCTGTGGATTGCTAGTCCTGTTCTCCAAGCCATAACCTGGCCAGATTTCTAGTAGGCTGTGCCTTTACACTTCCTCTGGCACACCTCTTCATCAGCAGTGTGCTTCGGACTCAATTTAAAGTAGTTGAGTTAATGGATGTGGATAAAAATATACAACCTCAGTCCCCACCCAATGAAGTAACGTGATTTTTTTTTAAACCAGAAAACAACTATGAGTTAATTATACTTTCAAAGAGGAATTATAGAGGCATTTCAACTTAAAAATTACCTATATAATCTTATGTAGGTATTTACAAATAAAAGATAAAGTAGCAATACAGGAGACCCTTTTGTTCAAGGGATATTTATATAAGAAGTCTTTGTGGAGAAGATGTCTGCAGCATAGTTCTTGAATCTCTTCAGATTTCAGTATAAAAACAGAGCAACTAGATTTAAAGAGCAAACCTATGGATAATATTTACATAGAAACCAATTGAAGAGATATCCTTGTGAACCCCCACATATAAGCAGGTATGGGCAAACCACTAACAGCCACAAGGTTTGCATGGTAGAAAACAGGAACGCGGTTGGAGACTATCTGAATCTGAGAATGGGAGAACTCCAAAATAGCCAGTAGGTGTTCATGGGAAATATGGCAGGCCGTGCACAAAGTGGAAATGGTTTTTTGCCCACTCTGGTTGGTTAGTGATGGGGACTAAAAGAACTGGAGCACGCTCACTTATAGGAACTTGTGAAACTCACCTACTCTGGTGACCTTTCAGGACAGGTCCCCAACCTGAGAAGAACCTGCTAGGAGCGGAATTAAAATGAAGGAGGATAGAGATATTAGAAGTGAAGGAAAGAAGATCCAGTAAGAATAGGGCTAGTAGTAGAGTCAGGAAGTCTCAGGAGGAAGCCGCCCTATTTTTGAACTCTCTGTGGAAAGAACAGAAGAGGGAGGTCTGTGACATTAGGAAAGCCACCCTGAAGCCCCCGAAAGTTCAGAAAAGCAAATTTCACATAAAAATGAGCAATAGTGAAGCATTAGAGTCAAATTCCATGCAAAGTTATAAGAGCAAAGAGAGCAAGGAACAGAATAGTATCCCTACAAACAGTGAGAGCTCTCTTCCGTGAGAGTGTTTCTTACTGAAGAGATCAAAACTACAACCACTTACTAACAATAAGAAGGTAACGTAAGACGAGAGGAGAACATAAATGTGAACTAGAAAATCTCAGAAGTGAGTGACAGGACTCAGGCAAGAATTAGAGATGTAAGAAAAATTATTTCAGAAATGAAGACTAAATTAGAAGGAACATGAGAATGAACAAACAACAGATTATGCCTCAAGAGAAATAGGTGAATAGGAGGAAAGTTTTGAAATAAAAAAATGAAGACAACATTTCAAAAGAAAGTGACGAATATTGAAAATAGCAAAGAAGATCCAACATATGGAATATATATGTATGTGTGTGTATTTATACTTTATCCCTGAAGAAGGGGGAAAAAAAACGGGGGGGAGGGGAAGAACACACTAAAAGCAAGAAAGCTTTTCTCAAAAAAAAAAAAAAAAGGATTTGAAACTACATACTATTAAAGTCCTTGTGAGTGGGGAACTCGAGAATCGGTACAATGCTGATTTCAGAGAGGAAATAATGCTAAGCCAATGAGGTCACATGATTGTGAAGCTCTCTCTCTCTCACTTATTCCTCTAGCAAATCCAGGAACAACCTCCATTTCCAGGGCATTAGGTAGGAGATAAGAGTGTATTGGAAGAGGTTAAACTAACCGGAAGGAAGATCGGGAGATAGTCATTTTTCTCAGTGATTTAGACATGTCCTGATAACCTAACTCTGGCCTTAGTTCCTTTTTTCCTGTCATACCCTGCTTACTGGGAGAAAAAGTTTACTGTCGTATTACATACAGCTGGAAAGTGCTGATTGAATTAAAAACTACACTAAATAATAAGAAAAACATGAACACTGGACTAGGAAAACAAGCACACAACACAAACGGACAACTCATCAAAATAAAACAAATGGGGAATATAAATCTATAGGAAATGTTAAATTTCTGCTTCCCTATAATCAATAAATGCAAATGAAAGCAACAGTGAGATGAATGCCCTTTCCCTACTGCGCCCCTCCTATTGGTAAAGACTTAAAAAGATAATTCCTTCTTCTTGGCAGAGATGCAAAGGTGGCCGACTCAAATACAGGTAAGAGTGTAAACAGGCGTGGCATTCTCAAGGGCATGTGGGCAGGATGGAACAAAACATTAAAATGTTTTACACGCTTTTACCCCTCACTACCATTTGTAGAAATTTATTCTAATGGTAACTAGAGGTACACACAAAAATGGGTGTTTTAAGGATGTTCACCACAACATTATTTATAATAGAGAAAAAAATGGAGACAGCCCCAAGAAATATCAAGCAATAGGAAATTGGATACATTTTGGTAGTCATAATGTAGTATTTTATGAAGCCCCTAAAAACATTTTTAGGGGCTTGGTTAAAAACATTTTAGGACGATTGGGTCTTTGTTTTGGAGACTATTTTGAAGAGTATAAGGAAATGCCTGTACTGCGTGAGAAAAGGAGGTTGTCAAATCATTATCATTAAAAAGATATGATTTTTTGTTTAAAAAAGATAGAAAAGCTGTAAAGTATATATATGTGTAGGAAAAAGAGTAGGAATAAATACATCAAATTATTACTGTTAATTTTTGGGTGGTGAGATTACAGGTCATTTTTATTTTCTTTATGTGACAGGACTCAGGCAAGAATTAGAGATGTAAGATGTATTTTCTTTATATTGACTAAGTGACATGTACTCTACAGTCAGGAAACAAATGTCAGTACTGTTAAAAAATAAAATTAACTGAGTAAATTTTAAATGATCTTATTGACTTTATTCAACAGTTCACGAATCAGGCAGCATCCAGTCTAGCAGATAGAAAGGAGCTCCAAGGAACTGTACAAGATGAAAGACTTTTATAGGCAGAAGGGAGCAGGAATATGAAAGTTAGGTTAGGCAAAAAAGCAGGTTGGTTATTGCAAGGTCACCTTCCTTCAGGGAGTGGCAAGGGTCTCTTAGGCAGATTACCTAACTAGTGCTGATCAGGCAATTCCTGATCAGGCAATTCCTGGTTTAAGATTCCATTTCCGGGAGAGCTGAAACTAATTCAGTCTCCGTTTGGTGAGGGTGGAACTTAGTATAAGCGACTTTATTTGGGGTCTGTTGTCTTGTTTTTACCAATACAAAATAAAAAAATAAAGAAACAAGGATGCTTTTGAAAATAAGTTCTTGGTTGCTGTGTCCACTCTAATGTTCTCACTAGTCTTCCAACAACCAATGCATGTGATGAGTATAAATATGCGATTTACTCTAAATGTACTATTTTTAAACATTAGTGTTACTCTATACCACTGTGTAAGTTATGTAATGGGTGTAATTTGAATATCATACATTTTCTACTCCAGAAGTAAGGGAAGGGGAAATCACTGTATTTTTACTTCTTATCGCTGTGAAAATATTGGAGGGAGAAAAGAAAGTAGATGGAATATGACCTCACTTTCTAGACAATGTTTCTTGTCCGGCTCATAGACTTGTTTGGAGTGGAGTTGGAGTCCTGGGTTCGAATCCTAGGCATGCTGCTGTCATCCTGGAAGGCACTTCGGTGCTTGGAGCCTCACGTTCCTCACCCCCAGATGAGGTTATAGGGCTGTTTCATGGATCAAATGAGGATAATGGTCATGAAAACATTGTAATACTAACAACTATAAAGTAGAAAGGGGAATTTTGAAGCTGCTTTAATGGTTAAAAATCAGTTTCAAACAAGAAATGAATGACAAGAAGCGGAGTACGGCATTATGAATAGAGACAGTGGAAATGTAATGGCTGTGTGTGATGTCAGGGGTTGTGGATGGGGGGAGAGGGGTTGTCATTGTGTGAGGGATATAAATGATAAATGTCTAACTATTACATTGTTTTGTGCACCTGAAACTAATAAAAAATGTTAAAAAAAAAAAAAGAAATGAATGACAACTTTGTTTGCATCTTCAGGAAACCAGGTGACACCAAAACCAGCACCCACCACAACAGGCACTTCCACAGTGTTGGTTGCAACAGCAGTCCATGCATATCGATAGTAAGTAGCCGAGAAGGAATGCTTCCTGAAGTTGGGGGTTGGGTTAAGCGCCTGTCTTTTCTCAGTAAGCCTCTGTTCATTGCAGAATGGCCACTCAGCCTTTCCATAGAGAAAGTATCAGTAATGCTTTTTAACTTTCACTTGGAGAATTCTACTCATAAAACTTTGAAGATCCATTATCTTCTCTCTCTCGGATGTGCTTATACCCTCAGCAGCTGCCTTTCCAAATGATCAAAGAAAGCTACTCCACCCAGATATAAGTAGTAGATATTTAAAGGGTAAAGTAGTTGTGTGAGAGCTTTACGTTATAAACTGCTCGCCTCCATTCCTTTCTAGAGGTTGAATGCATTGATTCCCTCCTTCTATATGGCAGAAAAAAAAGGCTGGTTCTGCTTAGTTTAAAGAAGTATTAATACCTTTTTTTTCCCTTTGCTTCTGTAGCACAAATGGTCAATATGTAAAGCAGGGCAAATTTGGTGCTGCAGTCCTGGGGAATCACATAGCCAAAGAGGTGAGATTGCCCCTACGTTTCACGTATATTCAAGTGTCCCAAATCATACTGATGAGATGGATTTGATCTGGGCTTGCCCAAGGGCTCATGTATCAGAGGATTAGAATGACTGTTTGTATTGAATGTAAATTTTAATATTAGGCATATAGTAACATTTGTAGTCACATTTTGCTTACTCTTGTGCATTAAAACAAATCCAACCACTCAATATCTTTAAGTTTGACCTTCGTGATGTGGACCTAGCTTAAGAATTTGTAGAGTGTTAGAGTAAACCATTTACTAAGGACATCCCTTTGTTATGTAATGAACACTTGGCGTACTGCTTAGAGCAGATGTCTTTGTGCCTGCATTAATGACCAGTGTTTATCCTTTGAAAATTTGATAATGAGGTGGACAGCTGATCACACAGTAAAATATTGGTTTGGGTCAAAAAAAAGATGTGGCTAGAAGCTCCAAGACTGATTTTCTTGTGTGGGTTGTATCCAGTTTCGTGTTCTGCTCCAGAAGGTTTTGAATATTGGTGAAATAAGCATAAGAAATTATAGAATCTTAGTGGTCCAGAGAGCATGAAAGCCATGTTTCTCAGAGACTCTCAGACAGAGGGAGATAAGATGACCTGTCAGGGTAACTAATATAATAGACAATACTCATTTGTACCAAAAACACACAAACAAAAACTTAATTATGGAAATTTGGAAACACATGTAAAAATAGTGGAACCCCTAGATACCTATTACTATACTCTAACAGTTAATAGTTTTGTTTACAGTTAATAATTTTGTTTCACCTTAACCCCAGCCTGTCTTCTTTCTTCCCCTGCTCAGATTATTTTGAATAAATCTCCAGCATACAATTTTATCGATAAACATCTTAGGATGTATCTCTGAAAGATGAGGATTTCCCCCCCCCCATTTTTTTATTGTGGAATATTGGGGAACGGTGTGTTTCTTAGGGCCCATCAGCTCTAAGTCATCGTCCTTCAATCTAGTTGTGGAGGGCACAGCTCAGCTCCAAGTCCAATCGCCGTTTCAGTCTTAGTTGCGGGGGCCGCCGCCCACCATCCCATGCGGGAATTGAACTGACAGCCTTATTGTTGAGAGCGTGCGCTTTAACCAACTGAGCCATCTCGCTGCCCCAAGATGAGGATCTTTTTAAAACATAACCATTATGCCTTAAAAAAACCCCACAATAATTCTTTGATGTCATTCACTACCATCTAGTATTCACATTTCCCTGATTGTTTCTTCTTTCTTTTCTTTTTTTAAATTTGTTTTAATCAGGATCTAATAAGGTTCATGTATTATAGCTGTAGTAAATGTCCCTTAAATCTGTTTCATTGTACATCTCAAGGTAAATAAAGTCTGGTTGGCTCTCATTTTGTTATGCTAGCAGCCATGCAGGATTATTATCTAGATCTATCATTGGGGGTTGCCATTTGGATCGTAAAAATCTGGTATTGGAATTTTACCACCTTTTACTACCAGATGGGATGTAGTAGTTTGTGGTAGGTAACATTCCCACTGTAACAATTGTAAAAAAAAAAGGAGATAAATTGCAAAAATTGTATTTTGAAATTCATTGGACAGCTGTGGAAATGGTGAGGACTTTGATGAACTAAAATTTCAGAGAGGGAAGAACCAATGAACAGAGTATTTCTTTCCTTTCCTTGAGACTGTGCTGATGACTAAGAGTAGACTAAGCATCGGCTATGGCCCAAGCAGAGAGACAGGGCAAGAGACATTGGCACGACCTGGAGGAGCTCCAAACACAAGACTGGTTTTCCCCATGGGACAGTGCCGAGTTTTGGGATGGCGCAGAAGTCCAGGCACTATGCCAGAAAGGCAGAGGGGAAGCTTCTGCAATCTTGTGGTACATTGGAAATAGTCCTGCTATAGAGCGGGGATCCATAATAAGCAATAAACAGCTACCTTCCTTTCAATAACTGGGCTAGATTTTGAACTTCATGGGGTGGAGGCTAAAGAGCTCAGCTCAGAATCTCTGATGAGCAGAACTTTCAGGACTGAGAAGTCAGAGACCTTCCAGGCTCTCAATCAAAACCTTGCGAAGATAATGCTTGAAACAGGGACAGTCCAGAAGTGGAGTGACTCTTAATAAATCTGGTCCTTCCCTGACCCGCTCCGTCTGTAATTGGATGCGTGGAGGTGATCGGCCCCTCCTCGCTCTCTGTCTAACATAGGATACGGAAAGATCTTCCTGGTGCAAGGCTGTGTACGAGCCCCCGTCTCTTCCTCGCCTCTGGGGTTGAATTTTAATCATTTGTTTAACGGTGGTTATATGTGTGTGTTTGTGTGTGGTTGATGTATGTGTATAGTAAATATATATGTCACATAAAATTTGCCGTTTTAACCACTTTTGAGTGTATAATTCAGTGGCATTAATTACGTTCACAATACTGAGCAGCCATCACCACTATTCATTTCCAGTTTATCATTACCCCAGACAAAATCTGTGACCATTACGCAATAACTCCCCATCCTTCTTTCCCTTATCTTCTCGTAACCCCTAATCTATTTCTTGTGTCTATGAAGTTGCGTATTCTAGATATTTCACATAAGTGGAATCATACAATATTTGTCTTTTTGTGTCTGGTTTATATCACTTAGCATGTTTTCAAGATTCTTCCATGTTGTAGAACGTGTCAGAACTTCATTCCTTTTTATGGCTGAAGAATATTCCATTGAATGTATGTAACACATTTTGTTTATTCATCAGTTGATGGTCACTTGGTTGTTTCCACCTTTTGGCTGTTATGAGTAATGGTGCAGTGAACATGGTGTACAAGTACATGTTTGAGTCCGTTTTCAACTTCTCTGGGTATATCGTAGGAGTGAAATTGCTGTGTCATATGGTAATTTTGTCTTTAGCTTTTCGAGGAACTGCCACAATACCATTTTACATTCCCATAAGCAATATATGAGGGTTCCAATTTCTCCTCTACCTTGCCAAGACTTCATATTTTTCCATTTTTTATAGTTATAGTAGGTGTGAAGTGGTACCTATTGTGGTTTTAATTTGCATTTCCCTAAACGATTAGTGATGTTGACATCTTTTCGTGTACCTGTTGGCCATTTGTATTTCCCTTAGTCACCCCTCATGCAAATAAAAACACCAACAGAATAAAGACACTGCTAATTATAGTTACAGAGTAAGGCCAAACTGAAAAGAGATTAAAGTGGATAGTGAGAAGATACAATTTAAAATCTAAGCTTGAAGGGATGAACTGAGTTTTGAGTTTTAATGCCTGTGTGAAGCACAACCTCTGACATCTTACAGCTGATATTTGTGTTGCCTTTTAACTTCTGTTCTCTCTCTTTTTTCTGCCCATCTTTGCTTGAGTACAGTATAAGATTCTTCTTTATATCAGTCAACAGCAGCCGGTTACTGTTGCCAGGATTCATCCGAATTTTGAGCTAATGGTAAGACTTCTTCCCATACTAGAATCATTAGTTTCTTTGGGGTAGGTAGTCTGTGCATACCTGGCGGGAATCAGATCACATGCTTCAGTCCCGGACGTCAGAGTGGGTGTCTTAACAGAGACTCTTGGAAAGGTCTCTAGCCTGCCTTCTGGGAATATGGACTAAAGGATGATTGGTGGAGGGTGGGAGGGAAGAAGAAAGTTCCCTGACATCTCTCTTTGGGTCCATCTGAGTGAAGGCCCTTCTATATGAGTTCAGGCAGTCAAGTTTATCTTCTGTACCACCTGTGGTTGAGTTATTCCAACATTTCTCCTTTTCCTAGGTTCGGCCCAATAACTATAGCACTTTTTATGATGACCAGAGACAAAACTGGTCCATCATGTTTGAGTCGGAAAAGGCTGCTGTGGAGTTCAATAAACAGGTAATACCATCTCATTCTTCCTGTGAATTGCCAAACACTAGTTTGGATTGCCCTTGATTTGGGGAAATTATATGGAAAACCCATAACCTGCTCTATTTTGTTAGTGGCGAGCATTAAAAAACCCACTAAATGTTACTTGCACTTATTGTATTTCAGGGAAATAAGAGGAATGTTATTGAAATTGCTTGAAAATGAGACTTTAAGAGAAAAAAGGTTAAATATAAACTTAGTTCTTTAAAACATTTCCACTTCATAAATTAAGGAATGAATAAAACTCTCTTTTAAAAGTAGTGTGTTTTAAAGGAATTTAAAAATTTTGGGCTCATGATCACTGTAGAAAATTTAGAAAAACATTTTTTAAAAAATCACTCGTAGTCCTACTACCCAAGGGAACCACTATTAGCATGTTTCTTTTCTTTCTACACATAATATATGTAAGTAGACATAGTCCTTAAGTGTTCCATATTTTGCTTGTTTTATTTAACAATATATGATGCATCTTTCCCCTCCTCATGAAAAATTATTTGGAAACATTTTTGAAAGCTGCATAATATGAATGTTCCTTAATTTATTTAGTCCTTTCCTTGCTTCTAGGCATTTAGATTGTTTTCAGTCTCTGAAATAAATGATAAATGTACATTTTTGTATGTAAATCTGTGACCCCGCCCCCCCCCCCATTATTTCCTTAAGCTAGCTTTCTACAAGGGAAAGATTGGGAAAGGGTTCAGATATTTTTAGTTTCTGTATACACTTTGGCTCACTGCTTTCAGAGAGATTGTACCACTTCACATTCCTGTCAGTTCTCATTATACCTTTGCCGACATTTAGAATTAGTGTCTTTTTTCCTTTTAGTCTTATTTGCGTGGTAAAAAAAAGGTATCTCTTTTTTTAGTTAGCATTTATTTGATTACAACAATGAAACTTTTTAAAGAAAATGAGTAGCAAGTTTTTATGTATGCTATGTTAAAACACTGACTAAAATGCAAAAAAAACACTGACTTTATAGAATAACTATTCATAAGATGTGTCTGACTTGTTTGTCTAAGATCTATGCTAAGATAATATAGCTAAATCTGTAGGTGGTAGAGAGATGAATTCTGGGAATGCAACATTGTTTTGTAAAGGGCTTTTTTTTCTAGTTTATTGTCTTTAAAAATGCTTTTTGAAATTTGTTTAGGCCCTCTCTTTCATAGGTTCCCAAACAGCGAAGCAGTAAATCAGTATGGTGATGATAGCTAACGTTTCTTGTGTACTTACTATTATTTGCCAGGCACTGTGCCAAGTACTCTACTTGTATTAGCTCAGTCTTCATAACTACCTAGGAGATATGCAAAACTTTTATCTCCATTTTACCAAAAACCTCTATGAAATAAGGTTCACAGAGGTTAAGTTACTTGGCCGAGGTCACAAGTTAATAAGTGGCAGTTAATAAACCCAGTTCTGTACCCAGACAGTCTGACTCCAAAGCTATGCTCTTAGAAACTTTGATTCCTGGCAATATGACTGACTTTGGAATGGTGTACTTCTAAACATGTGATCTGTTTTACTGGTGGACATCACTGTTCGGAAAACAACATTAGCAATAATGGAGTGAGTACGTACTGAGCTTAAACTAAGTTTATGCTGCTTTGATTTTGGGTCGCAGGTGTGCATTGCCAAGTGCAACAGCACTTCCTCCCTGGATGCAGTGCTCTCACAGGACCTCATTGTAGCAGAGGGCCCTGCTGTAGAAGTTGGAGATTCTTTGGAAGTGGCCTATACCAGCTGGCTCTTCCAAAATCATGCGCTGGGCCAGGTAAGAAAGGGTACCTTGCAAATTCTTTTGTAATTTAAATAGCATGAGGGCTATTCAAATATAAGGTAGTGTTACTGTGACTTGCTCCTGTTGGCAGATAGAAATCTTTAGGAGCCCTGCTTTAGTCACTACCTCTGCTTTGGGGGCATAGTCATGTCCTGCTAATGCATGAAATCTGCTCCATGCCACTATGTCTCTCCTACTTGGAGAAAATGTAAACCAATTTCCTAAGTATTCTTTTTGGTAATTGTTCATTTGTATGTCTTGTCCTCCTGTACCAGTTTTAAAGTTGAATGTGTTCTTACGGGATTAGGTCTTCAAATTTCTTTCTAGACCTTCCTCATAGTTTCTGTTTTTCTTATAGTAGTTACTGTAAAATAGGTGGTGTTTGTTGTGTTTTAATATTATTAAGACCACAAAAGCGGTATGGTATGACAGAAAAAACTTTATGAGCCAAAAAAAGTGGATTCAAATCCCAATTTTATCCTAACTTCACCTTGTCAAGTCATTTAAGCTCTTACATTTTTTCCCCCTCTCTGGTGGATGGAGGTCAGTGGTTAGTGGCAGAATTGGTGTCAGCATTAAATGAGACAATTTATTTGAAAATTCTTCGTAGATGAAAAATGCTTTTAAATACATGGTGGTAGAAGTTAACTTTTTTTCTAAACCTGGAAAATCAGTGCCTCAGAGATACTCAATGTGATAACACCCTTTAGCCATGATGTTGTCCCGTCTTTTCAAGTCTCTTAAGAACTATTTTCCCAGTATATTTGACATTCCCTGTTCTAGAAATACTGTGTTGGTACCGTGTTTCCCTGAAAATAAGACCTAGCCGGACCATCAGCTCTCATGCGTCTTTTGGAGAAAAAATTAATATAATACCCGGTCTTATTTTAATACAACATAAGACCAGGTCTTTTATAATATATCATATCATATATCATGTGATCATATATCATATATAATACCGGGTATAATATAATATAAAATACTGGGTCTTATGTTAATTTTTGCTCCAAAAGACGCATTCGAGCTGATTGTATGTATCGAGTTGCATATCATAATAATTATTATTTTTGAAATTGGTTGACCTCATTTATCATTTACTTTGACCAAATTTCAGGTTTTGGATTCCACTGCTAACAAAGATAAGCTGCTTCGCCTGAAATTAGGCTCAGGAAAAGTCATCAAGGTAAAGGCTTCACTGTGTTCTTACATGGTTTCATCAATTACTGTGGGATTAATTGAGATTGAATTTTGTGAAATTTCTAACCTGGGTATCTTCTGAGAGTCTGGAAAGGTTTGGTTAAAAAGTAAGAGGGGAAAATATGTTATCTGCATTTGGGAGATTTTTACCTATGAGACAGTAGTCTCTTCTTCCTCCCGCATCCTCTGTTTCACTTTCCATGGTTTTGAGTAACTGCGGTCTGAAAATAGTAAATGGAAAATTCCAGAAATAAACATTCATAAGTTTTAAGTTAAGTTGCTTGCCGTTCTGAGAAGTGTGATGAAATCTCCGTCCATCCTGCCCTGGACGTGAACCATCCCTTCCTCCAGCATATCCACACTCTAAACACTACCTGCCCTATAGCCGCTGAGTAGCCATCTTGGTTATCAGAGTGACTGTCACAGTATTGCAGTGTCTGTTTTCAAGTGACCTTTATTTTACTTATTAATGGTCCCAAAGCCATTCACATAACCTTTATTATATATAGTATATTGCTATAATTGTTCTATTTTATTATTAGTTACTATTGTTAATCTCTTACTGTGCCCAATTTATAAGTTAAACTTTATCACAGGTGTGTATGTATAGGAAAAAACATAGTATATACATGATTTGGTACTATCCATGGTTTCAGGCATCTGCTGGGGGTCTTGGAACATATCCCCCATAGGTAAGGTGGCTACCGTATTGAAAATGGGTACATTTTTTTCCTGTATTTCCTACCCTTTCTTTTTCATCCTGTGACTCTGAAGATATTTTTAAATCCTTCATGTATAGCCTAATAGGGAAAGCGGTGAAACTTTCTTCTTGAAGTGTGTCATATGGGTTGAGTCTTACCTGTCTGCGATACTTAATCAGTACTTCCCAATCATTGTGGGGAGGCACACCTATGACATAGCAGGAGGAATACTGAGATTGGAATCTGAGGACCTAGGTTCATGTTGTGAATATTTTCTTTACCAACTGTGCAAGTGTGTTATAACATAAAGTATATTTTACATATGTGGGGTATTGTTGTCAGGGCATACTGATGCATTGTAAAGTACTCATTCATCCATGTGGCAAAAAGGTTTTCTCCATAGCTTTGTTTGATATCTTTTCCCAGAATCCTTTGGAGACTTTTTCCTATAGATCATAGAAGTTAAGGCATGACCCTTGAAACTAGACTGATCTGGTGTTGAATCTTGGCTTAATGATTTCCTGTCTGATCTTGAGCTAGTTACTTAACTCCTCTAAGCCTCCGTCTTCTCATTTATAAAATGGGGATAATGCTACTAACCTTATGAGGTTATTTTGGACGATAAAAGCATAATGCGAGTAAGGCACTTGCCAGAGTGTGTTTAATAAATGATAGGTTTTATTTCTCATTTAGTGACATTCTTTGATTCCTCCCAATTTCTCTCATCATCTAAGATAAGTATATTTCATCCATCTCTGGATAGACTGGCTTTTACAAATGAATTTAGAAGCAGTATTCTAGCTACTCTTATAACCAGTGTGGGCGGGGGGAGATGGTAGTTGAATTTGAGCTCGCTCCAGAGGTCCAGACCTGAAAGTGTACATGAGGGAAACCTGATGATCCGGGACTTCATTTTTTCTTATGAGGAGATTTGTGTCTGATGAGCTTTTTGCCTTCTCTGATTCCTAAAGGGCTGGGAGGATGGAATGCTGGGCATGAGAAAAGGAGGGAAGCGGTTGCTTATCATCCCTCCAGCCTGTGCTGCTGGCTCTGAAGGGGTAATAGGATGGACTCAGTCAACGGACTCCATCCTGGTATTTGAGGTGGAGATTAGGCGGGTGAGTAAAATTGTGCTGTGTTGTGTTTGCACTTAACTCTTTGCTAGTTAAGTGCAATGAATAATTGTGTTTGAAAACCAGGTTCTAAAGATTTATTTTTAAGGTAGATATGATATAGTTGGAAAGAGCAACAGCTTTGGAATCTAAAGATGAAGGTTTATGTCCTTCCTGGCTGTCTATTCAGAGTTTAGGTAAGGTCGTGACTGAGCAAATCACTTCTCTACACTAACTTTTAAATTTTGTTCTTAAAATAGTGATTCCTACCCAATGCGCTTATCTTTTGACATAATTCCATGGCTACAAATTTATCCTATCAGCATATTCACATAAATATGTAAAGATATCTATATATTGATAGGTATATATATGTAGATACATAGTTTCCTCCCTCTGCCACATTGTAACAGTAAAAAACTGGAAACAACAAAGTGTCCATTATTAAGAGACTGGTTATGATTTTTTTCATAGAGTAGACTTTTATATAGCTCTTAAAGAATACCCAAAATCTAGTATTAAGTGAAAGAAGGAAGTTGCAAAACAGTGTGTGTAGTATGGTCTTGTGTGTGTGTACACAAACATAGATATGTACACAAATATATTTACACAGTCCTACATATGTACATATATAGTACATATAATATGTACATGTCTATGTATATATTATGTATATGTGCCCATATATTCATAGATATTTTCTGGAAGCACTAAAAGGACTGATTCAAAATGATTTTCTCTGGAGAATGGAAATAGAGTTCAACTTTTTCTTTTTTACAATCTACCCTTTTTTACCATTTACAACTTTTTTTTTTTTAAGTTGGGGAATATTGGGGAACAGTGTGTTTTTCCAGGACCCATGAGCTCCATGTCAAGTCGTTTTTTTTCTATCTAGTTGTGGGGGGGAGCAGCTCAGCTCCATCCAGGTCAAGTCGTTTTCAGTCTAGCTGTGGAGGGCGCAGCTCACTGGCCCATGTGGGAATTGAACCGGTGACCGTGGTATTATGAGCACTGCGCTCTAACCACTGACCCAACTGGCCGCCCACCATTTACAATTTTTATGATGAATATGGATGATGTCTATGATAAAATGTGTAACAAATTGTGATTAATTAATGTTACCCTCCTCCCCTTCAGAAAAAAAACCCTGTTTGCTTTACACTGATTTTTAGGTCCAAATGTGACAGTGTTTGTGACCATAAACTGTAAAATACAACACAAATAACAAATGTTATGGTCATCTTTACTGTGGCTATTATTCCTGCTACAACAGAGAAAGGATATGCTTTTCTTCTCAGTGACTCTTTCCTAACTGGACACCTTTGTCTACTGGGTCATTTCAGCCCTTTTTCACTGACATGCTTCCAGCTGCCTTTTTTACAGCTGTTACGTTCTCTCAGTTTTCCTTCGAGTTTGAAGAAATCATGGCTGGTAATAGATAATAAACCAATTTATATCCGTCAAGACTGGCATTTTTGTAAAAGTAAGAAAAAAGTTTTTTTTTGTTTTCTTGTTTTTTTACCAATAATCAATTACAAATTGATATGCTTATTAAATTGACAGGGCAGATACAGAATGATTATGCCCAGTGTGACAAGAGTGTTGAGAAAGATTTTACGTTACTTGTAGTGTATAAAGTAGTTCACCCTTGCTGGTGTGAAACTGAATGGTATATATCAGAAGTCTTAAAAATGAGCATACCTTTTATCCAACGGTTTAACTTCAGGGAGTTTATACTTTGGAAATATTTAAGATTATGTGCAAAGATACAGATAGAAAGCTATTCATAATATTGTTTGTGATAGGAAAAATTAGAAATAAACTGAATGTCCAACAGCTAGGGATTTGTGAAATATATTTTGTAATAGCATAGATATTTATGACTTCTGTTCCCAAAATCCTTTGGAGATTTTTTTTTTTGGAGGTAATAAGAGTTAAGGGCAAGACCCTTGAAATTAGACATGCTCCAGTAGTTAAAAAGTGATGTTATCGGTCAATAATTTCCATTTACATGGATATATGTAAATACATCAGAGAGTGAGCAAAGCAGATTACAAAACAGTATGGCCCCATTTTTGTAAAAAATACATACGTACACACACATAGATAATATAAATGTGAAATACTACATCCAAAATCCTTAGATGTTATTGCTGTAGTTGGATTGCAGGTGATTCTTACCTTTTTTTTTTCTTCTTATCTATATTTTCTGATTTGCTTACAGTGAACAGGTAGTGACTTGTGTAATGAAGAATAAGTAAAATGCAAGGAGGATGGAAGGGGAAGGGTGCCTTTTTTGGTGGCCTATATTCCACCGGTGAGCTCTTTCCTTAGGTGAAGTTTGCCAGAGATTTCAGCTCTGATGGGCACAGTGTTAGTTCCCGGGATTCTGTGGCCCCTTCTCCCATACCTGGTGCTGACAGCCTCCCTGCTGATCCTGTTGTGTCACCACCCACATCTGTGCCTTTCAAATCAGGGTAAGATATTGAAGTTGTATCAGGCTCTTTTATTGTCCATGAAAATTATTCTTAAGAGGGGTTCAGAAATAGAGGTATAGTTGAAAACTAAACAAAAAAAAAAGAAAAGAAAAGAAAAAAAAAGTAAATAACCAGGAAAAAATGGGATGAAGGAAATGGGGAAATACATCAGATTTTTCTGACAAAGGATTAATATTCATAGTCTGTAAAAGCACTAACTCAGATATTTAAGAATACCTGCCAAACCCTGGAATAAAGTTGGGCAAAGGCATAATCACAAAATATTTACCCAAGGAAAGAAATGTAGATAATAAGCATTTAGATAGAAAATGATTAATCTTCACTAGCTTTCAGAGATTATGCAAACTAAAGAGTTAAAATTCTGTTTTACAGCTATTAAATTGGCAAACATTTTCAAAAACATTTTGTTTATCCAGTATAACCTGGACTCGTGATTAGGGATTTTATTTTCATCTCTGGATATGTCTACTTGATTTCAGGGAGCCGGCTCTTCGTGCCAAATCTAACTCCCTCAGTGAACAGCTTACGATAAATACAGTAAGTATACGAGTATGTCTCCCTCACCCCCAGTTTACTTTTGTCACCTTTTTCTAAGCTTCAGTAACTTCTAGTAGACTACTGGTCTCCAGCCTTTCTCTTTTCTTTTTTTACAGTTCTTTTTTTCTGATTGAGGCAAAATTCACATTGCATAAAATTAATCATTTTTCTTTTGTTTTTACATTTATTTTTATTTTTTGTTTTGAATAGGTAATTACATTCATATGGTATAGTTATCAAAACAATATAACAAGGTATACACTGAGAAGAGTCACTCCCACCCCTGTCCCCATCTACCCCATTCCATCTTATCCCCATTGGTAACTGCTTTTATTAGTTTCTTATATATTCTTTCAATGTTTCTTTATGTAGATGCAAGCATATAGGAATGTATATTTTATTTCTGCCCCTTCTTTCACAAAAAATAGCATACTGTATATATTACCTACCTTGCTTTTTACATATTACAACATATAACAATGTCTTTCCATGTTAGTATATAGAAAGTTTTCTCAGTCTTACTTTGTCTCTAGATCACAATATTCCATTGTGTGGATATGATTATATAATTAATTAGTCCTCTCTTGATTGATCCAACTTTTTTGGATTACATGCCTCCATCAGTTAAGAAAAAAAGGAGCACACATTCCCAGTCTATGTCTATTTACAAATTATATACATAAAGTACTGGCAACCACTATAACCAGGCTTAATGTCTTGTTATTGGAGGTTAAAAAGAATTGAAAAATAGAGGTTATGATCATTTCTTTTTGTACTCAGTGGATCACCTTGTGCCCCTCAGAGGTATGCACTCTCCACTCTGAAAGCTGTACTTTGAACCAGATAATGGATCCAGAGGCTTCTAGCACAGGAGCTAGTGTGTAGTCAGTGTGACTACACTGGGGTGTAGCGTGGAGTCAGTGCCAACAAGGAGTTCAGTGAACCACAGTGTAGAACAAAGAGCTCCTGTTTCCTTCTCTCCCCAAATCTCTTCTGAATATCTACTTAATTGGTCCCAGCCTTTGGAGAGGCATTACCATCTAAAATACCTCCCTCTCTTAATCTGTACCTTAGTTTTTCATCTGTAAAATGAGAATAATTATGCCTGGTGGGAGACTTGAGTGAAATGAAGTAATACATATGAAACCACTTTGTCCATTCCAAACATATTGGGAATTATTTTTACTATATTAGTATATATGACCCATGTATGCTTCTAGGCAACAAAACTCATTTTCTAGAAGAAATGGTTTGAAATAGATATGGCACGGGTACTTGTTGGATGTGATACAAGAGCTAAAGACAGAGCTGACTGAAATTAATGAATCTTGATTACAGTGATTTTTATGACTTTCTTCTTATTTTAGAATCCAGATATAGTCAAGGCCAAGTTGATCTCTCGGATGGCTAAAATGGGCCAGCCCATGCTGCCCATCCTTCCACCACAGCTGGATTCCAATGATTCGGAAATCGAAGTATGTTCCCTTGGCTGTATTAGAATGAATAATGCAGATGTTGCTGTCTTCTGTTCCTTTGGTTTGAATTATTGCTTTTTCTGTCTCTAACCCAGAATCATTATTTAGAGAGCTTATATTCAAAACAATACAGGTTGGTATTAGTACGTGCATTTCTTTTTTTTAAGATTTTATTGGGGAAAGTGAACAGGACTTTATTGGGGAACATTGTGTACTTCCAGGCCTTTTTTCCAAGTCAAGTAGTTGTCCTTCAGTCTTTAGTTGTGGAGGGCGCAGCTCAGCTCCAGGTCCAGTTGCCGTTTCTAGTTGCAGGGGGCACAGCCCACCATCCCTTGCGGGAGTCGAGGAATTGAACTGGCAACCTTGTGGTTGAGAGGATGTGCTCCAACCAACTGAGCCATCCGGGAGTTCAGTGGCAGCTCAGCTCAAGGTGCCGTGTTCAATCTTAGTTGCATAGGGCGCTGCCCACCATCCCTTGCGGGACTCGAGGAGTTGAACCGGCAACCTTGTGGTTGAGAGCCCACTGGCCCATGTGGGAATTGAACCGGCAGCCTTCGGAGTTAGGAGCATGGAGCTCGTTACGCTTGAGCCACCGGGCCGGCCCAGTCAGTACATGTATTTCTACTGTGATTAGCATTTCCTCTGAGACATAGAAGCAATTTCATACCTCTACCACAAGAACTGGGCAGTTTTAAGTAGGTAATTTAGTCTTCTACTGGAAGAAACTCTCTTGTCAGTAAAAATCATTCTTTAGGCAGCATGATGCCCAACCCATAAAGATGCTCAGCTCCTATGGATTGAATGTTTAGGTCCTCATGGGAAATGTTGGTCTTCCCACTGATGTTCCCTGTTACTAAAGATCACACTATTGTGTTACTTGGCATTGTATGTAGTGTGATTTTTTTTTGAAGGTCTAAGAACTTCATTGCAATTGAATCAATTTTTTCTTTTTTTTTGCTTTTGACTTTATGCTTAGAAAGCTTTCCCACTTTCAAATACAAACATCACATGTGTTGTTAAGAAATACTTATTTTATATTTAGATCTGAAATTTTTATCCATCTGGAATTTGATGTGTGATAATGAAATAACTTATTTCTAACTTAATTCTTTTCTATTGATTAGTTCCTTATTGAATTAAACCATCCTTTCTCAATTGAATTGAAATGCTTAATAGAGATTGATTTTTAGGACTCTTTCACTTTGATGTAAAACAAAGCAAAGGTCATACTCCTAAGAAAATCTTTCTGGAATCAGCTTTATTTTTCACAATTTTGTATTATTTCTTTTTGGAAAAGCTCTAAGTAGATTTAAAATTTAAAGGAGGATAGGATTTCTGTGGCCTGTTGCTATAAGATTTTTACCTGTTCTCTGAAAATGAAATTTGGATAATCTTATTAAAAATTTTAAGTGCTACTTATTCTTTATTATAAAGAAAGAAGAAACGTATTTAACAAAAGGCTGTTCTTTTTTATATATTGCTTTGTAACCTGATTTTTTTTTTAAACTGATGTCATATCAAAACATTTATGTTAATATCAATAATATAAATAATGTAAATAAGTAAAGCAAAGCATTTTTCTCTTGAAAGGCAACCCAGTGCTCTGTAATTTCTTTCACTCTATTGTTATACTTTTAGGTTAATTTAGAGCTGTAGCGATATAAAACTGGGACACTTTTCCAGAAATGCATAATACATTTCTGAGAATATCGGGGACAAGAGGAAGTTCCAAAGTGAAAGAATGTTAAAAAGATTTTAACCCTTGAACCGTAATGCATAGCAGATCACTGACTGTATGTTGTGCCTCAGGTTTTTCTTTTCCTTTCATACATAAGGAAGATGTTAGTAAGATAACTTTGTTTAGAGTTACAGGAAGGACCAACATTGCTTTGATTTTTATGAAAAGAAAGAATGGGGGAGAAAAACACTGTAAAACTATATTATCCCAAAATAATGTTGATGAGATACAGAGAATCCTACTCTTGTCTGATTTTCATTGAGTACCTTGAGGTCTCTGGAGATTATTTGGCATAAAAGAAGAGGCTGGATTATTCCCTGGGTTTCCTTGCAAGAGACCCCTCTTCTGTGGGAACAGATTAGGTCACTCTTAAGGTAACTGCTGGTTTGGTAAATGATACATTCTATAGAGCAGCCACGTTAGCAGCTTCAGAGAACAAAACAACAACTTAGAATGTGTGAGGAAATTATATTTAATTATTTGATATGATTTATAGGGAGGGAGAAGGGATCTTACTCTATTACATAATAGAATGCTTTGTCCCCACAGCCTGTACCCTAAACTCTTTGCCTTCCTGCTTGCTGTTCCTTCCTCTTCTTTGCTAGAAATCCTGTGTTGTAAGCAGGTTTAGGGTGGACAGTCAGCCTTAGTCTTCAATTAAGGACCCATCATAGTAACCAAAATGCCTGTGCCTGTTTCAGGAATTGAGTGCTCTTCAAGGAGCTGGACATCCCATGGCGACTCCATCAATCCAGCCCTCTTTTCAGCCAGCCCATCCAGTGCTACCACAGATGACCTCACAAGGTAAGGAAGCTCTATGAGGCTCTGTGGCCTTGAATTGAGTCAGCACCAAAGTTATCATCATTGTTCCTTATATTGTTAGGCTGCATCGTTTCAGTACTGAGAACTGGACTAGAGTGTAGAACTTACCAGTTTGTCCCTGGGTAGGGCATTGTCAGACCTGTAGATGAGTTTGCTGTGTCCTCCAATGTGTGTGGCATTGTCAGTTTTGGAAGTCTACACTCAGCTAATGTGATATCTCCCTCTGTGTAATTCTGTACTTCCTGTCAGCTGATGGGATGTCAGTCTGAGTCATAAGCACCTAAGAACACTCACTTTCCTTCCACGGGCCCCCCACCCGCTGAGACTTCAGTAGAGTTGATTTTAGGAGTTTAGGTGAGGAGAGGGATCAAGTCTAAAGCCACAGTTTGTAAGGTGCTAGTCCAGATTGGTACCTAGAAGCAAAGGTAGGTAATGATGAAAACTTCTTGCTTTGTCTTAGCACCTCAGCCATCTGTTTCTGGGCTCCAAGCACCCCCTGCTGCCTCAATGCAAGTTGCATCTCTTGAGTCCCACTCAGCTGTATCTGGAAATGGCCAGTCCTTTCAGGTAATGACATTTTAAAACTGTATCAGTTATAGCTATAATTTATTATGGTTCTAGTCAGTCTCTTTTCTTCCTGCACAATTTGTATAGTAACAGCTTCCCACAATCAGAGATTATAATTTTTCTCCTTCCTAAACCACCACTTTTTCATCTCTAAACCAGTCAAAGGATAACCTACCGTATGGGTTGTTGTAAAGATTAAAATGCAAGAACAAGCAAAGCACCTGGTACAAGGCCTGGCACCTAGTCAAGGCACAATCCAGGTTTGTTTCCTTTTTTTCCACACCTGTCTAGTTGATGGGGATATAGTTATGTCTTCTGTGTTCTTTTCTGTCATATAGCTGATAGGCTAAGATTCTGCACTGTACTCAGCACCATGGTTATAGGTAGAGAGTGGAGGCTGCGTAGAAAATACAGCTGTTTTTGTACCAAGCGATCCCTTATGGGCAGCTGGTTAGCTCAGATGGTTAGAGCGTGGTGCTAATAACACCAAGGTTGCTGATTCGATCCCCACATGGGCCGCTGTGAGCTGTGCCCTCCTTAAAAAAAAATAAAATAAAAGCAATCCCTTAAAGTAGGTTTTTTCAGGTTTTACAAGAGGCAGTGGCAGCAGCTTCTCTGGCTTTGCTAAGTGTTTGCCAGCATAGTGGACTCTTTCTTCTGCCCCAATACATTTGATGTATAAGATATACTCCCAATGATAATGGGCCTCACTTCTTTGGTGATTCTTAATGGAGGAGTGGGGATGATGGTGGGTGGGCTGTTTCCCATTAGGACGGGGTGCATCAGAATTTAAAAATGTCCTACTGGTCCTCTCTCCACTCCCTGATGGAGAATTACTATCCTATCGACGAAGATTTTTTTTTAAATATAATGATTGGGTACTTACATCTGTTCCTGAAAATGAGCTGGATTTCCTTAATTCAAGGAAGAATAACCATCATCATTAAAATGATAGCTGCTGTTTATTGAGCATTTATTTAATCTGCCAGGCACTGAACGTACCAGCTTTTAGGAACTTTACCTATGTATCACTTCACTTAGTCCACACAACAACCTTAAGAAGTGGTATTATTATTTTCGTTCTATAGTTGGGGTGACGGAGGCTCAGAGGAAAATGAGAGCTCTTGGTTACACAGATAAGCATTTAGATCTATCAGGGAAGAGGCACCCTTTGGACACTGGTGGATTTAGTTTGACATCTCAGTGAACACCGCTCCTTTTACCTCAGTGGAAACTGTTTTCTTAGTTTTAACATTTCTGAGACCATCAATAAGACCGATGGCTGGGGAATGAATTCCTATTTAATTAAATCATATCACCAAAGGACTGGGGAATAATCTGAGACACCCTTCCCTCACTTTCTGGGTAGGACTTAAGTGACCGGGTATCACTGGGCTGCATAGCTAACACTCCTGCTGCAGTTCTTACCTAATACCAAACCCTGATTTCATCCATCTCCGGTTTCAGTAAGTTTGAGCCTCCTCTCAGCTTATCCAATTTATTCCACCAAAGACAAATTAAGCAGAAAAAAGAGACATAAATGTTTTATAAACCATCTATAACTTGGCATTTTCTCAGCCCTATGCAGGTATGCCAGCCTACGCTTATCCCCAGGCATCAACCCAGCTGCAGCCTGTTCGGCCCTTGTACCCAGCACCGCTCTCACACTCTCCCCATTTTCAAGGTAGGGAGTGATCCCCTCAGTTTCTCGTCTTTTGCTCTTGCTGTGCTCTTCTTCCTCCCACCCCTTTTTCATGTTTACTTCAATAGATCTCTGCCCTTTTGTTATTCTTTCTTTAAACAGCTTTGTTGAGGTATCATTTACACACTGTACAATTCACTCATTTTAAGTGTATAATTTAATGTTTTTTAAATAAGTTTACAGAGTTGTGCAACCATCACCACAATCCAATTTTAGAATATGTCCATCAACTCTCCCAAAACCCTCATCTCACTTTGTGGATTTTGTTTCTTGCATTTTTTTCCTGTCAGCCTTTTTTAATTCCTCTGTCAGAGTGATTCTGTAGAGTTTATAGAAAATACTAAAACATTGGAGGAAATTGGGATAAAGTATGATGACTGTGGATGTTCAATATCTCAAAGCTACTTTGCTAAAATTTTTAAATTATGAAAATAATATACTTTTATTAAAAAGTCAACACCTCCATCCTGAAGTTGGCATGTATCCCTCCCTGACATGTTTTTATGTAACTTTTCTATTTTGGAAATTTAAAAAATAATTTTACATTAATAAAGATTAATATTATATTACTATCAAAAAAAAAAAAGTCAACACAAAAGGGTGTAAAGTGAAAAGTACTATCCTTCATCATTAAAACCACCTGACTGTAGGAAACTGTTATTAACAGTTACTTGGGTAACTTTTCAGATCTATTGTATGCATGTACAAGTGGTTATCTTATGTAGAAAACAAAACAAAATAAAATGCAGGCAGCTGGGATGGCGTCCTACCTTATTCTGCAGCTTGTCTTTTGCATAGTAATCACCTTTGGTCTTAGGACAGTGGTAGGGAGAAGCAAGTATATCCTCCAACATAATTTATGGTCCTGGGGTGGTAAGGGTTTCCTGGATGGAACCTCGTCTAGATGTCCTGCCGCTTCTCCATCTAGGAAACCATCAAGTCTGTCATCCCCTCTGTGTAGCCTCCCCTGATTGCTACTATCCCTCCCTCCTCTCCTCCCAGCGACATAATTGGGTATATGTGTCACCAAAGAGTTAATCTTGCTTTTCTCTCTGCTCCTTTTGTACCTTGTACATGGTCCATTCTTTGCACTTAAAACACTCTGTTGTAATAATCTATCTACATGTGAGTCTCCCCTCACCAGACTGTGCACTCACCAAGGGCAGTAACCATATTTTATTTATTGCTGTATCTCTGGTACCTGGTACAATGCCTGGCATGCAGTTAGACGACTGGAGAAGCAATCTGAGCTGCTAGTGCTGTGGCAGACCCAAGTGGGCATTCATGTGCCCTGGGACCAGACTGTACCCCCGATGCAGTTTGCAGGAGTGTAACTTGGTTCCTGTTAGCTCTGAAGCCCTTTGCCTCTGTCTGCTGTACACCTTCTCCTAACAGTGTGAATCATGCACAGTATTTGCTAGTACTTGGAAATGTGAATTTCTTTCTTTCCTCTGCTGAAAGAGCTGTTGGTTTTCCTCATACAGTATCCTCTGCTCCAGTTTCCTAAGTTTCTTTTTGGATTATTTCTGTTTAGGATCAAGTGACATGGCTTCGTTTCTCATGAGTGAAGCCCGACAACATAACACGGAAATTCGAATGGCCGTCAGCAAGGTGGCTGATAAAATGGATCATCTCATGACTAAGGTAACCGAGTCGGGGTGGGAGCTATGTTGAAAGTGGGGTACAAGCAGGGGATACAAACAGGGAGCAACCAGAGCTACAGGTAAACTCTCACTTGGTTTCCTGGGGTATTTGTTGTATTTATTGTATTAGTTAGTAGTTATTTCCCTAGAAGGATAGTTTTCACTTGGGGATCCAGTTAGCAGAAGAAAACTCTAGCTTACATTAGAGATTATCTCAAAAACTCATTAACCCCCTCAAAAAAAGTGGTCCTATCTTGGTTGCATTCTAGTTCTCCATTTAAAAGTTTCTCACCAAGTCTCCCTGGCATCCGTTTTGCAGGTTGAAGAGTTACAGAAGCATAGTGCCAGCAATTCCAGGCTCATTCCTAGCATGTCGGTTACTATGGAAACAAGCATGATTATGAGCAACATCCAGCGAATTATTCAGGTGAAGAGTGACTGGAAACAGAACGCTCCGCCTGAGGGTCTTACTCCAGTTTCTCTAGATGTATTTACCCTTTAAAACTTCCACTCCAGAAATCGAGAGCATGTGATAAATGCTATACTGAGTTGGGAAAATCTGGAAAATCCATTATAGCTTCATTTGGTCCAAGTGATTTATCGCCACATAGCAGGAGGAAACAGTTCTTTTTGACCACATTTCAGAATTTCGCTTCATTTTATAGCCATTTATGGTGAATCTATTGGGCATAGTGATTTGTATTTATCAGGTATAATTTGACAATGTTGTTTTAAGTGTTTATATAGACATAAGTTTTAGTTTTTTGTCTCAAAATACGTAATAATGTATATGTGACAGTTCAGGTTGATTCCCTTTTATCTAGCACTTTTCTCTTGAAAACTTAAGTTATATATCATAGATTTTTGAATTTAGGAAAATGAAAGATTGAAGCAAGAGATCCTTGAAAAGAGCAGTCGGATAGAAGAGCAGAATGACAAGATTAGTGAACTAATTGAACGAAATCAGAGGTAATGACAGGTACGGGGCACTGGCTTGGTTGGACAAAAGGGTTTAATTTGTAAATGCCCAAGTTAAATATGTTTGTTTAGGGCAGTTTATCTGTGTTTTTGCCATTTCTGTTTCCTGCCTGTCATGTGAATTATTGCTTGTTTTCTGAGAGGCATTTTAGTAGAAAGACCTCAGTAGGCTGTGATATAAGGTAGACCTGTGTTTGGATCCTGGCTCTACTCGGTTGTTACCTACCGTATTTCTCCGAAAATAAGACCTAGCTGGACAATCAGCTCTAATGCGTCTTTTGGAGCAAATATTAATATAAGACCTGGTGTTATGTTATGTTATGTTATGTTATGTTATGTTATGTTATGTTATGTTATAAGACCCGGTCTTATTTTACTATAAGACCGGGTCTTATATTAATTTTTGCTCCAAAAGATGCATTAGAGCTGATTGTCCGGGTAGGTGTTATTTTTGGGAAACACGGTAGCTTTGGGCACTTTGTTTATTCCTGCTGGCCCTAGTTTCCTCATCTATGAAAGTAGTGTTAATACTTAGAAATACTTAGCTCTTCTCTCTTCTTTGTAGGCTGACTATTTAATCAGCTGGAACTTCACTGATTTCCATATTGAACTCAAGCATTTTGTAATTTTTCTAGACCCTCTGAAGATTTGGGGGGCATGTTCAAGGATACATGTCATAGCATAGTAGCATTTCACTTAAAAAATCATTCTCCCATATTTCTCTTCTCTAGTGTCTCTTGTCTCTCACGTGAAAGAGTGCAGGAAGTGGCTTTCTTTTCTTCCCTCCTTGCAGCCTTCTTACTCCAGTCTCTTTTCCCTTTCATTCCCCCTCACTACACACCCTTCCCCTGAGAAGTCATCTCCTTTTCATCATGCAAATTCAGAGCAATCACCTCGAGTCCAGGTTCCTGCCTCCAGTCTTGGTTATTGCAGCTCTAAGGGAAACAAAGTACTTTCGGATTGTTTTTCATGGAGGTGTAGAGCAATGTTGGGAGGACTGAATGTGCATTGGGTTGCACTGGTACATTTGGTGCTTCATAAATGTTGTCTTTTTCCCTATTTATTTCATAGGTATGTTGAGCAAAGTAACCTGATGATGGAGAAGAGGAACAACTCACTTCAAACAGCCACAGAAAACACACAGGCAAGAGTATTGCATGCTGAGCAAGAGAAGGTAAAGTAACTGGGGAGAGAAAAGCCCAAGTCAGGATGTGTAAGAGCTAAGGACGGGTCCTGTGTATGTACTTCCCAGTCTGCTTTTCAGCAGAATGTTTGCCATCATTGGGAAGAGAACTAGAAATCTTCCAACAGATGTCAGTATATCCATCATCCAGATTTCAGTATATCCATCATCCAGATTGTTGTTTTGTAATATGCCTTGCAATAAGTTGACTCAAACATAATCACTGGTCTTAGTAACTTAAGGTAAGAATTACACAGCTTATTAGAAACTAAATTTATTCTCTTGACAAAATCAACAGAAAAGGCCTATTATGCCATGTAACAGATGTTTTTAGTGAAATTTAATATTGTTTCGTTTGCTTCCTCTTCTGTGTTTAGTTTGCTCCAGAGCATTTTAAAGCACTGCTGTTTGACTTTGGTTAGGTCAGAATTAGGAGTTTCAAACTGTTCTTGGAATAGCTACAAGGAAGGCTCGAGTGGGTCTTGTGTTGGGATCGACTGATTCTGAAGCCCATCTTCCCGTCCTTGCTTCAGTGACACTGTTTATCCAGAATGGATTACTTTTTGTTTGGGCTACCACTCCTCAGCTGGGAGACCTCAACCATTTCTTCTGCTATTTTCTCACAGGTTTAAGAAGTAGTTTAGATTTTATATTTGAATGTTTCTTAAAAACACGAACATTTGAATTGAATGCACTTTATCACTTGTGGCCTTTACTCACTTTCTCACATTCTGATAATGATGAGGATTCCTTACTTATGTCTCATGCTACCACTTCTTTGTGTTCTCTTAGCCATAGTATCGTGGAGTAATGTCTTTGACCTCTTATCCTCAGCTAAGCAGTGCCTTGCCCTGCACAGCCCTGTCCAGTCCTGACCCTGATTCTTTCCCATTGCTACTTTTCACCCTCCCTTGTTTGTTGTGGCCACCTCCTAATGCCTGGACGGATCAAGTTCAGTAGCCTGTGACATTGATATCATTAAACAGTGCTGGAGTCACTTTTTACTATTTCTCCTTCCTCAATGTTTATTTTTTCTCTTTCCTTTACTCTTTCTTTTTTTCAGTCCTTAGGCCTCACAGGGGCACCCAGATAAATTGTTTGGTCTCACAATTCAGGTGTAAAATGATTGCTGTAATTTATTCTTGATCAGCGGTTCCCAGACTTTATTTACAAAACCAGATAGCAGTTCAGTTTGGTCGAGAGATCATAGTTTGCCAACACCTGAATTAGCTTATTAATCCACTCAAATGTTTCATATTGATAAACCCCAAAAATGTCTGGCACAGTGCATCCATCCTGGTAGATACTCCATTTATAATAACAAAACCAGTAATAGCAGCTAATATCTGTCAAATACCTACTAGTTTCTAGGCACCATACTTTACACAGATCTGTTTGAGGGCATCTCCTGGGCCAGCTGTCAACTGTTCTTGATGTGTCAGGTACCAAATACCATATGCTTCACTTAGTCACTTTTATTTCAGTGAAACTTTTCAAGGTTTGACTCTCCCCTGTTTTTCTTTTGTTCCACTTCTTTCTTACTTAAGTCTTCCCTATGATATCTCCCTTCTTAAAGGGAGATAATCAAGGTCCTTTCATCCCTGGAGACGAGACAGTGCCTTCAGACAGCTCTGAAAGTTAACAGTTACATGCTCAGTGAATATTTGGTAAACGAAATTAATTATTTTTCTCTAGGACAGTATTAATATAGCCAAATAAAACCATGGAATAATGGTTAACACTGAAAGAACTATGAGAGGTCCTCTTCTTATTTTACAAGAGCAAACTGAAGCCCAGGGAGAGTAAAAAGACTTGCCCAGGGTCTCATTTCCAGTCAGCTATGTTCTTTTTCCTTTGCCAAATTGCCATTTCTCTTTGTACCATTTTCCTCCTTCTATAACTTGAATGTTTTTTTCATTTGTTTTTCTGAAATCTTGGTTCTTCCTGTCATTGCTTTCTTTTCCCAGCTCTCCATGTCAACAGCAGAATTTGATTCAGGGTGGGAACCAGGGAGCCATCCCATCCACTATATAGGTTTTTGATGTTTTCCTTTCTCACTTGATATCGCAAACCCTTACTTAAAAATAAAAAATAAAACTTTAATTATATACACACGTATATATACATACATATGTGTATTCACACATACTTTTCTCTGATAACAAAAATTGCATCTGTTCATTCTAGAAAATTTTGAAAATACTGATAAGCCAGCATAAAATAGAACTCACCCATAGTCTTCCCACTCAAAGATAACCATTGTTAATGCAGTATTCATCCCCTCACTATTTCTCTGTGCAGGTGTGTGTGGTGTTTGGGTGAGAGTATTACTTTTTATGCTTCCAGTAGGCCTTTCTGTATAAGGTCCTGAGATAAAAAGAGCTTTTTAGTGAGCGTCCACTCTGCTTGTCCTTTGGTGAGAGAGTGACCATCCTTCCCACTGCCTCTCCTCCCGTTGTCTTAGCTGCTGCAGGCTTTGTGCAAGTGGTCCTCATTCTAATGTTAGTGAACTCTTGAGCCACAGACATAAGGAGGACGAGTGATAATAATAAAGTAGACAACTGGAAAAACGCACGTAAAGTATAGCAGTATAAGAGGAGTAATGGCAGTAGCAGTATGCTAGTGCAGGAGAGGTGGTCCAACCCCATAAATATGCTGCTGTCCAAACATCAAGGCTAGTCACCAGCACAGCAACCACTTACTGCCTTTCTTAGCCTTTGACTCCTCCTAATTTTTATAGGAGCACATCAGTTCAGGTGAAATTAATATGGTACTTTTGTCGTTTGTTTACCATTCCTTTTTATTGACCTCCTTTTAATCATGTTCATCATCAACCTTAACAAACAGAACATCATTAGAGGGTTTTCCAGGGTAGTCATTTTGGTTTCATCAAAATACTTGAAAATATTTCGCTCCCGTTTGGCTAGTACTGAGCACCATTCAAAATACATTGAAAAGTCAAAAATGTTGCAGTGTCTCCTTCCTTATTAGCTCTTTTTTTCCAAGAACCCCGGAAGCAGTAACTCTCCTGGGACTGATATTTACGTTATAGTACTACTAGTAGTACAGTACTACTGGAGAAAAATTGTAGACTTAGAAATTGATTGCCATTGAAGACATTCAGTTTAAATTTTAAAATATCCTTTTTTATTTAAAAAAATACATGTTTATCTTAGAAAAGTTAGAAAATGGCAGGAATACCATTTCTCATGTATCAGATTGGTAACATTTAACAACAGGTTGTGACTGTATCCCATGCCACTAAGTACCCTTTCATAACACCATTCTTAAAAGTTGCATACAGGATAGGTAGTGTAATTTGCTTAATCAAGCCCATTTTTTAGCATTTTATTTTTTTCATTCTTTTGCAACTATAAACAATGCTGCATTAGACATCGTTGTAGCAAAATTTTTGTAGTCTTGCGTATTTCCTAAGGACAAATTTCTGCAAGGGAATTTTTGAGTCACAGACTTTGCACATTTTGAAGGCTTGATTTTGGTTTAATGTAGGTTGAAGGTGGGTTTAGCTCCCTTCCTAGCAGTTCAGTCAGCATAGAGTATGTGAGATTGGCTCATCACTTAGAGGCAGAGTACACCCTTGTTTAAAGTGACGTCATACTTTGTTACCATTCAGGCCAAAGTGACGGAAGAGTTAGCAGCAGCCACTGCCCAGATCTCTCATCTACAGCTGAAAATGACTGCTCACCAGAAGAAAGAAACAGAACTGCAGGTACAGCTGACAGAAAGCTTAAAGGAGACAGACGTCCTCAGGGGCCAGCTCACCAAACTGCAGGCAGAGCTCTCAGGTTTGTCCTTGGTGGAGAGGGCTGGGACTTTGACCATTCAGACTTAAGGAGTTAAACTATGTCCTTCCTCCGAGTACATTTGGCGTTATGCTTATGAAGTTCATGAAGGACTGAGCCAAAAATTAAGGTGGACCAGTATAAATCCACGTGATTGTCTGACATGAAGGACAACAAAAGAACTGACTCTTCATTTAGCTAATAAGTGGTTACCGTTCCACTTTGTTTGGGCAAGTGTTGCCTTCAGTATCTTCGGTACTTAACGCTTGGCCTCAGAGGCCTGGAAGAGTTAATGTGTTCCTCTAACTAATGACAGAGGAGGTCTGTGGAAGAGGTGCTTCCTGTATAGGTTGCCTCTTTCATAGAGGATGGATTCCAACTCCAGCCAGCACTCAAGGCCCCTGCAGGCTGGCTTATATGCCATGTTGCTCATCCTGGCTTTGGACACACCAGCCAGCCTGCTGCTGCTACTCTTCAGCCTGTCCTGTAGGTTTTGTCTTGCTTTTTACACATGCTGTTCTCTCCAATTCTTTCCAAAATCTGCTGCTTCCAGAAGCTTTCCTGTTTTTTTCTAGAACATTTGATCTCTTTAAAATCCTTTATCTCTGAGTACATTATGACCGTTATCACATGTTGCTTTTGATCAGCACTATTTATATATCTGTTTTCCCCTCTAGAATGCGAGCCCCTGGAGGGCAAGGATGGTGTCTTGCTCATCTTTGTAAAATCTTTTCCTCCAAATTAGTGTCAGCTGAGTGCCTGGCACAAAGGTGGTACTCAAGACATGGTGACTTGAATAGAAGATTTGGGAGGACCAGCATGTTGACTCATCCACTTCAGTGTATAGAAATAAATGTGGAAGGCACAGATAGGACCGGTGTATGGGATGTAGCTGGAGCAACAGCAGAGTAGGGAAGAAACAACGTTTACTTGTCTGATAGAGAGCTGAAAATCACTGATGTCAGTTAGTAAAGTGATACCTTAAAGATAAATCCCTTTTCTGTTAGAGCATAATCTGGGCACACATGAGAGACATTCTTAGATTTGAATGTCATAAAGATACCCTCTTTTCTGCTTTTATGGTACCCTATGACAATTACCTCAAGAGTGCCATAGGGTCTCAAAAGTTTTCCAAACAGAATAAATTTTGATGCATTATTTGAAAAAAAAATATACCAAATAGCTTTATTTGAAAAGGGATGTTTTGAAAGCAAGGTCTTGGTACAATGTCCCAGCTACCAAGAAAATTGAGAACATCTTACCCAGGCAATGAGAAAAGGCTGGACCGATACCAAACACAGATCTGTCCACTGTGTTGAGATGGTGACTGAAATGGAATTGTGGGAGTGATACATTTTGCAGGTGGGCCGTGACTGCCTGGAACTTTACTTTTCCACTCTATGTGTGTGGAAAGTGACATACACATACAGAGATAAATCTGGGTTGGGGGGAGCGGGCCAGTTTATGGCTTGAACCAATTGCTGGTGCTGCTGAAAGAAGAGAGAGGAAGATGCTTCTGTGTTAGGATTGGGAAGTCACAGGATGCAGCTTTGAGGAAGCTTCTGGAATGCCAAATAGTCCACTGCAGCTCTGGTTCTACAGCCAAGTCTCTTCTGCTGTTAAATCCCAGAGCTCCAAGAGACCTCTGAGCAAGCACAGTCCAAATTCAAAAGTGAAAAGCAAAGCCGGAGGCAACTGGAACTCAAGGTGACAGCCCTGGAGGAAGAGCTGACTGACCTTCGAGCTGAGAAGGAGTCTCTCGAAAAGGTAAGCTTTATAACTGAAGTTTCTCTGTTGAACCCAAGTGGCCAGGATTCACTGTTTAATAAACATTTTAATTTTCCTTTTAAAGAATGCACTCGTATGTGCTCATTGTAACAAATATAAATACGGCAGAAAAGTATAAAATAAAAACTAAAATTTATCTTTTTTTTCCCTCTAATCTGATGCATTAGAGGTAAACAATGTATGGTTATCCTTCCAGATTGTTTTCTGTGTGTATAAAACATACCTGCACACTCACTCACACATACACAGAGCTACACTGATACCATTTTGTAACAATAATGGGGTCACGTTTAATGCTTTTTAAAAATATCATGGACATTGTACTAATAACAATGAGAACTTTCTCATTCTTTTTAACTACTACATTAGTAGTTCACTATGAGACTGTACCATAATTTATTTAACTATCGCCCATTGATGGGTTTTATGTTTCTGTTTTTTTCACTATTTCAAGCATTGTTGCTTTGGACATCCTTGTACTATACAGCTATTTTTGTGAATTTGTTTGAGCATTCCCATAAAATGGATTGTCTGGATTAGAGGAAATGCTACACATGTAATTTTTAAAATAAAGATTGCCAGATTATCCAAAAGAAGAGTGTGCTAGCTTATACTTCTAGCACTATTTGAGCAAGCCCATTTCTCCATGCTTTTTTTAACTCTGCATATATCAGTTTTTCTAATCTTTATAGTCTGATAGGTGAAATATGCTGTCTTGTTTTAATCTGTATTTTTTTTTAGTTATTTATTTGTTTTTTAATTAGTTTCAGGTGCACAAAACAAAGTAATACTTAGACGTTTATCATTTATATCCCTCACACTGTGTCAACCCCCGTCCCCCATCCACTATCCCTCTAACATTGCACAGAGCCATTACATTTCCACTGTCTCTATTCCTAAAACTGTAGTCTGCTTCTTGTAAGCATAGTTGACATTCATTATTGTTCAGCTTCAGCTTCAGGTGTACAGTGCAATGATTGGGCATCTACTTCATCCCTGAGGTGGTCTCTCTAATGAGACAAGTGTCCATCGGATACCCTACAAAATCTTTACGACATTATTGATTACATTCCCCAAATTTTCAAAACCCTGTGGCCATCTTGTGGTTACCGACTGTTTTCTAATCCCCTCACCTACCCTTTATCCCCCCCATCTAGCAACCCTCAGTTTTTCCTCTTTGTCTCCAAAACTGTTTCTGATTAGTTCATTCACTCATTCTCTTCTTTAGATTCCACATATAAGTGAGATCATATGGTATTTGTCTTTCTCTGTCTGACTTATTTCACTTAACATAATGTTCTCTAGGTCCATCCATGTTGTTGCAAATGGTAAGATTTCTATCTTCTTTATGGCTGCGTAATACTCCATTGTATAAATGTACCAGTTTCTTAATCCAGTCATCTACCAATGGGCATTTCGGTTGTTTCCATGTCTTGGCTATTTTAATCTGTATTTTTGTTAGTAGTAAAGCTTTCATATATTTAATACTTATTTGTGTTTTCAGTTTTTTCTGTGATTTCTATCGTTTTTTTTTTGTCATTTTTAAACCCAATTCATTTTGATTTTTTGACTGTTTTCAGTTTTTCATTGTTATAGGTAACACTGTAATGACCGTCCTTGTAACACACAGTCTTTATGAACATGATTTATTATTTCCTTAAGATAAATTATAATTTGTGGAATTTCCGAGTGTGCATATTTTGAAAGTCTTTTCACAGACTGCCAGTTGCCATCTAAAGAGAATATACCCATTTATTTTCCTATCAGCAGGGTGTGAAAGTATCCACTTCCCTGTACCCTCACCACTGTTACGATGTTCCTCATCTCTTACTAGAGTGGTAGATAAAGCTCTTCTTGTTTTCCATCTTATCACAGTTTTTCCCACCTGTAGCCAAGAATGTGAAATATATAGGGAAAATTAAACTTTAAAAATGGCATTGTTTACAGAAATGAAGTAAGGACCCGGTGAGGTCACTCACTACCTCCACCATCCTCTTCATTTCTTCTCAAATAGCTAGAGCTGATGGTGATTCTCTTGTTCCTAAGAACCTCACAGAAAGGAAAAAGAAGTCAGCTCAAGAGCGCTGTCAGGCTGAGGAGGAGATAGATGAAATTCGCAAGTCACACCGGGAGGAATTAGACAAACTTCGACAGCTTTTGAAAAAGGCTCGGGTGTCCACAGACCAAGCAGCCGCAGAGCAGGTAATGGGAAACTAAACACTTTGGAAATAAAAGAAAGGCGAAGGCATGAAGGACTCAGAAAATCTTCTAGTTTCTTCCTTATCCCTTATGATAACATTTCTCATAATTGATGCTCTCACTTTGGAGAAAGATGGAAGAATGCAATCCAAATATATGCAGAATAGCCAGGAGTCAAATGACAAATCTTCTTTCCTTTTTTAAAGCTTAGTAAAAATTTAACTATATAAGTAAAATTTGAAAAAAAAAGTCTTTATTAAAAAATTCCCAACATAATAAGGCCAAAGTCCTTGACCACCAGACACCATCTTTCAGACATATTATCGCCCTTGAAAAGAAGGGATTTACTTAAGGTTTCAGACAGGAAACCAGGGATAGTGGCAGGACACAGCTGGTTCTGTAGTCCATTTGACAGGAATCATTCTCCTTGTAAGTTCATAAGTTCATATTTGTTTGTCTATTTAGAGTGAATTGTGCCTAATTTGATCACCTCAGAATTTTGACAAAAATAAGTTTCTTCTGAACCTATAAAGTTCAGGGCCTGGACTCTGAAAAGTATGATTACATTACGGCCCTGCCCTCTAGGAACCTGTCTAGTAGGTCATACCTCTCTGTGGTTGGAGTACGTTTTAGAGTCCTGACAACCAATAACAGCTCCCACCTACCTTAAACAAGTAAATTTACTTTCATAGTAATCAAGGTCTTTCAAACAGTTGTTTCCCTATGAAGCCGGGATGTTAGCTTATTCTTTTTGCCTTATAAAAGATGGACTACCCTAGATGCAACTGGACTCCCCTCTCCAGGATACGGTGATTACTTTTTCTTGGCAGCTGTCTCTAGTACAGGCTGAGCTACAGACCGAGTGGGAAGCAAAATGTGAACATCTGTTGGCCTCTGCTAAGGATGAACACCTGCAACAATATCAGGAGGTGTGTGCACAGAGAGATGCCAACCAGCAGAGGCTGCTCCAGCTGCAGGAAAAGGTAGGCGTTCTCCCTGGGTCAGATAGCTTAGGTAGCCCAGTTAATTTGAGGCAAGCAGGTTGTTTGAGTCTTGCAGGTTCTTTTGAACCTAACAGATGTTAATAGCTTGAAAACAACCACACTTGTTCAACTCTCCACAGTACTCTTTCCCATACTTACTTGGGATGACAGGCGAGTGACCTAGGGGGAGAAAAAAGCAGCACTAGTGTTCTTGGAACATGTTTTCCATTATTATTTGATCCTTCATTTATTAAGCAAGTGTTTATTGAGAGCCAGTTGTGTTCCAGACACTGTTAGGGGAAGGGCTTGCAAAGAATTCTGCACTTAAGAATCTCACAGTCAAGAAAGGGAGACCGAGAGAAACAAAGATGAGCATTAAGTGCTGTGAGGCCCAGAAGAGGAAGTGCCTAGGGGAGCAGAGCCGGGAAGGAGAAGTAGCTTGGTAAGAAGAGACAACAGAACACCCTGGGAAGAGGCACTGAGATGGGACAGAGCGTGGGTGTGGTGGGATCATCTGACAAGAAAATGAGATAGGACATGGCTTAGGGTCATGGTATGAGAGTCCCCATAGCTGGAGGTCAGTTTCTCTCCTTAAAGGATCCAGTTGAAAATCTGTGACTCAAAGATGGTGAAGGCATTCGTGTAGGTGAATAGGTTGCTTTTGTCAACATTGTGTCCAGTGTTCATGTCTGTGGCTAGAGTTATACCCCCATTTTCTCATTATATTCTTGACCTGATTAGGAACAAGGCAAATGACCTTGCTGGGAAAGAGGAGGCGAAGTTGTGAGTTGAAATTGAGTGATGAGGAAATAGCTGCTTTGCATCAGCAGGCCTGGGGTGGGGGCGGAGGGTGTGGACACCAGCAGACCTACATGAGGTTACCCCTTGATGGTTAGGATGGTTCTCCTGCTACTGGGTTTCCTGACTTTTACGTCATAGACCAGGTTCCCAAGCCCCCAGCCATAGTCTGTTGGTTTTGCAGTGTTTGGCCCTCCAGGCTCAAGTCACAGCCCTGACAGAGCAAAATGAACAGCACATCAAGGACTTGGAGGAAAACAAGTCCCAGACGTCTGGGGTTGAAGCTGCTGCCGCTGACCCGTCAGAGAAGGTGAGCTGGTAACTGAAGAAGCAAACCATGTCATATCAGGCATTCAAAAAGGATGTGACCAACTTGTTGAATTGATAGCTTTTTTCCTGACTTGAGCAATGCGCCACCTGTCTGACTTGTTAAAATTAACCCTTTGTAGAACCAGTCACTTTGGTGGCAAACCCAGAGGGCCCTATCCTGAGGTTTGGGCAGGTAGGGGAAGAGCCTCTGAATCCCAGGAGAGGAGAGTGGAGTGTGCGCAGCATCGGCTAGCCTGGTAGCCCAGGGCAGCTCTACTGGTGGTCACCGTGGGGGGGGGGGGGCAGCAATAAACAGTCTCTCACCAGTCCTGGGTACACATACCAGTTTACCCCTCCTGGCCAGCCCTTCCGTCAAGTGCAGCTCATTGTTTTACATCGTCGTCTCTATAGCGAGAAGCTGCCTTCAGTGTGAGTTCATGATCAGCTGTGTCTCGCTGTAGACTTCTAAGAGGGCTTCATTTTAGCCTTCCACGCCCTTCCCTGGAATTGACGTGCATCCCTTAATCACTTGATTTCAGCAGCATACGTTCGGATACTGTTTTACTCTCCTTACATCTTCACGCAGGTCAAGAAGATTATGAACCAGGTGTTCCAGTCCTTGCGAGGAGAGTTTGAGCTGGATGCCTCTTACAGTGGCAGGACCATTCTGGGGACCACTATGAACACCATCAAGGTACAGCCGGCGGTTGGTGGTCTCGTTGAAATGTGCATATTGTTGCTTAAGTACTTTCTAAGGAGTCATGAGTAAATATTATTCAATGAGTAAAATATTATTCATCAGTAGTGTGGCTACCTGGCATGACTTTTATCTGGACAGATACGGACAGCCTCCTGTGAGAGGAAGAAGCCAAGTCCTTTAAACTAGATGACAGTGGGGTTAATAAAGACTGAGGAACTCGGAGGGCCTGCTGTTTTCCTCTCAGTGATCATCGCTGCCTCCTTGACTTTTGAACAGATGGTGACTCTTCAGCTGTTAAACCAACACGAGCGAGAGAGCAGCAGTGAAGAGGAGGAGGAAGAAGAGCGACCTCGGAGAACTTCCCAGGAACAGTCAGTCTCGGCCAGGTCTGGACCGTCTGAAGCACGTCTGAGTAGGGAGAGGCAGGAGACCCCCACGATGCCATCGGAGCAGGTAGTCCAGGAAGCTGACCCACGGCCTCCTCAGGCCCTCCCCACCCACCAGGATGACACACAGACAAGGGAAGGGGAGCCCACAAAAGCGGAGGCACTGTCAGAAATAGAAGGTGATTCCCTCCCACCCGAACTGGCTTGTATCCCCTCCCAAAGAGCTCTGGAGCCCCCGACTTCAGTTCCCCCAAAGCCTCCGAGCCCTGTACCTGTGGACTCTGAGTGTGAGGAGACGCTTGCTGCCAGCCCATTGGAAAATGCCTGTGTGGGGGAGCAAGAAAGCTCCACTAGACTGTCCCTGACTTCAGACCCTGAGAAAGGGAACCCACTGGCTTTGGGGCCTGAAAGTCCAGGAGAGCCTCAGCCTCTAGAGCTCAAGAAAGACGAAGATGTCACTACCTCCACTGCTCCCTCCAAGGAGCTGTCAAGCACAGAGGCGGGTTCTACAGCTGCAGAAGCAGTGCTTGGACCCACGCACTGTTCTCAGCGTTCCAGGTATGTCCCCTTGAGCAGAATTTCAGGGACCAGGTGGCTGCATGTGGAGGTTGTCTGGTTTTTCCAAGGCAGGCAACTCATCCCTCAGAGACTGAGTGAGTGACTGACTCATTCCTTCCTTCCTTCAGTGATACCTAGTACATAAAAGGCTCTGTGGTGGGCACTGATAGTGTGGTAGGCAAGTCAGGTTCGGTGCCTGAGGTAAGGAGCTTACAGTCTAGTGGGACTGTTATTAAAGTGTTGTAAAATTATGATAAGCACTAAAAAAGAAAAAGAAAAGAAACAGGGTGTATAACAGAGAATAAAGGGAGAGTCACTCTACTTTAGATAGAGTGATTAGGGAAGGATTCTAGAAGGTAACATTTAAACTGAGACCTGAAGGATGGAAAGGGGACTTTTACGCCAAGAGTGGGAGGAAGAGGTTGCAGAAGGCAGCACATGCAAAGGCCCTATGGTTGGAGGGAACATGACACAATTAAGGAACTAAAAGAAGGCACAGTAATTAGGAATAGAGGGGTATTACGCTGATGTTGGGAAACTAGGTAGGGGCCAAGTCATTCGAGCTTTTGTGTCACTGTTAGAAGTTTGGACTTGGAAGTACAGTGAGAAGCTATTAAAGGGATTTAAGCAGAAGAGTGACTTGGTCTGATTTATTAGTTTTAAAACATCTCTCTGGCTCTAGGTTATGGAGGGAGTCAGGAGTGTTAGGAGGCCATTGTGGATATGGGAGGGATTCCAGGGTGTTCCCACACCGACTGGATTCTCACCCCGGAGACTGTGACACTGTAGTCTGGAGCAGGAACAACATTTTCTGTCCTGATTTTTCTTTCAGTTCCTTTGGGGATGAAGAGAATGAACTGTTTAAAGGGGCTACTCTGAAAGTTCCGAGGCCCAAAGTGCAGTCTGAGGAAGAGGATGAAGATGAGGTGGTAAGGAGATCTCAGGCACTGCCAAGTCCTCGCGCCACTACCTGGGGGCCCCTCCCCGCTGGCTCTGAAAAGAGAAATGGTGTCTGTTGGTGGCCCACTCCCTGGGCTCTGTGTGCAAGGCCCTGTGGGAGCAGGCTTGGGGCTGGGAGGGAGCAGCTCTGTAAGCGTAGTGGGGATGGTCAGGTACCACTTTATTCTTAGAAAAGGACTACAGTCTCTGTCCACGCAGAAATGATTTTTACTTGCAGTGAAGAAAGGTGGGCTGGTGAGTCCTACAGTAGAATGCTAAAGCCTCAGGTTCCCTCAAATCGGCTAGGATATTAATTATATTTTAGAATTGGAAAGGACTTGGAAGATTGTCTTATCTGGCATCCTTATTCATAGACCAACTCAGGCTCAGAAGGGTGATTTACCTAACGCCACAGAGTGAGTTAATGGCAGAGCTAGGACTAAACCCTCAGGCTCCTCCTAAGAGCTTTATGGGTTGAGCATTTTCTGCCCCCTCAGCCTGCTTTCCAACTCGCTGCCTTGTTTTGTCCTCACCTCATCCCTGGGCCGAAAATGGGTTAAGTCCTGATGGCATAGCCTCGTTTTACAAAGCCCCAGAGTGAGGGCCAGGAGGGCGAGTTAGAGCCTGGATCAGAGCCCTGATTCTTGCATCTGCTGTCCCCACTGTGCTAAGTTAAAGCATTCTTGGCTGTCACTGGGACATTTGACTGCTGTGATGGGAATTTCACTAGAGTGGAATGTTGGTGGAGAACAGATCAGCTTCAGACTCAGTCTATGCCAGGGACAGAAACATGAGGTGAAGGGGTGTAAATTCTCTCCCCTCGTGTATCAATCAGAGTGGGTTTTGCCTTTTGCAGAAACCTTGGGGAAATGGCTATGTCAGAGCTGGGATCCGGCTCCTGTGTCCCAGAACCCCTCCCCTTGCCAGCATTCCTCTGGGGAAAGTGTGTTAATTCCTCCCATTAACCCTTCTTCCCAAGAATTAAATTTTCATTTGAGAATTCTGAATATAAATTCTGCACTTAAAAAACACCAACAAAAATCCCCAATTGAGGTTTCCAAGTGACTGCCCTAAATAGAGTTGCAATTTTTTTGTTTTTCCAACTATACTGTAAGCAGTATATTATTGGTATCGATACTAATACAATCAAGTTAACTTGTATTTCTTGGGTATTCTGAAAACTACTTTGTAGACATTCTCATTTAATCCTCTGCTAATCCAGTAGGGTAGGCACTTTTATCCCATTTTATAGAAAAGAGGACTGAGGCTCAGGAAGATTAAGTAACAAGTACAAGGTTATATAGCTGGTCCAAGTTTATACCGTGTTTCCCCAAAAATAAGACCTACCCCGAAAATAAGCCTGTTAAGATCGTCAGCCGGACGGACCCATTTAATACGTTATGACGATGTTCCAAAAGAAGATGACATGACTATATTTGGATAAATGTAGATTCTTGTACATGAAAAATAAGACACCCCCTGAAAATGTGCCCTAATACGTCTTTTGGAGCAAAAATTAGTATAAAATCCAGTCTTATTTTCAGGGAAATACAGTATAAGACGTGGTCTTATTTTGGGGGAAACACGGTCTAACTGGTAAATGTAGAGCCAGAATTTAGCCAGAACAAAATAGAAGCAGTGAGCCTCACTTTGAAATCACTTTATCGATACCCAGGGAGAGGTATAAAGCCTGTTCGTCGGTCGTGGGGATGGGATTAGCCCAGGGACCTCTGACCACATCACACTGCCTTCCCTTTGGCCGGCCCTGTGAAGTCCGATCCTGGGCCAGGATAGCTCTCCAGGGCAGAAAGTACCTTGACAGAGAAGACTCAATGTGTGCCTGTCTCTAGCGTCAGTCCCTGCTGCCCCCATGGGACCTGTTCCCTGCCAATCCAGAAGAAAAAGGCCAGGAGCTCCAGCCATGAAAAGGAGGCCCATCAATCTTCCATGGCCTGTCAATCTCCCTTACCCCCCTGGTCAGAGGCAGTTGAAGGAGGGGCCCATGAGACCAGGGGGGTGGGAGGCTGTGGCCCTGTGTTCCTGGGTTTTTTCATCTCTTGGGATTCTCCATGTGGGAGTGTGGCCAAACCTCTAAATTTGACTCTCTCAGACGGGGCCGTGTTCATAGCCAGACAGGACACCTTAGGCCGTAACAATGTGTTTTCAAACGTGCCTGTATTCTTCCGTACCTCCCTTCATCCTCCTGCATCCTCTCTCCCTGTAGGGCCGCTCTACTTCTGTTTCTTTCTCCTACTCCCAGCTCTCCTCTTCGACCCTTCTTTCCCCACATGAAATATGTACGTTACCGCGAGAGGAAACCTGTCAAATCAATACGTGTGTTTCACAAATAAATGACAAAATCAGCCAAACAAAGTTGGTCTTCTTGTCTCTGTTGAAGGATTGCCTCTCTTCTCTGCCTTCTTGTCTCAGCTTTATCTGGAAGCCTAGGTTAACCGGCCTCACGGTTAGTCCTTGCAGTGAAACCCTAACCACACACCAGATTTCCAGCCCGGAGCCAGAGCACGTTAGCTGATTCACCTTGCACAGGTGGGAAGTCCATCTGGAGCGGGAACAAGTGAGGACTGACTACTCTTTCCTGTTTTGTCAGAGCATGAAGGGACGCCCGCCCCCGACACCCCTTTTTGGAGATGATGACGATGACGATGACATTGACTGGCTGGGATGAAGACCCAGGAAACTGATGCAAAGGTGTCTCTACTGACCCCTCTCCCTAAGCATGGTTTTGCACAGGCAGCCCTGGGTCTAGGTGAGCCACAGGGTGAGGCGAAGGTGAGCATTCCGAGGACAGTAGTTCAGCTGCCTGAGCTAGCCCGCTTCTGAGCCCCACCCGGCCGGGTGAAGAGGAGTGTGGGCCTGTCTTCAGAACGCTGGGGTTGTCAACAGCTGCTCCTGTTCCTGCCTCAGAAGCCCATTTGGAGGAAGGGCTGGTAGGTTCCCCGCTAGCCAGTCACCTACAAGAGTCCTGCCCTCTTTGAAGCCTTTTATTCTCTTCACTAACTCTCACACTGATGTGGGGAGCCCTTCTCCACCTGCCTCCCAATGCTCAGCTGTGCCCCAGCACCACGGCCTGTCACCAGGGGTGAGGTCTCCCTGGTAGAACCGAGGGTGGATTACACCGACTGAACCCCAGTTAACAGCCTTGCCTGAGTCCTGGCACATGTATCTTTTCTCTGCCTTAAATCTTTGAAATTAACAAAACTAAAATAAACACCTGTAATGAAACGACTCAAGCTCTTGGGGAGACATTGAATTTGGTTCTAAGGGCTGTGTGTGCTCCTCTCTGGGAGTCTACGGGTAGGAGTTGTAACAGCTCTGGGTCAGTTAACATGCATTAAATCATTGTGACATTCCCTGTGGTACCCAATCCTGGAACTTCCGGCATTCAAAGGAAGTCCCCACTCTGCTATTCCAGCTCATCCTGGCTGCATTAAGGCTTAGGGCATTGTGGTTGTCTGAGGACCAGTCCTGTTGTCCACTTGCTCCTGCAGTATTGGTCCTACACCCTAGGAAGCCATGCAGAGAACGTGGGAGGGTCGCTACATTCCATTCTCATCTGTCATGGTACCTAAGCGATTGTTCACTTTGAGAGCAACTGCCATTCCCTCTGAACTCAGAGCCAGGACTAGTGAAGAAAACAGTAGTGAAAAAATGTCTGTGGTCATTTTACATCTTCCAAGATCTTCCAAAGACCATGTAACCAGCCTTCAAAAAGTAGAATAATTCTAACAAAAATGTTTCTGATTTAAAATGTTGATAAGACAGGAACCCGAATTCCACTTGATGTGGCCTGACGTCCTCCTCTGAGCCTGTCTCCTCTATGTGGGGCTGGGAGGCGGGCACAACTACCAGTGGCTAAACTTGTTGTTTAACAAATAGGCACTGTTGTCAAGCACTTTACACAGACTGTCTCATCTCCAGCAACCCTTGCGGAAGACAGTTATCCCCATTTAGACAGGCAGCCGGGCTGCCTGGCTTTTGCACCTGTTAGGGTGACTTAATTTCTCTGCACCTCAGCTTCTTCATCTCTAAGACAAGGACAGCAATAGTTTCTGCCTTGTGAGGATTAAATAAGTTAAAATTGTGCAGTGCTTAGAACACTGCCTGGCAAATAATAAGCACTATATAGGTGTTTATTACATTTTTTAAAAATTAAGTAGAGAAAATACCAGCCTTTTGTGACATGGCTCTGAAGGATGCTGAAATGCCTGCTGAGTCTAACCATGTCATCAGTCTCTAGAGCACAGATTTTTTTTTTTAAGCCCTCTCTGTATTACATATGTAAAGCCTTAAATGTATTACATATGTAAAGAGACTACCAAATTGAAGAGGTGGTAGGACATCCCCGGAGAAGCTCATCTCAGTGGTGCCCCAGGGGAGGGAGCCTTAGCTGGTCAGGGCATATAAATGGATGCTTGAGGCTCCATCAGTAAGAGTACACTGGACGTTTGAAATCTTACACCTGTTGTGACATTCAGCAGCTTTCCAATTCCCTGCATATGGGGAGAGTGTACAGATCAATCCTGAAGGTGATGTCACATATTGTCACACTTACTGTTACAGGTCCTTCTTATTGTAAATTAAAACGTGGTTTTGATGCATTTTTGCTTCTGCCCTCAGGGAGAGAACGTGCTAATAGTTGTGCCAACACCAGGTTGATAGTCCGTTTGACAGTTGTTTTTCTCATAGCACCCAATCAGTATTTGTTACATGCACAGAAGAATGACTTCTGATTAGGCTGGTGTTGTGGAGCGCCGGCCTGTGGGCACAGTGTTTCAGGGCCGGACTTCCCTGACCACAGAGTGGTCCTCTTCATAGCAGATGGACAGACTCAGTCTTCAGACAGCCCTATAGCCAGCACGACCAGCTCCATTCGCCCCATTCAGCTCCTGCAGGTGTCATCAGGGTTACGTGTGCTTGCTACTTGAATGAGGAGAAACAGGAGAACAGCCACACTGTTTAAAAATATATATTTATTAAAATGTATTTCTTTTTTAATTCCAGAGCTTAAGACCATCTTTCATCTAGTCCATGAGGTACTTGAGCATAGATATTACATTACACAGCAGTGATTTTTTTCTCCCTGGGTCTCTTGTTTCCTTTTCTGTAAAGGGAAGAGGTTCAAATATCTGGAGGGTCACATCTACCGAGTTTTCCTGAAAATAAGACCTAGCCGGACATTAAGTTCTCATGCGTCTTTTTGGAGCAAAAATTAATATAAGACCCGGTCTTATTTTACTATAACATAAGACCCGGTCTTATATAAGACCGGGTCTTATATTAAGTTTTGCTCCAAAAGACGCATGAGAGCTGATTGTCCGGCTAGGTCTTATTTTCGGGCAAATAGGGTAACTCTACAAATGCAATGCTTTGGTTTATTGGTTTATTTGGTTTATTATACAATGGCTTAACTGCATCTTCAATCCATACCCCCCCGTGGCTTACTCAGTATTTTAGTGAATGAATCATGTTTGTTATGGGTGAGCAGTAAGTAATAAATAGAGACCATTAAGTATTGAATGTCATTCAGTGCAGTTCTCTGTTCTGCATAAAAGGTCAGGATAAAAGGGGGCGTTAAGGCCAGGATGAGCTCCCAGACACCCAAATCTTCCTCCTGCAGTCGGTGCAGTCTGATGGGAGGAGCTCCCTCCATCCAGAAGAGCCTTGATAACAGTCCTTCTCTGCCTTTAACCTGTCACTTACCCCCCGCCCCCTAAGAAAGGGAAACAGGTCCCAGAAGATGCTGCCATCCATCATGAATAAAATGAAGTCATTTCATTTAAAATTTTGTATTGTGCAAAATTGCCAAGCGGGAGTTCAGTGGGAAAAAAATGAAAAATCTTAGTTTGTCAGCATGATCCACAGAAGGGGCAATCTTCACATGTTCCCAAGGCAGAAAAAGTGAGAAAAAGAAGCCAGCTTGGTCTGTGTCCCCCAAAAGACAGAAGAGGTCAGGAAGTCCAATAGAAGATGCTCCTCTAAATAAGGCACAAATCAGGAGAGCAAAGGGTATCCAGGTTCTGTGCCCTTCACCCAGAACCCATCTCCCTATCCTGAAGATCTTTGGAAATTCTTATGTTTTGAGTCACACAGTTAAGTCATGGGCTCAACAATCCTTCTCCCAGGTGCTGTTCTCTCCATTCTCCTGCTGGTCACAGCAGCCTTCCAAGGTACAAGACTAGGCCTGGGCTGTCTCTCTGAGGAGAGGTAGCTGTAATGGCTTCTGAACTCCAGGGATCAAGTGCTGGCTTCAGCTGAAAGCTCCCAGGAGCGGGGAGGGAGGCGAGGAACAGCCATCAGAAGAGAAAAGACTTGGGGCTGGAAGTACAATGTGTGGAAGAGGGGGCCCCAGCTTTCTGCAGCCCTCAGTGCCTGCACAGCCCTCTCCGGCTAATCCATGCTGAGAAGTGGGTAGGCTACGTAGTAGCCCACGGCTGAACCCAGGACCACACCGAGGAAAATCCAGGTGTTATAGGACATTACAGCCAGCATCACGAAGTAGCCGAGGACCACCTGAGCGACATGGACTAGAGACTGGCCAAAGTGACACAAAAACCACCTAGATACAAAGGAGAGGCAAGTTAATGCTGGTAATGAGCTGAAAGCTGGGCGTTGGTGTCAGGAAGTAGGAAGAACAGATGAGTTTCAGAACCAGCTTATTTATCATTTGTATGCTTAACCCAGGAGAGACTTCTTTTTAAAGAGACGTATCAGAAACCACTGATAGGAGAGAGGCACTTGTACAAGGAACCTAGAATAACCACCACATTTAGCTCTGAGCTTCCTGGTATCGTAGGCAAAAAGGGAAAATGAAATATGTAATCTGTGTCTGATAAGGGATAATAGAAAATCAGTAAGGCAATATTACAATGGGAAGAACATGGGCTTTGGTGACAGATTAGTTCCTAGTTCTCTCACTGCCTTAGCACAAATGTCTTAAGTTCTCTGAACTTAAGTTTCTCATCTGTAAAACAGAAATATGAATACCTCCCTTGCAGGATGGTTGTGAATATTCGAGACACCCATGTCAGGAGCAGGCAGGCTCGTTATACACACAGCGGGAGTTGGGGAGAGGGCAGAATTGGGGCCCCAAATGGGAAGGAAAAAAAGAGGCTGTTCCCCGACCGAGTTGGATACATTGCTGACAGCGATTCTTAGCATTTGTGTGAGGACAGCTGCAGATTCCAGCCTGGATTTGGAAGCCTTTGTCACCTAAGGAAGTCTGCTGAGACTTAGGGGAGGCCTGGCTGCACCTCCGTGTCGCTAGCCTGAGGCCTGCACCAGAATTCTGAAGATTGAGCCTCCCAAGTGCTCTGGCCTGGGCATCAGGTTCACTTCACTCTGGCAAGTCTTGGTCCTTCCCTGGGCCTCGATTTCCTTTCTGTGAAGTGGGGTTAATGCCCTTTCAGCCCAGCCGACCTCTCGGGGTGAGTGTGAGTATTCTGCCCATTCCCCCCGTCCGGTGCCTATTACCTGAGGCAGGTGCCGCTGACTGGGGATGACTCTGAGCTTGAAGAATCCTGGTCTGTCTCCTCAATGAGCTGCTGGCTGGTGGAAATGGGCATGCTCACCAGAGCCTGGTGGAGCAGCTTGGCTTTACCAAACTTGATGCTTTCATACAACACAGCCAGGAGCAGAACCACCAACACCGACAGAGCCATGCCTGTCAAAGGAAGCTGAGTTGCAGAGACTTTGGCCAGGCAAGCACCGCTCCCCGTCCAGCAACTCCCCCGGGACCTGGCACACGAGGCAGAAGAGCATCTCCACCCACTCCCTCCGAATCCACTCCATCTCTCTCTCTCTTGCTGCTTCTTCCCCATCTACGTGGGGCTTAGAACTTCCTCACTGTGTCTTTCCCCTTCTAGCACTTTCTTGGCAGGGTTGGCCTACTGGAGTGTGGCTTTGAGATCAGGAAGAGTAACTGCCTTGAAAAGCCAGAAGCCATATACAATGGCCCCCAACTGCTCCCCCTGCAGGTGGCACAAATCAGTCATGACTTATTGTTAAGGGAAGAACATGTATCGCCAGGTCCTGTTTACGCGTATGTACACAGAAAAGTCTGGAAGGAAGGAGATACAGCAAAGGAGTCATAATTATCTCAGCAAATTCAGATACAGGACGTTTTTCTTCTCACCTAATTTTCCAAAGTTTCTACTGTGTATTACTTTCATAATGAGGCAAAAAAACAGTAAGTTATTTTACAGAAAATATTAAGTGCTCACTAGAGCTGTTGTGTAAAAGTAACTGCTAATTGCTATTTCTGTTTTACGAGTGGATGGATACTAAATGGTCCAACTATAGTATTTTATTGGGCTCCCAGGCAGAAATCATCTCAAAAGAGACAGGTTTTTAAAATATAAAATTACAGGTAATTGCATGCATTTGGTACAAACGCAAACAGTGCACAAAGGTATACAGTGAAAAGTACCGTGTTTCCCCGAAAATAAGCCCCAGTTAAGATTGTCAGCTAGACAGACACATTTAGTACATTATGACGATGTTCCAGAAGATGACATGACTATTTGAATAAATGTAGATTGTTGTACATGAAAAAATAAGACATCCCCTGAAAATACGCCTCAATGCGCCTTTTGGAGCAAAAATTAAAATGACACCTGGTCTTATTTTGGGGGGAAACACAGTAAATCATCTTCCCAGTCCAGTCTCCTAAACCCCAGTTCCCTCCCCTGAGCGGCCTCTGGTAGCAATTCCCTTTATAGCCTTCTTGGCGTGCTCAATGTATAGATAAGCCTTTATACGTCCGAATGACAGCATCCTATCTATGCATGCCGTTCTGCATCTGATGTCACCATCCAACTGTACATGGGTTCATAATGGGTTCCCCTTAGTTCACACAGATCTGCCTTATTTCTGTGGCTTCACAGTATCTGTGCTAGTTTTTATTTTCCAAAGATGGCCACCTCACTATATTCCACCCCGTATGCTCTTCTTACAATGTCAATACTCCTGCCATCAAGTGGTGGATCCATGTTCCCTCCCCTTTAACCTGAAAAAACTTCTGTGACTGCCTCAGTCAATTAAGGGGAAGTGATGCTATGTGACTTCCATGGCAGTCTTAAAACTCCCATGCACTTCCCCTTTGTGCTCCCGGAACACTCACTTGCTCTTGGAACCCAGCCACCCTGCCACAAGGAAGCCCAGGCCATAGGAGACACCACAGGTAGGTGTCCAGCCAACACCCCCTGCTGAGGTTCTAGCTAACAACTAGCACCAATCAGTAGACATGAGAGGAAGTCTTCAGGATAACTCTAGTTCCGGCCACTCACTATACTTGCAGGTGAGACTTTGAGGATTGCTGAGCTGAGTCCAGTCAACTGAGAACCGTGAGGAAGAACAATAAAATGACTGCTGTTGTTTTAAGCCACTAGGTTTACTCTGCAGTAATTACTGGAATGGTAACCTACTGTAGGGATAACCATAATTTATTTGATCAGCACCTGCCATGATGGGCATCTGGGTCGTTCCCAGTCTATTTTTAAGATGCAGTTATTTAAGTTGAAACATAACACCATCATGAATTAGTGCCAAACTGCCTTTTTCAAGTCAAAGGAATACCCTTCTCTTTCAAATTGGTGTCTCATTTCAGGTCCAAGGCTGCAGCAGCTGCTCTGGACTTCTGAGCTGATGCTGGACAGTGAACCATGGATGAGGGAGGTGGTAGGAGGCCTTAATCTAGTTTCAGCTCTGACCCTTACTCTTTACTTGGTGTGTGACCCTGGACAAGTCTCTTCCCCTCTGTGGGCTTCAGTTACTTTCCCTGTAATAGAGGGAAAAGCTGCATCCCGGCCTCTTGCTGGGCCTTTGTGAAGATCCGTGAGCTAATGGAACCCTTTGCAATCGGAAGGGCAGTGGTTGCAAATGGAATCGTAAATGCAGGGTTCCTATTCAATGTTTACGCAAGAGGAGTCGGCTCACTTAACTGCCCACAAAGGACACCAATAAAGAGAAGCCAGGTTCTCCACTGCCTGGAGCTACAAAGCTTCCCAATTCTTACCTGCAGGACTGTGGACACTCCAGAAATCAAATAGAAGCACCACCTTATCTGAGAAGAAGAAATGCATCTGAAAGAGAAGGGAATCTGCATCACAGGGGAGCTTAGGGCAGTGGAAGCTGTGGTCCCTAATGCGCTCCAGCAGCCTCCTTTAAAGACTCAGAAAAATGGGGTCACTGGACTTAAGGGCTGGCAGGGCCGCTAGTGGTCATCAAGGCCAGCTGAAGCCAGACAGGGCAGGGACTTGCCCAGTATCCCACAGTGGGTAAGAAGCAGAGCTGTAATTAAGCTGCTCCAGGTGAAAGTGAGGTGTTGGAGTGCGCATCCTCATTGGGCCAAGCAGGTCACAGCACTCTCAGGTCATGCTGATATGTCCCCTCCATGCCCTCCAAACCCGATGGGGAAGCACTACACTGAGGAACGACTGCCTCTGCTTACGCCCGGGACCCCCAGCCTCTCTGCTGCAGTGGTGTGTATCTTGGAGGGGCCCAGGAGCAGCTGTCTTTAATGGGCACTCCACATCTGTTCACGTGTTTACCAGACATCTGTTGAGCACAGTTCTGGGCCTAGCATTATGGACAATGGTTACTGTCTCTGCCCTCGATGAGCTCACAGCCCTATAGAAAGAATGACGGTAGATGCCATAAACGTGCTGTGCTTGTCTGAACCCTCTTCTCATAGAGCGCCTGTGTTCGACATGGCACCAAGGGTTTTTCATAATCATCTCATTTCACAAGTCTTCTGTGTGACAGGGACAATTAGGCCCATCTCAGAGGAAGAAAAATGGGGAAGCTAGGCTCAGAAAAGTTAAGTAATTTGCTGAAGTCCACAAAGCTATGAAGTTGGCAGGGCTGGGATTCAAACCCAGGTCTAGTTGGATGCCACGCTGGGTGTGCTGCCTGTTGTAGGATGGGACCTGGACGGCGATTCTACATGGCCACACCAGGCGTAATGGCTGTTTGGCAAAATTAAAGCCAGATGGATCAATCCGTTAGCTCACCCTCTCAGGACAGGAGCGGTCCTCCTCTCCTCACCAGGTAAGACCTCAGCCAGCAGAAGCACCTCTGCAAATTAGTGCTCACCCAGCTTAAAGAGACGCTGGCTAACTTGGGGTCAGCTGGGAAGGCTTTGCCTTCTAAGACAATGGCCAATGTCTTAGAATCCGCAAACGTCAGTGCTACAAGTATCCTCAGAGATTTTTAAATTGAGACATGATCGACATACTACATTATATTAGTTTCAGGTATACATAATGATTCAATGTATGTATATATCACAAAGTAATCACCACAGTAAGTCTAGTAAACACCCATTACCCCACGTAGTTACAATTTTTGTGTGTGTGTGATGAGAACTTTTAAGAACGATTTTATTTTCTCAGAGAGCTTTTTCCCCAGGGAACACTGGCAAATAAAATCTTCCTTATAATCACACTCTATAGAACACAGGACTCTGGGTGGAGAGGACAGAAAGGGCCGAGTTCTGTTGAAACTCAGTGTGAAAAATACTGATCTGGTCCAACTGCAGCTCTTCTCTACCCTCATCTCATTTCCAGATGGGGAAAATGAGTTCCAAGAGGGGAAGGGATTTGTTCAAAACCTCATAAGAAGAACCTAGGCAGTCTCTCAAAAATCAGGTGGAAGAATTTAAAAATAAAACTAGCTTTTTATCCCTGTCATATGAAAGTGGTACTTGTTCAGTGTAAAAAGCTGGAACAGCACCAAAAAGAAATTAAAAATCATTTTGAGTCCTACTATGCCATGATATCCTTTATTAAGATTTCAAAAAGAATATTGTTGACATGGCAAAATGTGCACAGAAGATACACAAAAACAGGTACAAAGATTCCTGCGAAACTCCGTTTATTCTGGAGTTGCACTCATTCAACTTCAGCAGAAGCCTTAACGTTACCTCTGCAGTGGGGTCAGCAGAAACCCCTGGCACAGCTCTGTATTGGGGGTGGAGGGAGCTGTGGCACCATTCCCCCTTGTCTGAGTTCACCTGGTCAAGCAGCTGGCATGGCTGGAATGTGCCCGATGGCTAATTAATCAGAGAGGTTCCCTAGCTGGGTTCCTTCTGTCAGCCTTGGGCCTGGGCCAGCTATCTCAGCTGCCCCACACAGCTTTTGCTATAGACCTGAACACCTACAAAACAGTCAAATTAGTTCAACCAACCAACATAGACTTTTGTTGTGCTGGGGGGGCAGATACTAGAGACACATGAGTGAGACAAGTCCTTGGCCCTTCCGGAGCTAACGGTCTATTAGGGGAAAGGGAAGTGAACAGGTCATTACACAGGGTTTATGGAGTCAGCCAGAGGGATGCACAGGGGAGCCTCCTGGGTGGTGCCGGGGAAGACCCCTTGGAGACACCTAACCCAGCCAGGGAGGCCACTGGCTAGGGTATCTTCTGAAGCACGAGGAGCAGGAGGCTGCCGGGGGAAGATGGACAGTCCAGTATGTTCCAAGCTGGAAGTGCCCACCCAGAGGGTCTGGTTCCACCTCAGAGGGTCTGGTGAGGAGTGAGGAGCCCAGGAGGGGCACCGCCTCACCTACTGGTGCCTTTTCGCTGCAGAAAGAGATTCAAATAAACACGCTCTGACTTGGGGCTGCAGTGTTTCACTAGAGAGCCCTGTGCTCAGATACCCAAGGGGCAGGGCTCTAATCTTGTCTCCCATTTAGGATGAATCTCAGCCTCTAGCAACTGAGTTGAACTTTTATCTGTGTGGTGTTCAGGGCCCCACGCCCAGCAGGGAGGGACTGTGATGAAGAGAGAGCGATCATGGGCCTTGGTTTCTTTTTTTTCTCCTTTGGGGTTACTTACACTTGAAGAAAAGCTCCGTCATTGATAAACCAAAGAGTTTGGGGGGAGGTTAAGGCCCCTATTCTGCAGGGGACTGGCTGGGGAACCTTTCACAAGCCTTTCCCATTTATTTCCCCTTTTAAAGGACCGACAGGAGGTGGGGTAGGGCGTTTGACGAAATAAACTGTATTGCCTTCCTGTATCTTAAAGTCTACGACACTCTTCAAGGGATAAAGAAAAGGATGATTAATTCAAAGACCAAAGAGTCTTGCAAGCGCATTCTCTTCAGCCCAGGTGAACTAACTCTTAGTTGCTCTGAAACGCGATTTCTGACTCAAATGTAGGGAAAGTAGCTGGGTTTTTTTTTTTTTTTTTTTCCTTGAAAAGAATCACACCGCGAACTTGCCAAGCCAGGGAACGTGCCCGGGGGTGTGTGCCCGGTGTGTGAGCAGCCGGCCGTGGGCTTGAATGCACCGAGCCTTCCTCCTTCACGGGAGCCTTCCCGGAATCTCCCCAAGTCACTGTGCCCTGGGCAGAGGACCCCCGGATTGTCCTGTCTTCACCCACCGCGCCCAACACCTGCTCGTTAAGCCGGACTGATACCCAGCAGGAGGGACAAATAAAAGGAAAATCCCAAAGCCAGCGCAGGTCTGCCTCTCGCGTCCCCGCAAGCCTGTTTCCACTGTTGACAATGCTGCCAACACACCTCCTCATCAGCCCGAGGGCATCGCGGGGAGGGGGCCGGAGCTGCTGCTCGAGGGGCCCCGCCCCAGCCGCCAACCCTGCGTCCGTGGCTCTCGGCGGCGCCCTAACTCACCTCCATGGTGAGCGCCCCAGGTGGGCGCCGGGCCCAGGTCCGCTCGCTCCGGACTCCAGGCTCCGAGTCCGTCCCGCAGCCGCCGGGATCAAGACTCGGGCCGCGCGGTCACGTGGTCGGGGCGAGGCGGGCGCGCGGGCGCCTGGGAGTTGTGGTCCCCACGGCGCACCCCACTCCCCGTGGCCAGGGGCCAACCCACGGAGCCCCTGGCACCCACCACGGAGCCCCAGATCCCCAGCAGAGCGGCGCCGCGGGGCTAGAGCGACAAGCAAGGTGGGGCTACCTCCCACATTCCGTTGGGCCCCTTACTGTTTTGCACTTTCCTTCACAATTATCATAAAATGTTTATTGCTCCTTGTAATAAACCATGCAACCTTAACCCGTGTTGAGTTGAAAACGGAAAGTCCATCTTGTGGAGACAATAGCTACAAATTAAGAGTAAATTAAAGAAATTATGCCCCAGGCTTTTAATATAACTATTTTTTTAAAAATCTTTCCATTCTGATTAGCAAAAAGCAATGCACAGTTGTTATCTCAATTTGTATTTCTTTAGATTACTAAGGTGGTAAACTTTTTTTCTTGTCGGTATTTCTGTTTTTGTGTATTGTCTGTCCATTTCATCCATCCACTCTTTTTGGGGGAGGAAAGAAAGAGGGTTGTTTTCTGCCAGATGAGGAACTCGTAATAGTGTTTAATTTTTAAATATATTTGTTAATCCTTTGCCAGTCCCCTTCGGAGAAACCTTACCAGAGATAGTACTAGTGGACCTTGAGCCTGGAGGGTGGCTTCAGTTCAGATCCTGAGCCAGCAAGTGTTGGCTATGGGACCTCAGGCAAATGGCTCTATATTTCTGAGCTTCAGTTTCCTGGTCAGTAAAATGAAAATAACAGGATCTATGTCGTGTAAGGCTTACACGAAGACTTAGGTGTTCAATTCTCAGCACAGAAACTGGCAGGGGGAGCTTGCTCAGTAAATGGTAGCCATTGTCATCATTAGCAGCAAATATTTTCGTTCTAGGAGAAGAAAGTGACTGCGAAATGTCAAGCCACTTGCTCAGGGTCACACAGCTTCTAAGAATCTCAATCTGAAGGACAGTGGGAGTTAGAAGGAAGTCAGGGACTGGGGAAGTTCCAGAGAAAGAACAGGAGGTCTGGGCACTGTGAGGAGGTCTGGGAGGGAGGCCGCTAGGAATATGCTGGAATATGCTAGGCTGTGGAAAAAGCAATGGGAAGAAGGATTATGGGTTCCTTGAAGCATCTGGGCCCCAAGAGCTTGGGAAAGGTTTGGTGATTTGGGTACCCTTTTTCACTCTCTGGTAGAAATAAGTAGAAATAAGAAGACTTCAACTTCACACAAGCAGGCTCCCCGGCGTCCCCCACCTACCCCACCCCCCACATCTCTGGTCAAAGGATTTGCAACACAGCTGTATTCGTTTGACTGTTTTTGTTGGCATAGTCCCCATCTGATGATCTTCACACTTAGTTCTCACTTCCTGATGTGTGTTACAGTTTTAACACTCAGGCCTAAAGTTCTAAAGTGCCCTCCCTGTTCTTTCTGATCCACCAGAGATTGCCCTCCTCCAGTTCCCAGGCAGAGTGACCTGGGCACCTACCACAGAATCCCAGCTCATAAGATCTCACCACAGCTGGCCAACCTTGGTCCATGGCAAGAGATTCTTTCTGAATTTTGTATTTTGACAGCCCGTGGACTTCCTTTCTCTCCAGGAACAGCAGAGAGTCAGCCCTTGTCCTTCCAGCACACACCTAGAGCCCCCAGACAGAATCCGCAGGTGGAAAGATGGTGTTGCTTTGGGTGTCACAGAGATGGGTAAGGGGCCTGTTAACTTGGGTGCTCAGTTCATTTATGGTCATTTGATGGAGGGGAAATCCAAAGAGTCATTTCTCCTTCTGAGGCTCAATAGAGGAACTTGCGGTCTCATGAAGAGATCACATGCACAAACTATTATTCCTGCAGAACATATGGAATTGATGTACAGATAAGGCTGTGTGACTCCAAGACGCCACTGTACCTCTCTGGGCCACAGTGAGGGGTGGAATGGATGACCTCTAACTGTCCTTTCACATACAGATGATCTGCAATTATATGTGAGCTTGAGGTTGGTTGAAGACTTTATGGCTAGGACTTCTGCTTGTTTTTCATGTGGCTCCATTCAGCTTGACTACCCATGTTCTTCCATAAACCTCGATTATTTTATATTAATGCTATGAGTGACATTATGTACTTGGTGTGTGTGTGTGGCACAGGGAAAGTGTGCACATTCCAGGTTGGTCAGAGTGTGGAGACAGAGCGTGTGTACGTGTGTGTGTGTGTGTGTGTTGGACTTTGTGCTGGTGAGGCTGGAAAAAGCAGGAGCCAGGCAACGAACAACCCAAAGGCCATGCTCAAAGTCAGGAATTTATTTTGGGACAAAGAAGAGCCACCAAAGGGTTTTTAATGTATGTTTTTCTCCCTGCATTTCCTCCTTTTCTTTTCCGAATGACACTGTCTTGGTGAGGTCTCCCCTGACCACTCTGTTTAAAACTTCAGCCCCCTTTGTGTCCCTTGTCCTGCCTACTCTGCTTTATTGGTTTTCCATAGAATGTATCACCTTGTAGCACTCTATTTAATCTGGTTATTCATAATTCCTTTCCACTCACATGGAAGCTGAAGGACAACAGGGATTTCTGTGTTTTTGTTCAGAAAGGCACGCCCAGTCCCCAGAATAGTTCATGCCACAAAGCAGACTTTCAAGAACCATTTGTTGAATGTATGAATGAAGCCAAGCGGGCAAACACTCTGTGCTTCATTGCTTCAGAGGAAGGAAGTAGCGGAAACAGAAGCAATCTCTGAGATGGGGTGGGTTTTGTTTTTCATGAGAATTGTGGCAAGTTTTAGGGAGTTTGCGAGAGAAGTGAGAAAATAATTTATAGCGAAGCATGAGGGAAAGCTGGGCTGCTCTCCCACTCCCCTCAACCAAATACCATGGCCTGGAATAGGAAGTGAGAACTGAGGGGCCTGGAGCAAGGGGCCCCGCTGGAGGTGGGGGCAGTGGCAGCAGGTGGCACTAAGCAAACTGGACAGAGGCTCCTTGCCCTCGGGTGGGGAAGGAGCAGCTGAGACACCAAGAGGTCTTGTAGCCTGGGACAAAGATTGCAAACCCAAGCATGGCCCTGCCTCCTGAACTCACAGACCCTGGGCAAGAGACCACCAATCACACAAATAAACATACAATCCACTTAGAGGGAGTTTAAAAAGAAAAATGTGAGGTCTCCTTCAGGAAGCCCTGGTCTTGAGTTGTGAGATCTTGGGAAAACCTAAACAGAGGACAGGCAGGTGGGTGACAATATCGAGGAGGGCACCCTACCCTTCAGCCCTCTTCCTTTTCACTTTCTCCGCTGTGAATACCTTTCCCTGATCACCTAGGGAGTTTAGATCCACCTGATTCCTCTTGTGTAAACGTCTAGCTGGGTCCCCTTTGACAATTCCCCATACCACTTTCCCTCTGTTTGCAAAGGCTCTAGTTATCTCCCTGGATTCCTGCAACAAGGGGCCAGGAGGGTCATAAAATATAGTTTTGCAAGATGGAAAGAGTTCTGGAGATTGGTTACACAACAAGGTAGATGTACTTAACACTTCTGAACTGTGCATTTAAAAATGGTTCAGGTGGTAAATTTTATGTCATGTGTTTTTTTTATCACAGTTTAAAAAAAATCAAGCACCATTCATACATTGGAATATTATTTAGCAATAAAAAGGAATGAAATACTGATACATGCTACATGTTTGAAACTTGAAAATGCTATGCTAAATGAAAGAAGCCAGTCACAAAAGGCCACATTTTATATGATTGCAGGTATATGAAATATTCGGAATTCGCAAAACTATGGAGATGGGAAACAGACTATTAGTTGCCAGGGGCTGGAGGAAAGGAGGAATGGGTTTGAGATTTATTTTTGAGTGACGAAAATGTTCTGAAATTACAGTAGTCCCCCCTTATCTGTGGTTTCAGTGGTCTGAAAATATTAAGTGGAAAGTTCCAGAAATTAGCGATTGTAAATTGAATGCTGTTCTGCGTAGCATGATGTAATCTCGCTCTGTCCTGCTCCTTCCCACTTGGGACATGACTCATCCCTTTGTCCAGCATCTCCATGCTGTATATGCTCCCTGCCCGCTGGTCACGTAGTAGCCATAATGGTCCCAAAGCACAAGAGCGGTGATGCTGGCAATTCACATATACCAAAGAGAAGTCGTAAGGTGCTTCCTTTAAGTGCAAAGGCAAGTATGTACCAGAAAAACATATATAGGGTTTGGTACTATCTGTGGTTTCAGGCATCCATTGGAGGTCTTGGAACATACCCCCCAGGATAGAAGGGGACAACAGTAAATAGTGGTGATGGTTGCACAACTCTGTGACTATACTAAAATTGTACAGTTTAAAAGGGTGAATTTTGTGGTAAGTGAATTGTACCCCAATAAAGTTTTTGTTGGTTTGTTTTTTTCGTTTTTTGTTTTTGTTTTATTTTGTTTTATTTTTTTGTCTTTTTTAAGGCAATGAAGTCTCCACTTTGTTCCCTACGTCTCTCACTTTCAGGACTCCGAGCTGCCAAGTATTAAAAAATCTGAATTCTCTGGGGCCACCATTTTGTGAGGAAGCCCAAGCCATATGGAGGGACTCTGGGTAAGTGTTCCCGTTGGCAGCCCAAGTGATCTCTCAGCCAGCATCAGCTGCTAGCCAGGTGAGGCAAGCCGTCCTTGAGGTCCAGTCCAATGGAGCCTTCAGTTGTCTACAGCCTCAGTGGACATCTCAGTGAAGTCGCATGAGAGACTCTAAGCAAGAACTGTCCAGCCAAGTCCTTCCCAAATTCTTGTCCCACAAGATCTTGAGCAAAATAAAATGACTGCTCGTTTGGAGGTAGTCTGTTAAACATTAATAAAGAACAAGAACACTTATAATCCAGCTGATTTCTTCTTCATCCCTCAGGCTCATCGGTGGAGGTGAGGTGAGTCCAGGGGTGGAGTGTGTCCTTAACATTTTCTTTTTCTGACGGTGTTGTTGGTGGTTGTTTTTCAATTAGCCATTTGTTTATTTATTTATACGGCCTGCTCTCACACAAAGGCTTGTGTGAGGCAGCTCACAGGGAGGCAGTCAATAAAAGATAAAAAATGAAGTAAGTGAGGGGAAGAGTCCCAATGATCAGGGAAGAAAAGCAATGAAGTTAGAAAGGCCCCTGAGGATAGTGAGGTTAGCCTGAGTGCACAGGGGTTGCTCACCAGTGGCAGCCACGTCAGGGTTGTGGTATGGGGTTCCTAGGCCCTGTTGGGGCCCGTCCCAGTGTGGGCTCTCAGGGCAACCCCAGGAAATGTGCTAGTAGGAGTCACATGTAGGCAGTTGTACGTTATCTTCAACGCCGTTGTCCCTTTCAGAGGCCGGGAGTTTGGGTTCTGCGCTCTGTTCTTCCTTAGAAAGATGGTCAAGGCCCAAGGTCCTCCCTGCCTGAGACCTCTCCGCAATGGCTCTGTCACCACCAGGACCCTAAGGTTTTTCTTTGCTCCTGAACATAACCCTTCTCACCCTGGGTTGTTGAGCACCCAGCAGGCAGCTCCTGGGGTTCCTGTAGCCTGTTTCCTAGTTGTCAGGGAGCTAGGACTATGCTGCTGCTCTTTCTCCCTGCTGCCTCCCCCAGGTCTGCCCCCCATGTTCCAGTAGAGAGCCCAAAGGAATGCAGGGTGCTCTTAAGTGCCTCTAGACCCTGCATCCATCCCCCTCTGGAGCCTGCTGGAACGAAGGCCAGCGTGGGCCAGCCAGACTGCCATGGGGGTATATTACTTTCCTACGACTGCTATAACAAATTACCACAAATGTGGTGGCGTTAAAACAACACCTATTTATTCTCTTACAGTTCTGGCATATTTATTCTCTTACAGTTAGAAGTCTGAAATCAGTTTTACTGGGATAAAAGCAAAGTGTTACTCCTTCCAGCATCTCTAGGGGAGAGTCCCTTCCTTGCCCTTTCCAGCCTCTGCAGCTGCATTCCTTGGCTTTCAGGAACCTTCCTTTATCACCGAAGCCCTCAGTGTAGCATCTTCAAATCTCTCTTCCAATCTCATAAGGCCTTCTCTCTTCTGTGTCGAGTGTCAAGTCTCTGCCTGCCTTTCTCTTTGAAAGACATGTGTGATCACATTTAGGGCCTACTCAGATCATCCAGAATATGCGCCCCATCTTGAAACCCTTAACTTAATCACATGTGCAAAAGTCTCCTGGGCCATTTAAATTAATATTCACAGGGTCCAAGAATTAGGACCTGGATATATATATATATATATATATATATATATATATATATATATAAAGATTTTATTGGGGAAGGGGAACAGGACTTTATTGGGGAACAGTGTGTACTTCCAGGCCTTTTTTCCAAGTCAAGTTGTTGTCCTTTCAATCTTAGTTGTGGAGGGTGCCGTTCAGCTTCAAGTGGTTGTCTTTTTCAGTCTTAGTTGTGGAGGGCGCAGCTCAGTTCCAGGTCAGGTTGCCGTTGCTAATTGCAGGGGGAGCAGCCCACCATCCCTTGCGGGAGTTGAGGAATCGAACTGGCAACCTTGTGGTTGAGAGCCTGTGCTCCAACCAACTGAGCCGTCTGGGAGGCAGCTGAGCTCAAGGTGCCATGTTAAATTTTAGTTGCAGGAGGTGTGGCCCACCGTGTGGGACTCGAGGAATTGAACTGGCAACCTTGTGGTTGAGAGCCCACTGGCCCATGTGGGAATCGAACCGGCAGCCTTCGGAGTTAGGAGCACGGAGCTCTAACCGCCTGAGCCACAGGGCCGGCCCGGACCTGGATATTTTGAAGGGCCATTATTTAGCCTGTCATAGGGGTCACGAACATGTACAATTTTCTTGTCTAGAAGGGCCTTTAGCCAAACCAGAGTGAGCAATAGAACTACAGACAGCTGAGAAAGAAAAGAATAGTCTGTTTGAGACTCACTGGGAAGAAAGTTCTGTGTAGACCCATTCATTCTGGAAGCCAAGGTGGAGGAGGGTGACACCTCTAAGATCTCTTAGGACAGGCTCCCTGCCTGACTTCATGGGCACTTAGGATTTGAGTTGTCTTGACAAACTTCTTGCACACCTGTCGTGAGGTTGTCCACTCCAGCGGCCAGGCCCTGCACACGTGCCTCCTGCAGGAAGACTGGGGGGCTTTAAAGAGTTCCCATCAAAACTGCATTGAGCTCTGAAGGCCAGCCCCTCCGACTGTTCCACATTTTAGAGTAAAAACTTCTGAAAAATAGAGTTCAGCTGATGACAGCAGATTCACAAATGCTTTTTTAAAAAATTGTGGTAAAATACACATGACATGAAACTTGCCATCTTAACCAGTTTTAAGTATTAACTACATTCATGTTGTTGTGCAATCAATCTCCAGAATTTTCCAACTTGCAAAACTGAAATTCAACCTATTAAACAAGTCTCCGTTCCCCTCTTCCCTCAGTTGGCAGCCACCATTCTACTTTCTGTGTCTATGAATTTGACTACTTTAGGTACATCATGTAAATGGAATCACAACATTTCCTTTGGTGAATGGCGTTATTCCACGGAGCATTATGTTCTAAAGTTCTATCCATGTTGTAACGGGTCAGAATTTCCTTCCTTTATAAGGTTGAATAATGTTCCATTGTATGTAAATGCCACATTTTACTTATCTATTCATCTGTTGATGAATACTTGGGTTGTTTCTGCCTTTTGTCTATTACGAATAGTGATGCTTTGAACATGGGTGTACAGACACAAATGTCTTTTAAAAGTGAGTGCTTGTCAAGACTCTTGATCCTGCGCTGCCAGTTCTTAGGGAAAGGAGGTGTGAACTGACCCCCACCCCACTCCTTCCCTGTGTAGGGTCCATGCTCCAGGCAGCATCCTGAATGTGTCCCTAAAAATCTCAACCTGACCCTGACTGTACATTATTTCTTAATCTTAGGGAAGATTAGGCAAAGCAGGTTTCAGCTTGTGTATGGAAATTTTCCTCTGCAGTAGGTTTCTCTCCTGTTGGTAAGAAATCACCTGATTTTCACCCCTGGTAACCTTAAAACAAGCCAAACAGGCATCTTGTTAAAATCCAGTTGTTTATCTACTATGTATGTTTTGGCTCCTAATATATTATAAATCAAATGATAATGTGATACTGGAGGAAGAACCCAACTGGGGAAAAAGAAAATGTTCTGATTTGTTTACCTTATCTCGTGAAGTACATAAACTACTCATTTGAAGCAGATGGACTACGGATATTTGACGACTTTTAACTGACAAGAAACCTGGCAATGTTATACAGGTCAACCAATAGCTGAGCCAATTGTAAGTAAAACTCTTTCCTCCGCCTGGGTCTGAGGGGGAAGGGAGCCAATGAAACCTGCCTCTGACACAATTGCCTTGGGAGAGACGGAAGCTTGTTCTGTTCTGATGTAAAAGTTGTTTTTCTGGTTGGGGGCAGGGGTGTGGGGCCTTATAAAGAGTCTGAGCTCTGGCCACAGTCCAGGCAGCAGTGGTTAGTATTACATGCACCCTTCAGGATAATAGCTGTGAGACGCAGTCCAATCCCTTCAGCTGTCTGGAAAATGTGACCCTGGTAACAAGTTAGTGGCTCAGGAGGAGTCCATTTATGTCATGTATGTTTTGAGCAGCTTCTATCCGATGAGGTAGCGTGCACAGACCTCCACTCTGTCCCTACTCATCAGGGCTTGGGGTGGGGTGGGGGCTGGACAATCAGTGCTGTTTCTGTTTTTTTATTTGTGGTTGATATTCCCCATGTATAAGGTTTTGTTTTTTAAGTGAGTAGTATTAAAGAATACTTAGTTGAACCGAATGAAGGATGTGTGTCAATTTGGCAGTGAATAGTTGAAGTTAACCCACAGATGTCACATCGCAACCGTGACTCGAGCAAATCCAGAGAATCAGATGAGAAGTAGTTGATGCTTCATTTGACACCCTGAACTGTTTGGGTCCCAGATATTCTAGGACAAGAAACCACATGGAGGTTTAGAGGTCAGGGAGACGTTTTGCTCTGAGTACCCAGAGGTGCAGGCATTTCTCCCAAACCTGCCCGGTTATCCTTTTCTGAGAAATTACAAGTGGTTGGCAGGGAGAGATCAGCCAAGCATCATGGATGAGGGGCCTCCTGCATGTGAATGACAATGTGGATATATGTACGGTGAGTGTGTGTACATGTCAGAATTGGAGAGAATTTAAAGACATGGACACATGTATTTCTCTTTCAGAGGGATAAATAGTAATGGATGTTCCCCCCTGCAACGAACACCCCACTCCACTGCACCCCCGGACTGAGGCTCAGGAGGCCTGTGCTGTTGCCCAAAATTCTGGCATATATTAAGGATGGCAATAGCAATAATGGTATCTAACAATTATTGCACTTTTACTCTGCACCTGATTGTATGCTAACAACTTCACATGGATTATCTTTTCTAATCAGCACAATAACTGATGCCATGATGACCCTCATCTTTTAAGAGAGGCCAAGTAGTTTGCTCAGGGCACGCAGCTGGTAAAGGATAGACCCCACGCAGTCTGATTCCAGAGGCTCCCCTCTGGAAACAAAATGGCCTTCCTTAGGGGACATATCAAGGTGCTCAATAAGTGAGGATTGTATATTGGTTGAGTGGAACAAGTGGTTCCCTGTGATTGAAAGCCCTCCCCTTCTCCGTCTGTCAATCCCATTTCAGAGCTCAGTTTCCCTGACCCACAGTTAGGACACTGCACTGTCTTATGGATACTTTTTTGAACGATTTTTGGTACTTTATTCTCATTCTTGCTTTAGCCATTCTTGACTTCCTTCCATTGTGGGCTCCTCCAGCACAGGCCTGTGCCCTTTTACTTCTGTATTTCCAATCCACTACCTCTAGACGTTTCCAGGCATATGGTAGATACTCAATCAAAGCTGGGTGGAGGGAATAGCAAAAAGCCAAAGATCATTTCTGAAAATTCCTCCCAAAGTGACCGCATAATGTATAGATATATGAGAGATATAGAAAATCATTTACCTATGGAACCATATATGCAGAAAAAAATATGTGAGTGAGTGAAGTTATGGGGAAAATACATTTTCCCAAAATGACTCTTACCCTTCCCTCAATTTTGACTTTGAAATAGGAGGTATAATTTAATAGGGTATTATTAATTTGCTCACTTAATGAAGTATAAGATACACTTTGGTGAGTTTTGACAAATGTATATACCTGTAAAACCATCACCCCAAACAAGACATACATTTTTCCATCACCCCTTCCTAGTCAATTTTCCCCATCACCCTTCTTGTCCTCTACAACAACAGTTGTTCTGTTTTTCTATCACTATAGTTTATTTCGCCTGTTTTAGAACATCGTCTAAGTAGAATCATACAGTATATACTCTTGTGTCTGGCTCCTTTTGGTAAATCTAATGTCTCTGAGATTTATTCATGTCTGTAGTTTATTTGTTCTTTTTATTTCTGAGTAATGTTCTATTGTATGGATATATTGTTTCCTGTTGATATATATTTGGGTGTGTCCAGCTACAGTGAACTCTCGTGTACAAAGGAGTCTGTGGACATATACTTTCATTTTTCTTGGGTAGTGAAACTGCTGCGTCAGACTATTTTCTTTGATACCCAGAGGTCCTTTGTAAGTGTTAGGAAAAAATTTTTTTTTCCAGAAATGTGACCACTTCACATGGCATGTCATCATCGTAGGGCCTGGGGATTTCCTGGAGCACAAACGCTTTGAGTATGTTGAGGGGTCCATCCCAGCACACTAGGCAGTGATTCAGGACTCAGAGTAGGCACAGAAAAAGGGAGGACAAAGAAAGAGTATGACTCTCACACAGAATTGTATGAAACACCTCTGAGGACTTCTGGTTTGAGCAAAGCAGTACAAGACTCTCAAATCACTTGGTCAGTGTAGTCCTTTGGAGTCAAGACTTGGCCAGAACTAAACAGGGTCTCGAAGACCATAGTTAGGTCTTCGCTGAGCTGTGTCCTAGCTGTGTGACCTTACATAAAGGTGCACAACCATCTCTGCATTTCAATTTCTAGCTTGCAGATGGAGATGTAAGCCTTGTGAAAAGAAGACAAACATTCTCTGCCTCCTGCACAGGGATGCTGTAAGGATAAACTAAGATAAAATCTGCCTGAGTTTCACCTTGACCAACTGTAAGGTGCCGTGCAACGTGAGATAGCACCACGGGAGAGAGGCAGGAACACATACAGGGCTTGTTTTGTGCTCTGACCACTGGCACTTCTTGCCATGAGGACTCAGCTGCCCTTCTTTCAGAGGACTTTGGGCAAGGTTCGACACAAGGGACAATAACCCTTTGTGACCTGCCAGCTGGGCCTGGCTGTCCTTCTTCACTGTGTGCATCTCTGCAATGGGGGACTGTCAGGCTCTCTGGTTCTTTACACCTGCAGAAGCGTCATTCTCCAAATCACAGCCCCCTCCCCACCCTCCACACAATGTGTCCTCAACTCGTTGGCCCTCACTGATCTTTATCACCCAGGTAATTCTCAGGCCACTACTGCAGATGACAAAAGGGTGAATATTTTATGAAAAGTCCATTTGGGGTGGTTCTAGCCAAAGAGGTCATGGATAAATCTTAAAGAGACATAAAAGGTGAGTGCAGGCAGCGTTAGAGAATAGCTCCTTATTGAGTAGCTATAAATGCTCACAACCACCTTATAAGTTGGGCACTATCATTATCCTTACTTTACAGATGAGGAAACTGAGGCACAGTTTAAAGGGAAGAACACAGGACTAAGAGTCTTGGAACCTGATGGTTCCACTGTTGTCACTGCCATGGCTACTGCCTAGTCACATGGTCTTGGGTCTCAGTTTCCCTTTCAGTAAAATGACAGTGGGATGATCTTCCTTTAAACTTTGACATCTTTTCCAGCATTAACATCCTGCGAATCCGTGTCTGACTCTGGGTGAAGCATATATCCTCTCTGAAACTGTTTTCTCGCCTGTAAAATGGGGCGAACCATTACCAGCCGTGTAGTCTTCCCTGCAAGGCTGTTGTGACAGCATCCTGGGAAGGGGGAATTATGCTGAGATGCTGAGTGAGTGTCTCTGTTGTCTCTTCAAGGACCCCCGAGCCTCTGGGAAATGGTGGGAACTTGTAAAAAGCAAGCAATCAGGCACTCCCTTACAGTCTTCCCTATTCTCTTGGTCAGGAGTGGGCAGAAGAAACAACAGAGATGACGGGACATTTTGACCTGATAGGGCCTTAAGATCATCTTGTGAACTACTTTCCATTTGATAGAAGAGAAAGCTGATGCCAGTAAGGCTAGTGCTTTCTCTGAGGACACCTAGAGAGGGAGGGAAGAGCTGGACTGCAGCCCCGGCTTGTGGATTCCAGGTCAATTCTTCTGTCAGCATCAAGATGCTCAGTGTGCAGAAGAGAATGCTGCATCGCTCCCTGGGCCTCATTCTCTGTCTGGGTTTGATTCCTGTCTAGCTACATTTCAGGTAATTAGTAGTCACGTGTGGGCCAGCCTGGTAACTCAGGCAGTTGGATCTTCGTGCTCCTAATTCTGAAGGCTGCCGGTTCGATTCCCATATGGGCCAGTGGGCTCTCAACCACAAGGTTGCCGGTTCAACTCCTCGACTCCCGCAAGGGATGGTGGGCTGCACCCCCTGCAACCAGCAACGGCAACTCGACCTGGAGCTCAGCTGCGCCTGACACAACTAAGACTGAAAGGACAACAACTTGACTTGGAAAAAAAGTCCTGGAAGTACACACTGTTCCCCAATAAAGGCCTATATATATAAAAAAAAATAGTCACGTGTGATTGCTGGCTACCATCCTAGACAATTGCAGCTCCACAGAGAAGTGATGCTGTTTTAACGGGGATTGGCCACTGAATGGAGCTCTTGAGAAAAGTCTCAGACACAAGAAGGAGATAACTTTTTACCCCTGTCCTTACCTCACCTTACCCCACCCTCAGAAGACCCATTACAAAGAGCTGCAACTTGGCCCAGGCACAGACTTCCTGGAGCACTGTAGATGATCTCTCATACCCCCACGGGCAGCCGGGGCATTGCAGCGGTTCAGCTGAGCCAGGTGGTGGGTAGAGAGGCCAGCTGGAACCGAATGCCCTCCAGTCCTGTTTGGCTTCCAGGTTATACAAGGGGAGGTGTTGTCTTACAGTGCCTGTGGGAAATTTGTGCAGAATTTTACAAAGAAGTTTAGATAGCCAAGCCGATGTTATCAAAGCTTTACTAGGAAAAGGCAGAATATACGCCTGTGACCCATTTCTTAAGAAAAAACATTTGAAAAGAAGGCAGAAGCTAAATAATCTGGTAGAAAATTCTAGCTAACCCTGAGTTCTCTGGCCACTGCCTATTCCTCTTCTGTTTAGGAACGACACAGAACACCTGCCACCATCTGTGAAGGAAAGCACAATGTGAGTTCCTACAACCTGCACTGTGACCCTTCTTTGAGCTTCTTAGGTTTGCTGGGAGCCCCTGAACAAGCTGGGTTCTCTCCTAGGAGGTAGTCTATTTCCTGAGTGTGACCTTCTCGGTGTGGCCCTGCAGGTGGCCCTGCAGGGCAGTGGTACAGCAGAGGGAGAGAGAAGTGCCTGCCAGGGATCTTGGGACCAGGCTTGCCAAGTACAAAAATACTATTTATCTGAACATCACACAAATTTATCTTTGCTTCATATAACACCTAAACATAGGCTTTCAAAGATCAAGTGACTCTGCTTGTTGCTTTTTTCCCAACAATGATTCAGGGACCCAGGTACTATCTATTTTGTGGATTTGCCATTGACAATATGTGGCTTCAAATCTGGCTATAGGGTTTGGGCGGGCCTCTGCCACTTGTAAGGGGTGAAAAATCATGTCACCTCATGTGGGGGTGTTTCCATGGGCCAGGCTGGTATGGGGCAGACGTTATTCCTAGCCGCAAACACGTGGCCTGAACTCATTCACATGGCCATACCTAAGAATAAAGACGCTGTGAAATGGACTCTAAATTTGTGATTAAGGATAAGGGGAGACAAGTTTGGTGAATAAGAGCACTGTTGATTTGTATACTATGTGCATTAATGCTGTTTTTAGAACGAACATATTTTTGCTTGTGCACATTTTATCCAATAAAACTCTGACTCAAATATCTGGTTCCATATATTAAACCCAGGAAGCCGGCTTGATCGAAGAAGGCAAGGATATCAATCAATATAGTTCAGTGTGTGGAAGGCCCTGATCTCCCATCATTTCAGGGTGACTATTACAATTATTTGGGTCCCAGTGTTTGGAAATAAATCTTCTAATTGTGACCCTGGTGACTGGCCCAGGTGTCAGTAGTCTTCCTGAAGTATATATGAATGTATGTATGTATATATGTACATACGTATTTTTCTTCTTGAAGTTTTAAAACCCAGTGTGGTTCCAAAAACCCGTTCACCTGAGAAGTCAGTTTTTTGATAATTTTGCTCAAAATCACAAATTTCATATCCCAAGCCCTACCTTTACTGGGCACATAATTTAGATCCCAAGAGATCACAAATGAAAATATTAAGTGGATTATTACTGACTTGTACTCAGTGAAGGTGCTGTGCTCTCCACCTGTGATATTATGATTTACAATAAGAAAGTGCCAAAAAACATGTATACACATCTTAAGAAAGGAAAAAACTATTAAAATTGTAATACTCAATATATACCAATAACAAAAGATGAATACAAGTCCTGTTTGACTTCTGCAATTACAAGAGGTGCTCAAAGTGGTTACCATCAGCGTCCAGACACTTCTGATGACGGTGGCGAAGTACTGCTTGAGCAACGTTGAGTAAAGTGTCTACTTGTACACACTTTTTTGGCAACCCCCCCCACCCGTATGTCTTTGGTCTTGGTCCCATTTTTGGCGTAGAGCTCCTAAAACAATTGTTGTTTCCTAAGTGATGAGAGTGATAAAGGTGTCTTGTTATGTTAATGAGGTGATTTGAGAAAGCACTTAGGTGGGGGCTAGTTGCCAGGGGACCCAACCATATGATTAGAGGGTTGGAACTTTTAATTCCAACCTCTGACCTCCAGGTAGGGGAGAAGGGCTGGAGGTTTAATCCATTGCCAATGATTTAATCAATTATGCCTATGTAATGAAGCCTCCATAAAAACCCAAAAGGAGGGTGTTGGGAGAGCTTCCATGTTGGTAAACATGTGGAGATTCAAGGAGAGTGGATCTCTTCCATCTAGCTGTTCCTGAGCTATATAGCCTTTTATAATATATAGTAATCTAGTGAGTAATATGTTTCTCTGAGTTCTGTGACCCGCTCTAGCAAATTAATTGAACCCAAGATGGGATCGTTGGAACCTTCAAATCTATAGCTGGTTGGTCAAAAGCACAGGTGACAACATGGACTTGTGTGCGATTGGTACCTGGAGTGGGGGCAGTCTTGTAAGACTGACCCTATAAAGCTGTGGAGTCTGATGCTATCTATAGGTAGATAGTGTCAGAATTGAGTTGGATTGTAGGCCACTCAGCTGGTGTCAGAGAATTGCTTGGTGAGGTGGGGAAAAACACAGCCACACATTGGAATTGGTAGTAGAATCTTACCACTTTTAACCGTGCTCTTATCACGACCCGCTGCACATCCGTGGCCCTGCGTAAGTGCCAACCCTCTGGGTTTCAGAACGGCCAAGATGGGGAAGTCCTGTGGGCTCTAAGGAAACCAGAACAGTAGCAAGTATAGCTAATAGGACCCCCAACATCTCTTTATCTGCCAAACATTTATATTTCCCACAAAATTATTGTGGGAAGTATAATTCGATCATTTACCATCATTCATTCTGGAATTTCCTGTCTTGCAGAGTTTGTGTCCACAACATTGTGTCCCATTGCTGTTGCTGTGTTGCTTTCACTCAACTGCATGGTATGAGTACTAGAAATCCTAAAAAAAAAAAAAAAAAAAAAAAAAAGCTTTGACCACTTTCCTTAACAGGCAATTGTATGGGAGCATCTGAAGATTGTTTGTGTGCTTGTTTTTAATTATAATAGTCTCTACATACCGTTGCTAAGTAGAAAAATCGCTGTCTAATCTATGCTAATATGAAGAGAGAGAAAATTGTCCTTTCCAAATGTCTCCTGTCTGGGATGCTTACTTCTATCCAGGTACCAGAGGCCCATGTGAGATGAGTAACCTCAAGAAGACTGTGCCTCTGTCTTTTAACTTCTACCAACTGGGGAGAGAGCTTCTCAAAGTGTGGTCACAAGATCAGCAGCATCAGCATCATTTGGGAACTTGTTGAAAATGCAAATATCTGTCCCAGGGTCCCAGCCTGGATACTACTGGGTCAGAGCAGTAGGGGCAGGGCCATGCAATCTATGTCTCAATGAGCCCCCCAAGGGATTCTGATGCAGGTTCAGGTTTAAAAAGCACTGAAGCATGATATTCAGGTGGATGTGGGATAGGGACTTCATTGATGGCAGGTGATAAGCATCCTAACACAAAGCTCTGGGAGTGGGTCATTTTATTATGATTTTTAAAAATGTCAACATAAAATAATTTTGGGGTTTATATAAATATTGGTTTTAGGAAAAACAGCCAATTTTCTTGTTTGTATACATTGTATCCTAAGAATATCTTACTCAAGATGTGAATTCAAACATTAAACACATAGGGCTGGCCCGGTGGCTCAGGCGGTTAGAGCTCCATGCTCCTAACTCCGAAGCCTGCTGGTTTGATTCCCACATGGGCCAGTGGGCTCTCAACCACAAGGTTGCCAGTTCAACTCCTCGAGTCCCTCAAGGGATGGTGGGCTCTGCCCCCTGCAACTAAAATTGAACACAGCACCTTGAGCTGAGCTGCCGCTGAGCTCCCGGATGGCTCAGTTGGTTGGAGCGCATCCTCTCAACCATAAAGTTGCTGGTTCAACTCCTCGAGTCCCACAAGGGATGATGGGCTGTGCCCCCAGCAACTAGTAAGGGCAACTGGACCTGGAGCTGAGCTGCGCCCTCCACAACTAAGACTGAAAGGACAACAACTTGACTTGGAAAAAAGTCCTGGAAGTACACACTGTTCCCCAATAGAGTCCTGTACCCCTTCCCCAATAATAATAATAATAATAATAAATCTTTAAAAAAAAACAACAAAAATTAAACACATAGAGGGGAAGTGAAGCATTCCAGTCATTCCTGGTACTGAAACATTGTGAATATTTTATTTTTTTATTTTTTATTTTAAGACTATTTTTATAGGGCAGTTTAAGGTTCAGAGCAAAAACTAGAGGAAGGTACAGAGATTTCTCATATACCTCTTCCCCCATCCCCACATGCATAACAGCCTCCCGGTTATCAACACCAGAGTGGTCCATTTGTTACAATTGATGAAACTACATTGCCATGTCATGATCACCCAAAGTCCATAATTTACATCTTGGTTCTCTCGTGATTGTGCATTCTGTGGGTGAGGAGCTTATTTTTCAATCGTAATATTTTGTGAGGGTAAAGGATATATCCCTTTAATAAGTGACGACCGTAAAGGGGCGCGTGGCGACCGCTAAACCGTAGGCTCGGAGCACCGTTCACTGCTTCGTAACGGCCAGCAGAGGGCCTCCAAGTGGCGTCTCAGTGGGTGCGGGCGTCGCCCTCATCCTGGGTCCTGGCGAGGTGGCGCCACTTTCGGAGTGAGAAGTCGAGTTGGGTTTTGCCACAAAGGTCTGGCTGCGCGCTGGAGGGACGTTGCCCAGGCTTCTCCAACCCGTGGGAGATGCGGAAATAGTGAGTAAAAAGCTGCCTATCTGGGCACTGACTGCCCACGGCGTACTTGGCGGGGCTGAGATCTCCCCGCAAGATTTTCTGAAATACTGAGCACAGAACCTCCGGTTTCCTGGACTTTTCCCATCCTTTTATTCTTGACTAATAGAACATTTTAGTGAGACTTATTTTTACAAAAATATCACTTATCGAAGCGTTTGGAGACTCAAACCACCACATGCTGTACTAATTTTTCATATTCAGGACTGTTCTGGGGAGAAATACTAACAAAATCAGAGCAAGGGAAAACGTTACCTACAACATATAAATACTGGGACCTTCCATTTGAATGAGATGGGGACACGGCCTGTGCCTAGGAGAACCATGTGACATAATCACTTTTTTGGTGGAAATAATGGAGTTTACAAACTTGTGTCCACCGGCCACCGTTGGGCCTTACCATATAGCTGGCCACTGGCATTTTTATGTCAATGTCATCTTTTCCCAATTTATAATAATTTCAAAAGCTAGATCATATCCAAATGTTTCTTTCATTTCAATAATGTCAATGTAATTTTCTTCTGTCATTTAACACATCATTTTATGACAAACATGCCAAAAAATCTGACACATGAGCTCATGATGGGGGTCCATCTGTCATACAGTCAAAAAATAAAGAGAGGTGTTCTGCTCCTTAATTCACATTGGTATTTCAGATCTAACATGATTTCCCAGTGCATTGTGTATGCATTTTGTTATACAAATTTTGTTACACGAATAAGCCACAAATCCCTTTGTATCATTTACTATACAATTAGCTCTATAGATTTTATATCTTCTTGTACAACTTTTTTGAACATTTCAGCATTGAGGTCAAACAATTTCTTGTGATCTTCTAAGAAGTAAATCATGTTTGGCACGAAACATGACATCTAAAATTACTCGCACTTTTTCTGCTATTTTTGTTTCTCGGATGTTATTGTTTTTGCAAGGCATCATTTATTAAAATACTAGGTTGGATACTTAAAAAGCCTCCTGTTTTAGAAAAGCATGATGAAACATGGACCTGTAATGACTGGTGGCATTTTGACCTGTGGTAATGCTTCCCTTCTCAGGGTTCGTAATCAGCAGGGAGACCTTACTGTCCAATTCAAAGTTAAAATGGAGACATAACAGGTAAATATCTATGGTCTCTCCTGTTTCTAGGCCCCACACCGATCAGCACAGGAAGATCACAGAGGACTCTTCCACCCCGAAGGCCAACTGTATGCACCGAGGATGAGATCCTGCACAATGGCGTACAGAATGGTGTAAGGAGGGCACAGGACACTTACCAAAGAGGGACGTTCCAGCCTGAAAATCTCCCTGCAGGCACTGTCCTTGTGCTGTACGAGACAACCCACACTCCCTCCGCCAGGATGCAACCCTGCACTCCATAGTGTCCTTGTCACCAGCAGGTGACCTGGCCACCCAAAACCTTTTCCTCACTCTCTGCCTCATTTCCCCAAGGTGCTCTGTGTGGATGCAAGGGGAACATTCTCACCAGTGATGGCTGCCTGACTCTTTGACCTGTAGTAACACCATGGAAACATCCAATGTGAAGTCTGCATGGCAGGGGCTTCCCTTCCTCAAGGTACACACTCAGTGGGGAGACCTCATTGTCAAATTCACAGACATGGAGATACTCACACCGCAGTTGGCCTGATTCTGGGACATGGTTGGGTCAGCCCAGGACCCCCCCACAGCAATACTCAATCCCACTCAGTGCTCAGCCAGAACTGTGTCCATGTGGCACTGGACACTATTCCTGTTCCTGACACCCTTCTGGGGCGAGGTTGGCGGGAGATGTGCCTGGCGCAGAGGTCCGATATTGAGTCTCTAGCTTTGAAGTAAGTCCCCATTGCAGTAGCTGGAAAGTAACCTGAACTTCTCGTGCGTACATTGTGATTCCTCATTTAAAGCTGTAAATGCCATGTGTCTCTCCCTCTCAGTTTCGCTAATAAGACCTTTTCTGATTTCCCCTCTCTTTGCCATCTCGTCAGGTAGAGGAAGAGGAGGAAAGGGTCCTGCCTCATCTTCCTCCAGCTGGCGCTGGTTACTCCACCCATAGTCACACCTTCTGCCCCTCACACTGGGTGTCTGAGCCCTCTCTGGGGTTGGGTGACGAAGAATATTCTGGAACCTTAAATAAGCCATTGAGTAAGAGACACTTGCCAGGTGGGAAGGAGCTTCACAGCTACCTTCCTGTCTGTTCCCCACTTCTCATCACAGAGCTGGTGTTTCTGGTCTCTTCTGTGTAGAGTATATGAGGGTGGAGGAGGGGGACCTATTGCAGGTGGGCCCCACCTTCAGCAGGAATGGGTGAGGGCTCTCAGGGACAATTGGCCTCTGTTCCTCACCACTGGGTTCCCTTTCTCCAGTCAATGTGAATGCAGGGTCCAGCCATGCCAAACTCCCACCTCCAAATTGTGTAAAATAAGAAGCTACTTGTCCCTCCCTCGTACTAATATCCAGCTGTGTCCTCCTTTGTAATCTCATTACACATGCAACCCATTCACACAGCTGTATGAAGTTAAAGGTGGTGAGGGAGCAGGACAAGGTCTGGTTTATCTATGTCTTTGGGTGGAGTTATTCTTCTCACAAAGAGAAGCTTTGGAATGTATTCTAGATTCCAGATTGTTCTTATATAAATGTATTAAGAAGAATGAAAATTTTAAGAAATGGGATCTCTGAGCAGGTGCAATGAAGACTAGAGATGGATAGGTGAGGAAGACCCCTGTCACCCCCTCCCTCTGGTCATGTGTGAGCAGTAAAGCAGGCCTCAGGAAGACTGAAGGGGACCCTTCCAGGCCCTGAGCCCAGGTCTGAGGATCCCCTGAATGTATACCCCCACACTGAACCCAGGCAATCCACCACACGTGGCCGCTAGAAGACACCAATATTGCAAAAAATCCCTGCTGATGAACAGGGCTGCTCCTCTTCAGAGGACTGCCAGCATGAGGGTCAATAGAGTTTATTACAGGGGTGCAAATGCTGCTTCTAGAGATGCAAGCCCTGTGTGGATGGGTGGAGAATGATTAATTTAGGATGGTGAAGGGAAAGCATCCTTCAAACCCATCAGGTGAAGATGGGGCAGCTGAGGGCCTCCTTGGTCTGTTGCCCACAGAGGCAGCTCTGATTTCTAGTGGTCTGGGGCTCTGTGCACATCCTGACGTGTGTCTGTTTGGACCATGGCTCTTTTTGTCCTTCCTTTTGTTCAGTGGATGAAAACCCCGACACAAATGACTCATCCTGTTTTATTTTACCCTTGGGTAGAACGTATGTCAAACGCCCATGAGTTTCTGCTGATTTCTTATCCTGGTCTCTGAGGCAATCAGCCAGGGAGATGGTTGCCTAAAACACAGGTTGATCGTGGAACCTTAGAGTTCCTGGCATTCGTGACCCTGTCTTTGACCTTCCTGTTGCCCGTCGGGGCATTCTGAGCTAAGGCCTGCTGATGTCAGCAGAATGTGGAATTCGTGCCTTTCCCCTGGGTAGGGAAGCAGGGAGCCTTGTAATGACCGCAACTTTGTTTGGTCCCCATCTGGGTCATGATGACATTCTTGGATGGGCTTTCCTCATTGCATTAGCTCTATAAACCACTTGCGTTTTGTGTGTAGGATCTGGTCGATAGCTGACTTGTTCTTCAGATTTAGTATCTGCCTTGTCCTAGAAACACCCCTGGTTTCTGGTGAGTCGCATACGCCTTTGGCCCCGCGCTGCCATCTTCTGCACCCTGTCCTGCTTTCCAGTGGAACAAAGCCCTCCTTGCATTTTAAATGTGCTTTTCAGTGGAGCACCTGACAAGTAATGGGGCACCTTTTCCCAGGATTCTCTACTAATCCCGTCCTGGGCAGGGGGCTCTTCCTTCTGAGGTGGGAGGTCCCCAGTCCTGCCTCCCCTCTTTGAGCTTTTCCTGCTAAGAATCTCCTGGGGTCTCTCTCTCTCTCTTTTGAATTGGTGAGAGATTCTTGACCTGTCTGCGGTCCTTGTAGTCAAAGGGCCCTCTCATGGCCTGGAATCCCTGAGATGGGTAAATTGTAAGAAGTTGGGTCTTGAAAGAAGAAGGCATATAGTGAGGAGAGAGGGCCCAAGGATAAAGTGGGGTGTACATGAGGGTCGGTTCCAGAATCCGGTTTCAGTCTGAGGGTAGAAGGGAAAGGGCAGGTGGAGAGTACGGGTGACAGGTGGCCCCTGACCAGTGCAGGATCCAGTGATAAAAATGGATCTGGCTCAGAGGGAGGTGGTGAAGTGGAAAGTAAAGGGATGTGTGCTGCAGGTGGAGGGTGGAGGCCAGAGTGAGTGATGACCCTGTGGGTCCTGAGGTGACAAAGATAGAGTCTACTCTTCCCCTGCTCCCCACATACAATGTCTACTTCCGTGGCTGCTCTGTCATACCCCTCAGAGAAGAGGTCTTGCTGTAATTGGTCCGAGGCTTGTGCTGGTGCAATGGGGATGGGTGGTTCATTTGTGTTCAGGAGTATAATGGGGACAGGCAAACCTGGCACGGGTCCCATGCCCCCATTTCCCTGCCTGCATGACACCCCGTGATCCCTCATCCAAGTCTTGCTTCCACAGCCCCTTACCGATGGTTCTGCCATTCACGACAAGGCCAGGCTGCAACCTGGAGTTCAGTGGGCCAGCTAGTAAGAGGGACACCTGAGGTTAGAGAAGAGTATGATCACCTTTCCCAAGAGAAAGTTGGTCCTGTGCCTCCATAGGACCTCTCAGGGGAGCTCTCCAAGGTGCAGTGGTGAAGGCAGGAGCAGGGGGATCCTTCAGTAGCTTTGGGGTCTGTGGCATTTGGATGCTAGTCCTCTGCACATTCACACTGTTTCGGAGATGACCAATCCAGTTATCCACCTACAGCTACACTGTCCTCAATTAGAAACATACACATGTCTATGATGTGCTTCAGTCAGTCATCATGGGCCAGTGTTGTCAGAAGTCTGTCAGAATCCTGTTATACTGCAGTTTTGCAGCATAAGGTCCACGCTGGAAATCTGAGTATTAACCATACCCAGTACAAAAGAAAGAGGAACAAGAGAACAACTTTTTAAAAAATGGAATGAAAAGTAAAAGGTATTAAATTGTCCATTTTTTCATACTTCATGAAAAAGAGAGAACCAGGTACTCAATTTCTGTACCTGGTTTGAGGCAGTAATGGGATGGTTGGTACACCTCCTACACTGCCCATCGTGTCCCTTTCACGTTTGTTTTGCTCCTCTGTTGGCCACCCTTCTTTCCATGGTCTTATTTCCTGGACATTCTCCTAGTTGTTTTTTTTAAAAGGGACCTGAGGTCGGTTACATGGGTAACAAGGCTTGAGAGAGGAAGCTATTTTGCAGATGACTTAGAAATTTAGGAGAAGAGAGATGTTCAAAGGGAAATGCTGCAGGAATTCTGTGTAATCATCGCATCCATCTTCCATGGACTTTTCTTAAGGAAACGGGCAAAGTTGTACTTAGTTCTTCATGCAGTGTGGGCCAAGAATGGAACCATAGATATTTGACTACAAATATAAATCTAATCATGTTATTTCCATGATTCAGTTGTTACTTGTAATTCTATAAATAAAATGCAACACTTTGGCATTTAAATGCTGATAATTTTCTTGTTTTGTTAAAAGTTTTACTATTTAATACCACAAATTGTCCACGTTAAGTATACAGTGACTTTTAGTAAATTTATATAGTTGTGCAGCCATCACTCTGATTCAGTTTTATGCACTTGCATCACCCTGAAAAGTTCCCTCATATCTGTTTATAATCCATTCTCACTCCCACCCCCAGATCAAAGCAAACACTGATCCAATTTGTCTCTATACTCATAGTTTTGAGTTTTCCAAAAATTTCATGTAAATAAAATCAGACAATATGTAGCTTTTTCTGTCTAGTTCTTCCACTTAACAAATTGTTTTAGAGCCATCCATGATGTTGCATGTATCAGTGGCCCATTGTTTTTTATTGCTGGGGAGTATTATACTGTAAGGATATACTACATTCACCAGTTGTGGACACTTGGGTTGTTTCCAGGTGGGTTTTGTTTGTTTGTTTTTGTTTTTTTTACTATTGTTGTTGTTCATGTTTTTCAATGTTGTACATTAAAAGTGCTAAAAAATTGCCAGTATATATTATTATTATTCATGTTTTTCAATGTTGTACATTGGAAGTGCTAAAAAGTTGCCAGTATAATCTTTGTGGTCTGAAACAATACTTTCCATGACCTTTCTAAATTACAAGAGTTTGTGTGGGGTTTTAATTTTATTTCTTCCACTTAATTCTCAGGAATAATACAAATTCTCAAGAGTCAATAGTAAGTATATCCATTCAATTTTTGTAGACAAAATTACTAGAATACTCTTCTCTCCCAGGAAAAATTGTTATAAGGTAGTTTATTTATCTTTTTAATATTTAATTACTTTGTGAAGAAAGGAAGTTAACAGTCCTATGTGGGAACATAAGAGATTGGGGGATGGAAAAAGGAGGAAACTCCAGAAAACATGATCTCTATACCCCAATGATAGTGGGCAAAAGCCGAGATTCAGTCCAGATCCATGTGTCAATGGCTGTACTAGCTGAGTCATCCTCCGGGTCTGGACTTGAAGGAACGTTTGTGGGAGCATGAAGACATCTCAGGTATATCAACAGTCACCACAGAGGACAGGCCCTGGGGACTGCCCTTGGAGGCTGGGGGTAGCTGGAGGAAGATCGGCACTTGGGGGTGGGGCCATTATTGCCTTGGGACTCCTCTTGGAGCCTGATCTGCTCGATTTCACCCTGGCTTCCAGAGACAGGTCGGGGACACTCACTTTCTCCAGAGACAATCTGAAGGAAGGGATAGCCATCCAATGGAAAACACTCCTTTTCTTCTGAGGGTTCAGATTACTGGGCACTTGGATCGAATTGGACCTTTTTAGCAATCGCTGTTTTCATGTTTCATTTGGTTAAAAAAGCCCTTACAAAGATATATATAGATATATAAAATAATAAATATATTTTTAGGGTGGACAAGTGGCTCAGTTGGTTAGAGCACGAGCTCTGGGCAACGAGGGCTGCTGGTTCAATTCCCACATGGGCCAGCGAGCTGCAACCTCTGCAAATAGAGTGAAGTCAATGAGCTGCCGCTGAGCTCCTGGGTGGCCAGATGGCTCAGTTGGTTGGAGGGCGGGCTCTCAACTACAAGGTTGCCGGTTTGACTCTCTGGGCTGCGCCCCATGCAACTAACAACAGCGACTGGACCTGCAGCTGAGCTGTGCCCTCCACAACTAAGATTGAAAGGACAACAACTTGACTTGGATGGAGCAGATGAGTCCTGGGAAAAACACACTACTGTTCCCCAATAAAAAGTCCTGGAAATACACATTGTTCCCCAGTAAAGTCCTGTTCCCCTTCCCCAATAAGATCTTTAAATATATATATATGTACATATATATATATATATTTTTTATTGTATTATATTTCATATGCATATTATTTATTATATTTTATACATATGTATATTTTTTTCCTGTCTTGGCCTGCACAGCAAAGAACAGTGGTTGTTTTGTGGGTTTTACTTGAGATTAGATTTCTTCAAGGTGAATGCTTAGGTACCGTTACGAGCTGAATTGTGTTTCCCCCCAAAATTCATATGCTGAAGTCCTTACCCCCTTGTAACTTCAGAATGTGACTTTATTTGGAGACAGAATCTTTAAAGAGGTAATCAAGTTAAAATGAGTCCGTTAGGGTGGCTCCTACTCCCACACGACTGGTGTCCTTATAAGAAGAGGAAATTTGGACACAGACACAGAGAGGAAGGATGGTGTGAAGACACAGGAAGAAGATGCCCACGTATAAGCCAAGGATAAGCCTGAAAAGAAGTCAACTTTGAGGACAAATAGATCTAGGAATTTTAGTCTCTAGAACTCCAAGACAATAAGTTTCTGTTTAAGCTATCCAGTTCGTGTTCCTATCTTATGGCAGTTCTAATACAGAACTAAACTAATACAGAAACCTACCTGCCTTTAAATCAAATGAGCAAACTTGATTACTTGGTAGAGGGGATGTAATAATTTAGTGTTGAAAGTAAAATCACATGTTTTGGATTCATGGTCCATTAGCTTCTCCGCGTACCCCAATAAATTTCTTTAGTATTTCAAACCTTTACTACATGATTAAGTCAATGTCCTTGCTCTTGTTCAGATACCTCTTGAATCGTTTGTTCATTTATTTCCCGGTTTCAGTTATTCTTTTTTTCTATGTTTCTATGGCCTGTAAGTCAACTTTATAAATTTGACTTACAGGCCATGCACACAGAGCTAAAGCTGATGACCCATCAATAAAATGCTTACACATGTGTACACACCCGTGTGATCGCCACTTCAGTCAAAATATAGAATATTTCTGTTGTGTCATTTGGCGATGCCTCCACACCACTGCCAACACACTGACTCCATGGCTCTTATTTTAAAGGAATGCACTGTTAGAGTTATATTGAGGTATAAATTTAATTTTCTGTGCCTACGTTCATTACCAAAGTTTTCTACTTCCATTGCACACCAATCTTTCTGGTATCTCACTTCATTAATTAACTTACCCTTAATAATAAGAATGACTTGGTAAAGCTACACTTTTTTTTTTTAATACGACTATCATTGCACTTAAGCTGTGGACATAGGAGCCCCCTTGGTCCCTCTTACAGGGAATATGAAGGTTATTAGCACCAAGGAAAACCTGTCTTTGAAGAAAAGTGAGAAGATTGACTTCCCTATGAAAAATGGAGAAGGAAATAGTCGAGACCCAGAAGGGCTCCCAAAGGAGATGAGGTAGGTTTCCAAATTCTTTTTTTTTAAAGATTTTATTGGGGAAGAGGAACAAGACTTTATTGGGGAATAGTGTGTACTTCCAGGACATTTTTTCCAAGTCAAGTTGTTGTCCTTTCAATCTTAGTTGTGGAGGGCGCAGCTCAGCTCCAGGTCCAGTTGCCATTGCTAGTTGCAGGGGGCACAGCCCACCATCCCTTGCGGGACTGGAGGAATTGAACTGGCAACCTTGTGTTTGAGAGCCCACTGGCCCACATGGGAATCGAACCGGCAGCCTTTGGAGTTAGGAGCACGGGGCTCTAACCGCCTGAGCCACCGGGCCGGCCCCCAAATTCTACTTTTTCTGAGATTCATTGTGGTAGATGGCTATATGGATTTATGAAACAAAAGAGATTGGAGTGGAGATGGGATTAACAGGAGACTCCAGAGGACTTGACATTCACTCAGGTAACGAAAACCCAACATGAACACCAGAATCCTTGTGGTTAGTGCTCTGCCAGCTGCGCCTCCTCTGGGTCTGGACTTAAAGTATTTGTAAGACCATACCAGGAATCTTGGAGTGTGAACAGACACCAGACAAAGGCTAGTTCATACAGAGATACACTTGAAAACAAGAGTACCTGGCCCTTGGAATACTGGCCCTTGGGGGTGGGGCCATTAATTACATTGCATATCAATGGAGCCTGGTATAATTAACTCACCCCACATTCCAGACATAGCACAGAGACCACTCACTACTGTCCTCCTAATAACCCACAGTAATCAGGCATAGCTAGGTGGCTAAGGGCTCCAGGCACAAATGGTAGAGATGCTCCCATGGCACCCCTTGCAGACAGCAAAAAGGAAATGTAGACCATGGAGAGAAGGTGAAGTCACCACCATCCCCAGCACAAGGTAGAAAAAAAATTAGCCTGACTCATCCAGATCTGAACCTAAGGGGAAAGGGGCAGATTTTAGAGCTGGGTGTTTGGAGAAGTTGAGACGTAGGGACCAGGCCTGAGTGGCAAACCAGGCACTCAGTGGAAGACAGTCAATGACCTGGGTGACGTGTGTAAAACCCTAAAGGACTTGCCACTGGTTCCCTAGACAGCCAGTGTGTGGCTCCCAGAACCACCAATGATGGTAAGCTGGAGTGGAGTTGGGGGTGGGGTAACTATGGAATTTAAGTCATTTTGCAGAAGGAGGTGGACAGACAATATGTCCAGAGTGTCTCGAACACCGCTTTCTTTCTGATGAAGAGATATAGGATGGAGATAATCTATCCAGCCCTCTGTTTATGACAGGTGATACTCAGGCAGGCAGCATGGGATCATGAGGGCCATCAGTGTTACAGAATAAATCCCGTTTGGAATGTAAAGGCGCCATTTGGAAAGAGCCTGGGATTTTGATGAAATCATCCAGACTGTGCATCAATTTAGTTGAAACCGGTCCGTTAGCTGTGATATTTCCCCTTAAGTGAGATTACAGATCCTTGAAGATGGAGCTACTTAGCAATATCTTTTATGTTATGTGAGAGGTGGGACTCACAAATCTAATCCTACTGTCTATCTTATGATTTTTCATGAGTTGTGTCCTTTTGGTTACCCTGACCAGCGAAGCAGGCAGAAGGTTTTTTAAAAACATCAGTTATGACAGCCCAGCCCAGCAGGATTGTCATGAGCCTATGGCAGGACTTGTTTGATGGAGAAGAGTGAAGAGAAAATGAGAAAGATGTGAATAATAAATTACAGCTTGATCTGTTGTAAAGGTCCTCTTTCACTATGGCTCTCTGAATGTGTGCCGCTACCAGTTTTGTAAAAAACCTTAATTGGGAGCCTAACCACACACTTTTTTTCTGTAGACTCCATGGTGGCATTCCTGCCATGATGGTAGAACTGAAGCGTGACCACAGAGAATGCATACCCAAAAAACTCAAAGGTTTTCTCGTGTTTTTACACCAACACGTTGCTCACCCTGGGCATACCTAGCATGTCTCATGCTGATACACACGCACACACGTAGAGCTCTAGAAATAAACAGGAATAAAAGAAACTAGAAACAAATGACAAAAGAGTGAGTGTACTTTTTTGAGATCCACATTCAGCACAGAACGAATTGCCTCTGCTCGCTGCCATGCAGGAAAAATGCTCTGAAATTAGCAGCGAAAGAGTCAGGGACCAAGAGAGTGGGCTGCATACCCAATATATGCCTCATCCAATCAAGCCACTTACAATGTGTTGGGTGTTGTCTTCCCTCCATTGCCACCCCCGCAGCAGTGGTATGACCCAGCAGGGAACCCTGGGAAGCATAAAAAGCCAAGCCCTCTGCCCAGCTGGTCATTGCTGGGTCCACTCCTCAGACCTCCAGCCTCCTGGCTCAGGCAGGAGACATGGACAGAATGGAAGGGGCAAGAAGTGGCAGAAGGACTCGCCAGGGACATTCAGGAAGATCAAGTCGCTCCCACCGGGAATATGAAAGGACTTACTCCATGGGAAATCTGTCCTTTGGAGAGAAAGGAGAAGATTGGCATCACTATGAGAAACAGAGAAAGATCACGGAGACCACAGAAGGCTCCAACAGCAGAGGAGGTAGGATAATAAATTCCACTTTTTTTCTTTTTCTTTTTTGTGGGGATTGTTTTGAACAATGTTTGGGAGACTTCGGGAGACACAAGAGATTGGCTGGGGTGGGCAAAGCATCAGGCCTGAGAAGGTTTGACCTTTATTGAAAATGGTGAGGGAAATCCAAGGTGAAGATCAGATTCCTTGTGGTCATGGGCTCTGCCAGCTGAGCCACCACTGGGATCTGGACCTGAGGGAGGGATTCCTGGAGCAGGCATGCCAGGAAATTGAGGCACAACCATAGCGGCAGGAAAAGTTGGGCCCTGGGCAGCTGCCCTTAGAGACAGTGAGCATCTGGAACTAGCATTTGGCGATGGGGCCCTTATGGACCCAGGTCTGACTTGGGACCTCTTCTAATCCACTCTCCCCCAGACTTCCAGAAATAGGTCTGGGACCATTCACTCACTAGTGTCCTCTTCTCCACCGACAGTGATCACCAGGCAGAGCCAGGTAGCCATGGGCTCCAGGCACAAGCGGTCAAGAAGTCCCAATGGCTCCCCTTGCAGTGGTTGCAAAGAAAATGGATACCCAGAAAAGAAGGTGAAGGGACGACCAGCCCGAGGGAGAGGGAAGGACAAGCCCAACTCCAACAGAGCAGGACATCAGGACAAAGGAGGTAGGTTTGTGGGCTGTGCCTTTGCAGAGGTAGGGGTGTGGATGTTTGCCTCGAATGGCAAACCAGCACCCAATGGAGGGTACAGACACTGACCCTGGGGAAATGCTCCTAAACCTGTAAAGGGCTGAAAGAGGCCTCCAGAATCAAGGGTGGTGGGGAATGGGAGGTGAAGTTGGGGGGTGGTGAAGTGGGACTGGGAAGGGGCCCTGGTGACCTTGGCCAGGCCGCGCCCACTCACAGAAACAACGTGTTTTTCTCTCCCCGCAGGTTTTGCCCACCCTTTCCCGCAACTCAAGGACAGAACGACCCTGCCGAGAAGGCCAGCGAGGACCACGGGTAGGGGACGCTGCCAGGACATCCCGGAGGCCGGGCCAACCTCCCCAAAACGCCACCGCCGCCATCTGTCGCCCGAAGCCCGCGCGCCGCTGGCAGTCCTCATATCCAGGTTTTTCAACCAAGTGGATGCGCTGGAGGTGGCCCTGGACGAGCTGCGCGCTCCCGGGGGCGCCTTCCTGCCGGTGCCCTCCCGGGGCACGCAGCCTGCGGCCTCGCAGCGCGCCTGGCTCAGCTGGCAGCTGGCGCACGCAGGAGCGAACCTGCACTGGGCGCTGGCTTCACTCGACACCTTGCTCGCTGCGAACCCTGGGGTCACCTGCCAGCAGCCCTGCCTGCCCGATGCTCCATGGCGTTAACGGATCCGCGCCCAGGCAGTGTCCTCGCTCAGTCCTTTCTGTCCCGAGTCAATCCCGCCTCTGCACTCCCAACTCCCGGCGCAAGGGGCCCCGGCAGCATCTTGCACGCCCAGGCGACTGGCTTCCCCCACAGTGTGGCAGAAATTCACCTGCCCTGGAAACAGGTTAGGCACTGTGTAGAGCACATAAAATATACTATAAACAAGGTTGTTATTGGATTGAGTCTTGCAGAACAAGTTGTTTACTAGTAGTGTGAGAATGATGACAGTGAAACGAAAGTAAACATGTTTATGTGTAGAGTATACACATGAAAGTAAACATGTTTATGTTTATGTGTCAAACTGAGCATAACAAAATTGAATGGCTACACACATTCACCAAAACAACTTCAGGTTATCACCTAAGAAGTAAACAAGTCCAAGGAAAAGAGGATAAAAGCAGAGCTCAAGGGCAGTGCAGTGAGTAGTCCCACTAGGCGCTTTAGCTAAGACCCTCTGTGAGGGGCAAACCGAGATACTCCAGGACTCTCCCAAGTTCTTCCTTGCAAGACCAGCTGGACTCAGAGCATTGGGGGCCCAGTCATCTCTCCCGGATCAGGGACCTTCTCCATCTCAATTGACTCTGGGACTTTGTTCGTTATTAAATTCTGTTTTATCTTGTATAACCTATGGTGCTGACCAGAGCACTGGCCTCTGGAAGGACATTGATTCTCAAATAAAGCTGTGTTACTCACTCTATTTGAACCTGTGTGTTGGGATTTTGTTCCCTACTCGCGTCACAAGTACCACGCAGGGATGTAGGGCCCTGCCGAGGGGTTAACGTCCCCTTGACTTTCAGGAAGAGACTGAAATGTGGTAACTGCTCTTCCAGGAGCTCACAACAGGTAAGGACCAGACATCTGCTCCTAGGGGATCCGAGCTCAGGGATCCATGGGTCCAGGTTTTCAGCAGACGGCTAGAGGGAGAGCATACAGAAGAAAACACTTCTTTCCTTCTAGGGACTCAGATTACCGGGACAGTCATTGATTGGGACATTTTCCCCAATAAATGTTTTCCTGTTTTATATGAAAAATAAAACCCGTCTAAAGAAACATAGGTGTGTGTATTCATTTACTTATTATCATCACAGCCTGTACCTCAAAGATAGCTGTATCTTTTTCACTTTTACATGAGAATGAATTTCTTTAAGGTGAACGCATAGAAACCCACATGGAAGCAAGCCTGAACACAGTGGGGGATTTGGGGGGTGTGCTATCATTGAACATGTCTTTGATTCTCAGTCCATTGTGTCTACTTAATTCACACTAAATCTCCAGAATATTTCAAACCTTTTCCACTGTGAATCAGCAGATACTCTTGTGACTTGTTAGCCTCTCGAATCTCTTATTTATCTAGTGATTCTTCTATTTTAATAATTCTTGTTTTTACCCTATGCTTTGGCACCTTATCTAGTTGACAGATATTCATTGACACCTACAAGGCACACGGTCTAAGTTCATATACACATCAACCCACAGGTAGGCTAATTCTACCATGCCACTGTGCACACTACCTCCACCCCACTGCCAAAACACTCTGATGCTTCTCTCAACGGAATTCCTTTTTACAGTTGCATTGAGCATTAGATCTCACTTTCTCATTTTGCTATGACTACTCTTTTTTCTACTTTCATTACACACCACCAATCCTCTGTGTTTCACTGACATATCAGAGTAGAATCAATGAACAAAGCTATGTTCTCCCTTTGTAACACCTTAGTGTTGAAAACACATAAAGTCTTTTTTTCTTTTCTGGCTTTAACCACTTCCTCAACAGATGTTCTCCCAAAATATAATGGAGAAAATAAGCTCAATGAAGTATCTATATGCCAAAAGTGATAGGAAAAGGAATACAGAATTGAGGTCAGGCACTCATTTCCAAAACCTCTTTATCTACTGTTTTTCTCAAATCACCATTACTTACCTGTCAATGACAACAATAAGATGTGATTTGTAGAACATGATATCAACATGATAATGGGGCCATGTTGGAATTCTGCTTATCACAATATTTATAACACACTTTGCCAGCCCCTTCAGCTGATGATAGAAGACTAGGGAAAGCATTTTGGGATTGTTTGAGAATAAATGGGAACCATACCCCTGTGACTTGTTGGACCAAAAAAAAAAATTGTTGTTGTTAAAAAATAAAAAAATTCAGTACTAGGATAGGAAGACTAGGCAGAAAGTGTCCTGAAATGAGCTCAGCAAAATACACGGAAAATCTATTTAGACAAAGATTGAGAGAGGAAAGAGAACAGCTGCAACCCCTTCTGAGTGAGGGGTAACTCGTCGTTTATTCGCCTAAGTGGAAGGTGCAAAACAAGATATGTTTGATTCTGGAAAAAGGAACAACACATTTTTACCAGCCTTCTGCCCCATTGTAAATTGCAACAGGGTGAACAAAAGTATGTTTGCCCGAGTCTCCACTCTTTCCCCATTACCTAGCATGGCACAGCAACCTAACCTGCACATAATAAAAGCTCAACAAATAATTATTAAATGAATGACGCTGATACGTGAAATAGTACATTGAAAAATTATTTCTTCTCCAGTTGCTTGATTTTTGCGTGAAACATCTCCATCAAACCTGGGTTCTCACTGAGGAGTCTTCACTTAACCTGCTGTTTCATTTTTTCCCCTTGTTCTTGTATCATAAATGAAAATACTTCATAGATAAGTCTCCTATTCCTATAAAACAATGGTATATGCCTAATCGGTATCTCCTTTCTCCCTCCAGTTTCTCTTCTTATCATAGCTGTTTGGAGTCCGCGCTAGGCGTTTCGTTCCCCGGCAGTTGGCTGCACTAACTGATTCGGAACAGCAACTACAAATTCTGTATTCATGTGGTGAAGCCTCCGGGCGCCGGCGGCGGGGTGTCAGGCACAGTGAGGCACTCTGCACTGAGTAACTGAGCTCGCGTCTCATCACTCCAGGATGCTCGAAGGAAACCGCCGACCATCCGCCTTCAAGCCCGCGGGGAGCCCCGGCTGTCCGCTGTACGGCGGAGCTTTGGTCAAGATGGCGGCGCCCGCGAGCGATACTCGGGCGCCGCCATCGCAGCTGCAGGTTAGACGCCATGTCGGCCTCCGCCTGAGACTCGGTCTTGACAAAGCCAGAGGCCGCGGGCCGGAGGAGGAGTGCGAAGACCGCCAAAGAGGCCGGGTGTCCACCAGAGATGGCTGAGTCAGCACCTGGGGAGAGCGCGGCGGTATGAGCGATGATGGGGCGGGGGCGGTCTGGTGGTCAGAGATGGTCTAATTGGGGGTCAGTGAAGGGAACGTTACTGTGGGCTGTGAAGATAGGTGATTTGGGAATTGGAGTCGATGGTTGGAGAGCCTTTTGGGGGGTTAGCGTTCTGAGGGATCTGTGGAGTAGTGATGGAGGGGGTCTGTGCGGTCCTTGAGGGCTACAGTTTAAGGAATAAGTGTTTTGAGGGATCTGCCGTGACAGTGATGGGGGTGGGGTAGGATTGTGTCTGTGGCAGTAACTGAAAAGTCAGTTTGGAAGGCTATCGGGATCAGAAATGAGGTTTTGTGGTATGTCAGAAATTGGGGAGATCTTTGAGGGTCCGCAATTTGGGATGTCTATGGGAGCCAGAGATGGAATTGTTCCTTTACAGAGGTTCAGGAAGGCCGGCGAGGAGAGTGTACTGTAATAGTTAAAGGGTAGAGATGATGCTTTGGAAAAGGGTTGTAGCAGTGAGATGAAAAATCAGATTCAGAATGCATCTGGAGATGCGGTAACAGGAATTAATGATGAATTGATATGGAACATGAGGGAAGAGAAGAATCAAGATTTACATACATCTGGACTTTTGGCCTGAAGAACTGGATAGATGGTGATTCCATTCTCTGAGAAAAGGTTGTGTTGGAGAAGATCAGATTTGGTGGATGTAAATGGGAGCCAGGGTAGATGACAGTGGTTCTGTTTTGGCCATGTCAGGATGCCCATTGCATGTCCAAGTAGAGACGTTGAGTAATCGTTGGATATATGAATGTAGAACTTAGAAGAGGTCTGAGCTTGGGAATCCATATTTGAAAGGCATCGGCACAAAGATTGGAATGTGTATTAGTATCTAAATTGTCCAATAGCTGTCATCCTCCTCTCACCTGTCCAATAAGAGAACTTTAACATGCTTTAATTTCTCCCCTGTGCCCAATCCGTACCAGTTATACTTCTGTTTATTTTTCTTACTTTATACCTCTTGATGTTAGGGATACTTTTATAACAATCGCACAGGAACATTTTATCAAGTTACTTGGATATAACTAGACATTTTACTGATTTTATTATTCATAGTATATTATTCTTTCCCAATCTTGAAATCTTTATTTTGATTCAGTTTCCCTTCTTTGAAAAATAACTTTTTTTCTTCTTCTCTTCCTTTCCTCCCCCAACCCCAGCTTTCTCCCTCCCTCTCTCTTTCTCTTTATTTCTAAAGTACATAGGTAATATATTTTGAGCCCTTACATGGCTAAAATACCTTTTGCTTCCAAACACAAATGATTTTTTGACTGGTTATAAAAATCAAGTGTCTCGATTCTTCTACCTCAGAACTCTGTGAACACTACCCTGTAGTCTTTTGTTGTAGAAGAAAAGATAAAAATGGATTGTTTCTTTTCTTTTTGTTGGGGGGGGTAATTGTCTTTCTGATAATTGTATGATTTCTTTTTTATATTCTCTTGAATAAACAAATTTACAATAGGGTCTGACTTAATACCAACAAAGTACCATAGACTCAGTGGCTTATAAACAACAGAAATTTATTTCTGACAGTTCTGGAGGCTAGAAGTCCAAGATCAGGGTGCCAGCATGGTTGGGGTCTGGTGAGGACCGTCTTCCAGGTTACAGACTTCTCGTATCCTCACGTGGAATAAAGAGCAAAGAGAGGAAGCAAGGTCTCTTGAGACTATTACAAGGGCACTAATCCCATTCATCAAGATTTCACCCTCATGACTTCATCTAATCCTAATCACTTCCCAAAGGCTCTAATCTCTTAATACCATCACATTGGAGGGTAGGGTTTCAGCATATGAATTTGGGGGGCGGGGGACACAAACATTCAGTCCATGATAGGGACATTTCTTAATACGATTTTTGTTTCTCAAAAAAAAAAAAAAAAAAAAAGCAAAATTGGGTAGAGAATAGGTATCCTATATAATACCACAATCAACAGTGAATGATCAAGGTAAGAACAAGTCATTATTATGTCCAAATCACTCACTAATGTGGATACATTAGACTAAACAGGAATATACTATTACAGGGACTGGTGACATTCAAAGATGTGACTATGGCCTTTACCCAGAAGGAATGGGAGCAACTAGATCCTGCTCAGAGGAGCCTATACAAGGACGTGATGCTGGAGAACTACAGCAGCCTTGCTTCAATGGGTAAGGACAATTCCTCCGTAATCCAAAATATGTCTACTATGATACCTTCTCTCTCAAGTCCTTGAGATGTTTGGCCTTGATTTTTGAGTCAAGGAGTTTTAATCTCTTTTGGGTACTTGGCAGGATATTTGTGCCCTTGCCTCCAAAATAGAAGGTATACTCAGATAGGGTACATGGATATCTGCATTATGAAATTTCAGAAGCCATATATTCTTTATTCTTTAAAGGCTCTGAAGCTCACATATTAGGGTTTGATTTCTGGGATGTTTGTTGTTCCAACATTCAATTGCTACCATTTCTCATGAGCAGGGTATCAAGCTGACAAACCAGACGTGATTTCCAAATTGGAGAAAGAAGAGCCATGGTTGGGGAAGGGGAAAAGACCCAGACAAGGTGGTCCAAGTGCAATAGCAACACCCACGCAAACAGGAGCCAGTGGAAGTAAGTTCTAGTTTCTTGGCAGTAACTTTGGAATTATTCAAAGAATAATTTATTCTTAAATTCTTCTTAAAGATCCCAGGTCCTTCTTTCTTAACCAGGAAGTAGCAATAGAAAAATATCTGAATCTCCTGTAGGAAGAGGAGTTCAAATTACAAAGATTCTTTAACCTTGGAGATTCTAATATTTGTTCCTTCTATGCACCTGTCCATGTGTGAGAGGCTGTCATTTGAGGGTCACTGTAGTCATAAAGCCACTGTTAACTTATGGGACTTTGCTTATATGCTTGTGTCAGTCAGCTTAGGCTGAGTTATGCTCCATTAAGGAATAACCCCAAATTCTTAGTGACTTACAAGAAAGATTTGTTTCTTGCTCAGGCTGTAGCCCATTTCCACATTATCTTATGGGCCTACATGGAAAGAGCAGTCCCTGTTTGGCAAATTCTTGTCTCATGACCGAGGGAAAGAAGAGTGAGTGATTGGAAATTGGTAGATATCTCTTCCTGCTCACATTTTATTGGTTAATTGGTTAGAGCCGATCACGTGGCCACTTCTGAGTTCAACAGGGTAGGAACGTATAATTCTTCCACAGGGAGGATTCAAATAAATGGCCATGCACTGGGGTTGGGAGGTGTAATCTTCCCACAGGGAAAAATAGTACAGTTGGCCACAACGCTCAGGTTGTGGTAGGAAAAAAGGTGAAAACCTGGGCTCTAAACCTTTGGTACCAGTCCCTCAGATGCCTAACTGACCCTTCTCTATAGCCGTCTTTCCTCATCCGTGTTTCCCACTGCTCAGCTTTCAGAAGGATCAATGACCCCTTTTTGCTGTTCTCAGAATCACATTCCTGCTTACCTTAGTTAAAGCAGTGCTTTTAAAAATTACCCTCCTTTTTCCTAATATCCTCAGTTTTTCTCCCTTCCTATACTCACACTCCAAGACCCCATGATATGAAATTTCTTTCCTTATATATTCAGACATTCTTAGGTCTGTCCTCTTTCCAAATCTCTGGCGTGTGCTCCTGACCTAATTATATTCCATTTCCCTCCTTTCACTGGAAATGCTCTAAACCTGTGATCTATAATGCATCAACATTTCCATGTTTTCCTTAACCTCTGCAGTCAAATGCTATAGAATTCATGTCTCTATTTAAATTTCTGATGTTAAAATGACCACCACTTTTTCATATTTTAATAGGTTTGGTCAGCCTGAAATTCTTGCTCACCCAGCTTGAATTATACCACTTGAATCTGATTTTATCCTCTAAATGCTTCTTTACAATTTTTTTTTTTTACCAGTTTCTCTTCCTTCTCACTTTGCTGAAGTGTCCCTAAGGTTTTGTCTTCTACTATCTGTTCTCTTTCTATTGTATTTCCCTCAAAGGAATCATCCATTGTGCAATTACAAGCTTTTTATTCTACACTGGTGACTTCTAAGATAAATTTATCTTGTCCAGATAAATCTCCAATTCCTTTTTGTTACACTCGTGTTTTACTCGCTTACAGGACAGCTCGTTCTCAGAGTGTCAGAAAGTGAAAGCTTTGTCTTTCTTTCTACATTAGCGCTTCCTCTCACCTTCCCTATTTTTATCAAGGTCTGCTCTGATTTTAGGCCTGTATACTGTGGAGTTCCTTTGAATCTTTCCTGTGTGTCTTCTCTCTTATTATTCTCTCCTCAGTTCCTGCTTTTTGTTTTCCTCGGTTCTCGCTGACATCACTCAAATTGGGTTCCTATTATTACATACCTAAATTTCTCCAATTCTTAGGTAGAGTTGTTGAATCCCTTTAAAAAAAAAAAATTCATCTTAGATTTTGCCACCAAACATTAAAATATTCAGTTATTATTTACGTCACTACAGTCCCCAAATTAGCAGAACGTATACAATATCTTTTTAAGTTTCCTCTGACCCCGAATATTCCAAGACTCCATGAATTTCTTGAGACTAGAGGGACCAGTCTTTCCAATGACAAATGAAGAGACCTCATGGAGTTTTTGATCCATTCATTGTTTGGCTATCTTTACTTTTCTCTCTGATATTTAGCATTACAACTAATAAACAATCCTGAGTCATTTAATACATCGTGTCATTGCTACAGTGACTTCTTGGTTTAGGTTCTGATATATACTTGGAGGATCTTCAAATAAGGACTGTTCTATTCCCTTCAATGAGTTACTGGGTCTAGTCAGTGCCATGCTTCAGTTTCTAGAGTTACAGTCATTTTAGTTTAAAATTCATGTTTTAGTTCCACATTCAGAACAGGCTTGTAGACTTAATCACATGCTCTGCTACACCCAACTCTCCCCTTTGTATTACTCTATTGTATGCCAGTTCACTAATTCAGATTCTCTTCCCCTCCCTCATGGTAAATTTCTCTTATAGTGCTTTATATCTTTTCCTGCTGGCCAGTGTCAGTTGGTACCAGCCCAAACCGTCATTACGAGAGGTTCTTTATAATCTTATATTACCCCACAAGGGGAAAGGTTTGAGTTTTGATCCCTTTTTTCCCAGAAGGAAATTTGCCTCTATCCTTCCCAGCATCCTTGGGCATCGGAAGATGCAGCCTTTGCCATGCTACATAAAAGTTCTTGTTATACAATTTCTCTCAGGGTGTTTGCATCACTTAAAATTTCTTAAATGAAAAAGCAGCTAGCAACTCCACTTCTCCCTGCTGTATCTATATCACTATACTTATAAAAGTTGATCTACCTCATGGGAACTCATCTCTTAAAAGTTCTCCATAAAAATAATAGTATTTCCTAGATGTATGTTCAAATACCATAACTCTTTTCTGTTTGAGCCCAGTTTTCACTTTATCCATGTAATATTCCTTTACCACCAATACAGCTATTTACTTTTTATCTTTTTTTTCTGAAGTCATGGGGCCTCTTATACCTGCTTCTCTCTTTGAGCCTGTTTAATTCCCACCCTGAAGCTTTTTCAGTTGTTTCATGTAGATAGCTGAAAAGGGCCACCCCAAAATGGTAATCCCAGCTCCTAAGTTTTTAGGTTTTTACATGTGTAGCATCCATCTCTAGCTAATAGAAGTCTTTGAGTTTCAATTCTAAATTCTTAGGAGAGAGAATATTCTTGGACTAGCTCAGACGTGCTGTTTACCACTGTTCAATTAATTGTTTTCAACCAGAAGTTGGATTGTATGGAACAAATACGGCTTCCTACATCTGTCAGTGTGGGTGGTCGTCTCAGAGAAGGGAAGCATCTAAGAAGATATCTCAAAATATATAATTGCATAGTTTGTGGAGGAAAGAATGTGAGCAATCACTTAGTGCTGGGGATAAGCTTAAAATTTATAATTGGCAATTAGTAGAATGACCTGACAGGAACAAAGGTATGCTCCATAGCAAACTATTGAAAACAAGTGTGTGTGTTGCACTGTAAATCCAAATGGTGTAAAGTTTGTTTGCCAGTCTCATTACTATGAATTTTATCACATGGTAAAAACATTAAGGAATTCAGAGAAACTGTAGGGTTCTTTTTAGTAGGGGAATGTCATTATTATATTGATCATCGGTGGTAGCCATGGAACATCCTTTCCTGCTTATTCTCTCCTGTAAGCTGTTTAGTACTCCTTGGTGGACTTACTTTATTTTCTCTATTTTGGATCTTCAGGGTGCAATAACAAAAATTTACTGGAACCTAGGCTAAGTAAATAGAGGAATTTGTTATAAGGACATTGGCATATCTCTTGTAACCTAAAGGCAGACACTTCAGCTAGGCCTTACTAGGGGCTAGAACCAGGACTGCAAAGTAATTAGGAATTGGGATTATGGAAATGGTCTCTCTGAAGACATGTTATCATCATACATCTGTACTTTTCTTTGGATGTATGCTTCATTCTTTGTACTGATGAATTTTCTGTTTACAAAGGGAAAATATGGCTTTATAGGATTTGTCTTATATCATTTTTAAATTTAAGAATCCATTGGAGACTAACTAGAGTCTAAAGTTTTAGGAGGGAGACTCTTTTTGGACATCTTGGCTTCAACCAGATGTGTCACCAACTGTGACTGTGGAGAGTTGGATTAACATAGTACAGTCAATGGGAGCCTGGGTGGGTTGGCAGTTATTAAAGCTGGAGAGCTTGGGCAGAGGAAAGACTTCAAAAAGTGTCAACTACAATCACAAGCTCTTTTAACTTCATCTATTCCCTATTCACTGCTCCTTGTATGTATTTCGTCTTCTGTTCCAGGTTGCATATTTATAAACAGTCAAAGCTTTTTCTAATCACTATTGTCAGTTTTCTTTTCCTGTTTTTACTACAGCACTTTCCCCCTCAACTCCAAGAGGATAGGGACATTTGTGCTTGATACTTCATTCACTTTGGGATACTAGGCTTGAATAAAGATTCAACCTTACAACAGGGCATTTCTTTATAACTTGTATTCTAAAATATGAAAGTGCAAAGATTCACAAGAATATGTCATTGAATTCCATTTTAGAAGAAGGCCAGCAAGACGATGACCAGCTCCAGAATCACCAGGAAACTCAAAACCAACTCCTTAGGGAAGTTGCATTCAAGAAAAAAAAACTGACTAAGAAGAAAGGCCATGAATGTAGTTCATTAGGGGGGGGAAATGCGAGTACAGCACGTGTTTCTTCCAAAAAAAAGTTTCTTAAATTTGATTCACAGGGAAAGAGTTTGAAACAGAATTTAGACTTACCTGGTCATATAAGAAACTATGCAAAAAGGAAACCTGGTGTAGCTGAAGAGCACAGGAAATCATTCAGCCATAGCTTATCTGATACAAAGAAAGATAAAAGTCAAACTGGAAAGAAACAGAAAGTATCCCACCATAGTTCATCGAGTAGGTGTGACAAAACACAAACTGGCAAGAAACAGGAGAAACTAGTTCATCGTGGATCATCCCATACTAAACAGGACAAAATTAAAACTGGAGAGAAACGTGAGAAATCATCCAGACATAGCTCCTCTCCTACGGAGAGTGATACAACTCAAGCTAAAGTAAAACCGTTTGAATGTAGTCAATGTGGAAAGGTTCTCAGCCATAAACAAGGACTCATTGACCATCAGAGAACGCATACTGGGGAGAAACCATATGAATGTAATGAATGTGGGATAGCCTTTAGCCAAAAGTCACACCTCGTTGTACATCAGAGAACTCACACTGGAGAAAAACCATATGAATGTATTCAGTGTGGCAAAGCCCATGGTCATAAACATGCTCTCACTGACCATCTAAGAGTTCATACTGGGGAAAAGCCCTATGAATGTACTGAATGTGGGAAAACCTTCAGACACAGCTCAAATCTTATTCAACATGTGAGATCTCATACAGGCGAGAAACCCTATGAATGTAAGGAATGTGGTAAATCCTTTAGGTATAACTCATCTCTTACGGAACACGTGAGAACTCACACAGGTGAAATACCATATGAATGTAATGAATGTGGAAGAGCCTTTAAATATAGCTCATCCCTTACTAAACACATGAGAATTCATACAGGTGAGAAACCCTTTGAATGTAATGAATGTGGGAAAGCTTTCAGCAAGAAGTCACACCTCATTATACATCAAAGAACTCATACTAAGGAGAAACCCTATACATGTAATGAATGTGGAAAAACCTTTGGACATAGCTCATCTCTTACTTACCACATGAGAACTCATACAGGTGAAAGTCCCTTTGAATGTAATCAATGTGGGAAGGCCTTTAAACAAATCGAAGGCCTTACTCAACATCAGAGAGTTCATAGTGGAGAGAAACCATATGAATGTAATGAATGTGGGAAAGCCTTTAGCCAAAAGTCACACCTCATTGTACATCAGAGAACTCATACTGGGGAGAAACCCTATGAATGTAATGAATGTGGAAAAGCCTTCAATGCAAAGTCACAACTTGTTATACATCAGAGATCCCACACTGGAGAGAAACCTTATGAATGTAATGAGTGTGGGAAAGCCTTCAAACAAAATGCATCCCTTACCAAACATGTGAAAACTCATTCAGGACAGAAATCTCATGAGTGAAATAAATGTGGGAAATCTTTTAACTGAACTGAAGGTTTTATTTAACCTTAGAAGTATTCTGAATTTAAAGGCTATTAGAAAGCCTTTAACAAGAAGTTACACTTCATTATACATGAGAGAACTTGAAAATGAATCTTCACATAGAAGCAATGGATGGAGAGTTTAAGTTTGATACTAAACCTTTTAATAGAAAATACTGTTTTAAAAATAATTATTGTAAATTATTCTGTATGTTCAGATTGAAATATAAAGGTTTTTAAATTGTTAATAACTTGAATAATCAGAGCACTAGAAACATTACATATACTGACAACTCCTGAGTTGCTTGAGTGTTGTGTACTTAAGCACCACATTCACGTGAGAATTGAATTTGGCTATCTGTTTATTGCCATGTATAAACGTGTATGGCCCCAGGTATGAGTCTCATCTTTGATATTATCACCTAGCTCTTTAAGAATGTCTTTGTTACCTTCCGCATCAGCAGAAAATTTTATACAAAGGTTATTTATGTTAAAAATATTAACACAAAATTAAGAGAAAATGAAAGAAAACAGCTGAGGATACACAGGTGTTGGTAAAAAGTGATGCTCAAGATATACTGTTAAGTGAAAAAAAGGTTGCTGAACAGTGCATATGGTATGTTCCCACTTGTGTACAAAAGTGTGTATGTGTTTGCCTGTGTGTTTGTGTGTGTGTATGTCTGTATGTATATATTCATATATTTGTATGTGACTAGACTTGGTTTGAAAAAATAAAGAAGAATCTTAACAGTGGTTGCCAGTGGTTACAAGAGTATGGGAATGGGGTCTGGGATAGGAAGGAGACTTCTTTTTTTATTGTATAGTGTTTGAACTTTTTTTTATCATGTACATGGATATTTAATTTCCACAATTAAAATCCTTTTAATATGCATAAATCAACACTGAAATTTTCACTGAGCTCACTCCATGATGTTGTTTACCAAAGTAAAAGCTTCTGTGCCTATTCATGAATGATGATGAGTCTGAGGATATGGTATTAAACTTGATATTGAATTCACAAAGACTTTTCCTATTAAAACATGTTCTTTCATTTAAATAACAAATTACAACTGTAACTCAGCACTGTGTTTCTTCTATTTGCCATTTTTTAAAAGACTGAAGATGAATTGTGATTGCAGGTGAATGAAAGTGATTTTCTGAATAATTCCATTTTTTCCTCATATTCAAAACACTTAAACACAAACACCTCAATCTGGAGTTTCAAATGTATTTCAACAAATGGCACAATTCTCTATTCTTGCCCAATAGCAGACACTGTTAATGAATCACTGCACTCTTAGTGAATCTAGGTATAACTCATCTCTTGATGTGGAATCAGAATCGTTGTTAAGCATGCATTCCAGAAGGTACTATGGATTTGCACAGGAAACCTATTTTCCACTGCATATATACATATGCACTCATATACATTCATAGTCATAGATAAAAAATACACCTGAATTGTAAAATGTACTTGTTACACTAAAAACAGTAACATAGGGACAAAAATCATTTTGTAATCTAAGATAATATTTGGCATAAATGTCACCTTTTATATTTTTCACAGCACATTCACATTACCTCATTTGTTTCTCGTAATGAGCATATGAGTCAGTAAGCAAGACTTGTCCCATCCTAGTCAATATTACACAAGTATACATTTCACCTAGATACTAGTCTAGCATAATGATGGACCCTCAACAAATATGTGATTAAATGCCATCTTTGCAAATATTTCCCATTTCTGACTTCCTCATTTCAGATAATTAAAAGGTATAAGTATGGAGAATGGAGTGTGTGTGTGTGTGTGTGTGTGTGTGTGTGTGTGTGTTGAAAAATCCACTCATGGATATTAGCTCTCAATACCAAGTAACTTATTTACTTTCAGGGGAAGAAAATGCAATGTGAAAACCATTTGTATCAGTAATTTATTACCAAGTGGAAGTCTGGCACTATGCACAGGCTGAATCATCACTGTTTAGAGCTATAGAAAATCTGCACTTTTTCGAAGGATAAAACAGCTGCAGGTTATGGCTAGATTAAATTTACCACACTTCTTGGAGAACTCATAGTAGTGCCACACCCGAAACAGGAACATAGGTATGCCTGAACAGTAGAAATTAATGCTGAAAGCTATTCTGTGCAGTAAAAAAATGAATTAAAAGTTAGCATCAATGAATGAGGAAATGATGTAAAAATGATTGGAGGTGAACAATTAAAGAAAATCGATACACTGAGGTGAGTCTGAATCAATGATTTACAAATTTTAGCAGACATCAAAATAGCCTGGAGGGCTTATTAAAACATGGACTTTAGAAACAGGCCCCACCCACAGAGTTTCTGATTCAGTAGGTGTGTGGTTGGGCCTAGGAATTTGCACTTTTAATAAGTTCCCGGGAGATGCTCATGCTGCTCGTCTAGGGAATTCACTGAGAATCACTGATCTAAATTATTGTTTAAGTCAATTTTTAAAATATTTAAAAATGTTTCTGAGCCATATCTCTAATATAAAGAAGATGAAAGGGCATGTATCTATAGAATAAATTAACAGTTTAAAAAATTTATTCAATATTGATCATCTAATATATGCTGGGCACTACTGTAAATCCTAGAAATATAGCAGTCAACAAAACAAGAAGAAAAAAACCCTTGTCCTGAGACAGCTTTATTCTAGAGTAGAAGACAGGTGATAAACAAATGAATAATTAAAAAATATAGAGTATGACAGGTGGTGACTAGTACCACAAAAAACAAAGCAGGAGAGGGGAATGAAAGTGTAGGGGAATTCACTTTTAAATACGGTGGTGGTGGTGATGGAGTAGATTCAAGCTCACTGCGATGGTAACAAGCAAAGACTTCAAGGGCGAGGAAGCAAGTCATATATATATATATAATATCATATATATATACTATATATATATATATATATATATGATATATATATATATATTATGGTAGGGATGGTGTTAGTAATGAAGAAACCAGCAAAGATGCTTCTGATTAGGAGGTGTTTGATGGAGTTTATCAGGTAGGGGTTGTTCTCATTGATTAAAATGAGCGTAGGAAATCGAGGTTGGCCTAGGAGTGCGAAGAAAATGATTTGGGTGCTGTACACAGCTGTATATATATGATTGAAGAGCATTAAAGGCATACATCTGAGGGTGTGGGAAGAGAGAGCTCCTCTGACATAAAGAGGAAAAAATAGGAAAAGTTTGTATTAAATCAAAATTTAAAAAATAATAATTAAATGTGCAAGAGAGGTAGAAAATGAGCTCTCATGCACTGCTTTTGGTAGTCAAGGTTGTAACGTAAATCTGACTATATACATCAAAGCCTTAAAATGTCTGCAACCCTACTTCCAGGAATCTATTCTATGACACATAAGCAGAGTGTACTACAGTGTTTATCACAGAACACACAAGTTGGATATAACATGAATTTGCTAGTTAATTGATTAAATAAAATATGATACCCTCATAAGATTGAATAATATGACATTAAAAGCCATGTTTTCAAATTATGTTTAAGGAGATGCAAATGCTGATCCTGTATTATTCTCAGTGAGGAATGTATTAGACTGATGCACCTCCAGGCATCAATGGAGTGACCTACTAATGAAGAAAGCAAAAGTTTTCCATAAAGACTCTCTGCTACCAGACTTGCTCACATCTTCCCAAAAATGAGTACCATGACTATTACTAGTTTCGAAAGAATCTTGAAAACATGGAATGTTTAGCTTCTTAATCTTTATAGAAAAGGAAGGAAAAGGACAAGGACATTAGAAAATGGGTGTTGAGCAAATCAACCTATAATGTGAAATAATTAAATAAAAAACACCAAGTTACAATATAATATGTACATTAATATCTTAATTTTTTAAAAATCGTGTTTTTTATTTATCAATTACAGTTGACATTGAATATTATATTAGTTTAAGGTATATAAATATATACAGAGGGTGCCAAAAATGTATACACATGTTAAGAAAGGAAAAAACTATTAAAATTACATTGATGGTAACCACTTTCAGTACTTCTTGTAATTGCAGAAGTCAAACATGACTTGTATACATCTTTTATTATGGGTATATAATGAGTATTATAATTTTAATACAGTTTTTTTCCTTTCTTAAAATGAGTATACATTTTTTTGGTGCCCTCTGTATAAGTTTATATATTTATATTTATAAACACAAATGCATATGTTGGAAATTTTAAACTATCACCATCATGTGGACAGCAGTTCTTTCAGGATTGTGAGTTTAAGAGTAAGTTTTGCTTTTCTAAATAATTTTTATATTTTCATGAATTAATTTTATTTTGTTATAATGGGTCTCTATTTCTGGTATGGCCAGGTAGATGCCTACTGAGCTTGACCCTCCCACAGGTAAAATAAAAACTCTGAACAACACACACGCACACACACACACCCTTTACCTGAAGATACTGGAAAGTGAACAAAAGCAGATTATGGAAAGGAGTTGAAACTTGGAAAAAGTGATTGGTAGGCAATTAGATCACATTTTTATGGCTTTTGGCCTGAGGACATGCTGAAGTTGGTGTGGCAGAGGGGGATAATTTGATAGAAAACATGAAATCTTTTTGACATGAAAAACCATAAGACTGAGTTCAGGGAAACTACAGCCACTGGAAAGTCGGGGGGAGAATCCCAGAAAATTGAGACTCAAAGAGAGCGCAACCCAAATGATGTGAATAAACTCTGCCCGAGTCTCTGGCTCATGCACGTATGGCATCCGACTCCTAACCCTTCAACTAAAGACAAAAGAACAGCTTTCATTTGTGCTGCTTCTCCAGAGAAGAAGTTTGAAGTTTGAGTTCACCCATGCTAATTACTTGATAACACAAAAATATTAATGCTCCTCAGAGAAATATAACAGAATCAAGAACCTCCAGAGCTTATCATTCACGAGATCTGTGATATAAGAAAAACTTAACATTCAAAGGATTAGGAAAATATGACCCCATTTCAAGAAAACAGACTAGCCCAGAAATTGGAATAAGCAGATGAAGATATTAATGTAGCTATTATAACTATGCTTAATAAAATAAAGAAAAATATGCTCATAATGAATGTAAAGTTTTTTTGATCCAGTAAAAAAATAGAAACTACAAAGAAAAACCAAAAGAAAAATTCTAGAACTGAAAGATACAATGTCTGAAATTTAAAATTCACTGGATAAGTTTACCAGCAAATGACAGAGGAGTCAATGAACTTGAAATAGATCAGTAGATATCATCCAAACAATTGAGACAAAAATGATTGAGAAGATACTAAGAACCTCAGTGACCTGTGGGACAATAATAAAATGTCTTGCTTATGTGTAGTTGAAATCCCAAAAGAAGGACATACAAAATATTTGAATATATAATGCCCCAAATTTCCCTAAATTTGGTAAATGATATAAATTTGAGAATTGAGAATCAGCAAACTCCAAGCAGGATAAATGTGAAGAAAACCATGATTAGGCACATCCTAAACAAGCTGCTAGAACCTAAAGATAAAAATAAAATCTTGAAAGCCAAGGGAAAAATGGCATATTATATGTGATAAAAAACAATTCTAATGATTGGTGACTTATCATCAAAAAACTGTGGAGGCCAGAAGATAGCGGATCAGTATCCTAAAATTGCTTTGGAAAAAAAACCCAAAAAATCTTCGATGTCGAATTCTAGATCCAACAAAAATATCCTTCAAGTATAAAGGTGAAATAATGACATCTCAGATAAAAGAATTCAGAGAATTTATCCTCAGAAAACCATAATGTTCTTGAGGTTGAAGGGAAATGATACCAGATAGATACTCAGTTCTTTAAGAAGCATCAAAAAGCACTAGCAAAGGTAAATACATAGGTAAATATAAAGTACTTTTTTTTAATCTCTTAATTTCTTTAAAATACTTAGGATTGTTTAAAACAAAGCTTATAAAATTGTTTTATGTGGATTGTAAGGTATTTAGATGCAAAGCATGTAACAACTCTAGCATAAAGAAAGGAGGGTGGACTAGGTTGTAGAAAGGTTTCTAAGTTTTATGTGATATGGTACAATTGATGTAGGGTTCTGGCATCTGGTGCCCGGGGTTCGTGGCCTCGTACACTCAAAAGAATGAGAACGTGGACCCGGAGAGGTAAATTGAAGCAGTATACAGTTTTATTGTAAAAATGAGAAGCGCAAGAATACAGCTCTCGGAAGAGAGGGGTGATCCAAACGGAATACCCCGCAGGCTAAGCTGAGCCGGGGACTATACTACTATATGTCCTTGAATCCGTAATCTTTAAGTTGTTTACCAAGAGCCGGTTGGGCTCCCCCCAACCCCTTTCCTGCACCTGGGCTGGTATCTTGGCTGACTCTGCAGTCTGTCTGCTGCGGTAGCCCCTCCCATCTAGTTACCTTTTCTATGTTTTTTTTTTTTTTTCCTGTCACCTGCTGTTCTCTTTGGCCTTGAGGTCCTCCTCCGTGAGTCCCGACTGCCCACGATTTCCCCATCTCACGCTGAGATTGTTTGGGCTTTGATGTCTTCCACCGCGGTCCTGTCCTTAACTGTCTATGACTTTCCTATCTCACAATATCAACTTCAAGTAGACTGTGAAAGTCAAGGATGTATAGAGAAACCATTAAAGAGTAAAGCAAAAAGATGTAGTCAAAAACACAACAGATAAATTTAAATGAACCTCTTCAAAGTATTTTTAAATTCCTTATTTTAAAATAATAAGATGATGGACCTAAATCCAACCATAGCAATAATTACATTAAAAGTTAATGGACAAAACACTCTAAGATTATAAAATATCATAATGGATAAAAAAACAAGACCGAATTTTATACTGTCTACAAGATCCAGACTTTTAAAAGACACAGATAAGTTAAAATTAAATGGATTGAAAATTATATACCATACAAATAGTAAGCATAAAAGGGCTGGCATGGCTATATTAATAACAGGTAAAACAGACTTCTCAATAAAGAGTATTAACAGAGATAAAGAGGGCCACTTTTAGATGTATTTTGATTGTATTTGATTGACTGAAGGCAATACTTGGATTATAAATTTGTAACGAAGTAAGTAGCATATCACACATCTGCAGAGAATACGATTCTACACTTTTCTTTTCTCATGTGCATAACGCCAGTTCCATGAATTGTCCGGTCCATCACGCCTCCTCTCACTTTATAAGTCAGCTGAGAATAGAATGGAATATTGAACAGAACATCACCCTCCGAATGATTGACCTGGAGTATTTGGACAGTAAGAATTATTTTCATTGTTTAAAGTAAGACAGGTATTATAAATTAATGGGAATAACATAAAAATTCACCACAAAGAATTTTTTTTTTTTAAAGATTTTATTGGGGAACAGTGTGTACTTCCAGGCCTTTTTTCCAAGTCAAGTTGTTGTCCTTTCAATCTTAGTTGTGGAGGGTGCCGTTCAGCTTCAAGTTGTTGTCCTTTCAGTCTTAGTTGTGGAGGGCGCAGCTCAGCTCCAGGTCCAGTTGCCATTGCTAGTTGCAGGGGGCACAGCCCACCATCCCTTGCGGGACTCGAGGAATTGTCGGAGTTAGGAGCACGGAGCTCTAACCGCCTGAGCCACCAGGCCGGCCCCACCAGAAAGTATTCTTATCTTAACGTATATGTGTGTGAGTATGCTTATCTGGCTTATGAAATAAAGCATTTTTCTTAATTCTATCTATTTTACGTATCCCTGTTCTTATAGGGTGACTACACGTCCCAGATTGCCTAGGACACGTTTTATGACTATTGTCCAGTTATAGTTATTATAGCACCTCTTTCACTATCAAAACTCTCCTGGATTGAATGACAAATTATATTTATATCATTACCTCTTTACCAAAAGAAATTAATTGGCATTCAAAAGACATTCATTGAAGTGTAGTGGTCAGAAGCATAAGCTCCAAGTCAGACTTTGGGAGTTTACATTTTGGTTGCACCATTAACAATCTGTGTGACCTTTTGGTTCCTCAGATTCTGCCTATGTATAAATAAATAAATAAATAAATAAATACATAAATAAATACATAAATAAATAAGGTTTCTCTCTCAGCATTAAATCACGAGCCAGCAAACTTTTTATGTGAAGGGATAGACAGTAAATATTCTAGACTTTGCAGGCCTTATGGTGTCACAACTATTCAATCTGCCATTAAAGCACAAAGGCAACCATAGACAATATGTAAATGAATGAGCAAGGCTCTGTTACAATAAACATTTGTCAAAACAGACAACAGGCCAGATTTCCCCAAAGACTGTAGATTATGGACCCTTGAATTAGATTATATGTACTTGTAAAAGAACTATTAATTTAGGGCCTCACTAGGCAAAGGAGACTCCCCTAATCTTTGGCAAGGAATTTACTCCCAAACCAGGAGAATGTAGGCATACCCAACACAGGGAACCACCTCAATTGAACAAAGATGTTGAGGTGGGATGAGTTTGTGCTAAGGTACATGAGAAATGGCTTATACCAACTGTTGTGTTGAGACTTCCCATCTTTACCTTGTTTTCCAGATAAACTACTCCTCTTCCAAGACTCAGTTTTAAAAATCACGTCCTAAACCTTCCTAAGAGATCCTTACTGCACCCCCACCTTGACAGAGTTAGCCACCTCTTACTGTGCCCACTCAGCACCAGTCACGCCCCAGTCAGATCACTGATCACATTGCGTTGTCACTATCACTCAGCTCTTCATTTTCATTTCCAATTATGGCAATAATAAATGTGTATGACTGAAGGAATGAGTGAGCTTTACATTGAAGGAGGAAGAATCAGTAGACATAAATATGTATCTAACAAAAAAGGCAGGGAATCTAAGCTGATACTGATGAAGTCTTGCTCTGAGTAATTGTCAGACACAAACACCGGAAATCCCAGTCTCAAGCAACAATGGGAGTTCTGGGAGAAAACTAGAGGGAAGAGGATGTTGAGGTGTAAATGTCAGGATGGAGCACTATTTGCCCAGCTTTGAAGCATGAATAGTAATTTTCCTGGCATATGGTTGGGGACGATATTCCAGAAACATGAAGTCCACTGTATCTGGCTTTAAAGAGCTGAGTGAACCCTGAGAATTAATGCATAGTGTCAAAAGGCATTAGTTAGAGCTAGATATTCTGTAGCAATGTTAAAAGATAAACTGGGGCATATTGAAAGTTTTAAGAGTTTGAGTAAAAATTGACTTGAATTGGGAAGCACCAAATGGGAAGTGGTTATAAGTCCTCCACTGACAGGCGCTAGGGGCAAGACTTTTATAGAGAATACACAGAAGCAAAGCAAGGAAAGTATTGGATCAGCTATAGCTTAAATCGTTGCCTTATTTGGGAAAGCCTTGGCTGTTTGTGATTGGTTGTCCATAGGTTTTTATTCTTTAACCTTGAGGCATTTACAGGCTTAGGTTTTGGTTTTCTTATCAACTGCTAAGGCACTGGAAGCGTCTTAGTTTAATGAACTCCTTGTTCAATTAATTTAACACTTATGGTATTTATTACAAAATACTGTATGGATTCTAAAGTGCTTTTCACTGACATTGATGTTGAAACTGTTTTCTTTATGTCAGCAAACACTGAAATATCCAAATGAGTATTTCACATCCTTTCTCTACAAAGGAGAGAAAGGAGGGAAAGTGGTTGGTTCAGGAGCAAGTTCAAGATCAGGTTGAGAGGAGAATCTAGAGGTTCTGAATTATCCTTCAGAATTTATCCCCAAACACTTGCCCTCTGCTTCTATTTGATGTGTCTTTAGCAGGAACAGAGTTTTCCCATCCCAGTCAGGGAAAGCGTTTTCAGGAGAGAGCATCTGAATTTCATTTTCCAGAATGATTAGCTGGAGTTCACCAAATGAAAGGCATTCTGACTTACACTCTCCCAGAGCTATCTCCCAGGGAGAATACTGCTCCATCTTGATTTCTCCACATCATCTACAACATAAATTAAAATAAGTGCTCAATAAACATGTACTATTACTACTAAACCTCAGATTGAGAAAGTGAGGCAATGTGATATAGATAAACCGACTTGGGCTCTCTGAGACTCATTCTCCTCATTTGCTTAATAACAGGAGTGTCTTCCCCTACTTCCCAACTCCACATCCCCGTTTTTGCACCTTCCACTGTTTATTCATTTTCTACACATCTTAGCAGAATTGGTTTCCCGATTCCATCTTCAGATACCTGGAATTCTTTCCTAGTTAATGTCGTTGTTCCCGCATTGTTCCGGCACACCTTTTCTGTGGCTACCACTTTGCTCTTCAGAATTCTTTGCTGTACGGCACCAACACCTATTCGAAATATGGCGCCACCCTTTCTGTCATGCAGTCTGCTCAATGGACGCGGCCATGTTAATCCTCTGCTCGGGCCGACTAACAACCCGTAAAGTATCGCGATAGAGGGCAGTCGGGGGGGGTGCGCCAACTTCCGCCGTAACTTGGAGTGTCCCGCAGCTCTACAAGTGGTGGGGGGGCCAGTCGTAGCCCTCACCTGAGGACCCTGGAGAAGAGACGGGAAGTTGAGGGGTCCGGTTTCAGAAAAGAACGTTTCAGTCACTGGCTGCAGTATTGGCAGTAACGGCGTGTTGTATGATCAGAGATTGAGCGTTTATAGCGGTCCGTAATTTCCGGTCCTGTTGTGATTAGTAATTAGGGGGACCTGCCCAAGATAGGGATTGCCGCCCTGCGGAGCTCGGGATTTAGTGGTGCTGCTGGTAGTGGACTCTGAGGAGGGTAAGCAACTGATTGAAGATTTGTGAGGCCAGTGACTGGGCGTGTCTGTGAGTAATTCAGCGTCTCTCAGGCTCACGGGTTGGGGTAACATAGAAATAAGTGGTTGGGGGCCTGAAGGGGAGTATCCGTCTTGAGGGTTATTGTGGGTCAGTGAGTAGGGGCTGTAATGGGCAAAGGAGCCTGTGTGATAGCTTGGGAACCAGGCGTCTCGTGATCAATGACTGGGGCTCCAGCCCTGAATGACTACAGTTTACATTCAGGCTGCACTCCACACAGATCATTGTGTGCTGAGTGTTCTTGTGTGGGTTTATGCCTGTAAGGATGTGAGGGTAGGGGAAAAGTTCTCATCCTTGCCCTACACGTTCAGTTTGCATCCTTGGATCTATCTGGTGAACAGACTTCAGGCAGTTTATATTCTCGGCTACTAGCTTGTAGTCTCTCTTCAAGCCTAAGTCTCTCTTCAAAAATCCTTTCTCAGAGCTCCTTTGTCTTCTCCGTGTGTATCAATCTATGTGTTGTCTTTGGACTATTTCAATCACCCTCACTGTATCAGCTTCCACCTTTAAAGTCATGACTTGACAATCAGTAGCACCAGCCCAGACATTTCTAACAAGCTCCAGGTTCACAGTAGTCATCTGTCTCCTACAATCTCTGTGAGGTTCACTCTCGGAGACCTCAATCTTAGCGTAATCAAATAGAGTTTATCATCTTCCTTCTCCATACTTTACCTGCTTGTTCTATATACTACATCATTATGAGTGGCATCACTCTTCATCCGGATGTCCATAGTAAAAATCCTGGAGACATGTAGTTTTCTCCCCATATCCAATCAATCTTCTGGTCCTGATGATTTTGCCTCCCTGACATCTCTCCAGTTTGTCCTCCCTATTCCTACTGCCCTGGTCTTAGTTCAGGATGCATTATTCCTTGTCTTAAACCTGTATCAGGAAAACCCTGCATCAGAGTGTTGGACACTCTGGAAAAGTCAGAGGAAGGAATGGCTGATTCTTCAAGGAGGCATCTGGAAAAGCTTCCTAGAGAAGGTGACATTTGAACTGATCCTATAACTCTGAGGATGAGAGCTTATTGAAACCCTGTTTATTTCCTTTCAGCCAAACTGCCTCATGACTTGTGCCCTTTAAAACTTCCTTGATATGAGCTTAGGTTAAGAGCTCAGTAGGACAATAGCTGCTTAAAAGATAACCATCATCTTTTTTTATTTAAAAAAATAACATAAGTTAATTCTAGAAAAATTGGAAACTGAAAATGCTAAATGCAACTCAGTAGAAATCACTTGTAATCCTACCACCTGTTTTTCTTGCTTGGTAATACAAGAAGAACATGTTTCCAAGTTTGTAAATACTTTTCTAAGATGTTTTTAATGACTGTAATATCCTATCCTTTTGATAATTGATTTAACCAACCCCTACTGTTGGAACATTTAGGTGGTTTCTATATTTTAGTGATAAAGGAGGATCATGATGAATATCCTTACAGATATATCTTTGTGTATATCCATGCTTATTTTTTTGAATAAATATCTAATAATAGATTTGTCAGGTCAAGGAGGATAAAGTATTTTTTTGGAGTATAATTGACATACACTATCCTATTAGTTTTTGGTTTATATCATAGTGATTTGATAGTTATATACATTATGAAGTTATTCCCATATTCACCATATGAAGTTATTCCATATTATTGACTATGTTCCCTATGCTGTACATTGTATCCCCATGATTTATTTATTTTATAACTGGAAATTTGTACTTCTTAATCCTCTCCACCAGTTTCTCCTACCCCTCCCAAACCCTCTCCTCTCTGGTAACCACCAATTTGTTTCCTGTTTCTAAGAGTCAGTTTCTGTTTTGTTTGTTAGTTTTTTGTTTGTTTGTTTGTTTTAGATTCCACATATAAGTGAAATCTTATGGTATTTGTTTTTTTCTGACTTATTTCACTTAGCATAATATTCTCTAGGTCCATCCATGTTTTCGCAAATGGCAAGAGTTCATTCTTAATGGCTGAGTAATATTTCATTTTATATAAATATATATACTACACATATGTCATATCTTCTTTATCCATTCATGTATCTGTGGATGCTTAGGTTGCTTGGCTATTGTAAATAATGTTGAAGTAAACATAGGGGTGCATGTATCTCTTTGAATTAGTGTTTCAGTTATCAATGGATAAATGCCTAGAAGTGGAATTGCTGGGTTATATAGTAGTTCTATTTTTAATTTTTTGAGGAATCTCCATATTGTTTTTCATAGTTGCTGCACAATTTTACATTCCTTCCAACAGCGTATACAGGTTCCCTTTTCTCCACATCCTTGCCAACAATTATTATTTTTTTTCTTTTTGATAATAGCCATTCTAACAGGTATGAGGTGATATTTCATTGTGGTTTTGATTTGCATTTCTTTGATGGTTAGTGATGTTGAGCATCTTTTCATGTGCCTGTTGGCCATCTGTATGTTTTCTTTGGAAAAATGTCTATTCAATTCTTCTGCCCATTTTTCAGTTGGGTTGTTTGTTTTTTGATATTAACTTGTGTAAGTTCTTTATATATTTCAGATATTAACCCCTTATTGAATGTATGATTTACAGATACCTTCTCCCATTCAGTAAGTTGCCCTTTTATTTTGTGGATGGTTTCCTTCTTTGTGCAAATACTTTTTAGTTTGATGTAATTCCATTTGTTTCTTTTTGCTTTTGTTGCCTTGCCTGAAGAGACTGGACCAAAAGAAATATTGCTAAGACTGATGATGTCAGAGAGCTTACTGCCTATGTTTTCTTATAAGAGTTTTATGGTTTCAGGTCTTACATGCAAGTCTTTAATCCATTTTGAGTATATTTTTGTATGTGGTATATGAGAGTGGTGCAGTTTCATTCTTTTGAATGTATCTGTCCAGTTTTCACAACACTGTTTATTGAAGAGGTTGTTTACACCCCATTGTATGTTCTTGCCTTCTTTGTCATAGATTCATAGACTAATTGACAATATATGCATGCATAGGCTCATTTCTGGGCTCTCTGTTCCATTCCATTGATCTCTGTGTCTGTTATTGTGTCGGTACCACTGCTTTGATTACTATAGCTTTGTAGTATAGTTTGAAATCAGGGAATGTCATACTTCCAGCTTTGTTCTTCTTTCTCAAGATTGCATTGGCTATTTGGGGTCTTTTGTGGTTCCATGAACATTTTAGGAGTCTTTCTTATAGTTCTGTGAAAAATGCCCTTGGTATTTTGATGGGGATTGCATTGAATCTGTAGATTACTTTGGATAGTACCGACCTTTTAATAATATTAGTTCTTCTAGTCCCTGAGCATGGTATATCTTTTCATTTATTTGTGTCAGCTTCAGTTTCTTTCATCAGTGTCTTATAGTTTTCAGAGTATAGGTTTTTCACCTCCTTGCTTAAGTTTATTGCTAGGTATTTTATTTTTTTTGATGCAATTATAAATAGGATTGTTTTCTTAATTTCTTTTTCTGATAGCTCGTTATTAGTGTATAGAAATGCAACTGAAGTCTGTATATTAATTTTGTATCCTGTGACTTTACTGAATTCATTTATTAGCGCTAATAGGTTTTTGGTGAAGTCTTTAGGGTTTTTTACATATTGTATGTCATCTGCATATAGTGACAGTTTTACTTTTTCCTTTCCAATTTGAATGCCTTTTATTTCTCTTTCTTGCTGAATTGCCGTGGCTAAGACTTCCAAAACTATGTTGAATAAAAGTGGTAAGAGTGAACGTCTTGGTCTTGTTGGAACAGCTTTCAGCTTTTCACGGTTAAGTATGATGTTAGCTGTGGGTTTGTCTTATATGGCCATTATTATGTTGAGGTACATTCCTTAATACCCACTTTGTTAAGAGTTTTTATCATAAATAGATGTTGAAGGAAGAAAAAATGTAAACATATAATGGAATGTAAACATTCACATTCTCAAAGGAAAAACATATCATGTCGGCTCTTTTCAGAACTGTAAGGAAATAGGTTGATGTTAATCACAGCATAATACTTTGGGGTCTCTCTGAAAGGAGACTTTGACAGGAGCAGTGTCCAAAGGGTAGCCTTTTATGTAGTCGATCAAAGGAATTTCTAGGCTCATGATTCTGGGAATTGCAGCGCAGACCCAGACTCTCAAGGCTATCTTTTACTTTTTAAATTTTTTTTATCCCCTCCCTACTCATCCGAGCTCTGTCTTTACAGATATATGCCCCTTCTGAAGAGCAACCGAAAATGACTAAGTCTCAGGTAAGTGAGCTGTTTATACCCCATTTTGTTTTCCACTGTATTTGAGGCATTTTAAAAGAATTAATTCAATTAAATGAAAACAAATGTAAATAGAGACCAGGGGAAATAAAGTAGAAGATCCAGACCAAGGAAACTTGGAACATAATCATACAAGTTATAGAATCTTTCAGAGTCAATTAAAGTGGAGCATATAATCTGCAATTATGTGGTTTGTATTATACATTAAATGTGATAATTTCTTGAGGGAAGTCAAGATTTTTTGGCATTTAGGTTTGAAGTTATTCTCTTGATGGGTCTGTATATGTATGATGTAGTAGGCAGTGTTCTTACAATTACCAACACATGATAAATTCCATAGCTGTTTCTTAAACTATCTCAAAAAAATATAGGGCATAATAACAAGGCAGAATTCAATTTCTAGGCAATAAAGTCGTGAAGTTCACGTACACAGCTGTCAAACAGTCTGCCTTGATCTATAAATAAAATCTATAATTTTTGGAGCAGCATTTCTCAACCTTGGGAGTTTTTGAAATTTGTTGAGGAGATTCATGTCATTAATGGTAATAATAGTATCAATTTTAATTTGCAGAGTTTTTAACCAACAAATAATGCAATTAGGTATTTTTCCTTTAGAATGCAACAGATTGAGAGCCTCATAGAGTATATCAAGTGAGCATGCTTGGTAAATACTGGAGATCAAGTCAATTTGCTCATTTTTATTGGTTTATCACTCAGCTAAGTACTGTTAGCCAGTGTCTTAGTGGTTGTGATTGCCACACAGTTTTAAATGTTTTTATTTGAAGGTCTATATTTTTAAATTTTTATGTATAATGTTCTTTTGGTTACACTCACTGTGTAGCATATAGCTTCAGTATAGTCGTCTTCACGGTGGGGAGCATACATTCCTTAGATGTGGAAGATGATCCACTGAGGTATGGGATGAAAAGATGAGAATTTCAACTTATATATAATTTGTTTTTTTTTTAAGGTACATATTACTGATGTGCATGATTTTGTTTTTAACTGAAAAATTTCGCACCAAGAATCACCTCATTAGAACAAAAGAGACTCCTAACACCCAGGAAATTCCAAGGATTTTAGGTACTCTGTGTCAGAAACCAGAGTCAAAGACCAAATATTAGAAGAAAAGAAACTCCTAGCTTCTTTATTACTTAGGAAATTATAGAAGTTTAGGAACTCTGAGCCAGGGACGAAGACCAAAATATATATTTCTTATTATATTACGGTATCACAGTTGGAATTTCAAAGTTTGGGGACTATTGTGTTATGTACCTGTAATTCTACACTCAATTCCAATGTGTCGGTTTTACTAACAATTGTCACCCCAATAAATTTTAATTGAAAAAAATCAAAAATACCAAAAAAAAACCATCCCACAAGATTCACTCACACACACACACACACACACACACACACACACACACACACACACACTTCAGAAGCCAATCGCAAGGCCAGGTTATAACCTGTGCTTCTGACTGACTATAAATCAGAGGTTCCTGTGGCCCCCTCCTTTGGTTTGACTAATTTGCTGGAGCAGCTCACAGTACTCGGGAAATCAGTTTATTTGCTAGATTACCAGTTTATTACAAACGATATTAAAAGATGCAATTCAACAGCTAGGTGAAGAGATACATAGGGTGAGGTCTAGAACAAAGGAGCTTATGTGCTCCTGGCATGTAGCATTCGGGATCGTTCTGGTTCACCAAACTGGAAGCTCTCTGAGCTCCCTCCTCTTGGGTCTTCCTGTAAGACTTCATTGCATAGGAGTGATTGATTAAGTTATTGGCCTTTGGTGATTGATTCACCCTATAGCCCCACTCCTGTCCCCGGAAATCAGGGAATGGGACTGAAAGTTCCATCCCTCTATTCTTGGTAGGTTCTCTTGGCAACCAACCCCCATTCTTAGGCGGTTTCCAAAAGTTGCCTCATTAACATAGCAAAAGACACCTTTATCTCTTTCACCAGAGGAAATTCCTAGGGTTTTAGCAGTTCTGTGCTAGGAACCAGGATCCAGGCTGAGGACCAAGTACGTATTTTTCATTATAAATGAAGATCACAGTACCATGGTGTCAGTGTACCTCCTCATTTCCAGAGATCATTTTTGTCTACCCGTCTCCGCCACCACTCCCACAGTCATATTCTAGATTTATAATTGCCTATAACTGTACCACGTCCAAGCATTTAACTGTCTGGCCAATATTTCTGTTTCTAGCTCATGTACTGTAGTACCTTGATTCCAGCAGTTCTTCAGTTCCATTCAGACCTCTGACCCACCGACCCTCCCTTTTTTCACTGTCCACACACTTCTCCCTGCTTCTTCCGTGTCTCTTTTTTCAGCTTCAATTCCATGTTTCTCGGTTTTTGTTCTGAGCAGCCGTCATCTCACTAAAGTCCAATCGCCTACTTATTACTGCCACTTGGATATGTGTTGTAATAAATATCTTGAACTTAACTTGGACAGCTAGATTTTTTTGGCATGGTAAAATATATATAACATAAAATTTGCCTTTTTTTAAAAAATTTATTGGGGTTAAAATTTGCCATTTTTAAGTGTACAATTAATTGTACTCACAATTTGTGTACCCATCACCACTGTGTATTTCCACACTTTTTCATCAACCCAAACAGAAACTGTACCTGTCGAGCAACAACTTCCCACTCTTTCCTCCCACCCACACACAGCCTGTGGTAACCTCAAAACTAATTTCTAACTTTATGAATTTGCCTATTTAGATATTACATATAAGTGGAATCATACAATATTTGTCCTTTTGTGTCTAACTTATTTCACTTAGCATGTTTTTAAGGTTTATGCTCTAGTATGTATCAGAACTTCATTCCTTTTTATGGGTGAATAATATTCCATTATGTGGATGTACCACATTTTGTTCATCCATTCATCTGCTGATGGACACTTGGGTTGTTTCTACCTTTAGGCTGTGAAAGTTGGCATACAAGTATGTGAATATGTGTTTTCAAATCTTTTGGGTATATACCTAGGAGTGGAATTGTTGGGTCATATGTTTAACTTTTGTAGGAACTTCGAGTATTTTTGCACAGAGCTGCACGATTTTAAATTCCCACTAGCAATGTGTGAGGGTTCCAGTTTCTCCACATCCTTGCTAACACTTATATTTTCCATTTTGTTGATTGTAATCATCCTGTTAGATGGAAAGTGGTATCTCAGTGTGGTTTTGATTTCTATTTCTTGAATGATGAATGAGGTTGAGGATCTTTTCATGCATTTATTTTCATTTGCATAACTTTTTTTGAGAAATGCCTATTCAAGTTATTTGCCCATTTTTAATAAAATCGTTTGTCTTTTATTGCTAGACAAATAGAATTCTTAATTCCACCTCTCCCCTCCACCCAAACCTGCTCTTTAGTGGGATGCTAGTTCCTTAAACGAAAAACCAAGGCCTCTTCATTGATTCCTCACCTTTTCTTATACACTATCTTTCAGAGATATCTTGGTTGGATTTGATTAACATCAAATTTAAAAATAGAATTCTCTTACTGAGGTAGAAGGTAATAATGGTTTGAAAAGTAGCAACAATGAGCTCAGTAGTACTTTATTACTAACTGATTGTAAATTATTCTATTCTCATTATTTATAGGTACACATTTAAAAAAATAAATTGATTATATTAAATATTGCTTACTTTTTATTGGTTTTTATTCAAATTTTAAAAACAGTTTCTGTTATATTTAGTTTTTAAACGTTTTTTAGTGGAAAAATTCAAACATACATAAAAACTTAGAGACCAGTATAATGAACCCCTTAACATTCTTATATATGATGTCCTCAGTAAAATATCATTATTTTACCAATCTCACATTTCTTCTCTCATCCTTTATTTGTTCTTGGGGTCATTTTCAAGCAAATCCCATACATGACATTTCCCCAATATATACTTGCTTTATGGATTTTTGTTGTTACCTTCATTTCTCTTTAGTGGTTTCCTTTCAAAATACATTTATTTAAGTAAAAAAGCTGAGTTAAAACTATTAAGTCAGTAATAATACCGGTGATATGCAGATATGGTAAAAATCTTGAATGTGATATATGAATAAATGATGTTTGAGAGCATTACATTGAGGTACTCACAGTTCTTGAATTTACCATGTTCTTTATCATGTCCACATGCCTTTTTCCTTACTCCTCCCTCAGTTTGGAATGATCTTTCTCCTTTCTCTACATCGTACCAGAGAATACACTATTCATTTTTTATTTTTCAATAAAATTTTTTTATCTTTACTTTTTTTGATCTTATGTTTACATTTTCCATTATTCATTTGCATCTTCTACAAAGTCCAACTCAATGTCCCAAAATAGAATTGCTCTTTCCTATTTCTATCATAACCCATTTAACATGCCACAGCATTTATATATTTACTTGTTTGCCTCCATCTACTAGTCTGTAAATTTCCTGTGTTTTATTCATATTTGTATTCTGATCACCAAATAATGCTGGCCACGTAGGTGCTTAATAAATGCTTATTGATGGAAAGATAGGATGAATGATTCTTAATCCAAAGTTTTTATAATAGGTTTGCTCCTCTCACATAGTGGAAATCAAAATTGGCCTGATAGTAACATCTTCTTTAATTTATTATGATGAACTCTACATGATTGAAACAGCAATAATTTCTCATACCTTATTTATACACCACCCAGTGCATTTCCCTTTAGATTGAACAAGAATGTCCTGTTACAGGGGTTTGTGTCATTCAAGGATGTGACTGTGGACTTTACCCAGGAGGAGTGGCAGCAGCTGGACTCTGCTCAAAGAGACCTGTACAGGGATGTGATGCTAGAGAACTATAGCAACCTCGTTTCAGTGGGTAAGGACACTTCCCTCAGAAATACTGGTATTAGTTACCTATTGCTGCATAATAATTACTCCAAAATTGAGTGGCTTAAAACAAACACTTCTTACTAACAATTTCTGTAGGTCAGGAATTTGGAAAGCCGTAGCTGGATGGTTCTGGCTTGTGGTCTCCCATGTGGTTGTCGTCAGATGTTGGCAGGGGTTTCAGCCATCTGAAAGCCTGACTGGGAGTGTAGGATCCATTTCCAAGATGACTCACTCACATGGCCACTGACAAGGAGTCCTCAGTCCTTGCTGTTCAGTGGCAGGCGATCTCAGTTCCTCGCTGTGTGGGTTTGTTCCCCAGACAGAGTGATCTGGGAGCAAGGAGGAAGTCGCAGTGCCTTTTATGACCAAGTCTCCAAAATCTCCCACTGCCACTTTTGCCTTCTTGTGTTTAGTAAAAGTGAGTTACTAAGTCTAGCCCATGCTCGCGGGGAGGAGAATTCAACTCTATCTCTTGAAGGGAAGAGTGTCAAAGAATTTATGGATGTTTATTAAACCTACCATAGTACCCAAGTGACGGCCTTTCCTTTCTTGTTTGCTAAAAGCTGTTCATTGTCAACATGCTTAATGAGCTTCATTTCAAGCTGTAAGTGTCAAAAGAATACTAATTTTCAGTACCAAATATTGTGCTTCTACCTCTCCAGTGAACTTGGATGAAAAGACAAGGGATACTGCATCTTTGTCATTCTTTGGAGACTAAAGACAATGGTCTAGGCCCAAGTTCTTAGAGAGTTTTTATAAATTGAGATATAATGTGTCTAGTGAAGTGTTCAAATCTTAAGTATACAGCTTAATGTGTTTTTCATATGTATACACTTCTTAACCATTACCCACATCAAGCTATGGAACATTTCCAGCACCCAGGCTTTGAACCACTTGCCATTTACCTCCTTTAGAGATAAAAACTTGTGGCTTCCATCACCATTAATTTTGTCTGGTCTTGAATTTCATGTAAGTGGAATGACACAGTATGTAAATTTTTGTTGTCTGGCATCTTTTACTTAACATAATATCTGTGAAATTCAACCATGTTTTTGCATGTGACAGAAGTTTGATCCTTATTATTGCATCATATTCCACTTAATAACTGTACAGTAATTCATCAATTTATCCATGCTACTATTTATGGTTATTTGGGTTGTTTCATGTTTAGGCTAATATGAATAAAGCTGTGATGAACATTCTTCTACATGTTCCACTTCTGGTGGAAATCAAGATTTCATTTCTGTCGGGTATATACATAAGAGTGGAATTTCTGGGTCATAAGTATATTTAGCTTTAATAGATACTGCCAGACAGTTTTCCAAAGAGATTCTACTAGCAATGTATGAGTTCCATCAAGCTTTCATAATGTCAGTCTTTTTAACTTTAGCCATTCTGGTACATAATGCAGTGGGCCTGAGTTCTAGGATGGTTGGTTGTCCACTAATGCCCAAGTTCTGTATCATTTCCCATAAACAGGGTACCAGTCTCTGAAGTCAGATAAAATCTTCTTGAAGCAAGGAGAACCATGGTTGAAAGAGGGCGAAATCTCAAGTTGGGCCTATCCAGGTAAGTGAGAACTTGGCATAGGGGAGGGAGGGAAGTAAGATTCGTATTGATTAGTAAGATGTCTATCTTTGAAATATGTTTTAGGAAATCATTCTCTAAGTCCATAGATATTTAGAAATAGCTGAAGACAGTTGATTGCAATGGGATTGTTAAATATCTAAATGACATTGCTATGTGTCAAACACCTATGTGACCTTTTTTCTTTGATTGAATTCAGAGAAAGAGGTTAACCTTATCTGTACTCTGGATCTTAATATATGTCCACATCGTTTAGGACATTTCTTAATTAATTAGCTTCTTGTTGGCTAACATCCTCAGCATCCATTCTCCCAAAATAGGCTTATATTTCTTTCCTTATACCTCCAGGCATTCTTAGATATGCTCTCTTTCAAAGTTACTTACTGAGTGATATTCATATTCTTTCTAATTGCCTTCTGTTTTCCTCACCTTTTCAGTGTGAAATGTCTTAGATATAATCTTTTGTTTTTAAAAAATATTCAAGACTCTGGTAATAGAAGTATTATTCCTTATTTGCCTATTTTCCTTTTCCACTACTTTCTCCGTGACCATTTTTACTTGATTGTTTATTATCTTGGTTGTTTTCCTGCTTTTCTTCAATGCTGCTAATTAAATTTTCATTTGAGTGTTATTCCCCCCTACCTTCATCTTGTAATTTAATCTTTCACTTTTTCCCCCTTGAGTTTAATCAATTCATTTTCATTCCCTCCCCCCTTTTTTTGTTAAATTTTTCAAAAGTTGTGTTTCATGGTGGTTTTCCATATCTTTAAATGCTTGTTTCAGTGTATTTAATTCTGTTTGGAGTTCAGACAAAATTTTCTTCTGCTTCCTGGCTAGTTTTTTGTTTTGTTTTGTTTTGTTTTGTTTTTAATTTTATTGGGAAATATTGGGGACAGTGTGTTTCTCCAGGGCCCATCAGCTCCAAGTCATTATCTTTCAATCCTTCAATCTAGTTGTAGAGGGTGCAGCTCATCTCCAAGTCCAGTCTCCATTTTCAATCTTTAGTTGCAGGGGGCACAGCCCACCATCCCATGCTGGAATTGAACCTGCAACCTTGTTGAGAGCTCGTGCTTTAACCAACTAAGCCATTTAGCCACCCCTCCTTGCTAGTTTTTTTGGTTTTGTTTTTGCAGGGGACAATGTCCTCTGTTGATTTCTATATAAATTCATCTCCTGATTTTCTGTAATAGTTCTCTATGAACTTTACTTTTTTCTGTTCACTTTTATCATATAATGGTGTATTTATAAGATTCTAACTTTATGGAGTTCTTTTCTGTTAATATAGCAAAGTCCAGGTACTTGAACAGCATCTGTCTTCCCTTCCTTCCTTTCTTCCTTTTTGTGATTTGGGAGGAGTTTTGAGTTTCCTGGTTCTTCTGTTTATTTCTGGGGCCCTAAATTTCCCTTTTTTTCTTCTTTTCCCCATCACCACCACCCAATTACCAAAAGCCTTCCTTCTTTTTTTGCCTTTTTTCTTCTTTTGAAGTGGTCTGTTCTTCTAACTCAGCATAGCCCCATTTAAATAGAGCCAGCCCCATCCCAAGTCTTCTTATGTCATCTGACCCTTTAAGATGCATGTACTTTGAAATGCCTTTCCTGCAGTTGTGCTTTAATCTGCCTGGTTACTTGTACAGTAGTTTTATATTTAGTGTAGATTTAATCTTTCTGCTGGTCACTTTAACTTACTCTCAGCTTTTTTTTTGCTAGCGTTCTTCCTCTGTCTTTCCTGGAGTTATTTTTTTGGTCTGCCTTTGCTCTTCACAGAACCTTGTGGTGGAGTGAGGGGGTCAGACAAAGTGTGGGGAATCATATGGGACCATGATACTCAGCTCATCAACTCTTCTTTTTCCATTTTTCCCCTGCTCACTTCTTTTTATGTCTGTTTCTTCTTTGGTCTTTGGCTTTTAAGATCATATTCTTAAATTTCAAATCTGACCATACTTATTATCAGATTTCTCTCTGTTTCCATTAAAATGAAGAACTTTATTTGGGTTTTGTTTTCTAGTCATAAAAGCTCAAGAGCAAAGTAACATCATTTATACTTGGGCTTTCTTTCAGACTTTGAGATTAGACCCAAAATGAAAGAATTAACTCCACAGAAGAGCATTTCTGAAGAAGTGATACTCCATAACATGATAGTATACTCAATTTTTGAAGACTGGAAACTTGGAGGTGCGATAAATAACCAGGAAAACCAAGACAAGTTTTTGAATCAAGTTGCATATGTTAACAATGAATCACTGACTAAGGAGACAGACCATGAATGTAATACACTGGGGAAAGTATTTCATCTGAACATAACATCCAATGAACACATCAGAGCCTTCATGCAGAAGTCACACCTCTTTGCACAACCAAAAATTGTAACCAGTGAGAAATCATATAAGTGTATTCAGTGTGGAAAAACTTTCAGTGGAAAGTCAGGACTCATTGTACATCGGAGAATTCATACTGGGGAGAAACCACACAAATGCAATGAATGTGAAAAAGCCTTTATTCAGAAGTCACAGCTCACTGTACATCAGAAAACGCATACGGGAGAGAAACCCTATGAATGTTGTGAATGTGGGAAAGCCTTCATCCAGAAGTCAAACCTCATTATTCATCAGAGGATTCACACAGGGGAGAAACCCTATGAATGCAATGAATGTGGGAAAGCTTTCATCAAAAAGTCAATACTTAGTATACATCAAAGAGGTCATACTGGGGAGAAAACATATGAGTGCAGTGAATGTGGGAAAGCCTTCATCTGGCCATCACAGCTCACTGTACATCAGAGAATTCATACAGGGGAGAAACCCTATAGATGTAATGAATGTGGGAAAGCCTTCATCTGGCAGTCACAGTTCATTGAACATCGGAGAATTCATACTGGGGAGAAACCCTATGAATGCAGTGCATGCAGGAAAGCTTTTATCAAAAAATCACAACTCATTGTGCATCACAGAATCCATACTGGGATGAAACCATATGAATGCACTGAGTGTGGAAAAGCCTTTAGCAAGAAGTCACACCTCACTGTACATCATAGAATGCATACTGGAGAGAAACCCTATGAATGCACTGAATGTAGAAAATCTTTCAGCAAGAAACCTACTCTCATTGTTCATCAAAGAAAGCATATTGAACAGAAAAAAACCCTTTCAATTGAATGAGAAAACTTTAATACAGTGATCAAAATTTAGAATTTTAGAATTTATCATAGAATTTATATAGGCTAGAAATTATATGAATTTACTAAACATGGGAAGCCTTCAATAATAGCTCCAGAACTAGTAAGCACTAGAAAATTCATACTAAGAAGTAAGTTTGAAAAAATCATGTTTCAAAAAAAAACCACGACTACATTGGATATCCTGGTTCACACCTAATGGTAAAAGATTTTTAAAATGTTCTAGAAAAATCTCAGTTACACACGATTGACTTATTCACTGTGAAGGGCAATTATTTTAAATGTGTACTCATAAGAAAATTGAATGATCAGGACAACAATGGGACAACCATATATAATCATTCTGCAAGTGATGTGGGAATGGTATTCAAATCCAAATTATCTGCTAGTTGGAAGTGAATATGAATATTTACACCTGCCTTTTTTCCCCACACTAAATGACAACATTCCCCCACATCTTAAAACACAAAGTGTAAAAGGATAAATTGTAGCTGCAAAGGCAATATGTAAAAAGTATCACATATAATTTTCCCCCTACTCTTTCTTGATGTGTATAGAATGAAGAGAGGATAAAGCCAATGCATTTTTAAAGGCTTCAAAATTCAGTGGTAGACTTAAAGAATATTGTTTGATGTAAAGTATACAGAGGTAAAAAAGACACCGAATAACACAAGACTGAAAGAGGGCAAAAAAGTGGCTGTAGACAGTGTTGGCATACTCAACACATGACAAAAGTAGTTCTGCACGAGGAATTTCTGTTCATACTCCTGTTAGTTTTCAACTCAGTGCAGTATTAACACAAGCATAGTTATGCATTGCTTAAGATCTTTGTACTCTTGTGATCAGAATTAAAGTTTTTTTTTAAAGCTTCCTTTATTAGATGTTTCTGCCACACAGACATTCTACTGAGCATTTGACACGTACTTATTTAATCATTGCAGCAAATGTATGAGCCTGGCTTTATCACTATTTTATAGATGAGGCAAGTTAAGGCCACATCACTAGGAAGTGGAGGGTTGGGATTCAGACCGATCTTTTAGCCCCCATGCTGTTCTGTCCCACTAGGGACATAATGGCTGGGTGCCGTGTCACTTCAGCTGCAGACAGAATTGAATTTAATTTGATTGTATATCATGGTTTTCTGTATCCTTTCCCTATGTTATATTGAATAAATTCACAAGAAGCATGCATTTTAAAGGGGTTATTAGATTCCAATTTCTTACACGTAGAAGCTGTTGGAGATACTATGGTTTTTGAGGTACTGATTTAGGGATATCTGTTTTACTGCCTTGTAAATTTCCTTGTGACTATCCTAAACATTACAAATTAATTATTTCTTAGTTTGAAAAAAATTAAGTCTTTGTTTTGTTGATCTGTCATTTTATTTCCACAAATTTATGTATATATATATATATATATATATATATATGTTTTTTTTTACAAATTCTATCATTATCCAAGGTATGCTTTCCTTTTAAAAAATACAATAACCCAACCTTATATAAGTTATAAATGTTTATTGTCAAGTAAAATTATGAAAAGAGGTATTGATATCGAAAATTCTTTTAAGCCTTTTCTTGAATGACGGTGAAACTGATACATCATTTTGAGCTTGATCCTAAACGTTTTAAGAAAAAATGTTTCTTAGATTTTAATGTTTAGAATTGAAAATAGTGAATAATAACCATGGTTATTAATTTAAATTTAAAATTTTTAAACTTTCAAATAATGATTTTAAACTAAAGTGAATTGCAGTCATGCAGTTCTTTTATTAGTCATTTCTGAAAATGAATGTTGAGCTGGGATGTGAATGTGTAAGATTAATTTTCTAAACAAACATATCAGAAACTACAATATCCACGTGCCTTGCCCTTCAATGGTGTTATATTAGAAACTATAAGATAATGCAAGTTGCAGTCGCACCAATAATTTGTAGAACTCCTGTCTTTTAGAATTTCCTTTGGTTCCAGCTTACCTATTATGTCTCCTATGAAACCAAGTAATATTTTCAGAGAGGCTTCAATCATTAGAATTCATATTTCTAGCAATTACCACTCCCACTATCAACCCATTAATTCTGTGCGTGATTTCAACAAGAAGAAAGCTCTTTAAACAACTGGAATTTGAGAGATTAGGCAAGAAACCATGACTGATTCCCAGGGAGTTTGAAACATTACACTATGCATAAACTTTTAGCTATTTCAAAGTTTTTAGGCACAGTTAAAAGTTGAAACAAATAGAACTACACTAATAATGCTGAAAATATGCCTTAAGTTGGTTTGCAAATTAAATGATTAAAATGTTAATCATGTCTGCCATTGATATGATAATGTTTGTTTAAAGTTTTATATGCCGATGGTCACTCAGTTGCTTATGTGTCATATTTATTTCAAGTTCTTATCACAGTTGGGCACTTCACAGTTGAATATACCCTATTTCAGATATTCTTAGGGTATAACAGATCAAAAGAAAATTTTACAGCTTTAAATGTTTTATTTGAAAAGAAGAAATGTCTAAAATCAATTTTCTAAGCTTCTACCTATGAAGATAGAAAGATATGAGTGAAGAAACCCAAAATAAGTAGGAAAATATAAGTAATTAATGTAAGAACACAAATCAGTGCACTAGAACAGGCAAAATCTGACTAGCTGCCTTTTTCCATATAGCTCTTAAACTAAGTCATTTTTTTAAAAAGATTTTATTGGGGAAGGGGAACAGGACTTTATTGGGGAACAATGTGTACTTCCAGGACTTTTTTTCCAAGTCAAGTTGTTGTCCCTTCAATCTTAGTTGTGGAGGGTGCCATTCAGCTTCAAGTTGTCCTTTCAGTCTTAGTTGTGGAGGGTGCAGCTGAGCTCCAGGTCCAGTTGCCATTGCTAGTTGCAGGGGGCGCAGCCCACCATCCCTGCGGGAGTCGAACTGGCAACCTTGTGGTTGAGAGCCCACTGGCCCATGTGGGAATGAACCGGCAGCTTTTGGCATTAGGAGCACGGAGCTCCAAACACCTAAGCCACTGGGCCGGCCCAACGAAATAATTTTTAATGGATCATGAGATAAAACAAAAGCTAATAAAAACTATGCAACAGAGACCATATATGACCCACAAAACTCTGGTGTTTTACAGGAAGTGTTTGCCAATCCATGAACTGGAACATACACAGACAGTAGAGAATAGTTAATGAAAACAACAGGTGGTTTGTTGAAATGACCAATATAATTGATAAATCTTTGGATAGACTGATCAAGGAAAAGAGAAGACAGAAATTACTAACAGGAGTAAAAGAGGTGACACCACTGTCCTAGAGTCAAAAAGATAAGAAAATTAATAATTCTATTTTAAAAATTTGCCAACTTAGATGAAATGGAAGATATCCTTGAAATACATAAGTTACCAAAACTAAAGAAGAGAATGCTCGCAAATAGCCCTATGACAAAGAAATTATAATTTGAAATCATCCGTAAAAGAACAATCCAGGTCTTCATGGCTTCACTGCTTCCATTTTGTCAAATTAAAGAAAAAATAATATTAATCCTACTTGAAAACTTTCAGAAAGTAGAGGACAATGAACATTATCAAATTCATCATATTGGATTAGTTTTATCCTGAAACCAAAACCAGATAAAGACAGTATAAGTAACGGAAATTATAAGCCAATATCCATGATGACTATAGGCGTAAAAATTCTTTAAAAATTTGTATATTGAATCCAACAATACATAAAAAGTGAAATGTGTCCTGATTGATTGGAATTTATTCCAGTAATGCTATTTTTTATTTAAACATCTGATTATCAATCCAGGTGACTCACCATGTTAAAAGAATGAAGGGGAAAATGCCCATGATCATCTCCATAGACGTAGAAAAACCATAGACATAGTAACAAAATTCAGCATCCATTTATGATGAAAACAAGCGAGCAACAGATGGTAAATTCTACCTCTAAAAGGTTTATGATTAGAGCTTTCAAAACAGTTAGGAGAGAACTTAGCCGTGATTGGACTTCAGAGGGCCTGTGGGAGGAGCTCTCACACCCTATGTTGGTTGCAAAAGCCCTACTGGAAGAAAGCTCTAAGGTTACAACAGCTCTATGGTTATAATATCCCCTCCGCTTATATTCTTTCCCCTGTAAAAGAACTTCCTACTTTTCCTTGCTGCAATTTTGTGTACATGGCTTACCATGTCTGCATATACCAATTGCAGTCCTTTTTCCAGAATAAATCCTTTTTTGCTGATAGAATACCTAGTCAACTGTTTGGTCAACACTGCTTTCTACATAACATCAGAAACAAAGCAAAAATATCTGTTTTCATTTTTATTCAACAAAGTAATAGAAGCCCTGCCCAATGTAGTAGAAGAAGAAAAAAAAAATGAAAGGCATAGAAATTGGGAATAAAGAAGTAAAAGTTTTTTTTACAGTAAATGTGATTTTATACATAGAAAATCCTTTAAAAATCTACAAATATTAACTAATGTAAAAATGAATTTTGCAAGGCCCAGAATAAAAGGCCAACATACAAAAAGATTGTATTTCTGCATATTAACAACCAAACATTGAAAAGTGAAATTTCAGAATCCATTTACAATAACATCATAAATCATAAAAACTGAGGAATAAATTAACCAAATATAGGCACTGAAAACTGCAAAATATTGCTGAGAAAAATTTTAAAACTAAATAAATGGAGAGATCGATCATTTTCATGGATTGTAATACCCAATAATGTTATGTCATTTGTCCCCACATTGATTTACTCATTTCTAATTAGAAACCCAACAGGCTTTTTTTTTTTTTTTTAAAGAATAACTTGATGAGCTGATTCCAAACTTATGTCTTACATGGAAGTGCAAAAACTTAGAAGAGCCAAATAATTTGGAAAATGAACAAACTTGAAGGACTTACACTATCGGATTTCAACTCAGGGTATTGGCCTAGTGTAGGTGTAAAGACAGTGTGGTATTGGCCTAAGCATAAACTTAGATCAATGGAATAGAGAGAAGAGAATGTCCAGAAATATACCCACACATACATGATCAATGGATTTTTTTAATAAACTTTTTTGGGGGAATAATTTTAGATTTAAAAAGGTTGCAAAGGTAGTAGAGAGTTCCCATATGCCTCTCAGCCAGTTTCCCCTAATGTTCACATCTTACATTACCATAGTAAATTTGAGAAAACACCCCAACATATATACACTAATATTCCAGGCTTTATTTGAATTTCGCTATCCTTTTTCTATTCCAGAATTGAGTCCAGGATATTATATAGTGTTTAATTATCATGTCTCTTTAGTCTCCTCTGGTTTGTGACAGTGTCGAGAGTTTTTAAAATTACTCCATAATATTGCTGCCTTTCCATCCATTTTGTGTGGCTAAGTGGCCTGCAGGGACCTTGAACTGACACCAGCCCCTTCCTAGAGTGTGTGCCCAAGATAACAGTCCACAGAGTCACAAGTAAGTGTAAGATCCTGTTCCATTGTGATAAACAGTCTTTCCTCCCTCCCTTCTCCTTCCCCTTGTAGCCCTTTAAGTAAGACCCCCAGAGCTTACCAAAACCCCACTTTTAACTCTTGAATTGATCAGTCCAGCTTTAGTCCAAGAACCCCAAGGCACTCCACCCTCAGACCCTAATAAAGACATAAGCTTCAGGTCTTGCAGCTCACTCTGCTTGTATCTTGTCTTGACCACCCTGTGTGTCCCCTTAAGAACTTCCTCTAGAACCTCCGAGTAGTAAACTTCTCTATTCACTTTCTCCTGTCATCTTCGTTGAACCTTGGCTCACCATCCCACACCAGGGACTACTTAACAAATTTTAATGTAACAAAAATCACATAATAGATAGCTTCTTAGTCTTTTCTTGTTTTTCATAATCTTGACTGTTTTGAGAAGTACTTTTCAGGTATTTTGTAGAATTTCCCTCAGATTTTTTTTTTTTTTTTTTTAGCCATTCTAGGAGGTGTGAAGTGGTATCCCATTGTGGTTATAATTTTCGTTTCCCTAATATTAATGATGCTGAGCATCTTTACATCTGTTTATTGGCAAATTGTTTACTTTGGTGAAAGTTCCAAATCTTATGCTCATTTTTAAAAATCAAATTATTCGTCTTTTTTATTATGGAGTAGTAATATTTCCTTCTGTGTTCTGGATACAAGTTCTCTATCAGATATATTTTGCAAAAGTTTTCTCCTAGTCTGTGGTTTTTTCACTTTCTAGGCAGTCTGTTTAGAAAAGTGTTTAATTTTCATAGGTACAATTATCAATTTATCCTTTTGTGGTTTGTGCTTTTTGTATCCTCTTTAACAAATTTTTGCCTAAAGTCACAAAGATAATTTTCTGTTTTCTTCTAGATATTTTGTAGCTTTAGCTCTTACATTTATGTGTAAGAGCCTTTTCAGTTTTAATATGCTTGCAAATTAAAGTTGAGGCGTATGTTTTTTGTGTATGGATGTGCAATTGGTCTGCACCAGTTTTTCAGAAAGATTATCCATCTTTACTGAATTATCATGATACCTCTTTCAGAAATTAAATATATATATATATATATTTTCTTTTTTTCCATTGGTACTTACATCAATGCTTACCACATTGTCTTTATTAAGTCTTGAAATCAACTTTATTCTTTTTTCAGAATTCTTATGACTATTCTAGATCCCTTGCATTTCCACGTCATTTTAGAATCAGCTTATCAATTTTTACAAAGAAAACTGAAGGGATTTGATTGAGATTTTATTGGACCTATAAATCAATTTGGAGATAATTAACATCTTAGCAAGTTGAATTTTTCTTTCCACAAGTATGATATATCTGTTTATTTAGATCTTATTTAATTTCTTTCAATGTTTTGTGGTATTCAATGCACAGGCCTTATGCATGTTTTGTTAAAATAGCTCTAATAACTTCATATTTTTAGGTTACTACTGTAAATGGTATTTTATTTTCATTTCAATTCAAAATTTTCATTGTTAATATATAAAATACAATTACTTACTGTATTACTTTTGTAACCTTACTAAAGTCACTTACTGAATTTATTTGGGTTTTTTTGTAGATTCCTTAGGCTCTTGTATGTGTAAATTTTCTATGTGCAAATAAAAAATAATTTTATTTACTCCTTTCTAATTTGTACACCTTTAAAAACTTTTTTCTTGTCCTATCACACATTACACTGTCTAGTACATATAACAATGTTTAATAAAAGTGAGAAGAGTGGACCTCTGCTTTTTTCTGAGTCTTGGGAAGCATTCAGTTTTCACCATAAAAGATAATGTTAGCACTAAGTTTTTTTGTAAATGCCCCTTATTGATTTCAGAAAGTCCCTTCTATTCCTAGTATCTAAGAGGTTTTTTGTTTTATTTTGATTTGTTTTTCATGAATAGATATTAAATTCTGTCAAATGCTTTTTCTACATCTGTAGATATGAGTGTATGATTTTTCCTTTTTTTTTTCTGTTAATACTCAGTTTTATTTCTTGATTTAAATGTTAACTCAGTTTTACATTCCTGAGGCAAACCCTATTTGTTCATGGTATGTTATTATTTTTACATATTACTGTACTAGTCACGCTTCTCAAGTACCCTGGGGTTCTAAACTCCTTGGCCTTCCTGATGTCTGATTTCTTTCTCCTTAATTCAGTGAACCATTGGAGTGAGTCTCTTTGAGATATTCCTCCTGAAGGATTTATCCTGGAGACGTCCTCCAGGTTGCAAACTGGGGCAGTCATAGAGCTTATCTCATTAGTTTTTCTCTTTTCTTAAGGATCACAATTCTGTGCTATCTGATATTCAATGTTTGAAATCTGATGTTTTATATGTTTTGCCCAGTTTTCTAATTATTTAAGGTAAGAGGGTAAGTCTGCTCTCTTATTCCATCATGGATGGTTGTGGAATTCTTTTCTCCACCCCACCCTCATCCCTAATAGGTCTTTTTTATTTGTTATTGGGGAAGGGGGACAGGACTTTATTGGGGAACAGTGTGTACTTCCAGGCCTTTTTTCCAAGTCAAGTTGTTGTCTTTTCAATCTTAGTTGTGGAGGGTGCCATTCAGCTTCAAGTTGTCCTTTCAGTCTTAGTTGTGGAGGGCGCAGCTGAGCTCCAGGTCCAGTTGCCATTGCTAGTTGCAGGGGGCGCAGCCCACCATCCCTGCGGGAGTCGAACTGGCAACCTTGTGGTTGAGAGCCCACTGGCCCATGTGGGAATTGAACCGGCAGCCTTCGGAGTTAGGAGCATGGAGCTCTAACTGCCTGAGCCACCGGGCTGGCCCCTAATAGGTCTTTTAAAAATAGAGTTGTCACATTTATTTTCAATTTCATCTCAAAATGAAAATGCAAAAAGTGGTCCAAAATTTCCTGGCAAAATACATTTACAGAAGAATTTCCCTACCTGATAAACTTATTTAGAAAGCTATAATAAAGTATTATGTTATTGGCACAGGAGTACAAAATGGACAGCCAAATGTATATATACATAACTATTTGGCATTTCAAATCTGAAGCCATAAAAGTGAGATCGATAGATTTGAATAAATAAATAAAAATACTGTATTCAAAGTTAGAAAAACAAAAGACAGACTTGGGGAGAAATATTTGAAATGCATACAGAAAATATATCAATATTCAGAATATAGCAAAAGTTTCTATAAATAAAACATAACTATAACCTATCTAAAAGAAAAAAAAATTAAATGATAAAACAAGAAATTGACCAAATAAAACATGAATGATACCTAACTTTACTAGTAATCAAGGAAACAAATAAGATGAAGAAGACATCACATAGACAAAAATCATTTTTTAAAATGATATATAAGTCAGGTCCCAGTGAGGAAAACAGAACCTATGCCACAGAGTTCAATAGAGGGACTTTAATACAGGTAAGTTATTGCGAAGGTGTAAAAATACCTAAAAAGTGCAAGAGGACAATGAGACACACCAAACTTTAGCAATAGTAGGCCCTTTCATGATGCCAGAGAGTGAATATGTCCTCTCAAAATTCACATGTTGAAACCTAATCCCCAATGTGATGGTACTTATAGATGGGGCCCTTGGGAGGTGATTAGGTCATGAGGCCAGAATCCTCATAAATGAGATTAGTATCCTTATAAAAGATACCTTAATTGTATGTGTAAATTTTCTGTGTGCAAATAAAAACTAGTTTTATTTACTCCTTTCTAATTTGTACGCCTTGAAAAACTTTAAGAGCTCCTTTTCCCCTTCCACCAAGTGAGGACTTGGAATAAGAGGGCTTGTCTATGAGCCAGAAAGTGGGACCTCATTAGACAAGTACTGTATCTCCTGGCACCTTAATTTTGGACTTCCCAGCCTCCAGAATGAGAAATTCTGTTGTTTATAGCCAGCCAGTCTATGATATGTATCCTGTTACAAGAGCCCACATGGAGTAAGACACGAGCACTGCTGGTGAGGGGATAAATCATTACAGCCTTTAGAAAGATAGTTTGACAATATCTAAAATGCATTAGTCCTCTGTGATTTTGCCCTATCAAATAAGGGTGTGAATAAAGATCTAGCTATAAGCATATTTATTTAATATTTGTTTATAATAGCAAAACTGGAAACAATATGCTACTATTGAAATATTTTATTTAGACTTGGTTTGATGGAAAACTATGCTACCATTACAATAATAATGAAGACTATTTAAAGTCATGAAAAAATTTACAAAAAATTAAGTTAAAAAGCATTTTCAATACATTACATTGCTCTACTTTTAAAGTATATATAGTACATATTCAAGAATATGTAATTATATAACATATTTATGCATAGAAATACCCTAGATATTAAAATAAATATCGTGGGTATCTTAAGAGTGGGCTTTTATCTGATTTTAATTTTGTTCTTTTTCCTTATTTTTATTCTATTTTCTGCAATCCATGCATATTCTTTCTATAGATAAAAGGTATGTAATTCACTGTTAATTAAATTCAATTGTTGGACTTTTTTTCACAAGAATAGGTGTAAAGGAGGGCACAAATTTATCTACAAGGACTCATCAAAGCACTATTTTTGGTAGCATTAAGGTGAAAATAACCTAAATTCCTAACGGAAACACATAAAAAAACTCTAGAAAAAAATTTTTGCCCCCCTCCCCCCCCCCACACGAAGTCATGTTGAAGAATGAAGCTATCAGATTGATTTTTAGAATGCTATTTATACACCACGGCGTCAATAATGACTATCTCTTTGTTATGGAATTCCGTCTAGTTTGGATTTTTTTGAGGTCCTCTTTTGCTTGTCTGTTGAATAAAAGGTTATTTATAAATCATCTATTGATATCTTGTTATCATGGATAGGCGTTACGTTTGTGTAAGGGAAAAAGTTAAACGAAAAATTTGCATCTCTTTGGATTCGTATTTGTCTACAGCGAGGAAAAAAGGCTTTTATTTTCTTTTCCTTTAAATAACAAAAGAGCAACTCATATTTGCAAGTCGCTATATGACGGAAGGCAACTCAGTAGTGGGTAGGAGACGCTGCTCCCGGCCGCTCTGTCTTTGCAGAGCACGCTGGGAAATGTAGTTCCAGGCGGTCGCTTGCGCAGGCGCTCTTCCTGGTCTGCGGGGCTCTGGATACCCTGACAGTGTCCTTTCTTTTTCAGTGGAGATGGTGAGTTTGTTCTTTCCCTGACTCTTGCACTCGAGTGGGAGGGAGCTGGGGAAGGAGCTCCGTTCAGGACTGCCCCAACCTCGGGGATGGGGCGGGGCGAGAGGGGCCTGAGAGAGTGCATTGGCCGGGCTTGGAGACGGCGGGGGAGGGGCGGGGGAAGAAAGGCGGAGATTAGGAGTCTGGGGTTGGGGTTTGGTTCGCGTTGGAGTGAAGTGTGGAGTGGTAACCTGAATCCCGCATCCCGATTATGCAGGCATAAGGCTCCTCCTGGCTTAGGGGCAGGCGGAGTCCTGGCTGTGCATCCCCAGCCTTAAGGGTTAGGGTTTGGGCTGTAACTTCTGGATTGGGGGACGGGGAGAGTACAAGGACAGAGCTTGGGGCTTTTGGGCCTTTGGCTGTGATGGCATCGGTCGGGCAGATACTCAAAGGGGAGGAGTCGCCACTCCAGACCTTGGCAGGGAATTGCAGAAAAACTGATCTAGGAACTTAGTGACCCTGGAATTTAGGTCTCCTAATGTCCAGTTCTTTTGCCTTTCCTCTTAAACGACATCCTCTAGAGGTAGCTTTTTGTTTGTTTTGTTTTGTTGGTAAATTTCTGATGCCTCTTCTATAAAGAGCTGTGGAATTGGTTCTTTACTTTCTGTGGGCTATGAAGAACAGTCAATCTTTGTTCTTTGACATGGCAGTTGTGAGTGCACTTTGAAAATCTTGAAATGGTTTACATGTGTTATTTATGACTTTTATTAATAAACATGTAGGGGCCTGGTGTACTCGATGTCACCCATCATGGGAGGGCCAGAGCTTTACAGTTAACCCTGTATCTGGATCTCCAGATTGGAGCTGTGTCCCTGAACACTGCAGTGACCATAGAGACAGGGTCAGAGCTCCAGACAGCAATGTCCATGGCCTTTCCCTTTGTACTTTGCAGGGAAGGAATCTGTTCCTAGATTCATTCAGACCTTAGTTTTAGGGAGAGTGTGGGTTACAGCCAGGTAGTCAGAAAGGGTTCCCATAAAGACAATAATCCTGATCTCTCAAGGCTCCTTCTCTTTTATAGCTCTGCCTTCCCAGGTCTCTACTTGGTTAGGTAAGATGGCATTAAAAAGGAGGACCTGGCCATTGGCTCCTGACTACATTGTATTTGTTGAGCAAAAGTTTTCAAGGAAAGTTACCACCTGAAGTTTGAAAAATCACATGTAGTTAAATATCCCTTGAAAATGTCTTAAATTGCTCATAATTTATGTGTACATGTTACATGTGTATAACTATGCAGTAATATATGTATAAATGTACCCAAATATGTTCTAAACCAGCTGTCCCCAGATTATTTATTGAATTTCCATCTTTCCCCAAATATTTGAAATGCTACCTTTATCATATATTAAATCCCTATAAAAGAAAGGACCTATTATTAGAATCTTTATTCTTTTTTATTATTTGTTCTGTCTACCCTTGTGTCAGTACTACCCTGTTTTAATTAACATAGCTGTGTAATACATATTTATTGGCATCTAATATGGACAAATCCCTTCTCATCCTCATCTTTTTTCTTTTTCAAAAAATATAGAGAGATTAACTTTGGGGGCATATTAGTTTCATGGTGTTGCTGTGACGAAGTACCCAAAGTACCACAAACTGGGTGACTTTATTGTCTCACAGTTCTAGAGGTCAGAAATCTGAAATCCAGGAGTCAGCAGGGCCATGCTGCCTCTGAAACCTGTAGCTTCTCGTGGTTTGCTCAGTCTTTGACATTCCTTTGTTTACAGCTGCATAACTTTAATCTCAGTTTTCACTGTCACTTGGTCTTCACCGGGTGTATCTCTGTGTCATCCCATGACCATCTTATAAGGTCACCAGTCATACCGGATTAGGGTCATACCCTACTCCAGTGTAACTTCATTTTAACTAATAATATGCAGGTTATATGCAGGAAATAATATCCCTATTTCCAAATAAGGTCATATTCTGAGGCACTGGGGATGGGACTTCAACATATTACTGGGGGGGCTGGCACACTCAACTCACAACAGGAAAAAACTAGCATCTTTAAAATATTGAATCTTTTCACTCAAAAACAGATTTTCAGTTGATTCTCAACAACAGAATTGCTGTTTTGAAGTTACTGTGCCTGTTTTTTAGACTGCTTTTAAGATTGTTCTCTTTGTCTCTGACTTTCAGAAGTTTGACTTTGATATCCTGGGTGTGCTTTTTTTTGTATTATGCTTTCTTACGGTCTGGGGCTTCCTAAATCTATGAGTAATCAGTTGGGAAAATCTTCCATCCTATTTCCTTCAAATATTATATCATTACTGTTCTCTCGTCTTGTTTTGAGACTCCAGTTATATTTATGGTTAGACATTTTGAGTAAGTCTCATAGGTCTCTTTTGCTCTAATCCTTTTTTAAAAGGGATAACCTTATATGAAAATATATATGAAAAGAACTATATAAACTGTTGTAATCAGGAAGTAAAACATAAAACAAGACTAAATGGTGCTCAAAAGAAAAACAGGAGTTGTGGGAAAATAGTTGAGGTAAATAGATTAACTGAAATGTAATGAGGTATCTTTTTGTTTTTATTGGTAAACTTTTTATTTTAGAAGTGTTCTCGATTTACAGAAAAATTGCAAAGATGATACAGAAAGTTCCCATATAACCCATTGCCAGTTTTCCTTATTATGATTTATGACAAGAAATATATATTTGGCCTTAGTCCTGGTTTCTGACACAGAGCTCCTGAAACTCTTGGAATTTCCTAAGTGATGAGAGCAATAAAAATTGTCTTTTGTTTTGTTAATGAGGTGACTTTTGGCCTTCACCTAAGATGGGGGCTGGTTGCCAGGAGAACCAACCATATGATTAGAGGGTTGGAACTTTCAGTCCCACCCCCCTGACCTCCTGGGAGGGAGAGGGGCTGGAGGTTGAGCTCAATCCTCAATGTCCAATGATTGAATCAGTCGTGTCCACCTAATGAAGCCTCCAAAAAAACCTAGAAGGATGGGGTTTGGAGAGCTTCTGGGTTAGTGAACAGTGGAGATTTGGGGAGAGTGGCGGGCTCACAGAGGGCATGGAATCTTCATGCCCTTTCCCCATACCTTACCCTGTGCATCTCTTCTATCTGCCTATTCCTGAGTAATATTCTTTTATAATAAACCAGTAAGCTGGTAAGTAATATGTTTCTTTGAGTTCTGTGAGCCACTCTATCAAATTAATTGAACCCAAGGAGGAGGTCATGGGAACCTCTGATTTATAGCTAGTCTGTAAGAAGTACAGGTGTTACCGGAGAGCAGGCCCTTCTCAGCGTGGTGTCCAGGTTCTTGCCAGGTTCTTGGCATCTCGAGCAAAGAATTGAACGAGACACAGTAGTACAGTGGTGAAAGAGCAGTATATTACCGTGTTGCCCCCAAAATAAGACCTAGCCGGACAGTCAGCTCTAATGCATCTTTTGGAGCAAAAATTAATATAAGACCCAGTCTTATTTTACTATAATGTAAGACCGGGTCATAATATAATATAATATAATATAATATAATATAATATAATATAATATAATATGACATAACATAATAATTAGAATAGAATAGAATACTGGGTCTTATATTAATTTTTGCTCCAAAAGAGCATTACAGCTGATTGTCCGGCTAGGTCTTATTTTCGGGGAAACATGGTAGAAGCGAAAGTACACTCCAAAGAGTTAGGAGCAGGCAGAAGGGAGTGGCTCAAGGGCCCTGACTAACGAGGCCTTGGTGGTTTTTATCCATTTTTTTTTTTTTTTACAGTGGGTTACTCCTCCCTAATTGTGGGGCTATTTGATTGATACCTGTGACTGACAAGAGGCTATTACTTCATCTTTTTATATTGCACAGGTGTGAGTGATTGGTCTAATCTAGTTAGGTATTTTGTATTCTTTAGCTTCCTTGTAATGGCTAATAGTTATGGGCAAGTTTGGGCGGAGAGGGGAAGTCTTTTGGGCAGTTATTTCCCATAGACTATGTTGGATGTGCAGGAATGTTACCTGACGTATCCAGGCATCTCGGAGATCCAGTTCCTCTCTCTAACTGCCTGTCTTACATCCCCCTTGAGAGACGTGATCCCCATAAATCTCTGTGGGAAGTTGAGGGACAGGAGATCTCTTCTTCTGTATCTGCTTCCTGCTGAATGTGACCATTGTCCCTGCCTAGTGGGGATTCACGGGACTCTTGCCCTATCTGATCTTAGATGTGGGGAAGGAGTCTCAAGATCCGCCTGGAGGACCATGTTGACCTCTGTGGTTGGGATGTCCTGGAAGTCTTGGTGGGGCATCACTTGTATCCTAATGGCCCCTAGATGAGTAGAGATAGATTTTAGTTAATAGAGTTAAAAGTGTTGGCCCAAGAAGCAGGATTCAAAGCCATTGACGCAGGGTGACTGTGTGATGAAAAGTTTGTTCAGCTTCGTGGAGCCTGTGGCCTTTCTTCTGGTTTAACCAGTCGTTCAGTTGTTGTTCACCAGAGAGCTAGGCCTGGAAAGAACACTGTGCTACAATGACTATAATCAACAAGCATAAATCACAAGTTTTAGGGTAATTATCTAAAGCCGGAGGTAGGAGATTTCTATGATTCAGGTTAAAAACAATCTGCTTATGAGTAAGAAACTGATTTGAAAAATGATTATAACCAGGGGCTAGGGAGCTAAGACACTAGGGGAAAGGAGAGTCAAAGTTTTTATAGTAAGAAGCCCTTTTGTTTGGCCCGTATCACAGGTGGTAACCAGGGTTTACTACTGGCTTCTGAAGGAGGGGTGGGGAAATCTGTGGGTCTGAGCCTATAATCTGTGGAATCTGATGCTCACTTTGGGTAAATAGTATCAGAATTGAATTGAATTGTAGCTGGTTGGTGGTGTGAGAATCTCTGTCCCACCCCCTATCCCTCCCCCCGCCCCACACACACACTGGAATTTGTCTCAGAATCTTTACCTTAGAATTAAAATCTTGCAGTAGTTTGGTATATTTGTCACAACTGCTGAACCAAGGTAGATTATTATTATTAACTAAAGTCTGTATTTTATTCAAGTAGTTTTTTGTCTTTTTTTCTGAACCAAGATCCTATCAAGATATTATGTTACATTTAGTCATCATGTCTCCTTAGGCTCCTGTTGGCTATGACATTTTTCTAATCCTTTTAAAAATTATCATTCTTTGTTTTTAACCTCTGTGCTTCATTTTGGGTATTTTTATTGCTCTGTCTTTCTGTTAGTCCAATCTGTTGTTATACCCATCTGACTGAGTTGTTCATTTCAGATATTCTGTTCTAAATGCTTGTTTGATTCCTTTTGGTTGATTCCAAATTACTGTTGAAATTTGCCATCCTTCTATTTTGTCTGTCCTTCTGTTTTGTTTTCTCTTGATTATTGGTCAGTGGTACTTATACCTTGTGTATCAGCTAAGTTTTGTTTATGTGCTCATCGTTATAACAAAAGCACTGTTGAGGTTAAAGTTGACGGCGTCTTTCACCAGGAAGAGTTCTCTTTTTGTCTTTTCAAAGGAGATAGGATCACCTCAGCCAAGCTGAGTTAGTGCTGGGTTGCAGTTTTGCTAAGGTTTATTATATCTCCTGGTTGCGTCTTTTCTAGAATGTGTCCCTCCTGGGCATTAAGTTGAAAATGTGGCAGGTCTTTGTTTCCTCAGCCCTGAAGAACTATGGGAGATTTACTTTTGCTATGCAGAGGATTTCAGCTTAGCTCTTCAGACTTTCATACAGCTTTAAAATTCATTCAGAGTCTTTGGAAGAATCTTGTCATGTCTTTGAAGCCTCTTCTGTCCCTAATTCCTATTACTTTAGCCATTTGGGAATGCCAAAATCTATGCTGGTTTCTTGGTCCTTCCTGAATGGTCTTTTGTGAGGGGTCAAGCTTAGATTCTCAGCCAGAATTAGTCAGAATTTAGTTCCCCCAGGTGAAAAGTGTCTGTATATCCTCAGTGTCAGTTTTTCACTCCTCTAGGACTTTTCTTTAGTCTGTTTTGTTTCAGGCTCCTCCTAAGTCTCCATAAAACTTTTCTTTCCAGAGGAAATATCTTTTAATATCAACTTCTTCATCTGTTATGGCTTTTCTAGTACCTATAGAGTATAACACAAGGGACGGTGTGTTGCACTGTGAAATATGGCAGACAGTGATATCAGAATTTTCTGGGTAAGTTGATTGGCTGTTTGACATCTGAGGAATCTCATATTGTGGCACTTATCTTGGTGAATCCTCTATGGTTTAGAGTCTGATCTTCCTATTGTCACATCCAGTAACTTGAAATCAATGTTGAGTTAGATTCAATCATGTAAATTTACAAGGGACTGATAAGAAAATGGATTTATTTTACATTGAGATCTAGAACTACTAAGGCATTCAGATGTTTAAGTTCTCTGGCAAGAAAAAAATAGGAAACCAAATTCTAATCTTATTTTCTCTTGGCAAGCATGAAATTATACCAAAAGGAGTTAATGGTATGATGCAAATGTGTGATGCTTTTAGGTAATGCTATTATGAGTTCTAGCTGCATGATAGAGCTCTGCCTGCTTATTGAGATAAACAGGTCTAGCCAGTACTTGGTGTCAGTCTCTTTTCTCCCAGATTATGTATGAAATAGGAAAGACTTATCAATGTTTGCATCTCTACCTCCTTTTTTTAAATGTTCTGTTACCATCACTTTACTTTTGATTGATCCATTTTTCTTTATGTGTATTGCTTCCCTCAATAGGTTATAACCATGTTCATTTATGCATTACCTACTAATGATATCGCTACACGTACTATTTCTTGAGTTGAGTTTATATTTTACATCTCTATGTATCTGTTTATCTGTGCATGTAACTATAAATAGGTATGTATTTCTCATTTCCAGGATTGTTTCTGTATACTCTCAGCAGTAGGCACCAAATAATGTACGTCTGGCCACTGTTGAACTTAGAACCCTGAACCCTTTTTGAACAACTTTCTAGTCCTCCACTTTGTCACTTTCATTTGTTTGCTCTTCTATTTCATTCAGTAATGTTGGCATGAATGATCCCTTCTTTAGTGAGTAGGTATTTATTTGATATTTTAGGAACAAGTAGCACTGGAGGATGTGCCATTGGACTTTACCTTGTAGAAATGAAAAGAATCAGACCATTATCAGACATTGTACAGGGATGTGATAACAACTGCAAGAGCCTTTTCTCATTGCACCAGTATAGCCTTATAATCAGTACAGATTGCAATTACTTTTTCCTCAAATGTCAAAATGTGTGGGATTACAGAACTTACAAGTGCTTATCTGGGACTCGGCTTTGAGTTTAGGGACCAGAGATTTTCATTTTTGTTCATGAACTGAGATCTTTCTCTTTTTACTAAACAGGCAATAGCTCTTTTCTTTAGAATATTGTAAATAGATAATTGTGTTACCTTAACAGCATCAACATTCCTATATCAGAATTCCTGGAGATGACTTAGGACACAATTTTGCTGCAATCTGTCATAAACACTCAGCCCATATACTTCAGCAAGAATAGGACATCAGCTTTTAAAATGAGATGCTATCTTCCAACTAAGAAGAATCACATTAATAGATAACAGGAAAAAGTCAAGAAATGTCACAAAATACTTAGCCAAGAAAAAATTAGATAGCTAAGTAACAACCAAGTAGCTAGAAATCCTTGTAAAGAACAGTCCATCTGTCTGTGCATTGTGTGGTGGTACTAACAATATTAACGCTAGGAGGTAGCTTTGGAAATGTTGGTTACTGCCCACTGTGCAGAGCTGCCTTATCTGTGCAGAAAACTGAGTTCAGTTAGTGAGAACAATATCACTTTCCTTTCTACATATCTTTATCCATCTTCTCACTTATCTCTGATCTCAGAAAAAGAGATGGCCCTCTTCTATTGTTAATTAATCTCTCTATCTGTACTCCAGATTCCATTCTTTTCCACTTGTTTTAGGACCTTGATTTAATGATTAGTTAATGATTCAATTTCTCCCTGTTCTAATTTCAGACATTCAAAGCTTTTCTTGCTTTTAAAAGAACACGTTGCACAATAGTTTAATTTTTACTTTCTGCAATTTTATTCTTTCCTTTCATTACCAAACTTTTCATATTTGTAGCTAACAGCCTTATTGCCTATTCTGTTTCAGTCTTTGAAGTTAGATTATTTTGAAGAGACTCCTGAATTCTGAATTCTTTCTTGATAGCAACCTGTTCTTCAGTGCTTTCTGTATTCAAACTTTCTGCTGTATTTAATATTTTGTCTTTGCTCATGTGACATCACTAGATTATTTTCTGTTCTAATCTCTTTCCAGATACTTTTCATTAACATCACTTCCTTCCTAATGCAAATACATGTACTTTTAAGGTATATTTTCTACTTTTTAAAAAAACCCCTCAATCCGCATGTTCTGATATCTTCAAATATCTGATATCTTTTTTGTTTTTGAAAGCTACCACATCCCTATATGAAGACCTGTATGAGAAATTGCTTATAAACTGCCAGCAGAAGGTCTGCTTTCCTTGAGAAATTGGGAAGCTTTCTTTCTTTCTTTCTTTCTTGCTTTCTTGCTTTCTTCCTTCCTTCCTTTCCTTCCTTTCCTTCCTTTTCTTCCTTTCCTTCCTTTCCTTCCTTTCTTCCTTTCTGATTTTATTGGGGAAGGGGAACAGGACTTTATTGAGGAACAGTGTGTATTTCCAGGACTTTTTTTTCCCCCAAGTCAAGTTGTTCTTTCAATCTTAGTTGTGGAGGGTGCTGTTCAGCTTCAAGTTGTTGTCCTTTCAGTCTTAGTTGTGGAGGGCGCAGCTCAGCTCCAGGTCCAGTTGCCGTTGCTAATTGCTAGTTGCAGGGGGCGCAGCCCACCATCCCTTGGGGGAGTCGAACCGGCAACCTTGTGGTTGAGAGGACACACTCCAACCAACTGAGCCATCTGGGAGCTCAGCGGCAGCTCAGCTCAAGGTGCCGTGTTCAATTTTAGTTGCAGGGGGTGCTGCCCACCATCCCTTGCGGGACTCAAGGAATCGAACTGGCAACCTTGTGGCTGAGAGCCCGCACTCCAACCAACTGAGCCATGTGGGAGGCAGCTCAGCTTAAGGTGCTGCGTTCAATCTTAGTTGCGGGACTCAAGGAATCAAACCGGCAACCTTGTGGTTGAGAATCCACTGGCCCATGTGGGAATCAAACTGGCAGCCTTCGGAGTTAGGAACACGGAGCTCCAACCGCCTGAGCCACTGGGCCGACCCCTCTGATATCTTTCATGTAATTAATTACCTGGTATATGTTTTCAGCCCATATATCTCATTTGCATTCGTTCCTGAAGTTTCTCCAGCTTAGAGTCTATCTCCACTTGAATGTCCCACTTCACTTTAAATCACTTCAAACTCAATATGGTGAAAAATGAAATCTACTCTCCCTAAGGAACCTCTACCTTTCTTCAAAATTTTTTGTCATGAGTACCACTAACTAGTTCTTCTATTAGTCCTACTGTTACTTCCAGCCTTCTTGATTAGAAACCATTGTATTTTTAAGAATTTCATTTTGTAAAAATTCCCCATAGTCAATGTCCATTTTTTTTTCTTTCTTCCTTTTTATGTTTTAGATTTACTTCTGTACTAAATTCTTAATTAGGATTTTCCTAATCCCGGCCCTTTTTATATTACTATTTCTTGCTGAATTTGATAACCTTATTCTCTCATTATCCATTTTAGATGAACTTAACAAGTATCTTTATCTAAAACATCAAATATTTATCATGCTGCTACTATGACAGAAAACTTCAATTTTTCTACCTTCTACTACATGACATTGAATGTCTCTGTTTAATTGTCATAGTTTTTATTATCCAATCCCATTTCACTTTTTCTAATTTTTTACCTCTGCTTTTCAAAGACATACATCTGAATTATTACCATTGACTTTTTGTCATGCATGTCATGTACTTTTCTGTATCATTACCTTTAATTATACTATACATGTTGTCTCAGTGCTATTATTTCTTTTTACCATGCCTCTCTATATTATTTCTTTTCTTCTTTAAATTTACATGTTAGCCAGGAACTATACTGTCGAATGTTTAATTTTATCATATCAGTGGTTTATTATTTTTATTTCTTTTCTGTAATTGATGAGCAAGTTTTGTTTTCCTCTTTTGTATTCCAGAGGGAAGAGATACTGTCTACCACTTAATTCCAGATACTACATCCAAAGTCAGAGTATCAACTCCAAAGCAGAAAGCTGAAAAACAAAGCTGTTATGGCATGATATTAAAAATTTTTCAAGTGATGGTTTCAAAACTTTGTATTAGAAGAACTGGAGTTTGATAACCAGTTTGAGAACCACCAGTAAAATAAAACTATAAGGAAACTCTAAGAGGAAGATCCTAAACATAATAATTTGGGGGCAATATTTAATCTGATCTCAAACCTTTTTAAACAACTGATGTTTGTAGAACATAAAGACCTCAATTATGATACAGATGGTAGGCGCTTAAAGTATAAGTCTACTTCAATTGATTTTTTTAAGGGAATTTATAAATGGAAAGTAATATATTAGATCTAAGAAAGGATGCATTTATACCTAAAACCTTACTTATTCTAGAAACAATTTAAATGTAAAGCCATAGTTCAGTAGTAATGGAATCTGAGAAAATTTGTGTGAGAGAGAAACATGAATGTAAGCTTTGTGGTAAAACCTTCCACCGGAACACTAATCTTATTCAACATCAAAGAATGCACACTGGAGAGAAACCTTATGAATGCAATGAATGTGGAAAAGCTTTTAGTCAGAGCACTAACCTTATTCAACATCAAAGAGTCCATACTGGGGAGAAACCTTATGAGTGTAATGAATGTGAAAAAACCTTCAGTCATAGGTCCTCCCTTCGAAATCATGAGAGAATTCATACTGGAGAAAAACCCTATCCTTGTAATGAGTGCGGGAAAGCTTTCAGCCATATTTCAGCCCTTACTCAACATCACAGAATTCATACTGGAAAGAAACCATATGCGTGTATTGAATGTGGGAAAACCTTCAGCCGGAGCACACATCTCATTGAACATCGGGGAATTCATTCTGGGGAGAAATCCTACCAGTGTAAGGAATGTCAGAAAGTTTTTTGCCACAGCACATCACTAATTCGACATCAGAGAACTCACACAGGAGAAAAACCCTATGAATGTAATGAATGTGGGAAAGCCTTCAGCCATACCCCAGCCTTCATCCAACATCAAAGGATTCATACTGGAGAGAAACCCTACGAGTGTAATGACTGTGGAAAGGCCTTCAACCGGAGTGCACATCTTACTCAACACCAGAGAACTCATACTGGAGAGAAACCTTATGTCTGTAAGGAATGTGGAAAAACTTTCAGTCGAAGTACACACCTTACTGAACATCTAAAAGTTCATTCTGGTGAGAAACTCTATCGATGTAATGAATGTCAAAAACTATTTTGCTATAGAACATCATTAATTCGACATCAGAGAACTCATACAGGAGAGAAACCCTACCAATGTAATGAATGTGGGAAATCCTTCAGTTTAAGATCAGCCCTTACTAAACATAAGCGAACACATACTGGGGAGAAACCTTATCAGTGTAATCAATGTAGTGATGTTTTTTGTCATAGTACATCTTTAATTCGACATCAGAGAACTCATTTCAGAAATGGAATCCTATCAGAGTAACGAATGTGGGGAAGCCTGTAGCCATAGGTCTTCACTTACACCTGAGCACTCACAGTGGCAAGAAACCCTAGGATTGTTGTGCAAGAAAAAGTTTAGGCAGAATACTCATTCATTCAATATTATAATGTTTGGGCTGAGAAGAAACACTGTTCTTGTAATTAATCTGAAAAATGTGTTATTGTTGAGAGAAAGACTTGTAGTGGAACTATTCATCTCCAAATCTGAAGTTTGCTTTTTGATATATATTTAGAAAATTATTTTCAGATAATTTATTACAAATGTATATATTTGCTTATAAAATCCTTTTCAGGTACACAAAAATTTTAGTGGGATGATGAAAATTACTTAGTGTGCACACACTCTTTATCCTTTTAGTAATTCCCGTGTTATTTTTCAATGTTAAAGAAACATTTTCATAGAGGGTTTGAATTTTTTAAATTGACAAATTTAATTAATAGATGTAAACACATATAATATGCATTATTTCCTAATATTCATAGAATATTTGAAAGAATGGACAATGTATATGGCTATAAAGAAAATCTCAACTTATTCTCCTTGAGGGAAATAGTCAAGCCCTCCCTGTTTATTTTTATTTATTTTTACCATGATGATATAACAGTAGAAATGAAAGACTAAAAATAGCACCACAAAATTATTTAGAAAATAAAAAATAATTTTCTAAGTAATTTTGGGGTTAAAGAATAAATGCAAGCAGAAAAATGCAATTATTAGAAAATAATAAAGCTAGAACGTAATTATTCAACTCAAAAAGATAGGAAACAATAATGACATAAACCCAAAGAAAATGAATGCATTTATAAAGATAAAAGCTCACATTATTGAAATAGGTGCAAAGAGTATATTTGATAAGCCAATAGACAAACTTCTTGCCAATGGGTCAATGGGGGATAAAAAGGAGAAAACACAACACCCAGGATTAAGAAAAGGAACATAAATACAAATAAAAAGGACATTAAATTTTTTAATTAGGTCATTAACCAGTCAAATGTATCAGTAAAAATAGTATTGAGATTTAACATAGGGTTTCCAGGCTACTTCAAAAGTACAAATGTACATTAATAAAGAAAATATATCTTAATGCTTTAAAAGTATTTGGTAAAATGCTACAGACATTAGTGTTTATTTTAAGTTAGGAATAGAATGAAAGTTCCCTAAATTCATAAAGGATATTTACTAGAAACCTAAAGTACATGCAGTGAATAAATAGAAGCATTCTTACCAGAGACAGGAATGAGAAAAGTGATGTTTAATGTCACCACTATTAGTCAAAATTGTACTGAAGGTCCCAGATAATTCGTAAGAGAAAAAATGAGCTAGTAATATTTGAAAGGAAGAGAAAAAACTGACATCATTTGGTATGATATGTTTTGTAAATAGAAAATCCAACTAGTAGAACTACTAAGATGAAGATGATATACATATGTAATTCAATAATACACAAGTTAAAAGCTTTCTTAAAAAGAAGAAATAGAAAATAAAATGGAAAAAAGTGAGCTACAATCTTGATAAAAATTCTAAAAGTACCAGGAATAAAAAAATTTCAAAAAGGTAATTATAGGATAAATCTTTTCTAAAGAATATAGAATATTCTAATAAATGAAGAAACATGATTGGGAAACATAAGTAAATGATGTCCATTTGTTTCAAATTTATCTTTGTAAATTAAAATCTCAATGGAATTTTAAAAACTAATAGCTTTTTAGAGGTATAATTCATTTATGTGCATAACTTACTCTTTTAAAGGGTACAATTCAGTGGTTTTTAGTATATTCATGTAGTTGTGCAACCGTAACCACTATCTAATATCAGAACATTTTCATCACCTCAGAAAGAAAACCCCTGCCCATTAGTGGTAACCCCGTTGACCCTCTCCTTGCAGCCCCTCACAACCACTCATCTACTTTCTCTTTCTGTGGATCTGCCTGTTCTGGCCTCTTCATATCAATGAAAGCACAGAACATGTGGCCTTTTGTGGCTGGCTTCTTTCACTTATCATAATGTTCTCATGGTTCATTCATTTGCAGTACTTATCAGTACTTCATTTCCCTTGATGGCTGAATAAGCTTTCATTGTATGGATATACCACATTTTGTTATCCATTCACCAATTGATGGGCATTTGGATTGTTTCCACTTTTTGGTTATTGTGAATAATGCTGCTATAAACATTTATTCTATAAATTTTTGTGTGGACATGTTTTCAGTTCTTTTGGGTATATACATGGGAGTGAGTCATTGTTGAGACATATGTTAACTCTATGTTTAACTTTTTCAGGAAATACCAAACTCTTTTCTAAAGCAGCTGCACTAAGCCTACTAACAACATATGAGTGTTCTTATTTTTACACAACCTCATCAGTACTTGCTTTTCCCTGTGAGACATTATATATATGCATATTTTCTTTGGAGAAATGTCTATTCAGATTTTTTGCCCATTTTAAATTGGGTTATTTGTCTTTTTGTTGTTGACCTGTAAGAGCTCTTTATATGTTCTGGATACTAGATATATGTATGCAATTTGCAAATATTTTCTCCCATTCAATGGATTTTTTCACTTCTTGATGATGTCCTTTGAAGCACAAAAGATTTTTAATTTTGATTAGTTGTTTATCTATTTTTCTTTTATTGTTTGTACTTTGGTGTAATCCACGTTCATGAAGATTTGTAAATTTTCTTCTAAGACTTTAATACTTTAGCTCTTTTAAATCTATCATCGATTTTGAGTTGATTTTTTTTTTTTCTTGCAGAGATAGGGATCCGGTGTCATTCTTTTGCACATGGATCACATTAACTGATTTGTGGATATTGAAACAACCTTGCATATCAGGAATGAATCCTACTTGATTATGGTATATGATCTTTTTAATGTATTGCTGAATTCAGTTAGTTAATATTTTATTGAGGATTTTTATATCTATGTTCATTAGGGATATTGGCCTATAGTTTTCTTTTTTTGTAATGTCTTTGGTTTTGGAATCAGGGTAATGGTAGCCTCATAAAATGAGCTTGGGAGCCTTCCCTCTTCTTGGATTTTTTGGAACAGTTTGAGGAGAATAGGTGTTAATTCTTTTTTGAATGTTTGGTAACATTCCCCTATGAAGCCATCTGGTCCAGGACTTCTGTTTGTTGGGAGCTTGTTGATTACTGATTCAATCCTGTTGGTAGTAATTGATCTGTTCGGATTTTCTGTTTCTTCTTGATTCAGCCTTGAAAGATTGTATGCTTCTAGGAATTTATCAGTTTCTTCCAGATTGTTCAGTTTGTTGGTGTATAGTTGCTCATAGTATTTTCTTAAAAATTTTTTTTGTATTTTTGTGCTGTTGGTTGTCACTTCTCTTTTATTTCTGGTTTTAATTATTATTTGGGTCCTCTCTCTTTATGATTCTGGTTAAAGGATTGTCAATTTTGTTTATCTTTTCAAAAAAAAAAACCCAGCTCTTGTTTCATTGATCTTTTGTATTGTTTTTTTAGTCTATTGTAATTGATTTGTAGTTTTATACCACTGTGGTAAGAGAAGATGCTTGGTATGATTTCAGTCTTCTTAAATTTATTGATACTTGTTTTATGGCCTAATATGTGGTCTATCTTGGAGAATGTTCTATGTGCACTTGAAAAGAATGTTTACAGTAGTACCTCAGTTTTCGAACGTCTCAGTTGATGAACATTTTGGTTTATGAACGCCGTAAATGCAGAAATGAATGCTTTGGTTTTTGAACATGACTCAGAAGTCGAGCAGGTCACACAGCTTCCGCTGAGTGCAAGATCCTGAGGCCTAGCTGTCGGCTGTTTTCGAACGTTTCAGAACTCGTGGTTTACATTCGAAAACCAAGGTACCACTGTATTCTGCTGCTTTGGGGTGAAATGCAATAAAATATAAATTAAATCCATCTGGTCTAGTGTGTCATTCCAGGTTGCTGTTTCCATGTTGATTTTCTGTCTGGAAGATCTGTCCATTGATGTCAGTGGGGTGTTAAAATCCCCTACTATGATTGTGTTACAGTTGATCTCTGCCTTTATGTCAGTCAATATTTGCTTATATATTTAGGTGCTCCTATGTTAGGTGCATAAATGTTTAGTAGGGTGATGTCTTGTTTGATTGATCCCTTTATTATTATGTAATGTCCTTTTTGTCTCTTATTATAGTCTTTATTTTAAAGTCTATTTTGTCCAATATAAGTATTGCTACTCCAGCATCCTTCTCATTTCCATTTGCGTGAAATATCTTTTTCTATCCCTTTACTTTCCGTTTGTTTATCTTTCCATCTGAGATTGGTCTCTTGTAAACAGCATATACATGGGTTATTTTCTTATCCATTCAGCTACCCTATGTCTTTTGATTGGAGCATTTAATCCATTTACATTTAAAGTGATTATTGATAGGTACATAGTTATTGCCATTTTATTCATATGTTTTATCTTTGTTTATTTTCTCCTTTCTTCTGCTTAAAGAAGTCCTTTTAATATTTCTTGTACTAATAGCTTGGTGGTAATGAATTCCTTTAGCTTTTTCTTGTCTGGGTAGCTCTTTATCTCTCTTTCAATTTTAAATGATAGCCTTTCTAGGTAGAGTAGTCTTGGTTGTAGGCCCTTGTTTTTCATCACTTTGAATGTTTCCTGCCACTCCCTTCTGGCTTGCAAAGTTTCTGTTGAGAAATCAGCTGATAGTCTTATGGCAGCTCCCTTGTGAATAACTAGTTGTCTTTCTCCTCCTACTTTTAGGATTCTCTCTTTGTTTTTAACCTTTGCCATTTTAATAATGATGTGTCTTGGTGAGGACCTGTTTGGGTTCATCTTGTTTGGGACTCTCTGCACTTCTTGGGCTTGTATGTCTATTTCTTTTGCCAGGTTAGGGAAGTTTTCAGTCATTATTTCTTCAAATAGGTTTTCTATCCTTGTTCCCTCTCTTCTCCTTCTGGTTTTCCTATTATGGGAATGTTTTTATGCTTGATGTTGTCCCACAGGTCCCTTAAACTATCTTGTTTTTTTATCCTTTTTTTCTGTTTGTTGTTCCTATTGGTGTTTCCTGCTACTTTGTCTTCCAAGTTACTGATTCAATACTTTTCTTCATTTAATCTGCTGTTGATTACTTCTAGTGTATTTTTCATTTCAGTTATTGTATTCTTTATTTCTGACTGGTTCTTTTTTATGGTTTCTATGTCTTTATGCTTACTGTCTCTGTTGAAATTCTCACTAAGTTCCTTAAGCATTCTTATAATCAGTGTTTTAAACTCTGTTAGGTTGGTTGCCTCCATTTCAGTGAGTTCTATTTCTGAAGTTTTCTCCTGTTCTTTTATTTGGGACATATTTCTTTGTTTCCTCATTCTGGCTGCCTCTCTGTGTTTACTTCTATGTATTAGTTAGATCTCCTATATATCTCAGTCTTTGCTGGCTGGCTTTATATAGTATGTGCCCTGTGTGGTCCAATAGTGCAGTCTCCCTGATCTCCTGTGCATGTGTTCCAGGAGTGTCCTTTGAGTGTATTCTGTTGTAGTTGAGCCTTGATTGCTTTTGGCACGTCAATGGGTGGGATTAACTGCCAGGCTGACTGACTGTGGGGATTGGCTCTGCCCACAGTGTATGAGCTGACCCCTTAGAGGAGATTTCACCCTCATGTGCCTATTGAGAACCTCCTTTGGATGTGCTGCTTGTGAGGCTAGTCAGGTACTGCTCTGGTGTGGTCTGAGGATGGCCTCTGGGTGTATGGCTTCTGGTGTCTCTTTGGAGGGGCTACTGTGCAGGCCAATTTCAGCCTTGCCTGTTACTGGCCTGCGGCTATATGGTAGGAGCCACAAAGTTATGTGGTTGGTTGCTTTCTGTGCTGGATCTGGAGGCATGTAGGGGTAGCCTCGCTGTGAACTAAGGCTGGCTGCCACCAGTAGTGGGCCTGGGGCAGCTTAGCAAAAGACCCAGGGCCACCTAGGCCTATTGCCATCGCTGCCTGCCCGTAAGGCTCAGCCATTGCAAGCACCTCCTTAGGTGCTCAGGCTGGGCTGGTTGACCCACTGCTCATTATACAAAACTGTTTATATAGGTATTTTATAGTAAACAAATTTTATACTAGGTTTGTAAATAATGTGTTTGAAGAAACTTGTAGATTTTTAAAGCATATACTTAAAATAATCTGTTCCATATATACTATCCAAAAACTATTTCAATTGTTTTTGCATTCTAAATAAAATCTAAATACCAGCATCAAAACTGGTGGTCATCCCAGAAGGTTGACTCTCAAATTCATAACAGAATACAAGTTCTGAATTAATATGTATTAAGTATGGCAAAACCCAAGAAAGACTAGCTAGTTATTGCCAAATTCATGTACTTGTAGGGACACTTAATAGTCTAGTTTTAAGCATTCTTCAGGCATTTTTTAAAAGTTTCCCATATTAATGAATAAAATATGTTTTAAAATTCTGTTATTTAAGAGCAGATTAGCACTGAACAGGTGCTAATTATTTTTGCCTGCCAAATATGTAACTGATTTCTGTCCAATTGAGAATATAACCACAAAGATTGTGGATTTATTGCCCTGTAGGACATCAACCACTGTGGGTCTAACTTAGTAATTTTATTCCAGCATTTTTTTTCTTTCACGGACAATATACATGTCAGCTTCTCATACCCTCCTTTGGACCAGTTGTCATTCTTCTGGGTCTTTCAATAAGGGGTTACTTAAATCTTTGACAAATGTTCCCTATATAGTTGTATGTGAGTTATATCACTTAACTCTTTGAGAATAATATTTTGACATTAGCATGAACCAATAAGTGTGACTGCTGTGGTGCAAGAACAAAGCTCTAAGTGCACTGGGGATGGACAAAGGAATACAAGGGTGAGTGTTGGGAGAATCAAGGAAAGGGAATTCTTGAACTGGGCCTTGAAGGAAGGGTAAATTTCAAGAGGCAGAAAAGGAAGGGCTTTCCAGGAGGGATTGCAGCATGAGTGAAAGAAGAAAGAAATTAGGGGGTTTTGTAGGGACTACAATTAAAAGAGAGGCACCTAGTTTGGTCTTTTTCCTCATGTCCTGCTCCTGAACTTATAGGATGTAGAATGTGAAGATTAAAAAGAAATAGACTACTGTAGAAACTCAGTAAGGGCAGGGATTCGAGCTATTTTGATCAACACTGTACTCAGTACTTGGACATAGTAAGCCAAAAATGACTATTTATTAAATGACTAAGTTGATCAGAGTAAAAGAAGATGATTAGTTTCCATTAATTGACTATTTACTATGTGCCAAGCAAGGCACCAAGTTCTTTACACAAGTAATTGCATCAAATCCTTACATTGGTGGTGTGAAGCAGATTTTCTTATTTTTCAAATTAGGTCCAGCTGATGGCAAAATTATAGCATGGATGATTTTTATCTTTGGGGGTCCTTGACCCTTTCCCCCAATGGTCCAGGATCCAAGACTTATGATTAGTCTTCCCACGGTCCAAACAGCCTCCCGACTCCCCACTCCTGCTAGTGTCAGCATCATTGACATAAATCAGTCCTAAATGATGTACAACTGAGAGAGTCGCAGATGGGTTATCCTCTGGGTAACCTGGGGCCACATACACATAGGTACTTACTGAGTTTTAACAAGTGGAGGCAACAGTTAGTGGGATTCTTGGTTTTCTTACCTACAGGAGCCCTCATATTGTGGTAGAAATTTTAAACTAGAAAAGAAAGAAAGTGGTTATGTTTCCATCCCTGCTCCTACTCCATGTAGGAAGAGAAACTCTGGGCCTTTCTGAGAAAAGGAAAAAAAAAAAAAAATATATATATATATATATATATGCATGTATGTATATGGTGTCAGGTAACTCTGGACCTCTTTTGAGGAAACTACCTATTTCTAGATATTAGGATGGTGTGCCAGACATAGAGATGCATTGCTCACATTCCCCCATCAAGAAAGGGCTCCTGGCCCAGCTGACAGCCTCCACTGTTAACTCACTCAGATTTGCCTCAACCCTTGAGATGAGGTACTGGTCTTCTTGGGGTGGGCCCAGTCAGTGTCCGAAAAGGACTGTGCTACAAGGTCCTAGCAATTTTTGCAATTTTCGCCTGATGCAGGACTCTGCTAACATGCTCCAGAGCTCCCTGTGGGGCTGACAGAGACATTGTCCGATCTGCATCATGGTCTGGCTACTCCCCTTCCCTAATCCTGCTTCCTTCTTTTTCCTTTCACAAGTGTTACTCCTGAATAAACCTTTTACACTCCTAAATCTGTCTCAGCATCTGCTTTCTGGGAGACCCAGCTAACACAGATGAGCTGTTGTTAGCCTTCAAGCAACCTTTTATTAGTGAAGGGAGTGGGTATTTTAGAACTGGATCTGCGCCAGTACCAGCAGGATGTATAATCATCCTGGATGGTGCAGCCGAGGACCAAGCTGCACTTCCACTCTGGCACGTGAATCAAATAAACTGCTATTCTTCTTGGCATTGACTATGCCTTAGTATTATTTAACAGGGGTTGGATGTTGCTACTGGCTTTTTCAATGAGTAACTTGTTCAATGAATCAAGAGTGACACTGAAGAAAAAGGTCACGAAGTGCATTTCCAGTCAGCCAGTTAGTTTCAATAAAGTTGCCTGGTTATAAATGGACTGTTATCTGCTCATATATGGACTCTATAAGCCCCTCACTCACACACAGAGTCATGACTTCAGCCAGTAGAATTACCATATGACCCAGCAATCCCTCTCCTGGGTATCTACCCAAAAAAGCTGAAAACATTTATACATAAAGACATGTGTGCTCCAATGTTCATTACAGCTTTGTTTACGGTGGCCAAGACATGGAAACAACCAAAATGTCCTTCGATAGATGAATGAATAAAGAAGTTGTGGTATATATACACAACGGAATATTATTTGGTGGTAAGAAAAGATGAAATAGGACCATTGGTGACAACATGGATGGATCTTGAGAGTATAGTGCTAAGCGAAATAAGTCAGACAGAAAAAGCAGAGAACCATATGATTTCACTGATATGTGGTATATAAAACTGAAAACAACAAAAGAACAAGACAAACAAATGAGAAACAAAAACTCATAGACACAGATAATAGTTTAGTGGTTACCAGAGGGTAAGGGGAGTGGAGATTGGGAGATGAGGGTAAGGGGGATCAAATATATGGTGATGGAAGGAGAACTGTCTCTGGGTGGTGAACACACAATGGGATTTATAGATGATGTAATACAGAATTGTACACCTGAAATCTATGTAATTTTACTAAATTGTCACCCCAACAAATTAAAAAAAAAGGGAATAGCACTTATCACATAGAGCTATTATAAGGATTATATAAAATAATATTTATAAAGCACTTAATCTAATACTGAGTTCTTGCTCAGTTGGTGACATCAAAATATTATTTTTAAATATCTGGTCCCTGGACAGATGATGTTTGTACTGCTGCAAAATACGTCCCCTGTTATAACTATTTGCCTTGGTAAGTGGATTCTGGCACAATCTGATGCTTGAACAAAGATGACTTTGAATAAGACCTTCTTTTTTGTGATGACCAGTTTCTAAGTTTGTTGAAGTCTAAGGACCTTAATTATAGAAGTAGCTGATGCAACTTGGCTGAAATATAACAATTTGGATTCACATGCCATTTAAAATATGGGAATGTGATTTAATATTATTAACTCTCTGTTCTTAAAAGATTGGTAAATATTTTGGGCCCAGGCTGCTCATCCCTAGAATGATTGGCTACTCTTAACAGCAATCAGTTGGCCCTATAAAAGAGAAGGTCCGAAGGCTAGCTCTCCAGGGCGGCAACAGAAGATAGGATATAAACTAGGTCCATCTGCTACTGTTGTACTGACAGAGACTGGCTCAAGAGAATTGCTGTTTGTCCCCTAGCAGAAAGGAAGGAGTCTTTTGGCTAGCAGAAGAAATCAACTCTCACTCCTTTCTCCACAAAACCTTTACTTTCCAGAGACCAATGCCCCCCGCAATCTCCCTCTCACCCTTGGGGTCCTTTCCTTCTCCCCTGGACCAGGAGAGGACCAGAGTCTACTAAAGCTTGTGTTCTTTACATAAAGTACCACTAATCTGGAGGGAAAAAAACTCTTCTGGCTCCATACCTGGAATTAGGTAATCAGTCTTCAATTGAATCAAATCATGTTTTATTTTTCTCTCCTTTTATTCTTTTTCTTCATCACTATTGGCTTCTCTGTTTTCCTATATAATTTGAAAATCTTTCTACCTAATAATTAAGATTTTTTTCAAATAATCCTTTCACTGACCAAGAGTTTCTTGAGGGCACAGCCCCTATCTTGTTTATCTCTTTAGTCCTCAAAGTGTCTCTAAAAGGCCTAGTGTAGAGGTAGGCATTTGGTAATGGTAGTTGAATTAAGTCCAATCATTGTTTTTGAAAAATCCTGTAGTAGCATCATCTCTTACAGCAACTTGCTACACTACAGACAAAATTACTCTACAGTCAAATGTACCTTGTGTATCTTCCATTATACAATAAATGTATTCCCTGTTGATGGGTGGCCAAGTGAGCTTTTGTAAATTAAATCCGTATTCCATGTACTTATACTGTAATCTGGGAGATGCTAACATCAGTGGTTACTCTTTTTGAATTATTTATTTTATTCTCATCTTTCCCAATCTTTACCTCTTCCCATCCTCCCCACTATAAAAGTCAATAATTCACTTAACAGTGACATTTATTGATCATCTGAAAATTGTGAGAGTGTTTTTAAGTAATGAATCCACAGCTCCTACCACAAATATGTAAATGCAGTAATGAAGAAGTATTTAAACCCATTGTAGGAATTCTTTAATTCCTGTTGTAGGAAACCTATTGTAAAGTGAACCATCACTCCTGACTGATTTAATATTAGTTCAGGTTTGTTTTTGTCTGGATTTTCTTTCACTGAACCGCCAGCTGGATTGCTCACAACTCCTTGGTGTATTTGCAGCCTTGACCTTTCTGTCTCAGTATTTATTGGCTGTCCTGGCAATGCTTACCCTGACCACTGAAACTTGGTAGATTTGAAATGAAAGTGAGTAATCAGAGCAGGGAATAGTTAACTCAGGTCTTAGTAGATAAGATGATCCACAACAGGCTTCTGATAATAGACTTCAGTCCTATGCTCTCTCTCTACTCTTATAACTCAATAATATAAATTAGGAGGTCACTTCCCCAAAATAATATTCCTAGCTACAAAAGGATTTTCTATAAGGTTCCGTCTACTAAAAGAATACCTAATGCTTTTAATATAGGACTTGGTGTACAATCATTCCAAAGGCGATACTATGTATCAGGTGCTACGGTAGGTACAAAGGTGAACAAGAAACAGGTCGCCACCAGGAACAGAAAGTTCCAATCTGACACTGATATGGGTGCAGAGTTAGGAGTGTGGTGGGATGGGACAGAGGTGTTGTGTGCAGCAGCGGTAGCTTACTCTCCCCTCAGCATACAGCCCAGGAAGAATGGGATCATCTCACAAACCTGGTTACTCAGAGGCTGCCATCAATTCTTGGAGACAATCAACTAGAGAGAATAAAGCACACAGCCTTTGCCCCTATGTGTCAAACTCAGCACCTTTATCGCTCCGGCAGCACAACCTAAACCGACAGCCAGCCCATGAAGCCTAAAGTTACACAGACATCAAAAGACCAGGGACTGGATATCGGTTGAGCATGAACTAGGAATGACCCCCAAGGGGCTGGGATGACTCTAAAGCAGCCGACAAATAGATGCCACAGGTCCTGGGTTCACTGGCTTGTGCCCAGCTCCACCCAGGACACTGGCCTCTTTCTGTTTTGTGGGTGCGACAGGGGACCATAGTTCAAGGCTAAAATGAGCCACAGCTTTGAACAAGCCCCAACTGGGGTCACAGGGGCCTGACCACAACATTCCTCTCACCAGGAATCCTCTTCCAAAAGGCTCTCCGTGTCTCCATACCTCACCTAACGTTCATGGGCTCCCCCTAGTCCCACCTATGCCAGGAAAACTTCTGCGACCCAACCAGCCCAACATGTCTGGTAATGTGTGTGCCACACATTAGTCTGAGGGTTCCACGCACATCATCCTACTGAATCCCTACAGCAATCTATCGGTGGGTACAATTATCCCAATAAGAGGACACTAAGGCTCCAAGAGGTTAAATTTGTCCTCATGGCTTCAAAATGGCAGAGATAGGAATGAGGCCCAGGTCTGCATGACTCATGTGTTCTTAAGAACTTTCTACCTGATGCCACCTCCTTTAGCATCAGCCCCTTTTGTGACGCACAGTGGTGTGGACTTGGTCCCACTCACTTGAGTTACTTATGCTTGTAGAATCGAGCTCTTATTGAGAAATGAAGCATGTCTCCATCTTCATTGAAAGTTGCTTGAAGGAAGGGATGACATCTTCTACTTCTCCATTTCTCTTATTGGTCGATGGTACATAGCGAGGTATACATAGTGATAGGTATACTCGCAGATGTAGGAACAAATGCTGAGTCTTAATTTGCTCAATACCAGACACCATACCTTCAAGACATTATTCTATACCATCCTATATTACTCAGCTCTAGTTGAATGCTTTGCAATAGGTATTGTCATCTTTGGTAGAGACAGTTTTTTATTTGTTTCTGAGGCTAGTTATCCTGGGGTGACTCATGTAATTCTGCACACCATGTGAATGCTGGAACAGGGGGGCCTGACACATTCTATTTTTTCTGTTCTACTCTATTCCCGCCACACATAACTGGCTTTCTGATTCCAAGCCAGATCAACAGTTAAAACTAGTTCCAAATGGCAGCCTTTTTTTTAACATCCACTATGTTTCTTGAGTGTGTGTTTTGAGAAATTTAAGGTCACTTACTAGATCTAAAATAAATGAGATTGCCAAATATGAAAAGGGCAGGAACAATCGTGGCTTCACACCAATGAATGACAGGGCATTTCACGGAGTGGGAGGAGGAAAGCTGTCATCTCATGGACAAATAACTGGACTCAGAATGAATATAAAGGCAGAGGAGCTGAGCGGTGGAGCCACCTTCAGGGAAAGACTCAAAGGGACTGTAGCTTTTTTACTACCGTCACCTGCCAAGATGAAGCTGCTGTCACTGTGTCTGGGGCTGACTCTAGTCTGGGCACATGAGGAAGGAAACCATGAGGTTGTGACAAGCAACTTTGATGTCCCAAAGGTAGAGTTGGTGGAGCACAGTGATGTCTGATTTTGGGGGGTGGTTTGGAGGATTCTGAAGCAAGGTGGCCCTACTGGAGGGCAGGCGTTTGTTTTTTGTTTTGTTTGTTTTTAATTTATTGGGGTGACAATTGTTAGTAAAATTACATAGATTTCAGGTGTACAATTCTGTATTACATCATCTATAAATCCCATTGTGTGTTCACCACCCGGAGTCAGTTCTTCCATCACCATATGTTTGATCCCCCTTACCCTCCTCTCCCACCCCCCACCCCCTTACCCTCTGGTAACCACTAAACTATTGTCTGTGTCTATGAGTTCTTGTTTCTCATTTGTTTGTCTTGTTCTTTTGTTGTTTTTGGTTTATATGCCACATATCAGTGAAATAATATGGTTCTCTGCTTTTTCTGTCTGACTTATTTCGCTTAGCATTATACTCTCAAGATCCATCCATGTTGTCACAAATGTTCCTATATCATCTTTTCTTACCGCCGAATAATATTTCATTGTGTATATATACCACAACTTCTTTATCCATTCATCTATCGAAGGACATTTTGGTTGTTTCCATGTCTTGGCCACCGTAAACAGAGCTGCAATGAACATTGGAACACACGTGTCTTTATGTGTAGATGTTTTCAGATTTTTTGGGTAGATTCCCAGGAGAGGGATCGCTGGGTCATATGGTAATTCTATTCGTAATTTTTTGAGGAACCTCCACACTGCCTTCCATAACGGCTGCACCAGTCTGCATTCCCACCAACAGGGTATGAGGGTTCCTTTTTCTCCACAGCCTCTCCAACACTTGTTACTATTTGTCTTGATGATAGCCATTCTGACTGGGGTGAGGTGATATCTCATTGTGGTTTTTATTTGCATTTCTCTGATGATTAGTGATGTTGAGCATTTTTTTCATATGTCTATTTGCCATTTGTATGTCCTCTTTGGAGAAATGTCTCTTCAGGTCTTCTGCCCATTTTTCAATTGGGTTGTTTGTTTTTTTGTTGTTGAGCTTCATGAGTTCCTCGTATATTTTGGATATTAGCCCCTTATCGGAGGCACTGTTTGCAAAAATCTTCTCCCATTCAGTTGGTTGCCTCTTTATTTTGTCGATGGTTTCTTTTGCTGTGTAGAAGCTTTTAAGTTTCGTATAGTCCCATTCGTTTATTTTAGCTTTTATTTCCATTGCCTTTGGAGTCAAATTCTTAAAATGCTCTTTGAACCCAAGGTCCATAAGTTTAGTACCTATGTTTTCTTCTATGCAGTTTATTGTTTCAGGTCTTATGCTTAAGTCTTTGATCCATTTTGAATTAATTTTGGTACATGGTGACAGATAGCAGTCCAGTTTCATTCTTTTGCACGTGGCTATCCAATTCTCCCAGCACCATTTATTGAAGAGGCTGTCTTTCCTCCATTGTATGTTTTTTGCTTCTTTGTCAAAAATTATCTGTCCATATTTATGTGGTTTTATTTCTGGGTTCTCAATTCTATTCCATTGGTCTAAGTGTCTGTTTTTCTGCCAATACCATGCTGTTTTGATTATTGTAGCTCTGTAGTACAAGCTAAAGTCAGGGAGTGTGATACCTCCAGTATTGTTCTTTTTTCTTAAAATTGCTTTGGCTATTCGGGGTCTTTTGTGGTTCCAAACAAATCTGATGATTTTTTTGTTCTATTTTTTTTAAAAATGCCATTGGGATTTTGATGGGGATTGCATTAAATCTGTATATTGCTTTGGGTAATATGGCCATTTTAACTATGTTGATTCTTCCAGTCCATGAGGATGGAAAGTCTTTCCATTTCTTTGTGTCTTCTTCAATTTCTTTCAAAAATGTCTTATAGTTTTCAGCATATAGGTCCTTCACAACCTTGGTTAAGTTTATTCCTAGGTATTTTATTCTTTTTGCTGCAATTGCAAAAGGAATTGTTTTTTGGATTTCTTTTTCTGAGATTTCATTGTTAGTATATAGGAATGCAATGGACTTTTGTACGTTGATTTTGTAGCCAGCAACTTTACTGTATTCGTTGATTGTTTCTAATAGCTTTTTGGTGGAGTCTTTAGGGTTTTCTATATATAGCATCATGTCATCTGCAAAGAGTGATAATTTAACTTCTTCATTCCCAATGTGGATGCCTTTTATTTCTTTCTCGTGCCTGATTGCTCTGGCTAGGACTTCCAACACTATGTTGAAAAGCATAGGTGATAGGGGACAGCCCTGTCGTATTCCTGAACGTAGAGCAAAGGGCTTCAGTTTTTCACCATTAATTATGAGATTAGCTGAGGGCTTGTCATATATGGCCTTTATTATGTTATGTTATTTTCCTTCTATACCTATTTTATTAAGTGTTTTAATCATAAATGGATGTTGTATCTTGTCAAATGCTTTTTCTGCATCAATTGATATAATCATATGATTTTTGTCCTTTATTTTGTTTATGTGATGTATCACATTGATGGACTTGTGGATGTTGAACCATCCTTGTGCCCCGGGGATGAACCCCACGTGGTCGTGATGAATGATCCTTTTAATGTATTGTTATATTCGATTTGCTAGAATTTTGTTTAGGATTTTTGCATCTGTATTCATCAGAGATATTGGTCTGTAGTTTTCTTTTTTTGTGTTGTCCTTACCAGTTTTGGTATCAGGGTAATGTTAGCCTCATAAAATGAGTTAGGGAGTACTGTCTCTTCTTCAATTTTTTTGGAAGAGTTTGAGCAGGATTGGTGTTAGATCCTCTTTGAAGGTTTGGTAGAATTCACTAGTGAAGCCATCTGGTCCCGGACTTTTGCTTTTGGGAAGGTTTTGGATTACTGATTCAATTTCATTACTGGTGATCGGTCTGTTTAGGTTTTCCACTTCTTCATGATTCAGCCTTGGAAGGCTATATGTTTCTAAGAACTTGTCCATTTCTTCTAGGTTATTGAATTTGGTGGCATATAGTCCTTCATAGTATTCTTGGATGATCCTTTGTATTTCTGTGGTGTCCGTGATAACCTCCCCCTTTTCATTTCTGATTTTGTTAATTAGTGTCTTCTCTCTTTTTATCTTAGTGAGTCTAGCCAAGGGTTTGTCAATTTTGTTAATCTTTTCAAAGAACCAGCTCTTTGTCACATTAATTTTTTCTATTGTCTTTTTGTTCTCTATTTCATTTAGTTCTGCTCTGATTTTTGTTATTTCCTTTCTTCTTTTGATCTTGGGTTTCACTTGTTCTTCTTTTTCTAGTTCTTTAAGGTGTAACATGAGGTTATTTATTTGGGATTTTTCTTGTTTCTTGAGATAGGCCTGTAATGATATAAATTTCCCTCTTAAAACTGTTTTTGCTGCATCCCCAAAATTTTGGTAGGATATATTTTCATTGTCATTTGTTTCTATGTATCTTTTGATCTCTCCTCTAATTTCTTCTTTGACCCAGTCGTTCTTTAAAAGTATGTTGTTTAAGCTCCATGTATTTGCGTTTTTTCCTGCTTTCTTTTTGCAGTTGATATCCAATTTCAAAGCCTTGTGATCAGAGAATATTCTTAGTATGACTTCAATCTTCTAAAATTTGCTGAGGCTGATTTTATGTCCCAATATATGGTCTATCCTTGAGAATGTTCCATGTATACTAGAAAAGAATGTATAGTCTGATGTTTAAGGATGAAGTGCTCTATATATGCCAATTATGTCCATTTCATCTAATGTGTCATTTAGGGCTGCTATTTCATTCTTTATTTTCTGTTTGGATGATCTATCCATAGCTGTCAGTGATGTATTTAGATCCCCTAGTATAATTGTCAATTTCTCCCTTTAGTTCTGTTAGTAGTTGCTTGGTATATTTCAGTGTTCCCTGATTGGGGGCATAAATATTGATGACTGTTATGTCTTCTTGTTGTATAGTCCCCTTTACCATTATGAAATGTCCATCTTTGTCTCTTGTTATCTTTTTCACCCTGAAGTCTGTTTCATCTGATATCATTATGGCTACACCTGATTTTCTCTGGGTACCATTTGCTTGGAGTGTCAATTTCCACCCTTTCACTTTGAGTCTATGCTTGTCCTTGTAGCTGAGATGTGTCTCTTGGAGACAGCATATGGTTGGGTTTAGTTTTTTGATCCAATCTGCTACTCTGTGCCTTTTTATTGGTGAGTTCAGTCCATTTAAATTTAAGGTGATTATTGATATGTGAGGATTTCCTGTCATTCTATCTTTAGTTTTCTGGTAAGGCTGTGTCTCCATTGTTTCTTTGCCTTTTTGTTGTTGTCTATCATTTCTGTACGGTGGTATTCTATGATGTTTCCCTCTGTTTCTTCTTTTATTACAGTATGTATTTCAGTTCTGGATTTTTCTTGAGTGGTTACCCTTAAGTTTAAGTAAACGAAAGTTTGATATTTAGGGTATTCCATTTTCTTCAGCACACTTACTTTCTCCATTCCCATATTCCGGTTCAGGCCTTTACTCTCCCCCTTTTTATGTTTTGGTTGCCACAAATTGTCCCTGTTGATGGTGGTCAAATAGCCTCCTTTAGTATTTCTTATAGTACAGGTCGTGTATTAGAAAATTTCCTCAGCTTCTGTATGTCTGGAAAGGTCTTTATTCCTCCTTCATATCTAAAGGATATCTTTGCTGGATACATTATTTCTCTCTTTCAATAGTTTGAATATTTGGTTCCACTCCCTCCTGGCTTGTAGAGTTTCTGCTGAAAAATCTGATGATAATCTAATGGGCTTTCCTTTGTAGGTTACCGTCTTCTTTTCCCTGGCTGCCTTGAGAATTCTTTCTTTGTCGTTGATTTTAGACAGCTTTAATACAATGCGCCTTGGAGAAGGCCTGTTGGGATTGAGGTAATTAGGTGTTCTATTTGCTTCTTGGATTCGAGGATCCAGTTCTGTTCACAAGTTTGGGAAGTTCTCATCAACAATTTGTTTGAATATATTCTCTGTTCTCTTCTCTCTTTCTTCTCCTTCTGGTATGCCCATTATTCTTATATTGCTCTTTCTGATGGAGTCAGAAAGTCCTTGTAGAGTTCTTTCATTTCTTTTAAGTCTCAAGTCTCTTTCTTCTTCCATCCATGTAATTTCCAGGTTTCTGTCTTCGATGTCACTGATTCTTTCCTCCATCTGGTCAACTCTACTACCTAAGCTGGTTATTTCATTCTTAATTTCTTCTATTGAATTCTTAATCTCCAGAAATTCTATTTGGTTCTTTTTCAAAATTTCAATCTCTTTTGTAAAATGCTCATGTTGTTCTTTGATTGCGTTTCTGAGTTCATTAAACTACCTTTCTGTGTTTTCTTGCATCTCGTTGAGTTTTTTCAGAACTGCAATCTTGAATTCTCTGTCATTTAAGTCACATATTTCCACATCTTTAAGTTCCTTTTCTGGAGACTTTTCACTTTCTTTCTGAGCTGTCTTATTGCCTTGGTTATTCATGGCAATTACTGATTTATTATTTCTCTTCCTAGACATCTACAGGAGTGGCCTCTGCAACATGTGGATAGGAAGAGGTCTTTCTTTTGTTTTCCCGTACTTGTTGGTAGAATGTTTTACTTTCTCTCCGACTGCAACCTTTTATTTCTGTCACACGGTAGTGCTATGTTTTCTCTGCACTATTCCAGCTTCTCACACAATGCGGGGATTCCCTGGGAGACGGGCTTTTCCTCCGTTAATAGTTCGCTTGGGTCACAGGGCACAGTGTCCGTGTGGGTATGCAGAGAGCTTTTGAAGTTCCAAAACTCTTCCTGCACCAGATTCAGAGCCCGTGTGTTTCAGCAGTTGTGTTTACTCCTGCAGGGATCCGCCCAGATAGGTGGGGACAGGGGTGGGGTGAGTTGTGAGATGTGGCCCAGAGCAATGGTGGCGACCACCACCACAGCCGGTCCTGCTTCCACAGCTCCCTCCCCTTTGCCGGAACTAGTTGGGCCTCGAATCTGTGTCTGCGGTCCACAGTTCTCAGAACTGCAAATATTCTGTTCTTTTGATCTGACACTACTACTGGTCCGCTTCTAGCACCGGGCAGGTGGGCGCGGGGCGAGCTCTGGGAGGGTATGGAGGGGGCGGCTAGTCTCTGTGCCTAAGGCTTCCGTTCTCTGCTCGGCAGTGAGGGCTTAAACACCGTTTTCAGCCTTCTTCCTTCAGTCCTTGTTCCGAGGTCTCTGCCGTGAGCGTTGGGTTCAGCCGTGTTATATGCTGCCCCCTCAGCCCTGTGGGCCATAAGCGGAGCCCTAGCAGCGCGAGTTCTTCCCTCTCCCGCAGCTGCGGTAGCTCCGGGATGCAGCGAGCTCGGAGCACGGAGCTAGGGCTGCATCCTGCGCCCGCGCGACTCCGTCCCCGCACTTCTCCCTTCACTCCTCACCTGCTCGCGCGATTCTCCCACCTTTCGGTGAATTCAGTAGTGGGCCTCTTCGTCTGGCCTGTCTGCTGTGCAGGGAGTCCTTTGTGGAGTTATTGTTGTTCGATTAGTTGTAAATTCCAGGGGAGCTTTACAGAGGCTCACCTCATACCACCATTTTGATGATGTCTCTATCAGGCGTTTTTTGACATAGTAGACAAAGGAGGAGGGTTGTGACCTTGGACTAAGAACAATTGTTCCATGTGAAACAATGACAACACTTGGGTCCTCCATTCTCACTGGAGAGACAGTGGAAAGAGTCTTACATGTGGTGTCAATTGACCTGACGTCTTATTCCATCTTCACATCACCATTATGAGTCCTGGCCAGCCGGCCAAGTTCAAGGAGACAAGGGTCCATGTGGTGTCCCCTACACTTCTTTTCTTACCCAATACTTTTACTGATTTATTGCAGATTTCAGGGGAATGGTATACCATTCTCTTGGGCTCAGACGTCAAAAAAAGGATAGAAGAAAATAGTGTCATGAGGATATTTATGGAACATATCCAAGGCTGGGATAACTCTTCTCTGACGTTTAAATTTCATGTAAAGTAAGTTTGTCCTTTCTTACCTGGAAAACAAAAACAAAACAAAACAGAACAAAAAAATGAGAATCCTAAGTATGGTCTGGGACCTCTAAACACACATACAAAATATAAACACACACACACACATGCACATGTGTACAAACATTGTTGACATGTATCCAAGATCAGACTTGCTCATCTAGCATTGATCCAAGACTTGATGAACCTGGGCTTTTTTAGATTCACAGATAAAAACTGGTGACAGGAGTAGATTTTAATGGGAGTAGAGGAGGTAAGTGGGAGAGAGTTATCAGAATCATAATTTGTCTGGCAATATAACATAGATTAGGAGCATAGGATTGGGGATCAACAGCCTGTCTATCTCTCATATCTATCTCTTACTAGTTGTGTGACCTAGAAAACTGATCTCTTTCCACCCCAATTATCCCTTGGGTAAAAGCGGGTGACAGTAATGCTTTCTTACAGTTTTTTGTGAGGACCGAGTGAAGTAATATCTGTCTGTAAAACACTCATCTGAAAGGCTGGCACATGTGAGCACTCAGCGAATTATACAGACAAGTAGCTGTAGTAATAGTGATAGTGGGAAGTAGTGGTAGAGTAATAGTGATAACAGTGGTTGTTTCATCATTAAAGTATCAAATAAGGTGAAATAATATAAATATGAGCTGTTTCAAATTTGTACCAAAAATGTTCAATAGTTAAGAGGAATCAGACGCTCAAGTGACAGGTGGAGTGAGGGAGCCAGCACCATCAATATATCTTAAATAACAGCTCATTTTGTTCTACAGAATAGATGGAGAGTGCATTGATATTTCTGGGCTTTGTGACCAGGCAGCAGAGGATGGTGTATATAATGTTATCTGTAAGTATAAAAAAAAGTCTTTCTGAATTCTGTTTCCAACTGCAAGGAATTTACTGAACCCCAGTATCATTAGGATCTTGATCAATTCCTGATCAATGTTTATTTAGCTGATATAAATGGGCTCATCTAATAGCCAATGTCCCAAATTTGGGAGAATCTTATGTGTAAAAGCCAATACCTGGCACATAATACTATCAGATAAAGATGGCAATTTGGTCACATGTACCTCCTGCAACAAAAGAAAATTAGCAAAAATAGAAAAAAGTAAATTGTCAGGATAGCTGGTCATTCTCTGCCCATTTTGTGATGATGTCTGGTGGCCATTGCCACAACCATGGCTTGGATAGAGTGCTGGGTATAAAATGCCAGTGGGGCTTAAAGATGGCCAAAGAGGTAGGTGAGTCTCAGGGAGGATGATAGAAGGTAAGTTGGTGATGTAGCTGAAGTTTTCACCACTAGTGGTCAATTACCTGTGGTAGAAATTGTACCAGGAATCAATTCTCCCCTTAGAAGTCACCACACGAAGCCCAGGGAGATGCAAATGGAAGTCCTTAGATAGCACTCCTTAAATCTTCTAGGATATGCACTTGGATTTGTTCTGTGGGAGAAATAGGAATAGCGTTTCACTTGCTTCCCATGAATGAAGAGATTCTGAGTTTTTTTCTGTTTCCTTCGCAGATGCTGGATTCGATACATTTCGAATAGTTGAAGTCGTCTATAGTGACTATATTATTTTTCATCTCATTAGTTTCAACAATGAGCAAACATTCCAAATGATGGCACTCTTTGGTAGAATATTTTCATGCTGACACTCACCTTTGGGCTGGGAGGCAGGGGAAGGAAGGAAACCTGCAAACAAAGTGATCCTCCCATTCTTATCGTGGGGTGTCTCTCCTCCTCTCAAGAGAGATGCTCGTTGGGTAGTCCCTCAGACTCGGTGGTGGGATGGATGATGATGAAATCTCTCATCATGCCAGAAGGCTATCCTAAAGACGTTTAATTCAAGACAGGTTACATCCCATCCCCAAGTCTTCTGCCTAAGCACCAATCAGCGCCATCCATTTTCCCATCCATTTGGAGACCCACCCCACAGCCATGAACCTCAATGACCAATACGCAAGGCACAGCAGTTACTGTCAGTCTTCCCACAGCCCGAGAACCAGATGTGAGTCCGAAACTCAAGAAAAAGTTTGTGGAAATTTGCCAAAAATATGGAATTACTGAGGAAAACATAGTTGATCTGACCAAAGTTGGTAAGTTTAGCTCTCTTAGGTTTTCTCTTCCTAAATTTCCACGTTACTGTAGGGAGAAATCCAAGAAAAGGTAACACCTCCAATGAGTCCCCTTTGTTCTAACCTGGAAAATCATTTGGTTTCTGTCTGGGAAATCAACTGGGGTTGGTGTTTGAATGTGCTTTCTCTGCCTCTGCAGATCGCTGTCTCCACGCCCGAGGGAGGCAACTGTCCCAGGCATCCAGGTTGGTTATCTCTGGTGGCGACGGGGTGGCCCAGGGATCATTGCCTTTCAAAAGTATTAGAATTTATGTGCAAAGATTACAATAAAAACAATTTAGTAGGGAATCCAATGGGGTGAGCTTGAAATTTGGAGTTGTACATCCTGGGTTCAGGACCCACTCCTTACGTGAGCTTTAGAGCACATAACATAAGTATTTAAAGTAAAACAATGATGTCTACCTTACAGAGTTACTGTGTCAGTATAACGCTGGTGAAAAGAGCTCAGTAATTGTTCATGTGCTACAAATAATTAAGACTTAAAATTTTGAAATGAGAAAAGAGTAAATGTGTGAGTATGAAACTCAAATACGTTTCTGTTTGTGGTCTGTCTTCCAAGCCCAGAAGGCCATCTCACCCTCAAATTTTTGGCGAAAATGTTTTGCTTTGATCTCTGCACAACTTGAACTTCTGATATGCAAATAGAGCTGTCTGACTTTCCAGTTGTCTTCCAACCTGGAAAATGGACTGTCAGTTTCCTCATCTGTTTCCTACCCAAGATGTACTGTGGGGCTTCATTCATATAATGTATGGGAAGGTCTTAGCAACTATAGTTGCATACAATAAATATTTAATAAAAGGCAGCTATGGCTTTTGCCATTCTTCCTCAATGTATCACAAATTCTTCAGAACTTCCTATGCTGAGGATGGCAGAAAGCAGCCTAGGGTCCTTCATTGATTCTTCTGTTTTTCATAGACTCCGTTGAGCAAAGGTTAAGATGAGGACAGCAAAAGGGAAAAAAAAAGTCATCAACTCAACGAACTCCTTCCCCTTATTCTGGCACATAATATAGGTTAGAATGCAGGTTAATGTCTGTTTCTTCATCTTTTTTCTCCAAAATAGAAATTCTCTTTGTCCTCAGTTCAATCCAGGAAGTGCTTATGAGTTTTTGTGTTCTCTTTCTCATCTGTTTCTTTAGTGCTAAGTGAATGTTTCATCACCTGAGCTCCAGGATCACCCCTTCCATGGTCCCCACGTCATCTTGTGACAAGTTCTGTGACCTGATGGCCATCACTATCTCACATGAAAGCATTATCTCTGCATCTTCAGGATCTTCCCTCAGTTTCTAGCAAGACTCATTAACTCGCCAAGAATCAAGGGTTTTCTCCAAATTTCTGATTCTCTGTGGTATACCCAGGAGAACTTGCCATAAATAAGACCTTCTTCTACCTTGTCAATAAATTATTTTTCTTGCAGTGATGTTTATCTTTGTGTGTGCGAGAGATATTGTGCTGACAGCAAGCAAATGAGGGGACTTCCTTGGCTCTGTACCAATAATCCTCCTCTAGCTTCTCAGAATCATCCCCAAGTTTCAGGATTCTAGGCCCATGCATTAATTTTGTCCCCATGAATGTTGCTTGCCCTTTGGTTAGCCTCTTTCTTAGTGACCTGATAAGACAAACTGTAAGACTTGTCCCATCATTTATCCCATCCGAGAATTCTCTTATTCAGTGGGGTGCGGACATATAGATGCTGCTGAAGCTGATACCAGCTCACCATGTTTCACGACATGTCCCCACATCCCAGCTTCTCTACATTACCCATCCTAGTGATGGTCAATGTCCTTTCATGCTCTTGGAAAACTTCCTTCAACCACCGCTATTATCTACTGTGAACATCATAAGTGAGATCCCATGAAATGTGAGCAATACCTATCTTTTGCAATATAGATGTTATGAACCTCTGCTTTTGGGAGCGTACAGGCTTTAGAGAAAGGGAAATTAAAGTTCTTCCTTCAATTATTACCCTTTGCCAACATCAGATGATGAACACAATGGTAGAGTTGCACAAGGGTATTGGGGCAGAGCAGGAGGTGGGCGGGCATTACCATGCAAGAAGAATGACTCAGTCATTACAAACCTCAGTTTAATGACAGACGATTCTGTAGGCTTCTGACGCTCCCCATATCTTGCTCTGCCTCCATTTCAGAAAAACAAGTTAGATTCAGGCTTGTTGGCCCTGACTTAAGTACTTGGTCTGATTTACTGACATTTGGCAAAAGCCTAGGTAGAAAGTCAACCAGTCATGCTGGGATTTGTCATTTTTAAATGTCGGCATTTAAGGGACAGAACAGCTGATACCCAGAAGGTTTTGAAAAATTACAACAAGCACAATAAATCCAAGGCGGCCATGTTCATGATGGGAGGTTGCTGGAAACCATAGCCGAGAGGGAGGCACAAAGAGACCCTCAGCTGTTCCCAGATCAAGATGGCAGGTTTAACTCACACTGAAACCTACACCTCCACTCCAAACGTTTTATGCAAATGAGGCATGAAATGTGAAAAACACTCAAAAGCAAGGAGTAAAGATGTGTATAGATCAGAAACAGAGCAGAGCAGTCCTTTTGAAAAGAAATGAAGAGACAAGAAAAGAATGGCAAAGAAAAGAAAAAGAAAGAGATGAGAGTGATATGGGTAAACAGGTCTGAGCAGTGTTGTCCATATCAGGATACCCATGGAGATTTGGGGGCAAGTGTCAAAATGGCCAGGCAGGGATGCAGACTAAGATATGTGCCTCTGAGAAGCAGAGGTTGAACCAGAACGAATTTGAGGTCAGCTCCTCTCTCTCACCAGGGGTCACAGAAAGAAGCGGACAGTCTGTGGCCTGCAAAGGAAACACCACCACCCTGGAACTGACCTGACTTCCATAGCTAGGCTTCAATCTTATCACAAGATGGCCTGGTGCTCACAGCCTAGCCAGGTGGTTCTGATGACATAATCTCATAACACATCAACATAACAAAGTCACCCACGGGTCCCCATGGTGAATACTCCCTAGCTACAATAATGTACCCAGCTCTGTTCAACTACAGGTATGTTCTTGATGGTCTTAGAAGAATATTCACATTTTTAGGACTAGAACTCAGGCCCACTCTATGCACGTGTTCCCTGGAATTCTGGGAAACACCAAGCTAAATCACAAATACAGAGCCTGATTTAATGCTTTGCATCTTGTAGGGACTAGGACCGAGGACACCTCTAAGGGTCTTGGCCTGAGCAAAGGGGAGGATGGAATTGCCATTACTATAGTCAGCTGAGGGACCAGCTTAGTGAGGAAGGATACATTTCACCGTTTGGACATTTCATTAGTTTATATAGCTAGAGTCCTATGAAAAAAGAGACCCAACCATAGTCTAGTATAGTTTAATGAAGAATTAATTTCATTTTCCTATGAATAATCTGAAGTGAGCGTTCTAATGTGGCCACAAGTCTGTCCCAGGTACTCATTCAAGAACCCAGTTCTATCTTGTTTCTCCATCAACCCAAGGACATTGCTCTCACCTTTGTGGCTAAAGCTGAGTTTTCTGAAGTAAGGGGAAAGAGAATGGGGTGGAAGCATGGTCTTGTGCTCACTGTCCTCTGGCCCTCGGCTCTGGGAGGTGCTTCCTTGTCCATTATCCCCATTGTCAACACCCACATTTTTCTTGTGCAGTGTCAAAGAAATTACTTTGAAGATTAAAGGGTCACTTTTGCTATAGGCTAGACCTAAATTTCTTTTGGCAATGCAAATTCCTCGGATATTTAGCAGACTTCTAACATGTTTGACTCTTGACTTCTCAGTGTGCAGATAACCAGACACCAAAAATCTTATCTAGACATAGAGTTAAGCCTGGAAACTCTGGTATTTTCTAGACTGGCCTTTATGCTCTTCCCATCTCATCCCCTTTTCTTAGTTTAATGGTGGCTGCATTGAGGCCATCTAAAGCCATGGATTGGGGTGGGATGGGCCCTTAATCCCTTCTTCATTTGGCAGTAGTATTATTTCCTACTAAGCCTAAATTTCCACTTCACAGCCACAATTTACAACTGCTTCACTTTGGGATAAAGAAGCAGTGACCCTCAGTCAACTTAGAGTGAGGCTTCAGGCAGAGCAGGCCTCCCTTAGCAAAGCTGTGCCAGCTTCTCTATTTGGACAGGAATGGACAGGTTCTATATTAACATTCTTACATCTCAAAAACCAATTGTTGAATGATATGTGTAGCATGACACCATTTATATCAACTGTAAATAACACACAAAATAATGCAATCTATTATTTATGTTCTATATGTATGATAATGCTATGCATCTCATAACGTGCATAATGTGCTGGGGGTCTTGTTGAACTGCAGGCTCTGATTTAGCATGTCTGGGGTGGGGCCTCAGATTCTGCTTTCTAACAAGCTCCCAGATATGCCAGTGCTGTGCTACCTTGGGAGAGGGGTGACACAGGTAAAGTGAAATTGTTCTTCTTACATCAGTGCATCAATGTCTTGGATTATTTTGCTCTACCTGGGTGCTGGAACCTCTCTTTTGTAATCCTGGATGCCCATAAATTCATTCTCCACATCCACGAGTGCTTGTTAAAATAGGTGTTTCTGTGGCAGTATGAGAGCTGGAAACTCCATTTCCACCGTCTTGCTGGCATCAATCCAGAGAAGTTATCATTTCACCTAAAAGACACACAGAGAGAAAGACATTGAATTTTAATTTTCTGGAATGTCTCATAAAATCAGGGATCAAAGGAAAGTTGTGGTGGAATCAGCCACCAGCAGGTACTATGTTGCTGCTTCTTGGTACACTTTGCTTGGGGACCGAGCGCCACACTCACAGCCAAGTCCCACTGGGGATTTTCTACCATGACATTTAAAACCTAAGTTGTTTTCGTATTAGTTCCTTATCACCATACTATCACCTCACTGTCCAACAATTCATTATTAAAGTCTAAAAAAAGAATTGAGTTGGTTAAAGAAAGGGAAATAAATCTGTTGCAAGGTCACCACAGGCAAGTGTGATTTAGGATACTCAGCAGACCACGTATGCCACACTTCCTTTCAAGAGTTAACAATATGTGCAAGGAAACTGCCTGTGCATCAGAAATATAGTGGCATCATGCCACTATTCATGGCATCAAGCTGGACAGGAGAAATGGGTTCTGAATTAGTTTCCGGTTTGTGCCGGAACAATCACCACAAACTTAGTGGCCTAACAGCACAGGCCTATTGTACTACAGTCTTGGAGGTCAGAAGTCTGACACAGGGCTCATTGGGCCAAAACCAGATGAGTCCCGTGTCTGTCAATTTATTCTGATTGTCTTCTACGTCTGTTCTTAGATGTTTTAAAATTCTCTCCTTGGTTGTCTTCTTGTGTGCTCTTGGTTAATTCCTTTATACTGTCACAGTTTTTCTTAACCATTTGATATTATTGTGAGATTTTGCTGGTATAGAGAAATGTTATTGATTTGTGTAAATGGATCTCTAGTTCCCCTTGATGAAATATTTTATTAGTTATAATGATATTACTTCTAATACTTTGTGCCTTTTGTTGGTTTTATAGGTATATGTCATATAATCTTCAAATAAGTTCAATGTATCTCTTCCAACACTTATGCTTCCCATTTTCTTTTTCACTTCTCGTTATAACTTCAGCCGGAACCTCCCAGAAAACTGAAACTTAAAACCATATTTTCTATATCAGAGGTTTGCAAAATATGGCCCAAAGGCCAAATCCACCTGCTGCCTATTTTTGTATTGCCTGTGAGTCAAGAACATTTGCAATTAAAGTGATATCAGGACACACATTTTCAACCCCAATTAAGCAAAATTCTAAAATTGTTATTCCAATAAAGAATTCAATTTTCTCACTAATAGACCTGCATTTCCAAAATGATTATGCTCAATATTCTATTTTGAATTTCATCAAAAAATGTGGAAACGTGTTTACTCTATTATTATATTACTACTGACATAATACCTAATTTTACCTCTTGGCCTGCATGAACTTTACTATTTCCTAGTATCTGACTCTTTACAGAAAAAGTTTACTGGTCCCCTTTTCTATACCATAACTTTTCCCCTCACTGCTAGTCACTATAATTATTTGTGCTGCAATGTCTTCCAAATAAACAACTTTGTCAAATTGAACCCCTCAGAGTGCCTTCAGTAAAATGGGCAATAAAATATCTGGTTGTGGGGTTAAGGAGATATTTTTAAGTTGGCCTGTTACTGCTCCCCTTTAAATATCACGAATGAGTTAAACCTGAATGGAAGAAATGTCGATCAATATCAAATAAACTTCCAAAGTAAATGTCAAACCACAACACCCGGAGGTTATTTGGGGTTTCAAGAGCAACAATGAAGACACCAGCTCTGTCTTCCTGGATGAGAGGACTGCCTTTGGAGTCTCTGGTGCCAGGACAGACTTTAATTCAAACTGTCTGCTCTTAGAAACAGGCCCATCGAGATACCAGAGGTTGTTCTTAAAAGTTAGCTTTTCTGAATCATTGTTCCACTGCTTACAAAAACTCATGCTGGCTCTGTTTCCTTATTAGAATAAAGACAATCACTGGCTGACCCCTGGTAAAGAAAGACAGAGAACTGGAGTGCCAGCTAGTTCAGGAGAGCCTGGACAGACAGAGGACCTGGTCAGCCTCACTGACAGTAATTACCCGCTGCCAGGATCCCCACAACCGCCTTCAGTTTCCCATGTTTCTGTTAAACCTCAATTCGTCATGCACACGTTTTCCTCAGACACCCCAGAAGCACTCCCATCTCTGCATCTTTGTTCTGGCTGCTCCCTTTGTCTGAACTGCTCATCTGCCAGAGAGCTGTATGGCCTCGCCCCTCACAACTTCTGCTCAATACCCCACGTGTAAAGTAGCACAATTCCCCATCTTCTTTGATGTTTACTTGTTTAGTGTCTTCCCCACTTACTAGAAGGTAAGTGAAATAGGGTCGAGGAGCTGATTTTTCTCAGGGCGATATCCAGCACCCGAAACAGTGCTATCCTGACACAGGCGCCCCATGTTTGCTGCCTTCATCATGGGCTTCCCTGACCTGCACTGGAGAGCCTTGGACTTGCTCTGATCACTGACAAGAGAGTGGAAATTCTCTGATTCCTGCTCACCAGGAATTTTAAAAGCTCTCCAGGTGATTCATGTAAGGAAGGAATGAGTTGGTTTCCCCATATATGTGTAAAACAGAATCTCTAGAATTGGAGTCAAGGAGAGGGGGTGCCTGGAGCTGCCCCAAGCAATGCTCTGCAGATGGGGGTGGGGAGGACCTCAGATTGGCCCGGTGCTCAGAGGAGCTCCAGAGAATTGCTTAAGTTCCCTCACAGACGGCTAATCCAACGCTCCTGGCTCAGGTTTGTCTGCCCTGCAGTAGGGCAGGCAACTTTGGGTGGGCAGTGCCTGACCCTGGAGCCACTCTCCAAGGACGATGGAGGGATGCCTGAGGGGGCTTCGCAGCCCCTGTCGCCAGGGCGCTGTTGAGAAAGAGGTGGGTGTCCTGAGGCCTAGACTGAGTTGGGCGCTGAGAGGCCACAGGCCACTTTGAGAGGCATCTTCCAGAACACCTGGGGCTCACGCGGGCTTCCCCAGAGTCTTTGCAGGCCTGAGAAGCCAGGTCGGCACGGAGCGTGGAGGAGAATGCAGCCCAAGGAGGCTGCGAGGATCCGGGGAAGTCTGAGGCTACAGCTGACCTCTCTATGAGGGAGGATTGTGATACTTTTAGGACCTGGGCCCCAGATCTTTGGTCTGCGGTCACCCGCAGGAGTTTCAGAGCTCAGAATTAGGGGCTGCAGGGAAACTGTGTTGGCAGAACCTGCAGGCAGTGGGTGATTTGTTAGAGGCAACACCACCCTCCAACTGTGTTTGGGAACCAGGTATGTTTGCTCATCAGAGCTCAGGGCCCATCTATGTATGTCCTGAATCAGGACCTCAGAACCTAGTCTCGTGGGGAAGCAGCAACTGGCTGGAAGTGAGTGGATCATGTTGGAGTCTTCTCTTACACCGAGCTGACTCCAGTGCTTTTAGAAACCAAGGAAGCAGCACCCCCCATAATAGCCCAGGGTCTCATCCCCCCTTCCCCTCTGAGGCCTGAGAGGCAGTGAAGGGCAGAGAAGTCATTAGTTCTGTCTTCCAAATATAGGCATTTCCTCCCTTAATAGGAAAGGAAAAATCATGTTCATGAAAATCAGAGGTTCCGTTAGAAAAATACCAACAGGAAAGTCATTTGCTATTAATGATATCTTTACTGAGGTACAATTGACAGTCGACTGCACACATTTGAAGTTTAAAATTTGATCATTTTTACAAGATGATACCCATGAAACCTGCACCACAGTCAGGATACTGTTTACCCATCACCTTCAATAGCTTGCTCTGCGCCTTTGTAATCCCTCCTCCCCACAGTGCCACCCAAAGCCCCAGGCAGCCACTGATCCACTTCGTGTGTTAGACTTTGCATTTTCTAGAGCTTTATGTACATGCAGTCCTCAGCATGTACTTTGTTTTGTTGTTGTCCCGGCTATTTTCACTAGCTTAATTATTTTGAGATTCATTCATGTAGTGTTTATCAATAGTCTGTTCTTTTTTAATGCTGAATTATGTTCTCTTATATGGATATACCACCAATTGTTTACCCGGTTCTGTTGATGGACATTTTGATTACTCCTGAATAGTTTTCAGCTATTACAAATAAAGTTTCTATGAACATTTATGTACTAGTCTCTGTATGGATATATGTTTACATTTCTCTTGGATTGTATCTAGCAGTGAAACGGTTGGGTCATATAGCAGGTGTGTATTGATTTTTTTAAGAAGATGACAAACTTTTCTAGAGCAGCTGCAGCATTTGACATTTCTGTCAGCAGTGTCTGAGAATTCCAGTTTCTCCATTTCCTCACCAACACTTGGAAAGTTTACATAGAAAAAATTATAATGGGTTACACAAACACCAAAACTTTCCAATAGTTTCCTAAAATCCAAGTCAAACACATTAAGTGCCTAGATGAAAAGAGTAAACTATTGTTTGGGCATGCAAAGCTTCCAACATTGCTTCTTCATAACCAAAAACTACCATGGTTATATTGTGTTCAATAAACCTGTGATGGTTTTCTTAGAACATCAGAGATTCACATTGCTTTTGTTAATGATTCTGAAGGTTTCTACCGACTGTATTTGGAGTATAACTCAAGCTTTCCACACAGATTATTAAAAATGTTGCATTATATTTTTGAATATAAATATCAGATTTCACCACGTACCTACAAGAAAGTTATATTTAGAGATACAAATATTCCGTGAAGATTTGGTTATTAAAAACAAAAAGACTGGGAAAACATTCTGTGGCATGTATCTTCATTTTTGGTTTTCTAGTGGGACACACAGTACGAGTGCCCAGAAGCAGAAAGTTCCAATCTGACACTGATATGGGTGCAGAGTTAGGAGTGTGGGGGGATGGGACAGAGGTGTTGTGTGCAGCAGCGGTAGCTTACTCTCCCCTCAGCATACAGCCCAGGAAGAATGGGATCATCTCACAAACCTGGTTACTCAGAGGCTGCCATCGATTCTTGGAGACAATCAATTAGAGAGAATAAAGCACACAGCCTTTGCCCCTATGTGTCATACTCAGTTCCTTTATTGCTCTGGCAGCACAACCTAACCGACAGCCAGCCCATGAAGCCTAAAGTTATATAGACCTTAAAACACCAGGGACTAGATATCGGTTGAGCATAAACTAGGAATGACCCCCAAGGGGCTGGGATGACTCTAAAGCAGCCGACAAATAGATGCCACATGTCCTGGGTTCACTGCCTTGTGCCCAGCTCTACCCAAGACACTGGCCTCTTTCTGTTTTGTGGGTGCGACAGGGGACTTAGTTGAAGACTAAAATGAGCCGAGATTTTAACAAGCCCCAACTGGAGTTACAGGAGCCTAACTCACAGGAATCCTCTTCCATAAGGCTCTCCATGTCTCCATACCTCCCCTAACGTTCATGGGCTCCCCCTAGTCCCACCTACGCCAGGAAAACTTCTGTAATCCCACATTCCCAACATGTGCTGACATTAGTCTGAGGGTTCCACGCACATCATCCCACTGAATCCCTCCAGCAATCTATCGGTGTGTACAATTATCCCAATAAGATGACACTAAGGTTCCAAGAGGTTAAATTTGTCCTCGCGGCTTCAAAATGGCAGAGATAGGAATGAGGCCCAGGTCGCATGACTCATGTGTTCTTAAGAACTTTCTACCTGATGCCACCTCCTTAGCATCAGCCCCTTTTCTGACGCACAGTGGTGTGGACTTGGTCCCTATCAGTTGACTTACTTCATATGTTTGGAGAATCGAGCTTTTATTGAGATATGAAGCATTTCTCCACCTTCACTGAAAGTTGCTTGAAGGAAGGGATGACATCTTCTACTTCTCCATTACTCTTATGAGTATATGGTATATAATGAGGTATACATAGTGATAGGAATACATTTGTTCATTGTGGGTAAAAGAAATGCTGCAGTAGTTGAATTCAGATGACAAGGGAAAGGAATTAAAATGTGCTCAAAATCACATCATACCTTCAAGACATTATTCTATTCAATCCTACATTATTCAGCTCTATTTGAATGCTTTGTGATAGGTACTGTCATCTTTGGTTTCTGAGCCTAGTTACCATGGAGTAACCATGTAATTCCACATAACATATAAATGCTGGCACAGAGGTACCCGTCACTTCCATTTTTTCAGTTGTATTCCATTCCTGCCACACATAATTGGCTTCTGATGCCCAGCCAGATCCACAGTTCAATCTATTTCCAAAAGGCAGCCCTTTATGATATCCACAATTTTTCCTGAGTATGGTTTTGAGAAATTCAAGGTCATAAGTAGATCTGAAAGAGATGAGATTGAGACACATCAAAATGGCAGGAACAATCGTGACCTCACATCAGTGAATGACAGGGCATTTCACGGAGTGGGAGGAGAAAGCTGGCACCCCATGGACAAATAACCGGACTCAGAATGAATATAAAGGCAGAAGAACTGAGCAGTGGAGCCACCTACAGGGAAAGACTCACTCTAAGGGACTGTAGCTGAGTAACTACTGTCACCTGTCAAGATGAAGATGCTGTTACTGTGTCTGGGGCTGACTCTAGTCTGGGCACATGAAGAAGGACACCATGATGTTGTCACAAGCAACTTCGATCCTTCAAAGGTAGAGTTGGTGGAGCACAGTGATGTCTGACTTTGGGGCGTGGTTTGGAGGATTTTGTAGCAAGGTGGCCCTACTGGGGGGGCAGGCGATTTTTGGCATAATAGACAAAGTAGGTGGTTTGTGACCTTGGACTAAGAACAATTGTACCATGTGAAAAGATGACAACATTTGGGGGGCTCCATTTTCATTGGGGGACAGTCGAATCTTACATGTGGTGTCAAATGACTCGAGTTCTAATTTGATCTTTACATCACCATTGTGAGTCCAGCGGGCCAGCGGGCCAAGTTGAAGGAGACAAGGGTCCATATGGTGACCCTTTTCTTTTCCAACTCAATCATTTTATTGCAGATATCAGGAAATTGGTATTCCGTCCTCTTGGCCTCAGATAAGATGGAAAATATAGAAGAAAATGGTAGCTTCAGGATTTTTGTGGAATATTTCCAAGCCTTGGACAGCTCTACTCTGTTACTTAAATATCAAATAAAGTAAGTACGCATTTTTTACATGGAAAAGAAAACTAGAAGCCTGAGTGTGACCTTGGATCTTTATGCACAAAGACACACACACACACACACACACACACACATATATATTTGTTCAGTGGGAGAGAATAGATAAGAGTTCCACTTGCTTTCCATGGCCCAAAGATATTCTCAGGGTTGTTCTGTTTCCTTCACAGATGATGGATACAATACATTTCACATAATTGAAGCAGTCTATGATGAATATGCTTTTTTTGTACACCGTGAATTTCAACAATGGGAAAAAAAAACCCAAGTGATGGAGTTGTATGGTATCGTACTTTCATGCTGACACTCAACTTTGGGTTGGGAGGAAGGGGAACAAAGGAAATCTGAAAATTAAGTGATCCTCCCATTCTTATCCTGGGGTGTCTTTCTTCCTCTCAAGAGAGATGGTCACCTTGGGTAGTCCCTCAGACTCTGTGGTGGGATGATGATGAAATCTCTCATCATGCCAGAAGGCTATCCTAAAGATGTGAAATTCAAGACAGGTTACATCCCATCCCCAAGTCTTCTGGCTAAGCACCAATCAGTGCCATACATTTTTCCATGCATCTGGAGACCTACACCACTGCCTCAGTGATCAATACTTGAGACACAACAGTTACTATCAATCTTCCCACAGGCCGAGAACCAGATTTGGGTCACGAAATAAAAACATGGTTTGGAGAAATTTGCCAAGAATATGGAATTCCTAAGGAAAACATTCTTTTTTTATTTTTTTTTTTACTTTTTTTAAAAAATTTATTGGGGTGACAATTGTTAGTAAAATTACATAGATTTCAGGTGTGCAATTCTGTATCACATCATCTATAAATCCCATTGTGTGTTCACCACCCAGAGTCAGTTCTCCTTCCATCACCATATATTTGATCTCCCTTACCCTCATCTCTCACCCCCCAACCCCCTTACCCTCTGTTAACCACTAAATTACATTCCCCAGATTAATTTTCAAAACCCCGTGGCCATCTTGTGGTTACTGATTGTTTTCTAATCCCCTCACCTTCCCCCTTACCACCACCCTCCCCGCCCATCTAGCAACCCTCAGTTTTTCCTCTTTGTCTCCAAAACTGTTTCTGATTAGTTCATTCACTTATTCTTTTCTTTAGATTCCGCAAATAAGTGAGATCATATGGTACTTATCTTTCTGTCTGACTTATTTCACTTAACATAATGTTCTCTAGGTCCATCCATGTTGTTGCAAATGGTAAGATTTCTTTCTTCTTTATGGCTGCATAATACTCCATTGTATAAATGTACCACAGTTTCTTAATCCAGTCATCTACTGATGGGCATTTTGGTTGTTTCCATGTCTTAGCTATTGTGTATAGTGCTGCAATAAACATAGGAGTGCATAAAGATTTTTGAATTGGAGTTTTGATTTCTCCGGATAGATACCTAGGAGTGGAATTACTGGATCATAGGGTAGTTCCATTTTCAGATTTTTGAGATACCTACATACTGTGTTCCATAGTGGCTGCACCAATCTGCAATCCCACCAACAGTGCACAAGCGTTCACTTTTCTCCACATCCGCGCCAGCACTTGTTGTTTGTTGATTTATTGATGATAGCCATTTTGACTGGGGTGAAGTGGTATCTCATTGTGGTTTTTATTTGCATTTCTCTGATGGTTAGTGAGGTTGAGCATTTCTTCATATGTCTGTTTGCCATCTGTATGTCCTTTTCAGAAAAATGTCTCTTCAAGTCCTTTGCCCATTTTTTAATTGGGTCGTTTGTTTTTTTGGAGTTGAGTTGAGTGAGTTTTTTATAGATTTGTTATATTAATCCCTTATCAGATATATCATTGGCAAATATCTTTTCCCATTCAGTAGGATCCCTTCTTGTTTTATTGATGGTTTCCTTTGCTGTGAAAAAACTTTTTAGTTTGATATAATCCCACATGTTTATTTTTTCTCTTACTTCCCTCGCGCGAGGGGATATATCAGTAAAAATCTTACTCCGGGTAATGTCTGTGAAGTTTCTTCCTATATTTTCTTCTAGGTATTTTATGGTTTCAGATCTTACATTTAAGTCTTTAAGCCATTTTGAATTTATTTTTGTATATGGTGTAAGGAGGTGGTCCAGCTTCATTGTTTTGCATGTGTCTGTCCAGGTTTCCCAGCACCATTTATTGAATAGACTGTCTTTACTCCATCGTACATTCTTGCTTCCATTGTCGTAGATTAAATGGCCATATAGGCATGGATTTATTTCTGGACTCTCTATTCTGTTCCATTGATCTATGTGTCTGTTTTTATGCCAGTACCATGCTGTTTTGATTACTGTAGCCTTGTAGTATAATTTGAAGTCAGGTATTGTTATACCTCCCACTTTGTTCTTATTTCTCAAGATTGCTGAGGCTATACGGGGTCTTTTATGGTCCCATATAAATTTTAGGATTATATGTTCTATTTCTGTGAAAAACGTCGTTGGTAGTTTGATAGGAATTGCGTTGCATATGTATATTGCCTTAAGCAGTATGGACATTTTAACTATATTAATTCTTCCTATCCATGAACATGATATGTGTTTCCATCTATTTATATCTTCTTTCATTCCTTTCTTCAGTGTCTTACAATTTTCTGAATACAGATCTTTTACTTCTTTGGTTAAATTTATTCCCAGGTATTTTATAGTCTTTGGAGTGATTGTAAATGGGATTGTTTTTTTAATTTCTCCTTCTGATGTTTTATTATTGGTATATACAAATGCAACTGATTTCTGAATATTAATTTTGTATCCTGCTACTTTACTAAATTCATCTATCAGCTCTAATAGCTTCTTGGTGGAGTCTTTAGGGTTCTCTATATATAGTATCATATCATCTGCATATAATGATAATTTTACTTCCTCCTTACCAATTTGGATGCCTTTTATTTCTTTTTCTTGTCTGATTGCTGTGGCTAGAACTTCCAGCACTATGTTGAATAGAAGCGGAGATAGTGGGCAACCTTGCCTTGTTCCTGATCTTAGGGGGAATGGTTTTAGCTTTTCCCCATTGAGTATGATGTTAGCTGTGGGTTTGTCATATATGGCCTTTATTATGTTGAGATATGATCCCTCTATTCCCACTTTCTTAAGGGTTTTTATCTTAAATGGCTGTTGGATTTTTATCAAATGCTTTTTCTGCATCTATTGATATGATCATGTGATTTTTATTTTTCATTTTGTTAATGTGGTGTATCACATTAATTGATTTGCGGATGTTGAACCACCCTTGCATACCAGGGATGAATCCCACTTGATCATGGTGAATGATCTTTTTAATGTATTGCTGAATTCTGTTCGCTAATATTTTGTTGAGGATTTTTGCATCTATGTTCATTAGAGATATCAGCCTGTAGTTTTCTTTTTTTGTGGTGTCTTTGTCTGATTTTTGGGATCAGGGTGATAGTGGCTTCGTAAAAAGTGTTTGGGAGTCTTCCCTCCTTCTGGATTTTTTGGAAGAGCTTGAGGAGAATAGGTGATAATTCTTTTTTGAACGTTTTGTAAAATTCACCTGTAAAGCCATCTGGTCCAGGGCTTTTGTTTGTTGGGAGACTGTTGATTACTGATTCAATTTCCCTGGTGGTAATCAGTCTATTCAGATTTTCTGTTTCTTCTTGAGTTAGCCTTGGCAATTTTTACACCTCTAGAAAATTGTCCATTTCTTCCAGATTGTCAAATTTTTTGGCATATAGTTGGTATATAGCTCATAGTAATTTCTTAAAATTTTTTGTATTTCTGCGGTGTCTGTTGTCACTTCTCCTCTTTCATTTCTGATTTTATTAATTTGGGTCCTCTCTCTTTTTTTTAATGAGTCTGGCTAAAGGTTTGTCAATTTTGTTTATCTTCTCTAAGAACCAACTCTTGGATTCATTGATCTTTTGTATTGTTTTTCTGATTTCTATTTCATTTATTTCCGCTCTGATCTTTATTATCTCCTTCCTTGTGCTCCCTTTGGGCTTATTTTGCTGTTCTTTTTCCAGATCCCTTAAGTGTGAAGATAAACTGTTGATTAGTGATGTTTCTTGTTTCTTTAGGTAGGCCTGCAATGCTATGAATTTCCCTCTTAGGACTGCTTTTGTGGCATCCCATAGATTTTGTGTCGTCGTGTTTTCATTTTCGTTTGTCTCGAGATATCTTTTGATTTCTTCCCTGATCTCCTGGTTGACCCATTCATTATTTAGTAACATGTTATTCAGCCTCCATGAATTGGTGTGTCTTCTAGTTTTTTTCCTGTAGTTCATTTCTAATTTCATAGCACTGTGGTCAGAGAAGACAATTGGTATGGTTTCAATTTTCTTAAATTTATCAAGACTTGTTTTGTGGCCTGACATATGGTCTATCTTGGAAAATATTCCATGTGCGCTGGAGAAGAACGTGTATTCTGCTGCTTTGGGGTGAAATGCTCTGAAAATATCGATTAAATCCAAGTGGTCCAATGTGTTCCCATATTGATTTTCTGTCTGGAAGACCTGTCCCTTGTTGTCAGAGGTGTGCTGAAGTCTCCTACTATGATAGTGTTACTGTTGATCTCTGTCTTTATGTCAGTCAATATCTGTTTTATATATTTTGGTGCTCCTATGTTGGGTGCATAGATGTTTACTAGGGTTATGTTCTCTTGTTGGATCGATCCCTTTATTATTATATAGTGCCCATCTTTGTCTTTTAATATGTTCTTCATTTTAAAGTCTATTTTGTCAGATATAAGTATTGCAACTACAGTTTTTTTCTCATTTCCATTTGCATGAAATATCTTACTCCAACCCTTCACTTTCAGCCTGCGTGTCTTTTGATCTGAGGTGAGTCTCTTGAATACAGCATATACAAGGGTCTTGCTTTCTTATCCAGTCAGCCACCCTATGTCTCTTGATTGGAGCATTTAATCCGTTTACATTTAAAGTGATTATTGATAGGTACATAGTTATTGCCATTTTTAAATTTGTATTAGATTGTTTTCATCTTTCTTCTATTTTCAGAAGTTATTTTAGTATTTCTTGCAATGCTGGGCAAAAAGGATTCAGCTGTCTTAGCCTGGAAAGCTGGTAAGTATCATTACATGCTGGGAAAACGCTTGGGCATATTCTTGCTTCCTGAACCTTACAAAAGAGACCATGTGCTGACACAGACTATAGAGCTAGGAGAATAAAAAGAGAACACTCAGGATATTAGAATATTGCTATTGTGTCCTTGACGTCATTGTAGCTCTCAGCAAAACTTGGAAGACGGAAGGACACAGGCTAGAGTCAGCCAGGCAAGTGTTATATACATTCCTTTAGCTTCTTTTCTGGGAAGCTCTTTATCTCTCCATCAACTTTAAATGATAGCCTTGCTGGATAAAACAATCTAGGTTGTAGGCCTTTGTTTCCCATCACTTTGAGTATCTCCTGCCACTCCCTCCTGGCCTTCAATGTTTCTGTAGAAAAGTCATTTGATAGTCTTATAGGAGTTTCCTTGTATGTAACCCTCTGTCTTTCTCTTGCTGCTTTTAAGATTCTCTCTTTGTCTTTAACCTTTGCCATTTTAACTATAATGTGTCTTGGTGTGGACCTGTTTGGGTTTATCCTGGTTGGAACTCTCTGCACTTCCTGGGCTTGTATGTTGGTTTCCTTCATCAGGTTAGGGAAGTTTTCGGACATTATTACTTCGAATATGTCCTCAACCCTTGCTTCCTCTCTTCACCTTCTGGTATTCCTATGATGTGCATGTTGTTGTGCTTGGTGTTATCCCAGAGGTCTCTTAAACCATCTTCATTGTTTTTTATTCTTTTTTCTTTCTAATGTTCTGTTTGGGTGATCCCTGCCAACTTGTCTTCTAAGTCGCTGATTTGATCCTGTGCTTCATCTAACCTGCTGTTAATTCCTTCAAGTGAATTCTTTATTTCGGTAATTGTGTTCTTTAGTTCTAACTGGTTGTTCGTTATGATTTCTACATCCTTCTTTATGTCGTCTCTAAGCTCCTTAAACAGTCTTATCACCAGTGTTCTGAACTCTGTCTCTGATAGGTTGGTTACCTCTGTTTCATTTGGTTCCATTTCTGGAGGTTTCTTCTGTTCTTTTATTTTGGACATGTTTCTTTGTTTCCCCATTCTGGCTGACTCTCTGTGTTTGCTTCGATGTATTAGGTAGATCCCCTAGAGTTCTTAGTTCTTGCTGGGTTATCTTATGTAGTATGTGTCCTTTATATTTGACTTGCACTACTTCGTTCTTCTCCTCTGCGTGTGTTCCAAAGGTGACTCTTGTGTTGTGAATATTGTCCTGTTAAAGAAGATCTTTAATTGCTTTTCGCTTGTGAGTAGGTGGGGTTAACTCCTAGGCTGACTCGTTGTGAGACTTGGCTCTGCCCACCGCAGGGTGTTCTGCTGCGTGAGGGTTGACCGTTTAAATGTGGTTTGGCCTCTATGGGCTCTTGTGCCTGTAGAGAATTCCCTCTGGGTGTGTGACTTGTAGGCCAAACCCGGTAGTACTCTGGTTTGGTCTGGAGTTGGCCTCTGTGTATGTTGAATCTTGTGCCTTTTAAGGTGGGCCCTGGTAGGGCAATTTCAGAACAAAGCAAATTACCAGGCACAACGGCAACAACAACAATAGAGAAAATATCAAATACATTCACATGTAAAAACAACCGACAACCGCCACTCAACACAGGCAAAGATATCAAAGATATAAAGACAAAACAAAACAAAACAAAACAAAACAAAACAAAAAGCAGCGCCCATCTTGGCTTAAGCCCACCAAGTAATCTCCAGGTTGTCCTCTGCTGTACCAAAGAGACCCCTGTGTATTGTGCAGGCAGAGCCGGTCACCTGGTGTCCAGAGTGACGTTGGTAGTGCAGATTTAGATGCGTGGGGCTGAGGGGTATGGATGGTAGTTTTTACAAAGTTAGTGCAGTTTCTGCCCTTGCCTGCACATATGCACACTGAGAGTAGCACCACCAGCCCTGTGTCCAGTTCTCCTGAGTCTTAGGGCACTTCTTCTTCCGTGTGTGTGTGTGTGTGTGTGTGTGTGTGTGTGTGTGTGTGTGGCGGGCGGTAGATTTCTGTGCTGCTGAAAGCCGGGAGCTGTGTCTGCTGCTTACAGCTGATCCCTGGGAGTTCCTCCGTAGTTGTAATTGCCCCGACCTAGGCAAGCCAGAAAGGGTGGTGGCTAGGGATAGAGGGGTCTTCTCTCTCCCAGCCCAGCAAAAATCACACTCTTCCCAGCCTTTTCCCTGGGTCAGAGCTGCCCACCAGTCTTCCCAGAGCCTGAGCGCTAGGCTCCTCTGTAATCTGACAATACTCCTCAGTTCAGGGGCCAGTTTAAGTCTCTGGAAGGGCTGGGACAGGATTGGAAGAGTGGGGGGAGGGGCCTAGGTATGGAGTTTGTGTCCTTTGTCCGGCCTAGGGTCCAACTGGAGGTATCAGCTGAGGTTATTGCCTCAAATGCTGGATATGCTGCCCCCTCGACGGGAAATATCAGCTGTGGGACACAGGGAAAGAGCCCACCTCCTGGCTTTTGTGTTCTCTGTTCCGTCCTGGTATCCCCTGCTTCTATGCAGCTGCGTCGCGGATGCCGGCTGCGTTTCCACAGCTGTAGATGCCGACCGCGTCCCCACAGGCACAGAAGCGGGCTGCGTCTCCACTCCGCTCCCTTCCCTCTTCCCCTGCTCGCTGTATTTGCCCACCTGCAAGAAATCCTTGCACGAGTCTCTTAGCTGTTCTGCGTGATGAGCAGAGAGTCCTTTGATGGGTTATAAATGTCCCGTTTGTGATAAGAGCCGGAGGAGAACTCAAAAAGTATGCCCCGCTGCCGCCATTCCTATGACGTCTAGTTTTCATTTTGTGATGGAACAATCACCACTAACTTAGTGACCTAACAGCACAAGCTTATTATACTACAGTCTTGGAGGTCAGAAGTCTGACATAGGGCTCACTGGGCCAAAACCAGGTGAGTCCCGTGTCTGTCAATTTATTCTGATCACTTTCCATGTCCTTGCTTAGATGTTTTAAAATTCTCTCTTGGTCGTCTTCTTGTGTGCTCTCGGTTAATTCCTTTATACTGTCACAGTTTTTCTTAACCATTAGAAACCAAGGAAGCAGTTCCCCCCATAATAGCCCAGGGTCTCATCCCCCCCTCCCCTCTGAGGCCTGAGAGGCAGTGAAGGGCAGAGAAGTCATTAGTTCTGTCTTCCAAATATAGGCATTTCCTCCCTTAATAGGAAAGGAAAAATCATGTTCATGAAAATCAGAGGTTCCGTTAGAAAAATACCAACAGGAAAGTCATTTGCTATTAATGATATCTTTACTGAGGTACAATTGACAGTCGACTGCACACATTTGAAGTTTAAAATTTGATCATTTTTACAAGATGATACCCATGAAACCTGCACCACAGTCAGGATACTGTTTACCCATCACCTTCAATAGCTTGCTCTGCGCCTTTGTAATCCCTCCTCCCCACAGTGCCACCCAAAGCCCCAGGCAGCCACTGATCCACTTCGTGTGTTAGACTTTGCATTTTCTAGAGCTTTATGTACATGCAGTCCTCAGTATGTACTACTTTTATGTTGCTATTTTCACTAGCATAATTATTTTGAGATTCATTCATGCAGTGTTTATCAATAGTCTGTTCTTTTTATTGCTGAATCGTGTTCTGTTATATGGATATACCACCAATTATTTATTTTCTAAGTTTATTGGGGTGACAATTGTTAGTAAAATTACATAGATTTCAGGTGTACAATTCTGTATTACATCATCTATAAATCCCATTGTGTGTTCACCACCCAGAGTCAGTTCTCCTTCCATCACCATATATTTGATCCCCCTTACCCTCACCTACCACCCCCCACCCCCTTACCCTCTAGTAAACACTAAACTATTGTGTGTGTCTATGAGTTTTTGTTTCTCATTTGTTTGTCTTGCTCTTTTATTGTTTTTGGTTTATATGCCATATATCAGTGAAATCATGGTTCTCTGCTTTTTCTGTCTGACTTATTTCGCTTAGCATTATACTCTCAAGATCCATCCATGTTATTATCATGAGTTATTGCTGGTATAGAGAAATGTTATTGATTTGTGTAAGTGGATCTCTCTAACCCCCTTAATGGAATCTTTTTTATTAGTTATAATGACATTCGTCTAACACTTTGTAGATTTTGTTGGTGTGTTCAGTATATGGTCATAATATCTACAAATAATGTCAATATCTCTCTTCCAACACATATGGTTCCCATTTTATTTTCTCCTCTTATAACTTCAGCCAGAATCCCCTGAAAACTAAAAATTGAAACCGTAGTTTCACTATCAGAGGTAGGCAAAGTGTAGCCCAGAGGCGAAATCCACCGGCTGCCTATTTTTGTATTGCCTGTGAGTCAAGAACTTTTTTTTTTTTTACCGTCTTTTTTAAATTTTATTTTTCAAATTCAGTTGACATTCACTCTTTTATACTAGTTTCAGGTATATAGCATAGTGGTTAGACATTTATATAATTTACAAAGTGATCCCCCTGATAAGTCTAGTATCTATGTGGCACCATAGTTATTACAGTATTATTAACTATATTCCCTATGGGTTTATATTCCCCATAACTATTTTGAAATCCTTTTGTCCACTTAAAAGTCCCTTTCATCTTTTTTTTTATTTTATTTTTTAAATTTATTGGGGTGACAATTGTTAGTAAAATTACATAGATTTCAGGTGTGCAATTCTGCATCACATCATCCATAAATTACACTGTGTGTTCACCACCCAGAGTCAGCTCCCCTTCCATCACCATACATTTGATCCCCCTCACCCTCATCCCCCACCCCCCAACCCCCTTACCCTCTGGTAACCACCAAGTTACGTTCCCCAGATTAATTTTCAAACCCGTGGCCATCCTGTGGTCACCGACTGCCCTCCAATCCCCTCCCCCTCCCCCCACCCCCACCCCTCCCGCCCATCTAGCAACCCTCAGTTTTTCCTCTTTGTCTCCAAAACTGTTTCTGATTAGTTCATTCACTTATTCTTTTCTTTAGATTCCGCAAATAAGTGAGATCATATGGTACTTATCTTTCTCTGTCTGACTTATTTCACTTAACATAATGTTCTCTAGGTCCATCCATGTTGTTGCAAATGGTAAGATTTCTTTCTTCTTTATGGCTGTGTAATACTCCATTGTATAAATGTACCACAGTTTCTTAATCCAGTCATCTACCGATGGGCATTTTGGTTGTTTCCATGTCTTAGCTATTGTGTATAGTGCTGCAATAAACATAGGAGTGCATAAAGATTTTTGAATTGGAGTTTTGATTTCTCCGGATAGATACCTAGGAGTGGAATTACTGGATCATAGGGTAGTTCCATTTTTAGATTTTTGAGATACCTCCATACTGTTTTCCATAGTGGCTGCACCAATCTGCAATCCCACCAACAGTGCACAAGCGTTCCCTTTTCTCCACTTCCGCGCCAGCACTTGTTGTTTGTTGATTTATTGATGATAGCCATTTTGACTGGGGTGAGGTGGTATCTCATTGTGGTTTTTATTTGCATTTCTCTGATGGTTAGTGAGGTTGAGCATTTCTTCATATGTCTGTTTGCCATCTGTATGTCCTTTTCAGAAAAATGTCTCTTCAAGTCCTTTGCCCATTTTTTAATTGGATCGTTTGCTTTTTTGGAGTTGAGTTGAGTGAGTTTTTCATAGATTTGTGATATCAATCCCTTATCAGATATATCATTGGCAAATATCTTTTCCCATTCAGTAGGATCCCTTCTTGTTTTATTGATGGTTTCCTTTGCTGTGAAAAAACTTTTTAGTTTGATATAATCCCACATGTTTATTTTTTCTCTTACTTCCCTCGCGCGAGGGGATATATCAGTAAAAATCTTACTCCGGGTAATGTCTGTGAAGTTTCTTCCTATATTTTCTTCTAGGTATTTTATGGTTTCAGATCTTACATTTAAGTCTTTAAGCCATTTTGAATTTATTTTTGTATATGGTGTAAGGAGGTGGTCCAGCTTCATTGTTTTGCATGTGTCTGTCCAGGTTTCCCAGCACCATTTATTGAATAGACTGTCTTTACTCCATCGTACATTCTTGCTTCCATTGTCGTAGATTAAATGGCCATATAGGCATGGATTTATTTCTGGACTCTCTATTCTGTTCCATTGATCTATGTGTCTGTTTTTATGCCAGTACCATGCTGTTTTGATTACTGTAGCCTTGTAGTATAATTTGAAGTCAGGTATTGTTATACCTCCCATTTTGTTCTTATTTCTCAAGATTGCCTTTGCTATTCGGGGTCTTTTATGGTCCCATATAAATTTTAGGATTATGTGTTCTATTTCTGTGAAAAACGACGTTGGCAGTTTGATAGGAATTGCATTGAATATGTATATTGCCTTAGGCAGTATGGACATTTTAACTATATTAATTCTTCCTATCCATGAACATGATATGTGTTTCCATCTATTTATATCTTCCTTCATTCCTTTCTTCAGTGTCTTATAATTTTCTGAATACAGATCTTTTACTTCTTTGGTTAAATTTATTCCCAGGTATTTTATAGTCTTTGGAGTGATTGTAAATGGGATTGTTTTTTTAATTTCTCCTTCTGATGTTTTATTATTGGTATATACAAATGCAACTGATTTCTGAATATTAATTTTGTATCCTGCTACTTTACTAAATTCATCTATCAGCTCTAATAGCTTCTTGGTAGAGTCTTTAGGGTTCTCTATATATAGTATCATATCATCTGCATACAATGATAACTTTACTTCCTCCTTACCAATTTGGATGCCTTTTATTTCTTTTTCTTGTCTGATTGCTGTGGCTAGAACTTCCAGCACTATGTTGAATAGAAGCGGAGATAGTGGGCAACCTTGCCTTGTTCCTGATCTTAGGGGGAATGGTTTTAGCTTTTCCCCATTGAGTATGATGTTAGCTGTGGGTTTGTCATATATAGCCTTTATTATGTTGAGATATGATCCCTCTATTCCCACTTTCTTAAGGGTTTTTATCATAAATCGCTGTTAGATTTTATCAAATGCTTTTTCTGCATCTAATGATATGATCATGTGATTTTTATTTTTCATTTTGTTAATGTGGTGTATCACGTTAATTGATTTGCGGATGTTGAACCACCCTTGCATACCAGGGATGAATCCCACTTGATCATGGTGAATGATCTTTTTAATGTATTGCTGAATTCTGTTCGCTAATATTTTGTTGAGTATTTTTGCATCTATGTTCATTAGCGATATCGGCCTGTAGTTTTCTTTTTTTGTGGTGTCTTTGTCTGATTTTTGGGATCAGGGTGATAGTGGCTTCGTAAAAAGTGTTTGGGAGTCTTCCTTCCTTCTGGATTTTTTGGAAGAGCTTGAGGAGAATAGGTGATAATTCTTTTTTGAACGTTTTGTAAAATTCACCTGTAAAGCCATCTGGTCCAGGGCTTTTGTTTGTTGGGAGACTGTTGATTACTGATTCAATTTCCGTGGTGGTAATCAGTCTATTCAGGTTTTCTGTTTCTTCTTGAGTTAGCCTTGGAAGGTTGTACGCCTCTAGAAAATTGTCCATGTCTTCCAGATTGTCAAATTTGTTGGCATATAGTTGCTCAAAGTAACTTCTTAAAACTTTTTGTATTTCTGCAGTGTCCATTGTCACTTCTCCTCTTTCATTTCTGATTTTATTAATTTGGGTCCTCTCTCTCTTTTTTTTAATGAGTCTGGCTAAAGGTTTGTCGATTTTGTTTATCTTCTCTAAGAAACAACTCTTGCATTCATTGATCTTTTGTATTGTTTTTCTGATTTCTATTTCATTTATTTCTGCTCTGATCTTTATTATCTCCTTCCTTGTGCTCCCTTTGGGCTTATTTTGCTGTTCTTTTTCCAAATCCCTTAAATGTGAAGATAAACTGTTGATTAGTGATGTTTCTTGTTTCTTTAGGTTGGCCTGCAACGCTATGAATTTCCCTCTTAGGACTGCTTTCGCGGCATCCCATAGATTTTGGGTCGTGGTGTTTTCATTTTCGTTTGTCTCGAGATATCTTTTGATTTCTTCCTTGATCTCCTGCTTGACCCATTCATTATTTAGTAATAAGTTATTCAGCCTCCATGAATTGGTGTGTCTTCCAGTTTTTTTCCTGTAGTTCATTTCTAATTTCATAGCATTGTGATCAGAGAAGACAATTGGTATGATTTCAATTTTCTTAAATTTATCAAGACTTGTTTTGTGGCCTAACATATGATCTATCTTGGCAAATGTTCCATGTGCGCTTGAGAAAAACGTGTATTTTGCAGCATTGGGGTGAAATGCTCTGAAAATATCGATTAAATCCAAGTGGTCCAATGAATCATTTAAGGCTGTTGTTTCCATATTGATTTTCTGTCTGGAAGACCTGTCCCTTGTTGTCAGAGGTGTGTTGAACTCCCCTGCTATGATAGTGTTACTGTTGATCTCTGTCTTTATGTCAGTCAATATCTGTTTTATATATTTAGGTGCTCCTGTGTTGGGTGCATAGATGTTTATTAGGGCTATGTCCTCTTGTCGGATCGATCCCTTTATTATTATATAGTGCCCATCTTTATCTTTTAGTATGTTCTTCATTTTAAAGTCTATTTTGTCAGATATAAGTATTGCCACTCCAGCTTTTTTCTCGTTTCCATTTGCATGAAATATCTTACTCTAACCCTTCACTTTCAGCCTGTGTGTGTCTTTTGTTCTGAGGTGAGTCTCTTGTATACAGCATATACAAGGGTCTTGCTTTCTTATCCAGTCAGCCACCCTATGTCTCTTGATTGGAACATTTAATCCATTTACATTTAAAGTGATTATTGATAGGTACATAGTTATTGCCATTTTTAAATTTGTAGTTAGGTTGTTTTGATCTTTCTTCTATTTACAGAAGTCCTTTTAGTATTTCTTGCAATGCTGGCTTGGTTGTAATAAATTCCTTTAACTTATGTTTTTCTGGAAAGCTCTTTATCTCTCCATCAACTTTAAATGATAGCCTTGCTGGATAAAACAATCTAGGTTGTAGGCCTTTGTTTCCCATCACTTTGAGTATCTCCTGCCACTCCCTCCTGGCCTTCAATGTTTCTGTAGAAAAATCATTTGATAGTCTTATGGGAGTTCCCTTGTATGTAATCCTCCGTCTTTCTCTTGCTGCTTTTAGGATTCTCTCTTTGTCTTTAAGCTTTGCCATTTTAACTATAATGTGTCTTGGTGTGGACCTGTTTGGGTTAATCCTGGTTGGAACTCTCCGCACTTCCTGGGCTTGTATGTTGGTTTCCTTCATCAGGTTGGGGAAGTTTTCAGACATTATTACTTCAAATATGTTCTCAATCCCTTGCTTACTCTCTTCACCTTCTGGTATTCCTATGATGCGCATATTGTTGCGCTTGATGTTATCCCAGAAGTTTCTTAAGCCATCCTCATTGTTTTTTATTCTTTTTTCTTTCTGTTGTTCCGTTTGGGTGATCTCTTCTACCTCGTCTTCTAAGTCGCTGATTCGATCCTCTGCTTCATCTAGCCTGCTGGTAATTCCTTCAAGTGAGTTCTTAATTTCGGTAATTGTGTTCTTTAGTTCTAACTGGTTGTTCGTTATGATTTCTACATCCTTCTTTATGTTTTCTCTAAGCTCATTCGTTATGATTTCTACATCCTTCTTTATGTCTTCTCTAAGCTCCTTAAACATTATTATCACCAGTGTTCTGAACTCTGTCTCTGAAAGGTTGGTTACGTCTGCTTCATTTGGTTCCAGTTTTGGAGGCTTCTTCTGTTCTTTTAGTTGGGACTTGTATCTTTGACTGTGTTTATTTTGATATATTAGGTAGATCCCCTAGAGTTCTTAGTTCTTGCTAGGTTGTCTTGTGTAGTATGTGTCCTTTATATTTGACTCGCACCACGTCGTCCTCCTCTGCGTGTGCTCCAAAGGTGACTCTTGTGTTGTGTACACTGTCCCGTTCAAGAAGATCTTTAATTGCTTTTTGCTTGTGAGTAGGTGGGGTTAACTCCTGGGCTGACCCTTTGTGTGACTTGGCTCTGTCCCCCGCAGGGCGCTCTGCTGGGTGAGGGTTGACCACCCAAATGTGGTTTGGCCTCTATGGGCTCCAGTGTCTGCAGAGAACCCCCTCTGGGTATGTGACCTGCAGGTCAAACCCGGCAGCACTCCGGTTTGGTCTGGAGTTGGCCCCTGGATATGCTGAATCCCGTGTTTCTCAAGCTGGGCCCCGCCAGGGCAGTTTCAGAACAAAGCAAATCACCAAGCACAACAGCAACGACAACAGCAAAGAAAAAAAATCAAGTACATTCACATGTAAACAATAGCCGATAACCCCCACTCGACACAGGCAAAGATATCAAAGATATAAAGACAAAGCAAAACAAAAAGCAGCGACAGTCTCGGCCTGAGCCCACCACGCAATGTCCAGGTTGTCCTCTGCTGTACCAAAGAGCCCCCTGCTTATTGCGCAGGCAGAGCCGGTCACCTGGTGCCCAGAGTGACTTTGGGACTGCAGACTTAAATGCGTGGGCCTGAGGGGTCTGGATGATAGTTTTTACAATGTCAGTGCAGTTTCTGCCCTTGCCTGCACATATGCACACTGAGAGTAGCACCACCAGCCCCGTGTCCAGTACTCCTGGGTCTTAGGGCACTTCTTCAGTGTGCGTGTGTATGGGTGGGAGATTTCTGATCTGCTGACCGTGCCTCACAAGCTGGGCCCTGGCAGGGCAGTTTCAGAACAAAGCAAATCACCAAGCACAACAGCAACAACAACAACAAAGAAAACAAATCAAATGCATTCACATGCAAAAACACCTGATAACCCCCACTCGACACAGGCAAAGATATCAAAGGTATAAAGACAAAGCAAAACAAAACAAAACAGAGCAAAACAAAAAGCAGCGACAGTCTAGGCCTAAGCCCACCAACCAATGTCCAGGTTGTCCTCTGCTGTACCAAGGAGCCCCCTGCTTATTGCGCAGGCAGAGCCGGTCACCTGGTGCCCAGAGAGACTTTGGGACTGCAGACTTAAATGCGTGGGCCTGAGAGCTCTGGATGATAGTTTTTACAATGTCAGTGCAGTTTCTGCCCTTGCCTGCACATATGCACACTGAGAGTAGCACCACCAGATCGGTGACCAGTACTCTTGAGACTTAAGGCACTTCTTCAGTGTGTGTGTGTGTGTGTGTGTGAGTGCGGGCGGGAGATTTCTGATCTGCTGAAAGCCCAGAGCTGCGCCTGCCTCACTGCTGATCTCCGGGTGTGTCTCTGCAGCTGCACCCGCCCCGCCCTAGGCAAGCCAGGAAGGGTGGGGGCTGGGGATGGAGGGGTCTTCACTCTCCCAGCCCAGCCGCGCGTCACCCTCTTCCCGCAGGCCAGAAAAGGTGGTGGCTGGGGGTGGAGGAGTCACTTCTCTCCTAGCGCAGCCAAAAATCACACACTTTCCAGTCTCCCTGGGTCAGGGCTGCCCGTCAGGCTTCCCAGAGCCTGAGCACTACGGCTCCTCTGTAATCTGACACCACTCCTCAGTTCAGGGGCCCGTTTAAGTCTCTGGAAGGGCGGGGTAGGATTGGAAGAGGGGGGGGAGGGGCCCAGGTATGGAGACTGTGCTCCTATTTGCCCTAGGGCCCGGCGGGAGAAATCAGCCGTGGGACGCAGGGAAAGAGCCCCCCTCCTGGTCCCCGCGCCCTCCGCTCCGCCCTGGGATCCCGTGCGTACCCGGCACAGCGGGTTCCACCGCGGTTTTCGGTTTTCGCCCCCGCCAGCTGAGGCTCCGTTGGGGGCTGGCTCTCCCGCCGCTGCCGGCAGGGCGTTTTCACTCCCCTCCTCTTTTTCCTTCCCCCGCTCACCCAATTAGCGCACCTTCAAGTACTCCTTAGCTTCAAGTAATCCACGGATCTCCCCGCTGTTCTGTGCGATGAGCAAAAAGTTCTTTGATGGGCTATAGGTCCCGTTTGCAACAAGATCCGGAGGAGAATTCAGAAAGTGCGCCCTGCTGCCGCCATTCCTATCGGGAACATTTGTAATTAATGTGATATTAGGACACACATTTTCAACCCCAACGAAGCAAAATTCCAAAAACTTTATTCCAAAAAAGAATTCCATTTTACTCACTAAGAGACCTGTATTTCCAAAAAACTTACACTCAATATTCTCCTTGAATTTAATCCAAAAATGTGGAAATAGGTTTTCTCTATTATATTACCACTGGCGTAATATCTGATTTTACCTCTTGGCCTGCATGATGTAAACTATTTTCTATCTGACCCTTTAGAGGAAACATTTACCGGTCCCCTTCCTATACCATGGCTTTTCTGACTGGAATTCGCCACTTATTTCTGCTGCATTGTCCCCAAATAAACAAGGTTGTCAAATTGAACCCCTCAGAGGGCGTTCAGTAAAATGAGCAATAAATTATCTGATTGTGAAATCAAGCAGACATTTTTAAGTTGTCCTGTTAGTGCTCCCGTTTAATATCACGAATGAGTTAAACCTGAATGAAGGAAATGTAGATAAATGTCAAATGAACTTCCAGAATAAATGTTCAACCAGGACACCCGGAGGGTATTTGGGGTTTCAAGAGCAACAATGAACATTCCAGATCTTCTCGGATTACAGTGCTGCCATTTGAGTCTCTGGTCCCAGGACAGACGTTAGTTGAACCTGTCAGCTCCTGGAAAAAGGCCCATCCAGATACCAGAGGTTGTTCTTAAAAGTTAGCTTTTCTGAAACATTGTTCCATTGCTTACAAAAAAACTCTTGCTGGCTCTGTTTCCTTATTAGAATAAAGACAATTACTGGCTGACCCCTGGTAAAGAAAGACAGAGAACTGAAATGCCAACTTGCTCAGGAGAGCCTGGCCATGAAGAAGACCTGGTCAGCCTCACTGACGGTAATTACCCGCTGCCAGGATCCCCACATCCGCCTTCAGTTTCCCATGTTTCTGTCAAACCTGAATTCGTTATGCACACATTTTCCTCAGACTCCTCATGAGCACTCCCATCTCTGCACCTTTTTTCATTGTGCTCCATTTGTGTGAAATCTTTGTCCGCTGGATAGCTGCATTGCCCACCCTCTCACGTCTTCTGCACGAACCCCAAGTGTAAAGTAATACTCTTTCCCCATCTCCTTTGATGTTTACTTGTTTAGTGTTTTCCCCACTGACTATAAGGTAAGTGAAATAGGGTCGAGGAGCTGATTTTTCTCAGGGCAATACCAGCACCCGAAACAGTGCTATCCTGACACAGGCGCCCCATGTTTGCTGCCTTCATTACGAGCTGCCCTGACCTGCACTGGAGAGCCTTGTGACTTGCTTTGATCACTGACAAGAGAGTGGAAATTCCCAATGTCCTGCGCACCAGGAATTTTAAAAGCTCTCCAGGTGATTCAAAAAACATTCCTCTAAATATGGAATGAGTTGGTTTCCCCACTTATGTGCAAAGCAGAATCTCTACAACTGGAGTCAAGGAGAGGGGGTGCCTGGAGCTGCCCCAAGCAATGCTCTGCAGATGGTGTGGAGGCTTCTCAGATTGGCCCGGTGCTTAGAGGAGCTCCAGAGAATGGCTCAGGTTCCCTCACAGGAGGCTAATGGAATGCTCCTGGCTCAGATTTGTCTGCCCTGCAGTAGGGCGGGCACCACGGGGTGGGCAGTGCCTGAGCCTGGAGTCCTGCTCCGAGGCCAACGGTGGGAGACATGGCGCCTCCTGGTGTCCGGCCGCTGCTGAGAAAGAGGTGGGTGTCCTGAGGCCTAGACTGAGTTGGGCGCCAAGAGGCGTCAGGCCACTTTGGGAGGCAATTTCCAGAACACCTGGGGCTCACGCGGGCTTCTCCAGAATCACTGCAGGCCTGCGAAGCCTGGTCAACACGGAGCGTGGAGGAGAAGGCAGCCCAAGGAGGCTGCGAGGAAACGGGAAAGTCTGAGGCTACAGCTGGCCTCTCTATTGGGGAGGCTTGTGATGCTTTTAGGACCTGGGCCTCAGATCTTTGGTCTGCAGTCACCTGCTGGAGTTTCAGGGCTCAGAATTAGGGGCTGCAGGGAAACTGTGTTGGCAGAACCTGCAGGCAGTGGGTGATTTGTTAGAGGCAACACCACCCTCCAACTGTGTTTGGGAACCAGGTATGTTTGCTCATCAGAGCTCAGGGCCCATCTATGTATGTCCTGAATCAGGACCTCAGAACCTAGTCTCGTGGGGAAGCAGCAACTGGCTGGAAGTGAGTGGATCATGTTGGAGTCTTCTCTTACACCGAGCTGACTCCAGTGCTTTTAGAAACAAAGGAAGCAGCACCCCCCATAATAGCCCGGGGTCTCATCCCCCCTTCCCCTCTGAGGCCTGAGAGGCAGTGAAGGGCAGAGAAGTCATTAGTTCTGTCTTCCAAATATAGGCATTTCCTCCCTTAATAGGAAAGGAAAAATCATGTTCATGAAAATCAGAGGTTCCGTTAGAAAAATACCAACAGGAAAGTCATTTGCTATTAATGATATCTTTACTGAGGTACAATTGACAGTCGACTGCACACATTTGAAGTTTAAAATTTGATCATTTTTACAAGATGATACCCATGAAACCTGCACCACAGTCAGGATACTGTTTACCCATCACCTTCAATAGCTTGCTCTGCGCCTTTGTAATCCCTCCTTCCCACAGTGCTACCCAAAGCCCCAGGCAGCTACTGATCCACTTAGTGTTTTAGACTTTGCATTTTCTAGAGCTTTATGTACATGCAGTCCTCAGTATGTACTACTTTCATGTTGCTATTTTCACTAGCATAATTATTTTGAGATTCATTCATGCAGTGTTTATCAATAGTCTGTTCTTTTTATTGCTGAATCGTGTTCTGTTTAATGGATATACCACCAATTATTTATTTTCTAAGTTTATTGGGGTGACAATTGTTAGTAAAATTACATAGATTTCAGGTGTACAATTCTGTATTACATCATCTATAAATCCCATTGTGTGTTCACCACCCAGAGACAGTTCTCCTTCCATCACCATATATTTGATCCCCCCTTATCCTCATCTCCCACCCCCGACCCCCTTACCCTCTGGTAAACACTAAACTATTGTGTGTGTCTATGAGTTTTTGTTTCTCATTTGTTTGTCTTGTTCTTTTGTTGTTTTTGGTTTATATATCACATATCAGTGAAATCATGGTTCTCTGCTTTTTCTGTCTGACTTATTTCGCTTAGCATTATACTCTCAAGATCCATCCATGTTATTATCATGAGTTATCGCTGGTATAGAGAAATGTTATTGATTTGTGTAAGTGGATCTCTCTAACCCCCTTAATGGAATCTTTTTTATTAGTTATAATGACATTCGTCTAACACTTTGTAGATTTTGTTGGTGTGTTAAGTATATGGTCATAATATCTACAAATAATGTCAATATCTCTCTTCCAACACATATGGTTCCCATTTTATTTTCTCCTCTTATAACTTCAGCCAGAATCCCCTGAAACTAAAAATTGAAACCGTAGTTTCACTATCAGAGGTAGGCAAAGTGTGGCCCAGAGGCGAAATCCACCTGCTGCCTATTTTTGTATTGCCTGTGAGTCAAGAACATTTGTAATTAATGTGATATTAGGACACACATTTTCAACCCCAACGAAGCAAAATTCCAAAAACTTTATTCCAAAAAAGAATTCCATTTTACTCACTAAGAGACCTGTATTTCCAAAAAAATTACACTCAATATTCTTCTTGAATTTAATCCAAAAATGTGGAAATACGTTTTCTCTATTATATTACCACTGGCGTAATATCTGATTTTACCTCTTGGCCTGCATGATGTAAACTATTTTCTATCTGACCCTTTAGAGGAAACATTTACCGGTCCCCTTTCTATACCATGGCTTTTCTGACTGGAATTCGCCACTTATTTCTGCTGCATTGTCCCCAAATAAACAAGGTTGTCAAATTGAACCCCTCAGAGGGCGTTCAGTAAAATGAGCAATAAATTATCTGATTGTGAAATCAAGCAGACATTTTTAAGTTGTACTGTTAGTGCTCCCGTTTAATATCACGAATGAGTTAAACCTGAATGAAGGAAATGTAGATAAATGTCAAATGAACTTCCAGAATAAATGTTCAACCAGGACACCCGGAGGGTATTTGGGGTTTCAAGAGCAACAATGAACATTCCAGATCTTCTCGGATTACAGTGCTGCCATTTGAGTCTCTGGTCCCAGGACAGACGTTAGTTGAACCTGTCAGCTCCTGGAAAAAGGCCCATCCAGATACCAGAGGTTGTTCTTAAAAGTTAGCTTTTCTGAAACATTGTTCCATTGCTTACAAAAAAACTCTTGCTGGCTCTGTTTCCTTATTAGAATAAAGACAATTACTGGCTGACCCCTGGTAAAGAAAGACAGAGAACTGAAATGCCAACTTGCTCAGGAGAGCCTGGCCATGAAGAAGACCTGGTCAGCCTCACTGACGGTAATTACCCGCTGCCAGGATCCCCACATCCGCCTTCAGTTTCCCATGTTTCTGTCAAACCTGAATTCGTTATGCACACATTTTCCTCAGACTCCTCATGAGCACTCCCATCTCTGCACCTTTTTTCATTGTGCTCCATTTGTGTGAAATCTTTGTCCGCTGGATAGCTGCATTGCCCACCCTCTCACGTCTTCTGCACGAACCCCAAGTGTAAAGTAATACTCTTTCCCCATCTCCTTGATGTTTACTTGTTTAGTGTTTTCCCCACTGACTATAAGGTAAGTGAAATAGGGTCGAGGAGCTGATTTTTCTCAGGGCAATACCAGCACCCGAAACAGTGCTATCCTGACACAGGCGCCCCATGTTTGCTGCCTTCATTACGAGCTGCCCTGACCTGCACTGGAGAGCCTTGTGACTTGCTTTGATCACTGACAAGAGAGTGGAAATTCCCAATGTCCTGCGCACCAGGAATTTTAAAAGCTCTCCAGGTGATTCAAAAAACATTCCTCTAAATATGGAATGAGTTGGTTTCCCCACTTATGTGCAAAGCAGAATCTCTACAACTGGAGTCAAGGAGAGGGGGTGCCTGGAGCTGCCCCAAGCAATGCTCTGCAGATGGTGTGGAGGCTTCTCAGATTGGCCCGGTGCTTAGAGGAGCTCCAGAGAATGGCTCAGGTTCCCTCACAGGAGGCTAATGGAATGCTCCTGGCTCAGATTTGTCTGCCCTGCAGTAGGGCGGGCACCACGGGGTGGGCAGTGCCTGAGCCTGGAGTCCTGCTCCGAGGCCAACGGTGGGAGACATGGCGCCTCCTGGTGTCCGGCCGCTGCTGAGAAAGAGGTGGGTGTCCTGAGGCCTAGACTGAGTTGGGCGCCAAGAGGCGTCAGGCCACTTTGGGAGGCAATTTCCAGAACACCTGGGGCTCACGCGGGCTTCTCCAGAATCACTGCAGGCCTGCGAAGCCTGGTCAACACGGAGCGTGGAGGAGAAGGCAGCCCAAGGAGGCTGCGAGGAAACGGGAAAGTCTGAGGCTACAGCTGGCCTCTCTATTGGGGAGGCTTGTGATGCTTTTAGGACCTGGGCCTCAGATCTTTGGTCTGCAGTCACCTGCTGGAGTTTCAGGGCTCAGAATTAGGGGCTGCAGGGAAACTGTGTTGGCAGAACCTGCAGGCAGTGGGTGATTTGTTAGAGGCAACACCACCCTCCAACTGTGTTTGGGAACCAGGTATGTTTGCTCATCAGAGCTCAGGGCCCATCTATGTATGTCCTGAATCAGGACCTCAGAACCTAGTCTCGTGGGGAAGCAGCATCTGGCTGGAAGTGAGTGGATCATGTTGGAGTCTTCTCTTACACCGAGCTGACTCCAGTGCTTTTAGAAACAAAGGAAGCAGCACCCCCCATAATAGCCCGGGGTCTCATCCCCCCTTCCCCTCTGAGGCCTGAGAGGCAGTGAAGGGCAGAGAAGTCATTAGTTCTGTCTTCCAAATATAGGCATTTCCTCCCTTAATAGGAAAGGAAAAATCATGTTCATGAAAATCAGAGGTTCCGTTAGAAAAATACCAACAGGAAAGTCATTTGCTATTAATGATATCTTTACTGAGGTACAATTGACAGTCGACTGCACACATTTGAAGTTTAAAATTTGATCATTTTTACAAGATGATACCCATGAAACCTGCACCACAGTCAGGATACTGTTTACCCATCACCTTCAATAGCTTGCTCTGCGCCTTTGTAATCCCTCCTTCCCACAGTGCCACCCAAAGCCCCAGGCAGCCACTGATCCACTTAGTGTTTTAGACTTTGCATTTTCTAGAGCTTTATGTACATGCAGTCCTCAGTATGTACTACTTTTATGTTGCTATTTTCACTAGCATAATTATTTTGAGATTCATTCATGCAGTGTTTATCAATAGTCTGTTCTTTTTATTGCTGAATCGTGTTCTGTTTAATGGATATACCACCAATTATTTATTTTCTAAGTTTATTGGGGTGACAATTGTTAGTAAAATTACATAGATTTCAGGTGTACAATTCTGTATTACATCATCTATAAATCCCATTGTGTGTTCACCACCCAGAGACAGTTCTCCTTCCATCACCATATATTTGATCCCCCCTTACCCTCATCTCCCACCCCCGACCCCCTTACCCTCTGGTAAACACTAAACTATTGTGTGTGTCTATGAGTTTTTGTTTCTCATTTGTTTGTCTTGTTCTTTTGTTGTTTTTGGTTTATATATCACATATCAGTGAAATCATGGTTCTCTGCTTTTTCTGTCTGACTTATTTCGCTTAGCATTATACTCTCAAGATCCATCCATGATGTCACCAATGGTGACATGAAATAGGATGGTCCTATTTCATCTTTTCTTACTGCCAAATAGTATTCCATTGTGTATATATACCACAACTTCTTTATCCATTCATCTATCGAAGGACATTTTTGTTGTTTCTATGTCTTGGCCACCGTAAATAAAGCTGCAATGAACATTGGAGCACACGTGTCTTTATGGATAAATGTTTTCAGATTATTTGGGTAGATCCCCAGGAGAAGGATTGCTGGGTCATATGGTAATTCTATTCGTAATTTTTTGAGGAACCTCCACACTGCCTTCCACAGCGGCTACACTAGTCTGCATTCCCACCAACAGTGTATGAGGGTTCCTTTTTCTCCACAGCCTCTCCAACACTTGTTACTATTTGTCTTGTTGATGATAGCCATTCTAACTGGGGTAAGGTGATATCTCATTGTGGTTTTTATTTGCATTTCTCTGATGATTAGTGATGTTGAGCATTTTTTCATATACCTATTTGCCATTTGTATGTCCTCTTTGGAGAAATGTCTCTTTCAGGGCAGATGTCAGGTCGTCTGCCCATTTTTCAATTGGTTTGTTTTGTTGTTGTTGTTGTTGAGTTGCATGAGTTCCTTGTATACTTTGGATATTAGCCCCTTATCGGAGGTACTATTTGCAAAAATCTTCTCCCATTCAGTTGGTTGCCTCTTTATTTTGTCGATGGTTTCTTTTGCTGTAAGGAAGCTTTTAAGTTTCATATAGTCCCATTCAATTATTTTAGCTTTTACGTCCTTTGCCTTTGGAGTCAAATTCTTAAAATGCTCTTTGAACCCAAGGTCCATAAGTTTAGTACATATGTTTTCTTCTATGCAGTTTATTGTTTCAGGTCTTATGCTTAAGTCTTTGATCCATTTTGAATTAATTTTGGTCATGGTGACAGATAGCAGTCCAGTTTCATTCTTTTGCACGTGGCTATCCAATTCTCCCAGCACCATTTATTGAAGAGGCTGTCTTTCCTCCATTGTATGTTTTTTGCTTCTTTGTCAAAAATTATCTGTCCATATTTATGTGGTTTTATTTCTGGGTTCTCAATTTTATTCCATTGGTCTATGGTCTGTTTTTCTGCCAATACCATGCTGTTTTGATTATTGGAGCCCTGTAGTACAAGCTAAAGTCAGGGAGTGTGATACCTCCAGTATTGTTCTTTTTCCTTAAGATTGCTTTGGCTATTCAGGGTCTTTTGTGGTTCCAAACAAATCTGATGATTTTTTGTTCTACTTCTTTAAAAAATGCCATTGGGATTTTGATGGGGATTGCATTATATCTGGATATACCACCAATTATTTACCCCAGCAATTGATGGACATTTTGATTGGTCCTAGTTCTTGGCTATTACAAATAAAGTTTCTATGAACATTCATGAACTAGTCTTTGTATGGCCCTATGCTTACATTTCTCTTGGGTTGTACCTAGCAGAGTAATGGTAGAGTCACATACTAGGTGTGTATTTAATTTTTTTAAGAAGATAACAAACTTTTCTAGAAGAGTTTACTATTTTTCTACAGCGGTATGAGAATTCTAGTTTCTCCATGTCCTCACCAACACCTGCAAAGTTTACGTACGAAAATCATAATGGGTCACACAAACCCCAAAATTTCCCAACAGTTTCCTAAAATCCAATAAAACAAATTAAGTGCTTAGATGGAAAGAGTAAACTGTATTGTTTGGGCATTAAAAGTTTCCAACATTGCTTCTTCATCACCAAAAACTAACTGGTTACTTTGTGTTTGATAAGTCTGTGATGCTTTTCTTACAACATCAGAGATGCACGTGGCTTTCGTTGATGATTCTGAAGGTTTCTACCAACTGTATTTGGAATGTGACTCAAGCTGTCCACTCAGATTATTTAAAATGTTGCATCACATTTTTTAATGTAAACATAAGTTTTGCCAACACACCTGCCGAGAAACTTATATTGAGAGATAACAATATTCCGTGAAGATTGGTGTATTAAAAACTATTAATAAAAGACTGGAAAACATTTTGTAGCATATACCTTCATTTCTGGTTTTCTATTGGGACACACAGTGGGAGAAGCAGAAAGTTCCTACATGACCCTCTGATATGGGTACAGAGTTAGGAGTGTGGTGGGATGCGATAGAGATGTGTGAGCAGCGGTAGCTTACTCTCCCCTCAGCATACAGACCAAGAAGAATGGGATCATCTCACAAACCTGGTTACTCATAGGCTGCAATCGATTCTTGGAGACAATCAACTAGAGAGAATAAAATACACAGCCTTTGCCCCTATGTGTCAAACTCAGCACCTTTATCGCTCCGGCAGCACAACCTAACCGACAGCCAGCCCATGAAGCCTAAAGTTACACAGACATCAAAAGACCAGGGACTGGATATCAGTTGAGCATGAACTAGGAATGACCCCCAAGGGGCTGGGATGACTCTAAAGCAGCCGACAAATAGATGCCACAGGTCCTGGGTTCACTGCCTTGTGCCCAGCTCCACCCAGGACACTGGCCTCTTTCTGTTTTGTGGGTGTGACAGGGGACCATAGTTCAAGGCTAAAATGAGCCACAGTTTTGAACAAGCCCCAAATGGGGTCACAGGGGCCTGACCACAACATTCCTCTCACCAGGAATTCTCTTCCAAAAGGCTCTCCATGTCTCCATACCTCGCCTAACGTTCATGGGCTCCCCCTAGTCCCACCTACGCCAGGAAAACTTCTGTAATCCCACATTCCCAACATGTGCTGACATTAGTCTGAGGGTTCCACGCACATCATCCCACTGAATCCCTCCAGCAATCTATCAGTGGGTACAATTATCCCAATAAGAGGATACTAAGGCTCCAAGAGGTTAAATTTGTCCTCGTGGCTTCAAAATGGCAGAGATAGGAATGAGGCCCAGGTCTGCATGACTCATGTGTTCTTAAGCACTTTCTACCTGATGCCACCTCCTTAGCGTCACCCCAATTCTGATGCACAGCGGAGAGGTCTTTGTCCCACTTAGCTGGCTTACTTCACGTGTTTAGAGAATCGAGCTTTTATTGAGATATGAAGCAATTCTCCACCTTCATTGAAAGTTGCTTGAAGGAAGGGATGACATCTTCTACTTCCCCAAGTCTCTCATTGGTCTATGGTATATAGCGAGGTGTACATAGTGATAGGAATACACTTCTTTGTTGTGGGAAAAGGAAAGTCTTCAGTGGTTGAATTCAAGGAAAGGAATTAAAATGTGCTCAAAACTACACACCAGACACCAAACTTTGAAGATGTTATTCTATTCCACCCAATATTATTCAACTCTATTTGAATGCTTTGTGATATGTACTGTCATATTTGGTGGAGACAGTTTTTTTGTTTCTGGGGATAGTTATCATGGGATAACTCATGTAATTCTGTACCCCACATGAATGTTGGAACAGAGGTGCCTGACACATTCCATTTTTTTAGTTCTACTCCATTCTTTCCACACATAATTGGCTTTCTGAATCCAAGCCAGATCCACAGTTAAAATGGGGTTCCAAAAAGCAGCCCTTTATGACATCCACTATTTTCTTGAGTACATGCTTTGAGAAAGTAAGGTCATAAGTAGGTCTAAGGGAGATGAGATTGACAAGTATAAAAATCAGAAACAATCGTGACCTCACACCAGTGAATGACAGGGCGTCTCCCGGAGTGGGAGGAGGAAAGCTGTCATTCCTTGGACAAATAACTGGAACAGAATGAATATAAAGGCAGAAGAGCTGAGCAGTGGAGCCACCTTCAGGGAAAGACTCACTCAAAGGGACTGTAGCCGAGTCATTACCTTCACCTGCCAAGATGAAGCTGCTGTCACTCTGTCTGGGGCTGACTCTAGTCTGGGCACATGAGGAAGGAAACCATGAGGTTGTGACAAGCAACATCGATTTTTCAAAGGTAGAGTTGGTGGAGCATAGTGATATCTGACTTTAGTGGGTGGTTTGGAGGATTCTGAAGCAAGGTGCTCCTACTGGGGGGCAGGCGTTTTTTGACATAGTAGACAAAGGAAGAGGGTTATGAACTTGGACTAAAAGCAATTGTACCATGTGAAATGATGACAGCACTTGGGAACTTACATTCTCACTGGAGGGACAATGGAAAGAACCTTATATATGGTGTCGGTTGACCAGAGTTCTAATTGAATCTTAACATCACCATATGAATCCTGGCCAGCGAGCAAAGTTCAGGAGACAAGGGTCCATGTGGTGTCCCCTATTATTTTCCAACTCAATCATTTTGCTGATTTCATTGCAGATTTCAGGGGATTGGTATACCGTCTTCTTGGCCTCGGATGAGAAAGAAAGGATCGAAGAAAATGGGGACCTCAGGATTTTTTTGAAACATATCCAAGCCTTGGATAGCTCTTCTGTGTTACTTAAATATCACAAAAAGTCAGTTGGCCTCTCTCACTTCAGAAAAAAATTGAAAAGCATGAGTATGATTTTGGACCTCTACACACACAAACACACACACACACACACACACACACACACACGTGCACATATATGTGGACCTGTATCCAAAATCAGAGTCACTCATTGAGCATTGATCCAACTTGATAAAACTCGGACTTTACAAGATTCACAGATAAAAATTGGTGACAGGAGTAAATTTCCATGGGAGTAGAAGAGGTTAGGGGGAGAGAGTTATCAGAATCATAATTTGTCTGGCAATATAACGTAGGTTAGGAGCATAGGATTGGGGATCAACAACCTGTCTATTTCTCGAGTCTATCTCTTACTAGTTGTGTGACATGGAAAATTGATCTCTTTCCACCCCAATTTTCCCTTGGGTAAAAGCGGATGACAGTTATGCTCTCTCACAGTTTTCTGGGGGACTGAGTGAAGTAATGTCTGTCTGTAAAGCACTCATCTGAGAGGCTGGCAGATGTGAGCACTCAGCTAATTGTACAGACAAGTAGCTGCAGTACTAGTGATAATGGAAAGTACTGGTAGAGGAAAGAGTAGTTGATCATTCTTAAAAGTATCAAATAAAGTAAAATAACGTAAGTGAGACCTCTGTCAAATTTGTACCAAAAATGTTCAATACTTAAGTGGAATCAGACACTCAAGTTGCTGGTAGAGTGAGGGAGCCAGGCCCATCAATATACCTTATTCAACAGCTCATTTTCTTTTACAGGAAAAATGGACAATGTGTTGAATTCTCTGTTGTTGGAGAAGAAACAGAACAGGATGGTGTATACAGTTTTTTCTGTAAGTATACAAAGAAAAAGTCTCTCTAAATTCTATTTCCAACTGCAAGAAATTTGCTAAACTCCAGTATCTGCAGGATCTTGATCAATTCCTGATCAGTGCTTCTTTAGTTAATATAATTGGGCATCTAATAGCTAATATTCCAAATTTGTGAAGACACTGTGTGTAAAAGCCAATGCCTGGCATGTAATACCATCAGATAAAGATGGCAATTTGGTCACATGTACCTCCTGCAAAAAAAGAAAATTAGCAAAAAAAGAAAAAAATGTAAATTGTCAGGATAGCTGCTCATTCTCTGCCCATTTTGTGATGCTGTCTGGTAGCCATTGCCACACCACTGCTTGGATAGAGTGCTGGGTATAAAATGCCAGTGGGGCTTAAAGACAGGACAGAGACACATAGTTGGCAAAGATGGCTGAAGGAGGTAGGTGATTCTCAGGGAGGATGATAGAGGGTAAGTTGCTGCTGTGGTTGATTTTTTTTTTATCATTAGTGGTCAATTACCTCCGGTAGAAATTCAACCAGGACTCAATTGTACCCTTAGAAGTTACGACACGAAGCCCAGGGAGATGCAAATGGAAGACCTTAGATATCACTCCTTAGGTCTTCTAGGATATGCACTTGAATTTGTTCTGTGGGAGAGAATAGGTAATAGGTTTCACTTGCTTTCCATAGACTAAAGAAATTCTGAGCCTTCTTCTGTTTCCTCCACAGATGAAGGACACATTATATTTAGCATAATTGAAGCCGTCTATGGTGAATATGCCATTTGTCACACCGTGATTTTCAAAAATGAAAAAATAACCCAAGTGATGGAGTTGTTTGGTACAGTACTTTCATGCTGACACACACCTTGGGGTTGGGAGGCAGGGGAAGGAGGGAAACCTGGAAACAAAGTGATCCTCCCATTCTTATCGTGGGGTGTCTCTCCTCCTCTCAAGAGAGATGGTCATCTTGGGTAGTCCCTCAGCCTCGGTGGTGGGATGATGATGAAATCTCTCATCATGCCAGAAGGCTATCCTAAAGATGTGAAATTCAAGACAGGTTACATCCCATCCCCAAGTCTTCTGCCTAAACACAAATCAGTGCCATCCGTTTTCCCATCCATTTAGAGACCCACCCCACAGCCATGACCCTCAATGACCAATACACGAGACACAACAGTTACTGTCAGTCTTCCCGCAGGCCATGAACCAGATTTGAGTCAAACAATAAAAACAAGGTTTGAAGAAATTTGCCAACAATATGGAATTCCTAAGGAAAACATTCTCGATCTGACCAAAGTCGGTAAGTGTAGCTCTCTTTTTTTTTCTTCCTAAATTCTGTTACTAAAGCAAGAAACCCAAGAGAAGATAACACCTGCTATCAGTCCCCTTTGTCCTAAACTAGAAAATCATCAGGTTTCTGTCTGGGAAATCACCTGGGGTAGGTGATGAATGTGCTCTGCTCTGCCTCTGCAGATCGCTGTCTCCAGGCCCGAGGGAACAACTAGCCCAGTCCTCCAGGTTGGTAATATATGATAAAATGGGGTGGCTCAGGGATTACTGCCTTCCAAGAGCATTAGGAGTTTATGTGCAGAGATGAACATAAAAACAATTTAGTAGGGAGTCTTGTGGGGAGAGCTTAAAATTTGGAGTTTTACATCCTGGGTTCAGGACCTACTCCTTCCATGAGCTTTAGAGCACATGACATAAGTATTTAAAGTAAAACAATGATGTCTATCTTATAGAGTTACTGTGTGGATATAATGCTGGTGAAAAGAGCTTAGTAATTGTTCATGTGCTACAAATTATTAACCCTTAAATTTTAAAACGGGAAAAGTTTAAGTGTGTGTGATTACAAATCTCAAATACGTTTCTGTTTGTGGTCTGTCTTCCAAGTCTAGAGGCCATCTCACCCTCCAATTTTTGGTAAAAATGTCTTGCTTAGATCTCTGCACTACTTTAACTTCTGATCTTCAAATAGAGCTGTCTGACCTTCCAGTTGTCTCCTAACCTGGAAAATGGCCTCTGAGTTTCCCCATTGTTTCCTACCTAAGATGTCTTGTGGGGCTTCATTCAGCTGATGTATGGGAAGGCTGTAGCAACTATGGCTTGCGTAATGTAAGTAGTTAATAAAAGGCAGCTATGGCTTTTGCCATTCTTCCTCAATGTATCACAAATTCTTCAGAACTTCCCATGCTGAGGATGGCAGAAAGCAGCCTAGGATCCTTCATTGATTCCTCTGTTTTTCATAGACTTGGTTGAGGGAAAGTTAAGATGAGATCAGCCAAAGAAAAAAAAGAAGTCATTGACTGAATGCATTTCTTCCCTCTATTCTGGCAAGTAACATATGTTAGAATGTAGGTTGATGACTAATTCTTCCTTTTTCCCCAAAATTGAAAGACTGTGTCGTCAATTCAATCCCGGAAGTGCTTATGAGTTTCTGCGTTCTCTTTCTCATCTGTTTTCTTTAGTGCTGAGTGAATGGTTTGTCACCTGGGCTCCAGGATCACCCCTTCCAAGGTCCCCACGTCATCTTCTGACAAGTTCTGTGACCTGATGGCCATCAATATCTCACATGAAAGCATTATCTCTGCATCTTCAGGATCTGCCCTAAGTGTCTAGGAAGGCTCATCAGCTCACGAAGAATCAAGGGTTTCCTCCAAATTTCCGAATCTCTGTGCCATAGCCGGAAGAACTCTGCCATGAATAGGACAAGAGCTTTCTCTACTTGGTCGATAAATGATTATCCTTGCAGTCACGTGTGTTTCTCTTGTGTATGTGAGAGAGGTAGTGTCAACACCATGCCAATGAGGGGACCTTTGCCTTGTACCCATAATCCTCTAGCTTCTCAGAAACATCCCTGAGGTTCAGGATTCTCCTCCCATGCAGTAATTCTAGGTCCCTGTGAGGGCTGCTTGTCCTTTGATTTGCCTATTTCTTAGTGACCTGACAAGAGAAAATATAACACTTGCCTGGCTGACTCTAGCCTGTGTCCTTCCGTCTTGCAAGTTTTGCTGAGAGCTACAACGACGTCAAGGACACAATAGCAATATTCTAATATCCTGAGTGTTTTCTTTTTATTCTCCTAGCTCTATAGTCTGTGTCAGCACATGGTCTCTTTTGTAAGGTTCAGGAAGCAAGAATATGACCAAGCGTTTTCCCAGCATGTAATGATACTTACCAGCTTTCCAGGCTAAGACAGCTGAATCCTTTTTGCCCAACACTGGCCCTCCTCCAGTAAATTGGCCACATATGTTATGTTCTTTCCATCGACTTACCTAGTAGATCTCCACCATATTCCATATTCTTTTAACTAGCCTTGGCTACTAAAAATCATGATAAAGCCAGACATTGCTCTTGTTAATGAAGATCTAGGTCTGTAAATGGCCTCTGAATTGTGGAGCAATGTGTGTCTTATAAAGGTCAAAGGATAAGTATGTATGCTGCTAGTTTTCCTAAAGATATTAAGAATATGAATCTCTTTCCAGGTTCAGGTGAATGATCCTTCATATTCTGACAGCTGCCCTGTTAACGTAAAAAAAACCCTGCCTCAACTGATTTGCTAATAGTTTTTTCATTGGCATTGACACATCTGAACTTTAAAAACTCATTGTTCTTTTTCTGGGCATGTAACATTTAGTCTTAAAACCATAGACAGTAATTACTTTATCTCTGGCAACAACATCCGCAGTTGCCATGGTTCTCCCAGGAAATAAATGGGTGCATTTTTTAAAAGTGGAGGGCATTACGACTCTCTACCCATCCCCGTTTGAACCTGATTGCACTAAATCAATGTCATTACCACATTGATTTCATAACAGATTTCATTATCAGCAGCATAAATATGAATTTTCTTCAAGAAGTTAAAAGAGAACTTTCTAGATCTCCATTAACATGGTTAGTTCTCAAAAGTCAATTGTTAAATGAAAATAAATAGTTGTTTCCTGAAATGTGGCATATGACACAATTTATATAATTATAAATAACACACAGAACAATGAAAAATATTATCCAGGGTTTCTATAATTTGATAATGCCGTTCTTCTTATAATGTGCATACAACCCCTGGGGATTTTGTTAAAGTACAGGCTCTGATTCAGCAGATAGAGGTGGGGGTGGAGATTCTGCTCTCTAAGCCCCCAGAGACGCCAGTGCTGCGCCACCCTGGGGGAGAGGTGACACAGGAAAAATGAAATTGTCTTCTTACCTTCTTCAGTGCATCAATGTCGGATTATTTAGCTCTACCTTGGTGCTAGAACCTCTCAGTTGTACCCCCAGACACTCATAGTTATTCTCATCCATCATGTTTGTTAAAACAGGTGTTTCTGAGGGGAACATGAGGGCCAGCACCTCTCATTTTACCATGTTGGTGATTTCAACCTAGGTCAGTTATCATGTCATTAAAAGACACACAGAAAGAAAGCACTGAGTTTCAATTTTCAGGAATGTCTCATAAAATCAGGGACCAAATGAAAGTTGTGGTGGAATGACCCATCAGCGGGGGGTATGCTACTCCTTGTTGGTACACTTTGCTCGGGGACTGGATTGCCACACTCACAGCCAAGTCCCATTGGGGATTTTCCACCATGACATTTAAAATGTAAGTTGTTTTTTTATTTGTTCCTTATCACCATAATGTCCATTAGTATGTCCAATATCACCTCACTGTCCATCCATACATTCTGAGGGTCTAAAAACAAATTGAGTTGGTTAAAGGTAGGAAAATAACTCTGTTGCAAAGAGATATCACAGAATAATATTCCAAATGCAGGCAAGTATGATTTAGGATACTCAGCAGATCATGTGTGACACAATCCTTTCAAGAATTAACAATATATACAAGGAAACTGTGCCTATGCATCAGAAATACAGTGAGCGGGCCGGCCCAGTGGCTCAGGAGGTTGGAGCTCCGTACTCCTAATGCTGGAAGGGTGCCAGTTCGATTCCCACATGGGCCAGTGGGCTCTCAAGCACAAGGTTGCTGGTTCGATTCCTCAACTCCCGCAAGGGATGGTGGGCTGTGCCACCTTCCACTAGCAATGGCAACTGGACCTGGAGCTGAGCTGCGCCCTCCACAACTAAGATTGAAAGAACAACAACTTGACTTGGAAAAATCCTGGAAGTACACACTGTTCTCCAATAAAGTCCTGTTCTCCTTCCCCAATAAAAAATCTTTAAAAAAGAAAAGAAAAGAAAAGAAATACAGTGAGGAAGCTCTATTCATGGCATCAAGCTGGACAGGACATATGGTTCCTGTATTAGTTTTCTGTTTATGCTGAAACATTCACCACAAACTTAGCGGCCTAACAGCACAGGCTTATTATACTACAGTCTTGGAGGTCAGAAGTCTGACACAGGGCTCACTGGGCCAAAACCAGGTGAGTCCCGTGTCTGTCAATTTATTCCGATCACTTTCCATGTCCTTGCTTAGATGTTTTACAAGTCTCTCCTTGGTCGTCTTCTTGTGTGCTCTTGGTTAATTCATTTATACTGTCACAGTTTTTCTTAACCATTAGTTATTAGCATGAGTTTTTGCTGGTATAGAGAAATGTTATTGACTTTTGTATGTGGATCTCTCCAGCCCCCTTGATGAAATCTTTTATTAGTTATAATGACATTAGTTTGAACACTTTGTGGATTTTGTTGTTTTGATAAGTATATGACAATAATATCTACAAATATAGTCAATGTATCTACTCAAATACATATGCTTCCCTTTTTATTTTCTCCTCTCTTTATAACTTCAGCCAGAATCACCTGGAAAACTAAAAATTGGAATCATATTTTCTATATCAGAGGTTGGCAAAGTATGGCCTAGAGGCCAAATCCACCTGTTCCCTATTTTTGTATTGCCTGTGAGTCAAGAACGTTTGCAATTAATGTGCTATTGAAAATATGTGCATATTTTCAACCCCAGGCAAGAAAAATTCCAAAAATTTTATTCCAAAAAGAATTCCATTCTTCTCACTAAGAGACCTTTATAACCAAAAAAAAAGAAAGAAAAAAAATTGTACTCCATATTTTCATTTCATCCAAAAATGTGGAAATGTGTTTTCTCTGTTATTATATTATTAATATCTGATGTTACCTCTTGGCCTGCATGACCTAAACTATTTTCTGTCTGACTATTAAGACGAAAAGTTACTGGTCTTCTTTCTATATCATGGTTTCTCCCGACTGAAATTCACTACACTTATTTATGCTGCATTGTCCCCCAAATAAACAACTGTCAAATTGAACCCCTCAAAGTGTCCTCAAGAAAATCGGCATAAATTATCTGATTATGGGATTAAGCAGATATTTTTGAGTTGTTCTGTTAGTGCTCCCCTTTAAATATCATGAATGTGTTAAACCTGAATGGAGGAATTGTAGATAAATGTCAAATAAACTTCCAGAGTAAACGTCAAACCACAAACCCTGAAGTTATTTGCAGTTTTAAGAGCAACAATGAAGACTCCAGCTCTGTCTTCCTAGATGAAATGACTGCCATTAGAGTCTCTGGTCCCTGGACAGACTTTAATTCAAACTGTCTGCTCCTAGAAAGAGGCCCATGGAGACATCAACTGTTTTTAAAAGTTACCTTTTCTGAAACATTATTCCACTGCTTACAAAAACCTCATGATGGCTCTGTTGGTTTATTAGAATAACAGAAAATTACTGGCTGAGCCCTGGTAAAGAAAGACAGAAACTGGAGTGCTAGCTTGTTCAAGAAAGCCTGGCCAGAAAGCTTCACTGACAGTAATTACCCGCTGCCAGGATCCCCACAACCGCCTTCAGTTTCCCATGTTTCTGTTAAACCTCAATTCGTCATGCACACGTTTTCCTCAGACACCCCAGAAGCACTCCCATCTCTGCATCTTTGTTCTGGCTGCTCCCTTTGTCTGAACTGCTCATCTGCCAGAGAGCTGTATGGCCTCGCCCCTCACAACTTCTGCTCAATACCCCACGTGTAAAGTAGCACAATTCCCCATCTTCTTTGATGTTTACTTGTTTAGTGTCTTCCCCACTTACTAGAAGGTAAGTGAAATAGGGTCGAGGAGCTGATTTTTCTCAGGGCGATATCCAGCACCCGAAACAGTGCTATCCTGACACAGGCGCCCCATGTTTGCTGCCTTCATCATGGGCTTCCCTGACCTGCACTGGAGAGCCTTGGACTTGCTTTGATCACTGACAAGAGAGTAGAAATTCTCTATTTCCTGCTCACCAGGAATTTTAAAAGCTCTCCAGGTGATTCAAAAGACATTCCTGTAAGGATGGAATGAATTGGTTTTGCCACGTATGTCTGAAGTAGAATCTCTAGAACTAGAGCCATGGAGTGGGGGTGCCTGGAGCTGCCTCAAGCAATGTTCTGCAGATGTGGTGGGGGAATCTCAGGTTGGCCCCGTGCTCAGAGGAGCTCCAGAGAATGGCTTAAGCTAATTGTTCGCCAACTCTTACTACCATATTTTCTACTTAAGCATCAAGTAATTATATAAAATCCCCATTTATTTCATTTATGCTTTAACAATCTCAACCTTCTTAAATTCCTATTTGTCTAATAACATTCCCCCACCTGTTTTGTTTTTATTTCTCTTTAATCTCTCTCTTTTTCTTTTTTTCGTTAAGTCACTCTGACGACACAGCTACGCTTTTTATTCATGCTCACAGCTCATTTGTAAATACGAGGAATCATTTGGCTCCTATTTCATTGATTTTACTCCTTATATTGTCTGTTTTTATTAATTTATCTGTTCCTTAGACTGATTGATCTGACCACATTTTCTTCATTTTTCCCCACCTTTTTGTTAAATTAGAAGTTCTACAGTCAAATTCTAGGAGTTATTGTCCTGCTCTTAAACAAAATCTATTTCTTTCTTTACTGCACTTGTTGTCATTTAATTTGGAAAATCTAACTTGAGGTACAAGAAACTGTTTTTAAAAGATGTTAACTATTTCATATTCATACACTGAACTTAAAGTGGAATTCCTGGGGGAGCTAAAACCTATTATTTTGTTCACATAACTCCATTATATTACCTACAGTAGAAGTCATATTAAACATCAAGAACATAATACACATTAAATTTTGTAGAATAAAAGCACATAGCTAAGAGGACCATTTTGTTATCAGGAAGGACAGGTAGAAACAGAACAAAGGACAAACTTACCCATAGAGTTCTATATCCAGATGATTTTAGACATTCCTTGCGTTAGAAACATTATCTCCATCTTCAAAATATTTCAACCTTCTCAGGCCATGCTCTAGATATATTTAACATTAGTTTAAGCAATGTGCTTAGTGCTTCGAGGCATAGCTTATGAATACATCTATAAAGTGTTTGGAGAATGTGTTAAGGCAATAGCACAATTGGCTATGTGGTCTGTAAGGCTGCTTATGTTTGAAAAAATTACTGCTAGGACTCCCAGTTAAACATGGTACATTGGCATATGATTGCCTGTGCTCCTTCCTGAAAGCCCACTAACATACATTTACAGGTTTGGGGACAAAAGAGGGAGGTGGCACCAGAATCCATCAAAGACAGAAAAAAGAAAAAAAAAAAAGATTGAAAGAGGAAGTAATAGCAGAAGAGGATAAACATAAATGTTGGAGTTGGCAAGCAGATTTATAAGGGCTGAGTTAACAAATCAGAGTAAGCTGGATGTTCAGGTGGTGGGAAAGACAAGAAGAGCTCAGATCCTTAGTGTAGCACTCCGCAAAGGCACCAGCCCAGGAGACAGGAAGGCAAAAGGTCAGAAATGATAAGGTCATGGAATGATAGGTCAGAAATGCACTTAAGCACTGCCAGAGAAATACTAGGATGGGAGGGGTAGAGGCAGTGAGAAGTGGCAAGTTTCTGGATATATTTTGAAAGAGAGCCAGCATGATTTTATGATGGGTGGGATATGTAGTATGAGAGAAAGAGGAGATAGAATGACATCTTGGGTTTTTGACCCAAGCAATAAGAATAGTGGAGCTGACGCTAGTTGAAAAGAAAACTGCAGGAGTTACAGGTTTAGGAGTGAAGATAAGGAGTTCAGACATGTTAAGTCTGAGATGCCTATTAGACATCCCAGTAGCAACGGTGAAACATTATCTTTGTTATCCTGGTCAAGAAATAAATATGCCGTCTACTGTAGAGAGGGACATTATCTCTAGCCTCACAGGTTGTTTGACAAGCAAACATCCAATGAAGAGATAGTCCAAAATGTGTAGAAATGCTACTGAAGATTGCCCACTGCCAAACAATATCCACCCCTCATTTCTATATTGTCTTGACTTCTAGCAAATTTTCCTATGGATGTGCCATTCAATCAGCCACTATGATTAACAGAGCCAACAGGAGCTAAGACCAGGTCCACTCAATTGGTCCACTCTAAGCAGCAGAGTTAGACCAAGCCGCAACACTGACCTTCGCTGTGTCCCCCAGAATTCAGCTGAACAAATCCCATAGACCATCAGTGTCGACCTTAGAAAGCCAAGGGCTTTCTCCTTAAGTTTCTGTATCAACCCAAACCATCCACGTGGAGCAGGATATGTTAGCAATTGCACAGCCCTACCCTGGCCCACAAGGCGGACGTCTAGGATGATTCTTTCATCCATCACAAACCAGGCTAGAAAATTAAAGTTGACCTGGTACCTGCCAGGCCCAAAGCGGTGCTTCTTTAAGCACTTTCAGATCTCTTATGACCACCTCTTATGGTATAAGCCACTGTGTTTTAGGAGAGAGGTAAGTCAAGGTGTAGCTTCCACATAAGTACTATGATCCCAAAGTGTTTCTGAAAAGAGTTTACAATTTGCGGGGGGAATCCCCTGAAATAGGCTCTACATCAGTCAGCAAGCCAGGTTGACAGTGGCTCCAACATGGCCTCCCAGCTGCTGGTAAGCCTTCAAGTTCCCAGTTCTGGCCATCTGGAGGGTCTGCCTGAGGACAGTCAGTCCAGTTTGTCCCCAACCAGCTGGGTCACATCTATGTGCCTCACAGCATGGATCAGAGTCTTCTGGCCGAGGACAGCAGAGTCAACAGTCAGGTAAACTTCTTGCAACAGTTTAGAGAGAGACATACTGTGGGTCTTCCTTCTGTAGGAAGGCTCCAGGATGGTTCTGAAAGGCAGAGATCATTAATGCCCTTCTTCCCTCACACTCCCTGGTGCTGCTGCTGTGCTGCTCTTCCTTTACCGCCACAAAACCTTATGTCCCATTCTAATAGCTAGAATTTTACCTTTTACCCAATCATCCCTACGCACACCCAGACCTTTCATCTTCCGTGTTTCCCCAAAAATAAGACCTAACCAGCAAGTAAGCCCTAGCATGATTTTTCAGGATGCTTGTAATATAGAATAAACCCTACCGTATTTCCCCAGGAACATCCTGAAAAATCGTGCTAGGGCTTATTTTCTAGTTAGGTCTTATTTTCAGGGAAACACAGTAGAAGAATCAGGTGAAAGAGAGACAAGGGCATTTTTAGAAAACTTAAGAAGTAGATTGGAAGCCCCTGGGCCTCCCTCCCAGTGTCACTAGCTTAAGCTGATCAGTAACCTGAAGAAATATCAGTGTTGAGGCAGCCCTGAGCCTCAGAGGGAGTCAAAGAGCAAATAGAGTCCATCTGCTAGGCAGGAAAAGGGGGAACACCCCTTGTGATGGGGCCTTCCCGACTGTGGGACAACTTTTGGCAGGAGCCGCAAGTCTGGCACGCAGCAGTAGCCTCTACATCAGAAACATTGGGTTCAATCAGCAGCTTGATTCCAGTTGGTCTCAGAACCAGCCTTTGCCACCAGCATCTAAGTGAATGACCTAGACAGTTCAATCAATAAGCACGATTTATGTCAACAGCTTGAGTGCCACCTTTGATCTGGCAGTCTATGCTTTCCCAAGTGGAAGAACAAACAGCAACAGCCCACGAGTCCGAGTTCTGCCCACTGAGTGAGGTGCCCACATCCACCTCCAGCTCTGCAGGGCTGGCTCTGAGGCTAAACAGATAAATCAGCCCAGTAAACACTGCCAGGTTTCAACGTATCCAAACCCTCGTTGTGCCAGGCCCTAGCAGGCTCAGTCGAAGAAACTGTTGGGCCTGTGGCTTTGCTCTAGTGTTGTTTTTTGGGGGGTGGGATTTCCATAGAGGAATTACTGCTACTTTCCCATGTAAAGCCAAGATGCCACTGGGGTCAGGACAGCTGTGATCTTGAATATATTCATGTTAGTCTTTGAGTCCAAGTTGAACCACACCAAAACGGGAATTTGAAAACAGTCACAGACCTTCATGGGTCAAGTATTCCATTTCGGTAAGAACTCTGCAAGCTAAGAGCTGCTTTCCCCAAAGGGTTTACTTGGTAGCCACATCACAGGGGCCATAAATTCAAAACCCTGAGGGCACCTCTAGGTAGAGTCTGTCTCCCTTCTCCAGAAGCTCCAGTCGGCAAAATCAGTCAGAGAATTCTGTCTCCAATGCCCTAAGGTGTTGAGGTTCCTATTGGGAGGCAGGAGGGGGGGCAAAGACAGTGTTTTCCTTGACTGGCAGAGAAATTTAATGTCTTGAACCCACCCATGTAGACCTAAGAGACTTTATTTGGCATCTGGCCACCTGAATTTTTTCAGGTTCATCAGCCACACGTGCTGGCAAAGGTGTGCTCACACTATAGTCAGGTTGATGGAGACTGAGGCTTCTGACTTGGGAACCAACAAGACATCTAAACAGTGAAAGCTGTGGACATCAAAGGAGAGAGGCTCTCATGCTGAATCCTGACCCACCTCCTGGTGGCAAATGGCAGTGGTTTATCCCACTAGTCCGTCTTTATAGTAGCTCCTCCCTCAGCAGCCTAATCCTTTCTGGGTTGAGAAAATACAAGCATCTATAATAACAATTCCTACTATATGGTCAGATGTAGAGGCAACAAAAACAGTATATTGAGTCAGCCCAAAAGACCTCCTCCACAAGATCACCGTTTCTCCCCACTGCTGTAACTTTGACACAAGACCAAGTAGGATTGTCCTTCTCCTACCCAAGGTGCCCTAGCATACTTGGCTTTTCCCTTAAAGTGGCCAGTGTGCAGGTAGAGGAGAAGGGAGGGGTCTGAGCCTGAGAAGTGAGTGGCTCTGTCCTAGAAAGCATGGCCTGTTCACTTTATTTCCAGGAGCCCAGCAGTTGCTCGTGGTTTCTCCCACTGGCAGAATGAACCACCACTAAATGCCCTATTCAGGCTGGATGTTTCAATTCTTCCTCCCACCCCCTCAGTCTCATTAACAGGTAGGACAGTGGGATACTCTTAACTCACCCTCACTTGGGTAAGAGTACTCGTTACCACATCCTAGGTTATTTGTTTCTCATATCCCTTAAGCCAACCTACAAAGGCTCTTTGTCCTTTCTCTCCCAGAAAGATACATCTTTGTTAGCATCCCATTCTCTCCACCAAAACTTTTAAGAACTATGGAGGGTCTGAGATTTTACTCTACTTGCAAGCTAACAAATTAACCTGCCACAACTTTATGGATGCTGGGCAAGAAGACATGAGACCTCTGGATAAGACATAAAAGATTATTACTCACTACACAGCAGGCAGCATGAGCCTCATGTTTGCATGGGTTTCGTTTGCCCCCCAAGACCCATGGAACAGGTTTAGGTAGAGGCTACATACTGAATGGCTCTGTCACAGCTGAGGAACCCTAATCTCAGGAAATCTCACTCACTTATAGGGGCTACTAACAAAATGTCTGATTTCAACCACCTATCAAAATAGTTTTTCCTCAAGAGTATTGAGGGGGGTTGGGGGGGAGCTGCTTAGTCAAGCCTCCTGTTCCCCTGGAGTCTTTTCAAACCTGATGGAATTGAAAACACCTGGAGTTGTTTACTAGCAATGCCCTGGGGGTCAGCACCACATGTTTTACTTTACGCTAATGAACAAAAAGGGGCTGTGTTGGCAAGCCTGGCAAGCTCAATAACTAAAAGTAACCACATGGGATGTTTTGAGCATTAAAAAGAATCCTAACTAAGCAAGTCATGGTGGGATATCACGTCCTAAGGCCTAGATGATAGATGAATCTTTACCTTGAACAAGCCCTATCCATTGTTTTTGTGCATCTTGAATAATATACTTAAATTGTCAAAATGATCTCTTCTCCAGACCCCAGTGCAGGGTAAGACAACCTCAAAACATTCCTCATTGTTATCTTCTACCTGCATACTATGTGAAATGTTAACTATCCTGCACCCACCAATGTAAAAAAAGTATGTATCTCTCTATTTCTCTTTTTATCCAATCCTAGAGATTTCCCTGCTTTGCTTTCTCCTGCCTCCTTAATCTGCCACCAATGGATTTCACATCACCTTTCTGACATCTTCCCCTTTGGTTCTAATGTATAAAATAAACTGCAAAACTGCTGTTCTATACAGCAGTATTTCAATCCCTTGAGATTTTTGTTTCCAGGACTAGCCCCGACCCTCTTGGTTCATAATAAACTCTTTAAACCTTCTTGTAGGTTTGGAATTTCTTTCATCAACATGCCCAAGGGACCTACACATGGAGAAAAAACTTAGCACAGTGGTTTCTCAACTGTGGGTGATTTTTGCCCCTGGGGAAGACATATGGTAATATTTGAAGACATATTTGCTTGTCATAATGGGGAGAGAGATGCTACTTGCATCTAGTGGGTAGAGGCCAGAGATGCTGCTAAACATTCTAAATGCATAAGACGGCCTGCCCCAACAAAGAATTCTCCAGCCCCAAATGTCAGTAGCGCCAAGGATGAGAAACCCTGCCAGGGGAGGTGTAACATCCTCAGATGAGCTCTGTGGGTGTTTAAGGCACTACATTGCTGCTCAAACAGAAATCCCTTATTACGAGGCTCAACACAGGTGCACTGAGTGGTATCAAATATTAGGTTTGAAGAAGTGTAACTATTTTTCTATAATTATCTCAGTAGAAATAGTCTTTCTGATTTAAGATAGACCTTGTCACTTCCAGTTTGGGACTCTATTTCTTTTGGGTTAATACTCAGGGATTTCGGGATTGCTCCCTTCTCTTTGTTTTTCACTCCCTGAGGATAATTTGAACTCCTCAGAGGCTTTGGTATCATTCTGGCTCTGGGGAAGAGTCATTTGGACTACTATCACCAATAACCACTCATGCTGGTTTTCGGAGACGTCCAGCCCCCGCCGGTCCTTGTTTATCTGCATCATCCCAGTTGCCTACATTGCTGAAGCAATCTCAGCCCCCCTCTCCTCTCCCCTCCATCACACAGGTCTCTCTGTTCACCCATGGTACGAGATAACACTAGCATAAATTTCAAATGGATCAAAGAGCTATATGTAAGGGAAAACAATAGAAGAACTAGAAGAAAACCTGGATGAATTCCTTTACATTCTGGCAGTGAGGGGAACTTTCCTAATTACAACTCAAACTTTAGCAATAAAAAAAAAAATTGATGAAATTGACTACGCAAGAAAATCAGAAAATTTCTGCATGACAGAATATACTATATGAACAGTCAATACAATTGTAATAACTGTATATGGTGCTAGGTGGGTACTAGACTTATTGGGGGAATCACTTTGTAAATTATATAAATGTCTAACCACTATGCTATACACCTGAAACTAATATAAAATAACATTGAATGTTGACTCTAATTGAAAAATAAAAAAATATATGTATATTTAAAAAATATGGGTAAAAAAAATGGCTCAAAGGATGATGCTACGTCAGTGAGATAGGTGGGCTGATGGATAGTAGAGGATATTTCTGAACGCTCTATTTGTGATTATTTGATCTTAGAGGTTGGGCTTAAGAACGGTGAAGCAAATTTTAGTCTCTGCATATGAAGTTTCCTCTTTTTGTAACAACAGCAACAGCAACAACAACAACAACAAAAAGCCAAATAAAGGTCAAACTGATATTCAGATTGAAAAAATATATGCTATGTGTTTTCCATATAGCATATATTATTTTACTAGTAACATATCACAAAGTGTTAATGTCCTTAATATATATTTTTTTTTATTTGAGGAGAAAATAATCAATGACATGACATGGGGGCGGGGGGCAGAATACGAACAGATCACAGAAGAATAAATGCAAATGATCCTTAAATATGAAGAGATGGTCTACCTCACTCAGAAGAGGAGTGCATATTAAAATTATACTGAGGTACAATTTCTTATCCATTACATTGTCAAAAATTCCCAAGTCTGACAACCTGCTCTATTGGCTAGGCTGTAGGTAGACAGACACTCTCAAAAGCTACCAGTGGTCTTCAGGGAGACTTTCTCTGGAGGATTACTTCAACTAGCAAGATTACAGCACCACCTGTTGCAAATATCCAACAAAAAAAGCAGATGTTCTTTTTCTTTAAAGTTGAAACATTTTATAAGTCTCTGGGAACTGGTAGGAAGGATTTGAGAATTTTCTTTTCTCACCGCCTTGAAATCAGTGGATATAACATGTCTATTAAACCTTTTCAATAGTTTTTACTGAATTTTTTTTTTAATTAAAGTTTATTGGGGTGACAATTGTTAGTAAAATTACATAGATTTCAGGTGATAATTCTGTATTATATCATCTATAAAACACATTGTGTGTTCACCACCCAGAGTCAGTTCTCCTTCCATCACCATATATTTGATCCCTTTTACCCTCATCTCCCACCCTCCTCCCCCCTTACCCTCTGGTAACCATTAAGCTACCGTCTGTGTCTATGAGCTTTTGTTTCTCATTTGTTTGTCTTGTTCTTTTGTTGTTTTTGGTTCATATACCACATATCAATGAAATCATATGGTTCTCTGCTGTTTTTACTGAATTTTAATTTTCTAGAACTTAATCACTTTCTTCTAACTAAAACCACTGAGTGAGTGATTTATGATGTTTTCTATTGTGACACGCCTCATTCCATTAAGAAAGTCACATGCACACACACTTTACCAGCTTTTATTTATAATAACAGAGCTCCAATGATCTTAAAAAAAAAAAAAAGATTGCTGAGGAACACCAAAAGGAGTGGTGACTGCAATGGATTGAACATACAAACATAATAATCCACAAGTTAGGTGTCTAACATAATGCTGTGCCTTTTGATTTCTATGTTTGTCACTTAAAGATGAATTACAGGGCACTGCATCAATGACAAAGAGAACTCCAAGGTCATTAAAGTATGGGGATGATTAAAACCCTACACAAGAATATTTGTCGATCAGAATGTTTCAAGGGGCTCCACTGGTCGCTTCATAATTGCAAAACGAAAAACATACTTTACAATGGCGACATCTGGTGGTCACCCCTTAACCAAATTATTAAATTAAGCATCACCAAGAGTGGGACCATCTGAGATTATGTGTCTCCTTGTGTGATGCAATATGAAGTGCACTGCCTCACCTGTGACAAATTCTTGCCCAAAATATTTAACTTAAAGGTAATCAAGCCGTTAGCCCTAATCTCCAGTTTACAGGAAATTCAAGGGATACAGGAACAGGTTAAATATCACTATGAGGACACAGATAATTTCAGAGTTGGGGCATTAAAAAAAACAACTCACCTATTTTCTTCAAAAAGTCATCATAGGGGAAAAACATCAATGATATAGAAAAAAAGTGAGAGGATTGTTCCTAAGGCACTATTGATCACTAATGGATTACGTTCCTAATAAAGGTTCACTATGGCTAAGAGGGTAGCATTTTTTTTGGTAGACGAGATAAAGAACTGCATAGTGCCCCCCATTTGACAAAGTCCCAGAAAGTTACAAGACATAACCAATGAGTTGTGAAGATGAAGGAAATTTTTCTAAACTATCCATTTAAAAATTATTGCCACCTCAAAAAGTGACCAGAGTGTGCATCAATCCTGAAAGGGACAAAAAAAGTATTACAGAGATGTGTTGGGCAGTTAATTAATAAAAGTATTTTATTTCTCTGAATTTGGTGATGTTTGAGGTATATTTTAGCTTTGTGAAATTGGTAATTTGTTGTGAATTATTTTCTCATTCTTAGTAAGTATTCACTTTGGCGTCTAATTTTGTTGGGGTAATTTTGAATTTTGTTAAGAAGGTCCCAAAATGTATATAAGCTTCAGGCCCTACAAAACTTTAATCTGAATGTAATATTAGAGAAGTGACTTTCTCTCTGAGCATAGAGACTTAATAGGGACCGTGGGAAAATGAATGGAGGCTAAACCACAGGAGGTCTTCATACTAAGGGTCTGGAGGCTTCTCTCTTGCAGAAAACAGGGAGCGAAGAAGAGTTTTAGGCAAGGGAGTAGTGTGCTCAGAACTGCTGTGAGCGCTGTACAGTCAGGGAGACCTATGGCAACTTAATGCCAGCGACCAGGTGAGAAAGGATGAGGACGGATTTTCAAGTACCTGAGGATCCAGCCATGAGCTCATCCGAACTTCAGGCGAGACTGACCAGAATGGTTGCTTAAGACCCGATAATCAGAACATTCTCCTTTAAAATGTTTATTTAGGCATATACTTGGATTTTTGTCCCCTTTAGATATCTCTGCAGAAAGAATTTATTATAGGATTCTACAACTCAATCAGATGGCTAACATAGTTTTCCAACCAGGTGTTTACACATGGGGATTTACTTCAGTTCACTTATAAGAAATATTATAAAAGTGCCATAAGCCAAGCTTCAGACCACTTTGCCATAACATGTAGCATAAAACTTTTTTAAAAATTTGCAGTATAGCTTGTAATTCAAATTAATCATATCCAAATGTGTTTCACACAAGGGACCAGTGCTGCGACTACCACAGTCAACCTCGGCCAGTTCCCTAGCTTATAAAAGAAAACATTATCTAGCATTGTTGATTTGGAATGGCTGCTTGTTTTGAGATTGCCACAAATGTCCACTATGTGTGAGAGAAAAATGAGCCATTTGGTGTTTTTCTCAAAGAGACACAGCCATCTTTTCCCTTCTGTTTATCAAATAGACATGCACTGGCGGAAACAGTCTGGGTCGTATAGATTATATTATAAACTAATTGCTTTAAGAGTGCTCTCCATTAGACTGTAGCATTATGCGTTAATTTGATTCAGCAGCTAACCTAAAATGCCTCTGGCTCTTCATTTACCAAATGCCAGCGCCCTTAAAAGTTTTGGTTAAGTATGAGCAAAGGAGGAAGACAAGGAACATTCCTTGCATAGAAACACTGAACTTGAGCAACTTTTCTCTCAATTTTCCTTTTAAGAAAAAGCCTTTTCTGTTAATTAGCCTGTTAAAGTATGAAGAGAAAAATTGTTCTTTTCTAATATTTGATTGGAAACGAGCACTTATTTTTAACAGAATTCGTGATGTATAACACAACACATTGTAAGAGGGTAAATTACATGCCATTTTAACTATGTAGATGACGTCTTGACCAATCCGAATGTGGAGAAATTTTTATAGGGCCTTGTATGGGGGAGGGAGCTTTCATGTTCACACACACGTACTTCCTACTTTTAAGTGCATACTCCCCCCAAATAAAGTGGATTCTCGTGGGGCACCGTCCAAGCTGAAAACAGCCAAGGCTTATTTGTTGATGCTCCTAGTTGATCAGGCCAAGTCCTCTGGTCCAAGATCTCAGAAGCATGTGAGGAACAGAGGTGACCGCAGGCTGAGGAAGATAAAATCAAAACTATGCAAGGAGGAAGAGAACTCGAACTAATTCTCTCTCCCTCTTCTGTGTGTACAGAGCGTCCTCATCAATAGTGAATCATGTAATGAAACACACATTTATGTGCCAGGGGTTACTCTCAGTCACAAACATAGTCTTCATTCTGAAATTAGAATGTCCACTGTAATACATTCATCAACATTTTGATGTTTATTGCAAAGATAGGTCTTCTCCCTTCTCCTAGGGCTAAGGTCACTGCAGACTTCTGGGAAGTATTTTTTTTTTTCTCTTTTCGGCACTTCTTCTCTCTTAGATTCCTAAGGGCATCTTCAGGCCTCTCTGAGATTGGAGTCCAGGGAGGGAGAAGGAACAGGGAGTAAAAACTGGCTGACAGCATCCTAAGATGGCTTTGGGCTCTGTAGACCTGGGCGGTGTTTAAAGCTGACCTTTTCTCATGTGGGTTTGCCTAAGAGGTTCCTCTGACTACCCCTCATGTTGTAGGCTGTGCACCTTTGACTGGCTTCTTCCTGCACCGCCACCCCTATCCAGCATCTTCCTGTAGTGTGTCCCAGAATCTCTCCTGGAAGGTCATCCCTTTGGGCAAAATTCTTCTTAATCCTGGCCAACGTTTCCTGCAAACATTTCTGAGAATTCTGGCCTTTGCTCTCAGTTACTGAGAAGTGTCTCTAGGCTTTTAAAATATCCTACCTGATACAAGTGCCTCTGTTTACCTAAGGGTCTTGGGCCACACCAGATAGTCTAACAATGTGATTTATGATGGGGGTTTTGGGCCAAGCAGTATTACCTCAGCCTTCAGAGGGGCTGAAGACCAAAGGTCAGCCACATACGCTGTCGAACATGTCTGCATGATGGAGCTCCAATAAAAACTCGATACCAAGGCTCAGGTGAGTTTCTCTGGTTGGCAATACTCCATTCATATTGTTAAACATTTTTGCCAGGGGAGTAGCATGATCCATGAGTCTGCTAGAAGAGGACAACTGCAGGCTCCACTCTTGGAAACTTCCTGAACTCTACCCTATGATCTCTTCCCTTGGCTGATTTTAATCTGTATCTTTTTGCTGTAAAAAGCATAACTGAGAATATAACAGCTTTCGGTGGTTTCTGTGAGATCTTGGAGTGAATTATCAAACCTGCAGATTATCTTAGGAACCCCCCTACCTTGCCATTGGTGTCAAAAATGAGGCTGGTCTTGTAGATGGCCTCCCTAACATTGTAAGTGCCTTGCACAAGCAGATATTCAATAAGTGTTTCCTTCATTGAATGAAGGAAAGGACAAAGGAATTGGTAGATACCCACAGAATAAGCTATACCAGTTACCTAAGGATAGTGGTTTCTCAAATGCAGCATGATAAAATTTTGAGACCAACTGGTACTCCCCTTCCAATCCCAGATTCAACATCTCTGTCACAACTACACACACTACACACACACACACACTCGTTATTCTTTCTCTGGTTTGACAGTGGCATGCGGGTACCCTACCTGGCCAGCTGTCCGTGGTCCTCACAGAAGTGATTGCTCCTCTCTTATTCTTTATAATTGAATTCTCCTCACTCTCCTTCATCATCTTTCTTTTCTGAGCCAAGGCTTCATGTTTGATATGGAAGAATTGCTGACCTTAATTGAAGTCACTAGCAAACTCCTGAACCGGGAGCTCCAGTGTGTGTTTCCTTCTATGAACACACAGTAGGTGCTCCTATGTCTCAGTTTTCAGAGGTGGTAAGATGGTGAGAGATTGAACCCTACTCTCCTATCGCTAAAGAAAAACTGAGGTCTTGGCTAAAAAGGGTTGAGGTCCAGGGATACCAAAACAGGGTGGTATAAACTTGGGGTTTCGGGGAAAAGAGGGCCTGTGAACTAACAGGGGACTGGGAGATAACTCCCACACTGAGGGAAATGAGCCAGTAGAAGCAAACTTATCTCTTATTGCGCGAGAATGAATGATTGTCTCCTGGGCCCAAACTCCATCAAAAATCTAGGCCTGGGCATGCTGGTTTCCTATGTGACTGAGGGACAGAATCAAGACTCTCTAATTTCAGAAATCAGATAGAGCAGGTATCATCTTCTTGGTGAAACGTGGTAAGTTTGAGAAAACTTACCTCATATAATATTTTCCCAAGACATGTGTAATAGAAAAGTATTTATCTTTGAGTAGTTTAAAAGCTCAAAACTGTCCAGAAAACAAGTTATTCTCCCTAGGGTGCCTTCTGCCCATATAATATCTCATATACTTGTACATCTGGCCTATCTTACCTTCTTCCCTGTGACCTTCTTCAGTCCAAAGAGAGGCCAGTCCCTCCTCTTTACTGTAGGGTCTTGATCCATCATTTGTTCTCTTTCCACCCTAATTTTTCAACCAATTCCTTTCTACTGGCTCTTTTTTCTCTGTCTGCAAGACTCCCCAATTAACCACACTTGAAGGCTGGGGATGCCATGTTGCATAACTCCACAAGGCACCACTGACACCCTAGTCTATGTAAATGGTGCCCCCTGGAGTTAAGCAGCTGCACATTACAGAATAAATGAACAATAATGATGGGGAAAAGGAGCATTTCCTCTGCTCACTAGGTGGCGCTCAGGCAGTTTTCAACTATGGGATGATCATATCTGTGCTTTATCGAATGTGGTTCGGAGTTTGACCACAATAATGTGGTGAGCTCACTACCACTTTCTTAGCCGAGTAAACCTTTATTACAAGGGTCTTGGTATTATAGGACTCAGATTCTAAAAGAAGCTTTGAGTTTGCCTATCCTCAGCTTAAAATATCTCCAGTGGAAGGAGTATAATTCCCACTTAAAGAGCTCAGTCAGCTGTTCAGTCATTTGTTCATGCTTCATTCAAAAAGCATTTATTGAGTACCTACTACATATCAGGCACCCTACTCCATGCTGACAATTCAGGTGCAGATAAAAAGAAAAAAGAAAAACATCTCTGCACTCATGGACCTTTTGGCCATTAATTAAAAATTCATGCAAATACCATTAAATTATAACAGTGGAAAGAACTGCAAATGAGAGGTACATGATGCTATGAGAACTTCTAACAGACCAAAACAGGAATTTCAAGGAAGGCTTACTTGAGAATAGGATGGTTGAGTTAACATCTGAAGGGAAGGTAAGCGTTGATTAGATAAAATGGAAGTGAAATGTCATAAGCAGAGACTAAAGCATGCGCAAGGGCCCTGTGGGGAGTTTGAGGAAATGAATGATGAACACCACTGGATCATCATTCTGGATCACTCGTGAGCAAGGAGGAGTGCTGAGTGAAATGAGGCTAGAGAGGTAGGGAGGGCCAGACCGCATAAGCCTTACAGACCATAATACAAATTTTGGTCTTTAGTCCAAGAATAATTGGAAGTCATTTCGGTCATAAGCAGAGAAATGACATGATCATATCTGTGCTTTAAAAGAATCACTTTGGATGCAATGTGGCTAATGTATTAGAGGGGCCTTAGAGATCTGGGAAACAAATTAGATTATTGGAGTATAGCAGGAGAGAGAAGCTGGTGGCTTGTATTGAGGTAGTTTTGGAAAGCTCTGATTATTAGAAATTCCTTCCTTATATGAAAGCAAAAGTGGCCTCAGCTCTTTCTTCTGGAACCACAAAGAACGAGTCAAGTGCACATCAACATGACAGTCCTTTAAGTGGATTAAGGAACACATTGTTTCACCTCTTCCACTCTATCCCATCTTGCCCTCATTGTTTAGTCCTCCTTTTGTCTTGTTTAAAAAACATGATTTTTTTAACAGATCCTCACATGGCCTGAGTATTAATTCCCTTTGCCATCCTCACTGCCCCTCTCAGAAGAGTCTCAGGTAGCCAGTAGAGACTAAATCTCTCAATGAACCAAAGCTTCTGGAGATTATGATGAACACAAAAGATAGGATTGCGATATTAAGTCCGGATTACAGTATGAAAACAAACAAGGAAGAGTTAAACCTACAACTTGACCCCTAGAAAATTATAAACTAACATCTGATTTCTCAATCAGGCTGATAATAATAGATATCAACATGTATTGAGACTACTCGAAACGTATTATGTGCATGAACTCATTAAGTCTTCACAACAACCATTGAGGTAAGTCCTAATATTATTCCCATTTTACAGATGAGAAAAATAAGGTACAAGAGACTAAAGTCACACAGTCAGTAAGCATCGGAGCCAGGACTCAAGCACCAATCTGACGTCACAGCCTGAGCTCTTAGCCACTACAGTATACTACCTTCAAGGGCAAGGAAAATTATCTTCAAATTTAGAAGGGAAAAACAAACACAATGAGAAGGAATTAAAGCCCCCTAAAAGAGAAAATAATCAGAGAGCTTCCAACTACTTGATTTAATTCTAATCTAAAGCCCAGATGGAAAGTATTTTAAGACACTGAAAGCACAGTCAGATATAAACCCCAAATAACAGTTGGTCATCTTTAAGAAATATTGGAAGATAACCAGAGATGCCCAACAAATTAAAAAGATAAATTTTCAAAGCAGAGAAAGGGTCAATTTTTGGAAATTGATGCACTTTGTATTTCTCTCCATCTTATTTCATTTCTGTCTTTGTATCTTTTATCATTGACCAGGTAGTGCCCAATGGCTTTAGAAAAGGCTTTGAAATTCTGGCTCTTTTAACAAATCATCTACTCGTTTATTCACAAATATTTATTGAATATCTGCTACATGCCACACAGACCGCTAGATGCTAAAGAGTCAAAATACTCGTATATTCCACCAGCAGTGTACAAGGCAACACTTGTCATTGTCTTTCTTTTTGACTATAGCCATCCTAATGAGTGTGAAGTGGTATCTCATTGTGGTTTTGATTTGCTTTCCCTGAATTTGTTGAGCATTTTGCATGTGTTAATTGGTTACTTGTATATGTTCTCTGGACAAATGTCTATTCATATTCTTTGCCCATTTTTAAACTGGGTCATCTATTGTTTTATTATTGAGTTGTAAGTGTTCTTCTTATATTCTACATACAAGTCCCTTATTAGATATATGATTTGCAAATATTTTCTCTCATTCTGTGGGTTGTCTTTTCACTTTCTTGATGGAGTTCTTTGCAGCACAAAAACTGCTAATTTGAAGTCCAATTGACGATGAGTTTTACGTAGAAGTGGTAGATGTCACTTCCTGGACCAGGCATGTAATTGCCAGTATGAGTCTTTAGAGCTCTCTTTAAAAGGTGACCAGAAATGCTTGAATTGATGGTGGTGCCATCAACTTGGGTCCCTGAGTGATTGCAGGGAGCAGAAGCCCGCTGCCAACCCATGAAAGATATCAGCCTGAGACAGAAGTAAATCTTGGTCATTTTAAGTCACTAAGATTGAGGATTATTTGTTACCACAGTATAACAAAGCCCATCATGAATAATACACATGCCTTCTATAACTTCATTAGTTGTCAGAATATTATCAAGTAAGAACTAAGACAGTTTTAAAAATGTATCAGTTTAAATAAAATGAGTTTACCATCTCAGTTCTATGAACTATTGAGCATTTTACATTTTACTCCATATTCAGTCAAGAATTTCAAATAGTCATTTCATAACATGGGAAAATTCTTTTGATATAGTAAACAAGGAAAAACGTTTTAAATTTAAAGACAAAGTGCTGGAATATTAACAATGGTTATGTCTCCCTGTCAGATTGGGTTTTTTTTTCTTCAGAACTTGTCTGTAGTTTTACATTTATTTTTACAATTTTATACTCAGAAAATATTATTTTATTTAAAACATATTTCCACCTTAGAAATGGCATTTACTTTTATTTATTATTAGAAAAAAATCTAGCATGAAAGCTATCTGCCATTCTATATATTTTTATGTCACCATCTAACAATGTTTATAGAAAATCATGACAAGAATTGCTACCCCATAATCAACAGAATATATTTTGTACCATATTTTTTAAGTGATTAGCCAAAAGAATGCAATTTTACATGCACTAAATATCAGTGCAATAGATTACATTATTTCATGGTTTTAATTTCTGGATTCAGGAGTTAGGTATTGTAATCACAAATACAGGTTTACACAAATGAGCCATAAACTAAATTATATAAAAGCCTAGATACTTCAAGATATAATATGGCTTTTATCTCAAGACGGTGGGGATATATATGTATTACCTCTCTTACCTCTCAAAATATTATGAATGCAAAGGGAATATGAATAAGTGAGGAATAACTCCACTGAACCAAAGGCAAACAGGACACATGCCATTGGTGAACCAGAACCATCAAGAAACATTTGGAAGACGCTGAGCAGATAGAATCAGATTGGAGGTGAACTCCATGAAACAGAGAAGTCCCAAAGCCAGTCGGAAGAGATGGCATTGTTCTCTTCCCTCATTCAAGGGAAGTGATGTGGAACATACTCTAGCCCAGATATATTATGACTCAACCTAAATCTTCAAAACATTAACTTGATTTCTGGAAGGGGAAGCAGGTGTATCTTGTTTTCACCTTGGCCCTCGGTGGTTCTACAAGTTGGGCAATATTTACATGTGGGAAATAACTTTGACTGTTTCTTTTCTTCCTCTGGACTAGGTCAAGCTTTTTCTGCAGGGTTTGTGTTTTCCAAACACTTTCACTCCCTGTGATCAGAAAGTGATTAGGTGACTAACTTGATTTAGCTCATTACAGAGGTGTTTCCTGGCCTGTACCAGCCATGTCTCTCCAAGATCTACTTTTCCTGTTTCATAAAGCAAAATTTGACCAATAAAATAACAGTGCAGACAAGTAAATACTGAGTCAGGAATTTTAAAATAGCAGGAATAATGCCCCTTTCCCCATCTTTTGTCCTCCCCAAATTACATACACAGTGTGGTTTTTGAGACAATGCCTCTTTAAGTACTCAGGAAAAGAAACTTTTTTTTTTTTTGAGGAACAGGAACTTTATTTTCATTTCTTAATTTTTTTAACATTGTGGAGACTTTCACTTTGAGGTAGCTGATCACATGTTGGGAAAGGAGTGTAGCTCAGAGTCCCCACTCCCTTAATTAGGGAACATCAAGTCTCCATCAGCTGCTGACAGTGGGGATCTTTCGTGCTAGAGAATCCCTGTGGTGAAGCTCCTGAGTGGTGGAATTCGCTTTTGAGGAGAGAGTGAGAGGCACAGATGTGTGTATGTTAAGAGTTGCTATGTCTTGGCCAAGGATGACCAGGAGGGCTGGTTAGCTGAGATTAATGTGACTTCAAAGCCTCCTTTGCCAAAAACGTGACCTGGTATATTATATTAGATGTCAGAAGGTGATGAGACAGAAAATATGGGCTGTAGCTCCTAGCTCTGCATCTAGCCCTACTGGCCGCAAAGCTTTCAATAAATCAGGGCTTGGAAGAATAGCAGGGTTCTGAGTTCACCTTTGTAGGTTTTATTTAGTGGTGACAATTTGTCCAAAGTGTAGTACTGATGAGGCTGAGAGTCTCCCAAAGGTACCAGTGAGTTAAACCTAGACCCACGGTCATGTGCTAGTCCACTGCAAATCCATGTTAAGATGTCAGAGGGCTTAATTTAGTGTCATCACTGCTGGATGGGAGGGAGAGTGGTATGATGGGAGGTCTGAATCACAGAATTTGAAGACTCGTTCTTACTAACTGTGGATTTGGGGCCTCAGGTTCTTTAGAAGGCTGGTCTAAATAATGACTGACATTTAACTTTTCTATCTCTGAAAGGCTAAACCCATGGGTTCCCCAGACAATGGAATATAATATGATCTTTATTCACTATTTAACCAATATTGATTATATGCCTTTTTTTTTTTTTTTTTTTTTTTTTTGATTACATGCCTTCTAAGCGCCAGACAATGTGTTGGGCTCTGGGGATTTGATGTCAACCAAAATAGGGTCTGAGCCCGCATTGAGTTTACAGTCTAATGTCACCAAAAGACACTGTCGACTTAAGAAATGTCCAAACCTGTAGGGAATTTTTATGAGTTTGTTTGAACCAAATGGATGACAATTGTCAGGAAGCAGAAATCTCAACAAATTGAGAAAACGCTCTGAAGAATGGCAGTTTGGCAGCTTATTTTATACATTAGAATCAAAGCAGGAGTTGTATGGAGGATTATATGAAATCCATTGGGAATAGATTAAGTTGGTGAGAGAAATCAAAGTGGGGAAATCTCTAGTGTGGGATAAAAGGTAAAATGGAAAGACACATACTTCTTTTACATTGGTGGGTGCAGGATTGTTAATAATTAACATTTACAGCACAGAGATGGTATTCGGGGAACAAGATAACAATGAGGGATTCTGTGGTCTGTGCTCTGGTGCTATGGTTGTGCCCTCAGGGTTCTGGAAAAGGAGATGACTCTGACATTTCAAAGGTATGTTATCTTCTATGCACAAAGACAACAGACAGGCTCACATACTGTAAAGACTGACCTTTGTCAACGAAGCTACAAGCCTGGGATGTGACTACCGGCCATGACCTGCTTTTAGTTAGAAATTTTTATGTTCAGACCATCCTATGTGGTGACTTTCAGTCTTTGAGTTTGTGAGGCCCGCCATTGTGGCCTCCCCGAGCTTGTCAGGTTTAATGTGTGGCCCCTTTTTCGTCAACACATGAATCAAATTTATCACCAAAACAAATATGAAAATTGCAATTTTGACAAGAAGAAGAATCATGTGGTGCCAAGGAACCCTATAATGGGGATGGGGTGGAATGACTTAGAAAAGTCATGGAATGCTTTCCTGAGGGAGTAGCACGTGACCTGTGACCCAAAGGATAAGCAGACGCTCACTAGGCAAAAACGACTTTAGCCAATTGTAAATAGAAGGACTAGCATGAGCAAAGGCCTGAGGTAGGAGGAGCAAAGGACATTTAAGAAACAGAAAGCCAATATAGTTGGAGTAGAGACAACAAAAAGGAGTACGGGACATGATGAAGGTGGAAAGGTAGACACGGACCAGACTATGTAAGACTGGCAGACCATCGTAAGAGGATTTGGCTTTGGAATAGGATGTGTATTTTGAAAAGGTAAATTTTGTTTCAGCACTAGAGAGGAATGAAGATGGATTCAGATAAAACAATTAGTAGTCGATGGTTTGGGCTAAGCAAGAGAAAATGATACTTTGAATGAGGGCGCTGCTTTGAAAATGGAAAAAAGTGAATGGATTCCAAAATATTTAAGAGGTTAAATAAACATGATTTGGGAAGGAATTGTGTAAAGAAGGCAAGAGGGAGGAAGAGATCAAAGATATGTTTCTAGCTTATACATCCAGTTAAATGGTAGTGCTATTCACAACGATAGGGAAAAACTATAATGGGGGTGGGAAAAGGAAACTATGAGGTAAAAAAGATATCAAGTAGGTAGATATCAAAGTAGGTAGTTGATATGTGGGTCTGGAGCTCAAAGAAGGATCTGGATTGGAGACATGAGTCATCTATATATAAATGGTAGCTGAAACTATATATGTGTAGATGAGATTGTTTAGAGAAGAGATTGAGAAGAAAGCCTATGACTAAGTCATGTGAATTCTAACTTTAAAGACTGGTTAGAGTTTGAGGAGTTTCCAAAGATGAGAGGAGGGATGAGAGAGAAAGGAGATAAGCCAGGAGGTGTGGTGTTGCCAAAACAATGGAATAAACTCTCAATGGTTTAGGAAAGAGGTCAAAACTCTCAAAGGTTGCTCAGAGTCAAGTAGGATGAGGACTGAAAATGTCCATTAGATTTATTTTTGTCCCATTAGACTTAATCACATGGAATTACTGATGACATCAGGAAATCCATTTTAGTGATATGATAGAGCTGGAAATAAAATAGAAAATAGTAGAAGAGTTTGAAAGTTTGAAGGGAACAGCAAATTTCTGAACTTGTAATTTTGGAGAGTTAAAGAGTGAGAGTTGGCTGGAGAAACATAGGACTGCTGGATAGTTTTGAGGGCTCATTTGCGATTGGAATTTGTAAATTTATAGTTAAAATTTGCCCTATTGAGCTGCATCTTACACAACTAGACTGAGAAACAATGGCTTGAACTGGAGGGGGGGTTGAGGGAGGAGGCAGAAGAAGGGGGGGAGAGAAAACTTTAAAATCTGCCCTATTGTGAGACTTCTCCCAACAATCGTCAGGTACCTGAAGGCCGGAAGATACCTGGGTTCTTCCAAGGTTGACATACATTGAAAAGATAGGAGAACCAGAGAGTTTGATCTATTGAAAAGGATGTTGTTGAAATGATGTACCATAAAATCTAATTTAGATAATAGAAGAAGAGAAGAAAGAAAACAGCTACTGGCTTGGAAAATCATTCATTAGTATAGGGTACATGGGTCCTGGTAAAATCAAAGAATCATTGAAGTGTAAATAGTTGAACAAGTAACATAGAAGGAGAGGAGGCTGTAATCAGAGAGTGAGAGATTTGAATTAATGACTTTGGAGGTGGCACAGCTGCAGCTGATGATCACATCCAGGATCCAAGGGTGTTTGGAACGAGGGCGGAAGTCACTAGAGATGAAAGACCTTGGGTTTGACTCCATCAAATCTCTTTCATTTGCAATTGATAGAAAACCCAAATCAAACTTTAAAAAAAGTAATGCAGAAACTTTGTTATTAAAAAAATTGAGAGATAGTTTAGCTTCAGGCACAGCTCTTATGATGCCATCAGATCTGGACTCTCCCTCTTTCAGCTCAGCTGTCCTCTGTATGGGCTCCGATCTCAGGTAAGCTCCCCTCTCGTGGTAGCAAAACAGCTGCCAGCAACTCCAGGCTTTCATCCTCACCAGTCCAATAAGAGCAGAAAAGAATAAGTATTTCTTCCCTAAGTAAGCCTAAGTCCTGGGCCTCATTCTGACTGGTCCAAATTTGGGTCACATTCCCATCTCTGAACCAATCACTGCAATCACAAGGACACATTGCTGTGGTAGGCCAGACCTGAGTTGTATATCCACTTGGAGGATGGTTCACCAAAGGACAAATGGGGTGTTGTGACTGGAAGAGTCAATGTATGCCAGCCAGCAAAAAAGACAGGTGTCTTTCTTCTACAGTGTTGAGCAGGTTGTTCATGAGGTTATTGAAGTTGGTAGCAGCGCTTAGGAATCCCACAAAATCAGTCTTTGATGCAAGAAGAGGCATTGGCCTGGCATCAGTGACTTCACGTGTAAAACAGAACTTGGAGTGTCAGTACAAGTACCTTTTGATAACTCTTCAGACTGAAAGATCTTTGAGGGCAAATGATATTTTATCCCTGGTACCTACCAATGGTCCTGATACTCAAAATATTCTTGTAAATAGATGGATGGACAGATGGGTGAATGGATGGATAGTAGATGAGAGATGATGAATGAATAAACAAATGAACCACTGAATTTGAAAATACCTTAGGGTTAGGCTCACAATATTTGATGGAAAGTATTCAACAAACAAATGCCTTTTTAAACTGTATATCTTCTGTTCAATTACGGCAAAAATGGAGCATTGTGAAAATAGCAGACTCAGAAGTCAAACAAACCTAGATTTGAATCCTGGCTCTGTGTAAACCTTGTGCAAATTATTTAGCTACCCTAAGTCTCAGGTTCCACATCTATAAAATTGAGCAACGTTAGGGTGCTACCTCAAGGGGGAATGGACTATGAAACAATCTCCCATACATAACATTCATTATTTTGATAAATTTATTACAGATGGGGCCTAACTCTCAGCCTGACAGAATAAACAAACAAACAAACAAACAAACAAAACTTCATTTCATTAGCACAGGGAGAGGGAAGCCATTTCTTAGATACAGGCTCACGTTAACCAAACTAGAAAGGCAGATAGATAAATCAGAATGCCAGCTTATTAATTTGCCATAAGAAATTATTTGGAGCACTCAAGTAGCTATCACATTTTATCCTCGAGTGCAACTATTTTTGGGGAGGAAAATCATAACTAAAAGATTGCTTGCAATCAGACAAGCTGAGCTGCATCTTGCATGTAAGCGATGGACCAGCCATTGGAAAACCCTCAAAAGAAGTGCTCACTGACAAGGTTTGTCTCTGTCTCCTACAATGAGTTTGTGCATCTTTGCTTTGTTCAATTATGTATTTATATTTTGGAGGGCATCTTATTGCCCTTGCTTGCAGTGCCTTGGGGAAAGGCTCACCCAGCCCCTACAATAGTAACGATAAAAAGAATGACACCTTTCTCAATTAGTGCCGCTTGCACCTCAGTGGCGAGGGTCTCTCTGGGCCTCAGACTCTGGGTTAGATGGCTTCACTCCCCAAGTCTATAGCCTGTGAAAGTCCTAAGCCCATTTACGATTTTGACAAATGCTTGTGTCTTGTGGTCTCCTCTTCCACCTGTTTCCTCGTGATCTCTGCTCAGCATTCTGTCAACCCAGGCACGAATAATCACAGCGGCTTCACTGACTTCCACCAAAATGAAAACCAAAAAATTCCTTGTACACAAACCATTCATGAGCAGACTTTTCTAAAGCACTGAGGAGGCAGGGAGAGGTCTCTGGAAGGATTCGGATCCACACAGGACATAGAAAGCTGTTTGAAATCCTTATCAGACATTCCCTGTCCTTCTGAAACCGCCCTGACCACCCTGACGCCCACGGTTACTGTCCTGGCCCTTCCCAACTATAGCCCCCCTCCTCCCCACATCTCTTTCCCTCTCTCACTCCCTTCTCCCTCCTCTGCTTTCTCTCCCACCCCTCCCTTCCAGAACGCCAGACAAGTTCCTCTCTTTGACTCAGAACAGACTTTCTACACCCTCTCTCTCCGGAGCTTCCTCCACAGCTGCAATCCAAGCCTGGGGATTTCACCTTCTAACTGATTTTGTTTCCCCACCCCAAACAAAGACTTTTCCTTTCTAAATTGAATTTTGGGGCCATCTCTTAAAACAATAAAAGAGTTTCCTACTTGATTATAAAGTGCCTGGGATATACATTCAATAAACAAACATCCATCCACTCCTTGCTTCTCTCCGTTTATGCAATACGTTGTTGATCAATAATAATTTCAAAATGACTAAGGTGTTTTTACTCTTCTCTACATTCCTATGTTGATTGAAAGGACACCCTCAAATAAAATTCCCCATAGTTACAGGCTTTCAAAGACTGGTGCCAAATACTGGCTCCCCAATTTACTAGTTATATGATCTTGTGCAAATTACTTAACCTCTCTGGCCTCAGTTTCTCCACCCATAAAATGAGATGTTATAGTAGCTTGTAGATTTCTTGGGAGGATTAAATTAATTTATGTAAAGTGCTTAGTACATAGTAAGAGCTCTGTAAATGTTAGTTGCTCCTTTAAAACTTTTTTTTTTTTTTTTAGTTTCTTTCTCCTTAACTAGCACGGCTTTATCAACGTAAAAGATGAGAAGGTTTAACTGTTGTACTTTAATAAAGCCAGCTTAGAGACAGAGACTAAAGCGGCAGGGTCAGGGTTTAACTTGGCTCAAGGGCTATGCCCTGCTGGTACCCTGCTAGCAGAGAGGATGGCCAGGCATTAACTTAGCTGGGACCTGCATTTAGAGATGGAGGAAGTAGTGAGGACATGATGAAAATATAATCCAAACCAGAGTAGTCTACACTGGGAGAGATACCGACTGCCCTGGGGCTAGTTAATTTCTGGGTCAGAGGATTCAGGTCCCAAGCCTGGAGGGTTCCAGGGTTGGCTAACAGCATGATGACCCACTTCCACTAGACCTGTCTTATGGCTTGTGTGAATCTCTCAGAGGCCCCTCAAATATTCCTGGTTTCACAAGAGGATGGGAAGCATTGAGATACCACGGACCCTCCCAGATAAGATAAAAGCTGCCCTCTAGAGGCTGCAGCCCTAAGAATAGACATACTGTTCAGGCTGTTGTTCTCAGGGCAGCATCTGATTGCCGAATACCACCTTTCCCCATAACCCACCCTTCCCTTGGAGCCTCGTCCCTCACAGGAACAGGCTGGTTGGACTGCTTTGCTGCAGCCTCTGGAAAAACAGGGTTAGGAATGGAGTGGGAGAGCCAGGCACGGGTTGAGTGAAACCAGCACCTCCCAAAGTGGGCCTTGGTGAGGGGGAGGAAGAAGGAAGTGAGGAAGCTTTGAGGGAATTGCCAGGTCAGCTAAAAAGGGCACAACTTGAAGAGGGAGACTAAGTGAGTCTTTCTCTTTGCAGAAGGCAGAGTTGTCTGGGCCTGGACACAGGGGGCTAAGCAGTGACATGGAGGGGTAGAGAAGATTATAGCTCACGTAAAAACTACCTAAAGGACACATATCTACAGAAAATCATTTAGAGTTTAGTTTCTACATCAAAAAGTACATTATCCATTTAGCTTTCTAAACTCTCCCTACAGACTTGAGTTTCCCCTGTGTGACGTTGGATTCTTGCCTATCTATGCTGCCATGGCTGACGTTGGGTTCTTGCCTATCTATGCTGCCATGGCTGTGTTAGGATTGAACAGACAGGGAGAGAAGTTGTATATTTTTTTAAAGATTTTATTGGGGAAGGGGGAACAGGACTTTATTGGGGAACAAGTTGCAATTCTAGGACTTTTTTCCAAGTCAAGTTGTTGTCCTTTCAGTCTTAGTTGTGGGGGGCACAGTTCAGCTCTAGGTCTAATTGCCGTTGCTAGTTGCAGGGGGTGCAGCCCACCATCCCTTGCGGGAGTCGAACCTGAAACCTTGTGGTTGAGAGGATGCACTCCAGCCAACTGAGCCATCCGGGAGCTCAGCGGCAGCTCAGCTCAAGGTGCCGTGTTCAATCTTAGTTGCAGGGGGTGCTGCCCACCATCCCTTGTGGGACTCGAGGAATTGAACTGGCAACCTTGTGGTTGAGAGCCCACTGGCCCATGTGGGAATCAAACCGGCAGCCTTCGGAGTTAGGAGCACGGAGCTCCAACCGCCTGAGCCACCGGGCCAGCCCAGAAGTTGTATATTTTGACTCCATCCCTGGGCATGAGCATTTTTGCCCCTGTACCACCATCACCCTGGTCCTCTTTGCAAAAGTGTGTACTTAAAGGAGGAAGCAAGGCAGCCTGGGAAGCAGAGGTCTTAGCCCAGCCCAAGGCAGTGAGCCCATGGGATGGAAGAAGAGCAACCTTGAAGAAGGAGAAAGGGTCCTGAGGACCATATTCAGGAGCAGATGACACTGACGACTCCATTCTTTCCGGTGGGATCTTCTGCCTGCCAGAGCCCAGTTCCATCATCTGGAGGGACGTCTACGGCTGGCAGAACCTCCCCTTCTTTTCCTTGGCCTTGGGGTTGGAGGCTGGGGCCCACACTGGGGCCCATGATGGCTCCGGGACAATACAGGTGCTTGAAGCAGGACTCTCCTCCACGAGGCCTACAGCTTAGAGGAAGGGCTGAGCCTAGCTGCTCTGAGGTTTTGTTTATTTAGGGTTTTTTGTTTGTTTTTTTAATTGTGGTAAGAACACTTAACATGAGAGCTTCCCTTTTAACAAATTTGTACAATACATTAGTGCTGACTACGGTACAATGTTGTACAGCAGATTTCTACAGCTTATTCATTTAGCTTAACTGACACTTCACGCTTTTAGATTAGCAATTCCCCATTTCCCCCTCGCCTACCCCAGCCCCTGACAACCACCATTTCACTCTTTGATTCTATGAGTGTGACTATTTTAGATACCTCATATAAGTCAAATCATGCCATATTTGTCTTTTTTTATAACTACCTTATTTCACTTAGCATAATTCCCTCGAAGTTCATCTATGTTGTCACAAATTGCAGGATATCCTTCTTTTTAAAGGCTGGATAGTATTCAATTATATGTATACACCACATTATTCATTCAACTGCCAATGGACATTTAAGTTGTTTCCTGAAAATAAACAAGTGGAACTACATCAAACTAAAAAGCTCCTACACAGCAAAGGAAACAATCAACAGAGTGAAAAGGTAACCTACAGAATGGGAGAAAATATTGCACACTATATGTCTGTTAAGGGATTAATCTCCAAAATATCTAAGGAACTCCTATAATTAAGTTGTAAAACAAAAGCAAAATTAATAGCCTGATTGAAAAATAGTCTAAGGACTTGAATAGACATTTCTCCAAAGAAGACATAAAAATGGCCAACAAGCATATGAAAAGATAGTCAACATCACTAATCCTCAGGGGAATGCAAATCAAAACACAATAACATATTACCTCACAGCTGTGAGAATGGCTATTCTCAAAAAAAATGAAAGAAAGAAGGAAGCGAGGGAGGGAGAAAAGGAGGGAGGGAGGGAGAGAAGGAAGGAAGAAGAAGGGAAGGAAGGGAGGGAGGAAGGAAAGGGAAGGGAAGAGGAAGAGAGAGAGAGAAGGAAGGAAGGGGAAGAGAAGGGAAGACAGAGAGAGACAGAGAGAGAGAGAGAGAGAGAGAGAGAGAGAGAGAGAGAGAGAGAGAGAAGGAAGGAAGGAAGAGGGAGGGAAGAAAGTAAGTGTTGGCGAGGATGTGAGAAGTTGGAACCCTTGTGCACTGTTGATAGGAATGCAAAATGTGCAGCTTCTATGAAAACAGTACAGAGGTTCTCCAAAAAATTAAAAGTAGAATTACCATATGACCCAGCATCCTACTGCTGGGTATTTATCCAAAAGAATTGAAATCAGGATCTCAAAGAGATATTAGCACTCCTGAGTTTTTACTTCTCTCAGTGTCTGTGCTACCCAGCACATACACGGGTCCCGGTTACTTTTACACCCAACAAATAAAACCTCACACACCAGCACTGATCCCAGGCAGAATCCTAGGCGCCCCACCCCTCGCCTAAACCTGCCTTCCAAGGACATCGGAATTTTGCTCCCTGCCTGGTGGAGTGTGTGTGTGTGTGTGTGTGTGTGTGTGTGTGTGTGTGTGAGAGAGAGAGAGAGAGAGAGAGAGAGAGAGAGAGAGAGAGAGAGAGAGAGAGAGAGAGAGAGAGAGCCTATGCAGTGACAGGAGCAGAGGAAGATGCCCAGGGGCCTGCGGGAGGTCCAGGCACGCCTGGCTGTGGGGAAATCTGCCGCTGGTCAGGCGGACGCGCTTGCCGAAGCAGCATGACGCGGCGGCCAGAGGGTGGGGACACAGGGGGCCAACACTCGCCTTGCTTGCGCTCTCCCGCTCCTGGCTGCCCTGGGCTGCCACCAGCCTTACTCCACCGGTGAGGGCGTGGGTGGGGGCGGGGGCGGAGTGCGCTCTTTTCTAGCTGGGGAGGAGTGGCCGGGGCCAGGGAGGTCGCTTGGCTGCTGGGCTGGCTGCTGTCACACGCGCCCAGCGCCCGGCTCCGCTAGCCCTTCTCCCGCGCGCACCCAGACACACAGCTCACACTCGTGCTCTGGGACTGAGCCCGGGCTCCCTGGAGCAGCGGCCAGCGAGTAAGCCCCTCCATCCTCCATCAGAGAGACCACATGGGCCCCGAGACCACCTGCCCGTGCAGGGGCCCCCTGCCTCGCCTCCACATGAGGACCTGGGTTGAGCCAATAGTGGCCTCCACCCAGGTGGCCGGCTCCCTCTTCGACGCGGGGCTCCTCCTGGTAGTAAAAGCGTCCTTCGGGCCTGGGGCCGGAAACTCCTCCAACCACAGCATCAGCCCGTCACCACGGGGGGCTCTGGAGGACCAACAGCAGAAAGCCATCTCCAATTTCTACATAATCTACAACCTCGTGGCAGGCTTGTCGCCCCTGCTGTCTGCCTACGGCCTGGCCTGGCTCAGTGACCGTTACCACCGCAAGATCTCCGTCTGCGTGGCCCTGCTGGGTATCCTGCTCTGCCGACTCGGGCTGCTGTTCAAGGTGCTGTGGGACTGGCCCGTGGAGGTCATGTACTGGGCCACGGCGCTGAACGGGCTGTGCGGCGGCTTCTCCGCGTACTGGTCAGGCGTTATAGCCCTGGGATCCCTCAGCTCCTCTGAAGGCCGCCGCTCCCTACGCCTCATCTTTATTGACCTGATCCTGGGCTTGGCGGGATTCTGCGGGAGCATGGTCTCCGGGCATCTCTTTAAGCAGTTATCTGGGCATTCTGGACAGGGCCTGGTGCTGACAGCCTGCAGCGTGAGCTGTGCCGCTTTTGCCCTTTTCTACAGCCTCGTGGTCCTGAAGGTACCGGAGTCGGTGGCCACGCCCAGCAAGACTCTCCCCACCATGGATACAGTGTCTGGCACGACTGGCACATATCGCACCCTGGACCCTGATCAGCCCGACAAGCAGAGTGTGGTGGGGCGCCCTCTATCTCCTGGGAAAGCAAAGCCCCAAAAAACCATTATTGCCCTGCTCTTTGCAGGTGCCATCATCTACGACCTGGCAGTGGTGGGCACAGTGGAAGTGATGCCCCTTTTTGTGCTCAGGGAGCCTCTCAGTTGGAACCAAGTGCAGGTGGGCTATGGTATGGCGGCAGGGTACATCATCTTCATCACCAGTTTTCTGGGCGTCCTGGTCTTCTCCCGCTGCTTCCAGGACACCAGCATGATCATGATTGGGATGGTCTCCTTTGGGTTGGGAGCCCTCCTCCTGGCTTTTGTGAAAGAGACATACATGTTCTACATTGGTGAGTCTGGCATTCTGGGGGAGGCAGGACAAGGACACTGTGGGTCCCGAGTCATAGAGCTGACACCCGGAATGCCGTGGTCTAGGTGTCCAAGCTCAGCACCAGGCATTAGACCTGCTACCTAGAAGGTTCAAGGGAGACAGGGTTATGAGCACTTGAGTTTATCTGTGTTGTGTTATGCTTTGTGTTATCTGTCTTTATCTGCATGCTTAGTGTTATCTGGTAGCCTATTAAAATGCTACCAGAGTGATGGCCATGGCCCCAGGAGGTCAAGGGAGGGGTGGTCAGTGGTGCCTGGAGCCAGTAGAAGAGGCATCAGGATGCGGTTGGGTTTCTTCTCCCCAATTTTAAAACATTAAGTAATCCAACTGAAAAAGTCCCTTAATTAAAATCATTTCAGGCCAACTAAGGGTTTTTTAAAACTGAATAAAAACTCTCCATAAATGCCTTCCCCAACCAATACAACAAATTCCCTCAAGGAAGGAGAATGAAGATTCCATGTGAGGACACAGCTCAGACAACCGCACGCAGAGAGCTCTAGACCAATGCTCCAAAGAGAACTTTCTATAATGAGAGAAGCGTTCTGTATCTGTTTGGTCCAATACAGAAGCCACTAGCCACGTGTGGCTATGGAGCACCTGAAATGTGGCTAGTGCAACTAAAGAACAGAGTTTTAAATTTTATTTCGTATTAATTAAAATAGCCACACTTGAGTGGCTAACGTATTAGAAAGAACTAGACGATTACTAGAAGCTGTCCCCTGGCTGAGGTCACACACCTCATAAAAGCATCCAACAAAATGGCAAGATTACCTTTGGCCAGCTCCCAGTTAAACAGGCCATATGCAAAGGCCAGAGTACACCTCTCCCCTTCCCTTCTCACCACCTCTAACCCCCCCTCCCTCACACACACACCACATCGGGATAATGAATGGAGCCTGAGGGACGGAGGGGTATGCGGCAGCTGTGCAAGTGGCACACATTTCTGGATGTAGTTTTCCAAAGCTCCTGGGACTGTCTCCCAGCAGTGTTCATGAATGGCAAGGGCAGACACCTCTCTCTTGGGAGGCAAGGAGAGGAGTTTCAAGTCACTTCAGTGATATCAGCTCCACTTCCCTAGAAACCAACTAACTGCCAATGAATACACTTTTCACCATCTATCATCATACCAACTGTGCCTTGTCACCTTTCAGATGGATCTACAGCTTCTATAGCTCCATCAGAGCTCAGGGACAGCGTGCCCCAGGGAAGGCACGAGTCTGCCAGCAGAGAAACCGTTTCTTCCAGGGAAAATCATGTAGGAGATTTGGGGAGAGGGGATTCTCAGTGAGACTTTTGCTTTATTCTAATTTACTCCTTGGCCAAGGTTATATGAGCTATAGTGAGGAGTGTTCTTGTGTGATTTCTTTCCAGCTCGAGTCATCATGCTGTTTGCTCTCATCCCTGTCACAACCATCCGGTCAGCAATGTCCAAACTCATAAAGGACTCCTCTTACGGTGAGTAAAAGGCATCTCTCTGAGGTTCTCTGCCTGGCTATTTTAGAGCTGTTCGGCTTGAGGCACAGGGGTCAGGCTTGCAGAGGCACACAAGAGAGTTCTAGAAGCAATCTCAAATACTCTAGGAACACACTGGTGTCCATCCAGTGAAAATGGGAAAGACTTAGAAAGTCGGTCACTGAAAAGCCACAGTAAAAGGAAGACACTGCCATCCACAGGTCGCAGGTAGATCCAACTGGATGGAGGCAGGAGTCTTGGTGAAATGAGCCAGGGAAGGGCGAGGGGTCTCCCGAGAGCTCCCCAGAGTCTCAACTAGCTGGGAACATAGAAGGGACAGCAGTACATCTTGGTAACCTCTGTTCCTCCCACAGGAAAGGTGTTTGTCGTCCTGCAGCTGTCCCTGACAGTGACGTGGGTGGTGACATCTACACTGTATAACGAGCTCTATCAGCTCACCATGGAAAAGTTCGTCGGGACCTGCTTTGCTCTCTCCTCCTTCCTCTCCTTCGTGGCCATCATCCCAATTGGGTAAGACAGGAACAGTGTCTGCTGTTTGGGCTGGGCCCTAGGGCTTACGTAGGTCAAGGACAGTTGGACCATCTCCAGTTGTCTCCAAATAATACCATAAAGCATTATTTATTTTCAGTGGGTTCTCAGTAGGTTCTGTCACAAAGAAAATGTCCCATTGTTACCCCCAAACTAATCATTTGGGAATTCCCAAAGTCATAAGTAATGAACAGAGGGCCCCAACCAGCTGGCTCACTTCCTGGCAGTTTTGTAATACAATTTATTTATAGGAACCTCATCTACTTCCTTGTAATGAGAGGCTGTGATTTGAAATCCTCTTAAACTTTTCCGACTTCTTTTGTTTAGCTTCCTTTCGGTGAGTCATCCCACCTCACTTCCAAGTACTTGTTCTCTTTAGTACCCTCTGAGGGCTTGGTACCTGGCAGCCTCTGTGCTCAGTGCCCCTGAAATCTCACGGCTACTGGACTGAGTGAGCTCTCCGTAGGACTTGGGCAATTCCCTTGATGACTTTGGGGGAATTTACAAATTCTCATTTGTAAAACGAACACTCGAGTCTGGGAATAAACAGGCAAGAGAAAAGCTGGAAAAGCAAGGGAGAGGCACTCCAGTCCCACGGCTAGAGCACCAACCTAGGTTATCACCAAACTGGACCACATGGAATAGTTTGGTCTTTGACCAGCCCTGTCCAATGAAAATACAGAGCGAGCCACACGTGCAAGCCATATATGTGATTTAAAAATTTCTAGTAGTCACATTTAAAAATGATAAAAGTAACAAATGTGTGCCACTTGCACAGCTGCCACATACCCCTGTGAAATTAATTATAGCAACATTTTATTTAACCCACTATATCCAAACTACCATTTTAACATGTAGTCAATTTACAAAATTAATCAATGAGATTTTCTTTTTTTTTTTTTCTTTACTGAGTCTTTGAAGTCTGGTATGGATTTTATGCTAACAGCACTTCTCCATTTGGACCAGTCACATTTCAAGTGTTTGGTAGCCAGTGTGACTAGTAGCTACATATTAGGCAGCACAGCTTGGACCGACCATTTAGGTCCTTTTACCACCTCCCCTTAAAGTGAGGTTCTCTCATGCTTGTATCAATCCCACCAGAGGAAAAAGGAATACAATAAATCCTTCCACAAAAAGGTGCAAGGGATTTGATATAGACTTGCATTTTAAAGGGACCTACCCAGGAGCACATGAGAGCTGTACATATCTGTAATGGTGGTATCATAGGCAGCAGAGTAGTAAATAATTAAAGTCAGCTGAAAGAAGTGGGCAGTGGATGCTGGTAAGGCCCTTTCTTGAATTCTCACATCACATCACAATACAGGCCACTGCTCGCCTAGAAAATTGGGCCTTCTGAGACAGGAACCATTAGTCATTAAGGCTGTTTGCTTTATTTCACAGTTAAGAAGCTATGAAGAGCAAACAGCTTAGAGAATTTGTGCAAACAGCAGCCATGACCACTAGTGTCCTCATGGCCCAGTTCTCATTTTCTCAAGGTGTAGGATGGAACCAGACCTGTTCTCAAACTCCCCAGCCCTTAGGCCTTTTCGTGTGCTGGGTTTCATGTGAGCCCTGGCTGAATGGGTGGGGCTTAGCTAGACCTCGCATGCAATGCAAATTTCTCAGGAGCCCCAGCTCTTGTCCAAGAGAGTAATGTGTCCCTTTGAAGTGATCCAGTCCTATTTGATTGGCAGTTGGTTGCAATAGTCTCTTTAACCTAAACAAATAAACAAAAGCCATAAAAAAAAAAAGGAAGAAAGAAAACAAGTCTGACTAGTAGTCCATGTGTGTCAAAGCTAGAGATAGAAACTGACAAATGAAAGCAATGAGAAAGAAAATACAATAGCTGGCTCCTTTTTAGTTTCATTGCTTCATGTGTGTGCTAAGTAGGATGTCTTGCCTTTGTTAAGAGACTTTAGGGCACATGAAGCAGCTGTGCTGCCCTTGACATTTCACCCCAATGCACTTGTCATGTGCACTTGGACACAGTCATACATCCTGTGCACAAAATCTTGATTAGGCCGTGCATGGTCATCATGATCTTATATCACAGAAGCAGGGGTAGAATCTTGAACCAATTAAGTAAATAATTGAGTGCTTATATGAAGGAGGTGCTTCAGTAGTTGCTAATTGTTTCCCTCTTTTGTAGACATTTAGCAACAGAGAGACCCATGTGCAAAATCGCTTCCTTTGCTCACTGTACACTCGAATCACTTGGACAGATTTAAAAATTACTGATGTTGGAATCCCATCCCCAGAGATTCTGATTCCATTGATCTGGGGTGCAGCCTGGGCACAGGAATTTTTAAAAGCCCTCCAGGTTATTCGAATGTAGATTGAGAAACTCTGGTGTAAAGGGAATGTTTCCATTGCCTTTCCCTTTCACGAAGTCACTAAATAAATGAGATCCTGAAAAATTCTTACAGCTAGAAGATGCCAAGGCTCCACCATTAATAACTAAGTAAGATCAACAGGAAAGACCAGTAGAACTCCCTGACTGCAGAAAGAAAAGCTACATTCCAAAAACATAAACATCTAGCAAGTCATGCCAGAGCAGGGGAGCAGAGGCGGCCATGGAGGGCAGGATGCTGGGAGGAGAGGTCCCACAGCTGCTAACAGCCTATTTGTAAGACGGGACTTTAGTCCCAGCACTTCCTGGGACCAAAGCGAGCTGATTTCACGTTACTATGAGGACCTGCCCTCTCCTGCTTGCTCTTCTTTATATGCAACGGGGAGATGCTGAGGAAATAAATGTCTGCCTCTGCCTATCTGCCGCACACTCACCACCCAACACGCACGTGCTCAGCTTCATAAACAGAAGCCATCAGAGTGGAATGGCCTCCTCTTCCCCTCTGTTCATTTGCACCCATCCTATTCTTCCCCTTCCCTCCTCCTTTTTTTAAATGAAAATAATTGCAAACACTTAAACAGTCCTTAATATGTGCAAGGCACTACTTTAAATAGTTTATACATTTTAACTGATCTTCTTAAACAGTCCTCTGAGGTAATTCCTGTTATTATCCCCATTTTGCAGATGAGGAAACGACTCTAAAACTCTAAGGTATTACATGACTTGCCAAAGGTTACACAGCTAATTATGGCAGAGACAGGATTTGAACCCAGGCAGCCTTTCTTATCCACTACATGACATCGCTTCTTAGAAAAGTCACTGGGTATCTGGGTGCCACCTCTCCCATCTCCTTAGAAAGCTCACTGCACTAATTAGCTGCTCTCTCCTGAATTCTTCCTACCAGCACTGACACAATCTACCACCCTCCTTGCCACTCCCTGCCCTACCGCCTCGCCCACCCCACCCTGCCTGCTCCTCTTTATAGCCGAGTTCTCCAAAGGCTGGTGTGCACATGTTGTCTCACATCCTCATCTTCCATTCACTTTTCAACCCACTACGGTCTGATGTCCCTGCTCAACTCCACCCCTGCACTCAGACTAAGGAAGATAGGACTTCTTCAAAGCTGAATCCAGTGGACTCACTGCAGTCCTCACCTCACATGGTTTCTCAATGGCCCCCAACACTGTGCGTCATTCTTTCTTTGGGGGGCACTTGTCACCATACTTGGCTTTCTCAACACCTCCCTGTCCCAGTTTTTCTCCTACCTCTATGATCACTTCTTCTCCACAAGCCTCCAAATGGAAGACTTCTTTGGGGCTCTGCTCTGGGTTGTCTTCTCACTTCATATTCTCTGAGTAATCCAAAGGACTTTCAAAACTTCAAATTATCATTTCAATTTCCAAAATTGGGTTCTTAATGTCCTCCTATGTCTGCTCTCCCACCAGTCTTTCCCATCTCATTAAGTAGCACCACGACTCACCCAGGGTAGAAATCATAAAATCACCAATGTCCTCCTTCTTCTTCCTCCCCCACCTCCAATCCATTAGGCCTCATTGATTCTACCTGCAAAATATGCCTCAAATTCATCCTTTTCTTTTTATCTTTTTGCTACCACGCCTAATCCAAAGCACTTGGATGATTAGGTTAGCCTCTGAGCCATTCTCCCCATTATCTACTCTTGTTCCTCTCCCATCTTCTCTGCACCAGGTGGCCAGAGCAATTTCCTTGAAGGGTAAATCAGATCACATCATGTCCTGCTCAAAGTTCTGCACTTGGCTTTCTCTGCTCTTAGGATAAAACCCAAACATCTTACCATGGACCACAAGGTCCTGCATAATCTAGTCTTGCAAACCTCGCTGGCCTCCTGTTCCTGTCACTAATCACCCTCCCCACTCTGCTTCAGCCCCAGTAGCCTCCCCTCATGCTCTTCTCCTTCTTCACCCACATGTCTTTCTTAACCCAATTCATTGTGGTCTTAACCACCATTTTCACAAAGAAAATTTGAGAGAATCTCCTTCTCAATCTAAATGAGATCCTTCCATTATAGGCTCCCCACGCTTCCTATACTTTTTCTTCATAGAATGACAGTTGCTTATTTAGCGATTGTTTCATGGGCTTGCCCACTAGACTGCAGGCTCTTTGCAGGGACCATGACTGGCTCACCACAGTATCCTGTGCGTCCAGCAGAGCCTGGCATGAAAGAAATACTCAGAAAGCACTTGCTTAATGAATGAATGATCTGTCAGAAGGGTGTGGCACCTACTAAGCAGCACAGCTGACCACCCACATCCCAGGGCTGCCTATTGGCTGACCTTGAAGTGAGGGGCTGGCCATCACCATGGTGCTGGGCTATAGTGGTCCATAGCAGGGTTCAGCTGTGGAGTCAGGGCTGCAACCAGGGTTCCCATGGTCCTGGGCCGGCTGCCTCCAAAGTCTTTGCTCTCCTCTTGTTAGTTTTGCAATACAACGAGTTGTGTTTTAAGTACAGTAAGTGCTCCTCCCTGTAGTACCCTGGGGCTCATGAAAGGTGGGAAATCAGAGTGTTTGGAAGTTTCCACAAACATTTCCCTTAGAAGTTTTGGGTTTCAGCTCATACCCCATGCAGCAGCTCCAGGTATTGTGTATCCATCAGGAAGAGCTTAGAACCCGAGAACCTGAGGAACCTTAGAACCTGAGCGCTCAAACAGATGAGAAAACAGAGAGCTCCAGAGGTTGAAGGACCTACCAAAAGTCACACAGATCCAAGACTTCAACTCAGAGCTCCTAATTCCTATAATTCATTCACCTACAAATATTTTTAAACCATGTAACGATTTATGGAAGAAATAAAGGGGCTCTGGAAAGGCAGAAAATGAGCAGCTAATTGTGTTTGGGATTAGCCAATCTTGAGATACACGCGGGAGTTGATCCTTAGGCAGAAGAAAGATGGAAAGAGATTCCAGGAAAAGGAAAATGTAGGTGCATAGGGCTCATGTTACATGACTGGAATGAGCCTGGGATGAGAGAAACTCCCTTGGCCTATCTCTCTCCACTCAGCACAGCATTCTAATGCCCTAAGGGAGAGAGCCTCTCAGTCTATTAGTGATAGAAGTGGCTAGAGCACAGCTTGCCCTGTTCCAGCTCTTCTCTTGTAATTCTCTCTTATCAATTCTTACAGCATTGTGGCCTATAAACAAGACTCATGGTTGAAATGTGCAGACATCACAGAGAAATGAAAGCGCTGACCTGCAGGAGCTGAAAACACCAGCAATGGCCAGGCCCCTCTGAAGACAAAGGAAGGGACCAGGAACTGATGACCAAAGCGACCCACTGCCCAAGAAACCCGAGTTCCAGCCAGTCAGCCTCAGAATGACCTTCTCTGGCTCAGGCATCTCTGGTGGGTGGGGAAAAGCATTTTCCTGGTGATGGAAGAAATTTCTCAGCTTTCAGATGTCCGTTAGGCAGAGGTTAGGTTCTGCAGGCAGTAGAGTGTGAACTTTCAGGTTTACATGCAAGCTGCATGCACAGCCATACCTGATACTGTAAAGGGCGTCAGACAACAGATACCTTTCTTCCAGAAATTGTCTTGTGGACTCCAAAGTATGGCTAAATAGTCACCTGGCTGCGGCGCTCGGAGTCCCATGTGAGAACTCAAACCAAGGCACGCATTTTCAACAACATGAGGAGAATGTGGAAGGGATGTAAAACCTGCCTGCTGTGAACATCAGTCAATACTTTTTAAATAAAAATAAAACCTTGGGAAAAAAGCTGGCTTTCTTCCTGAGTCCCTGGTAGCTGTGAACAGTCAGAAGGGACTTAGAGCTCAGGCTCTTTCTTGGCTTCAGGGTAGTTTTGTTGTCACTGTTTCTGTTTTTAAGAAGCAAATATCAAAAGACTTTTTCTTTAATGAAATATTCAATTGAATACTTTCAGTCAACTATACCTCCCAAAGTGAGTGGTGTTGATGGGCAAAAAGAGAGGAAATATGCTAAGACCCATTTTATTTTGAGGTATTTTTACTGCCTATTTTACATACATACATAAAACTAGCAGACTCACCTCCTAGTAAAATCAACATTCATAGTATGTGTGTGACTCATTCTTTCCCAGGTAAGATTCCCTCTATAACGACAGACATGGCATTTTATCCTGGAGTAAAATTCATTCACAATGAAATAGTTTTGCTAATGTTAATGTTTTGCTAATAGTTTTGCTAATAGTTTTATAATGTTAGTATAATAGCAACTATACTAATAAGAATTTAATCAATCCAATACTAACATTGAGTTATGCTTTTGATTATTATATAAAATGAGTCCAGGAGTTTGCCATAACTAATTTGACTTTTACAAGACTACTATGTAATATTACACTAACTTTATTCCCATTTTACAAATGAATAAACTAGAGACTAAAAAAAACAAAAACAAACAAACAAACAAACAAAAAAACTCAAAGCTAGAGAATGCATTTAAATCTCAGAGCATTTGGGCTCAGAAGGTCTGTATCTCTGATTCCCTTGCAGGACACGAACAAAAGTTTATTGGCACATATACTTAGGTCCCAGCACCATGCTAGGTGCTGCGGTATAGCGAGGAGATGACTGCTTCTGCCCTAAAAGAGCGTGTTGTCGAGTGGGTGGAGCAGACAGAACAGCAGGCACTGATGTGTCCTATAATCAATGCTAATATAAGGGAGCATATAATCCAGATTTAGGAGAGAGGGAGGGCTTCTCAGAAGTGGCATATGATTAAGACTGAAAGGATAAGGAGTTACCAAGGCCAGAAGTTGGACATTTCAGGCAGACGGAACAACATTTGGGAAGGCGCAGGGGTGAGAATTTCAGAAGATAAAGGAATTCAGTGTGAGGGGAGCAAACAGGGAGGGTGAGAGGGAGAGATACCAGGAGGATGGAACTGAGAGATGAGACTGGGGCGGTCAGGAGGAACGATGTAATACTGAGCCTTTAGAAAAATTTCTCTCTAGAGGAATGGGGGTAGCTATTGAAAGGTTTTAAGCAGGAATATGGAATGCTTACCTCCGTATCTTAGATAGAGCACTCTGGCAGCACTGAGGATAAACTGGTAGAGGAAGGAGCAAGCCTTGCAGAAAGGAGACAAGAGACCCCTCCAGTAACCCAGGTGAAGGATGATGGAGGACTGACATTGGGTAAGAAGCTATGAGGATGGAGAAAAGTAGGTGCACTTGGAGTAATGTTTGGAAGCTAGAGGTCATCAGCAACTGGTGATGGATGGACTGGAGAGGTTAAGTTGATGGAGGCAAGAATGACTCAGATTTGGGTTTCAGGCAATCAGGAAGAAGGTAGAGCCCCTCACTCAGACAAGTAACAGAAATGCAGAAGGTGCCATGGGGAAGATAAGTTCAAGGCCATGCTCTTATCGAAACTCTCACCAGTATGTTCATTTCTCTTGACTCCTTGCCTCCCACCCCAGTTCCTGACCAGTTTCCCAGCCTGAATGAATCTAATCATTGGCCTCTTCTTTCCTGCTCTTGAAAAGCTTGCTCTCAACATCTAGAAAAATATCCTTATTTGTCCTCATTGACCCTGCCATAAACTTGTGGGTTTTAACCTTTAAGTTGGGCTCTCAAAGCCCTAGTACTGGCTGCTTTTCAATCCCACCTGTCACTAGGGTAGCAGTTTCAAACATTTTTTACTCTCCAAGGTCACCACTTCTTCTAACAGATGTTCTAACCTAGGGGTTCTCCAAGTGTGGTTTCTGGACCAGTGAACCTGTTAGAAATGCAAATTCTTGGGCCCCAGAAGAATCAAACTCTAGGGGTGGGACCCAACAGCTGGGGTTTTCACAAGCCCTCATGCTTAAGAACCACTGTTCTAATCTATGGTCCTGGCTTTTTCTCCTTAAAATCTTTCCCTGAGCCCCCCTCCTCCTTTTCCTGCATCCTGAATTCTTGAGGCCCCAAAAGCCATGTCCTTGGTTCTCTTCCCATGTAATCTAGTTTACTCCCGTGGACTCTAGAACTCTTTCCAACAATATAGTTCAACACCTCCACGTGGATTTCCTCAAACATAAATCCAAACCAAATTCTTCTTCTCCCACTGCACACTGCACCATCTAAACTCATTCCATCTTTTATATTTTTCTCCTGATTGATTTTCCAACTCTCAGGCTAGAAGTCTCCAAGTCTTTTCTGACTCCCCTTCACCACAGAAATCTCTTAAATCCATCTTCCTATTGCTTCTTGCCACTTTTGCAATCTATTCCCATCTATTCTCCAGGCCTTTAGTCTGAGTACAATCCCCCAGCATACTATCTCCATTATCTTCTTAAAAATAAAACAATTAAAAAAAGGTATATCCTGCTTTTTAATTTTCAATGGCAAAGCATACAGGAAGGATTGTTATGGGAATAACCTTAACATTTAAGTTGGCCATATTTAAACTAGTAATAGAAAGAGTCTTCCCATAAGGGCTATCATATAATAATGAGTGCCCGACACACGCTTGGGTGCTTTGTATAATTATTGCTAGTCCTATCAGCAAGCCTTCAGGGAAGGCATGTTTTCATTTCAAAGATCATAAGACTAGAGTTCAGAGAGCTATGACTTGCCTAACGTCACATAGTAAGTGAAAGGCTCTTTTTTGTTTGTTTGTTTATACTTTGAAAAAGCTTTAACGTATAGTCGTCATACAATAAGCTGCATATATTTAAAATGTACATTTTGTTGTTTTGACATATGTATATACCAGTGAAGCTATCACCACAAATAAGATGATAACTATACCCTTTTCCTCCAGAAGTTTTCCTCATGCCACTTTTTAATCCTTTCTAATGCTTATTCCTATCCCCTCCCTTGCCTGACACTCCCTATCTAACCCTAGAAAACCACTAATCTGCTTCTGTCATTATAAATTCAGACCTGATTTATTATATGTATGAAATTATACATGCACATATTTTTAGGACTAAGTGTCTACTTTTTAAATTTTTTATTGCTAGACTTTACTGTTTAGAACAGTTTTAGATTTACAGAGAAATTAAGCAACAGAAGAGAGAGTTCCCCTATATCCTCTGCATAGTTTGCCCTATTAATATCTTAATATGGTATATTTGTTACAATTAGTGAAGTAATATTGATACATTATTAACTAACACACATAGTTTATTCATATCTCCTTAGTTTTTTTTAGTTTATTTTTTATCAGTTTCAGGTGTACAAAGTAACGTAATAGTTAGACATTTAAACCCCTCATAAAGTGATAACCCATCCCCAAGCTACTACCCCTCTGACAACTTATATAGTTGTTACAATACCACTATCTTCCCTATGTTGTACTCCACATCCTGTGACTATATATACCTATATACTTAGTGATAGTTGACATTCAATATTATTCTACTTCAGCTTCAGGTGTAAAGCACATTGGACACAGTCTATGAAGTGATCCACCTGATAAGTCCAGTGTCCATCTGGCACCTTACATGATCCTTACAACGTTGATTATATTCCCCATACTGTATTAACAACCAATTTGTATTTCTTAATGCCTTCACCTTTTTCACCCTGCCCCTAACCCCATTCCCTTCTATCACCCTGATAGATCTAACATATATCTGGCACCGTATCTAGTTATTATAATACAATATTATTGATTATATTCCTTATGCTATACCCTACATTCTCATGACTACTGTGTAACAACAAATTTGTACTTCTTAATCCTTTCCCTTTTCACCCATTCTTAAACCCCTCCCATCTTAAAGGGGTCCCTTTATGATTCCTTGTAATACTGGTTTGGTAGTGATGAACTCCTTCAGCTTTTTCTTGTCTGGGTAACTCATCTGTCCTTCAATTCTAAATGATAGCTTTGCTGGGTAGAATAACCTTGGTTGTATGTCATTGCTTTTCATCACTTGGAATATTTCTTGCCACTCCCTTCTCGCCTGCAAAGTCTCTGTTGAGAAATCAGCCTCCAGTCTTATGGGGGCTCCCTTCTAGGTAACTAATTGCTTTTCTCTTGCTGCTTTTAAGATTCTCTTTGTCTTTAACTTTTGGCATTTTAATTATGATGTGTCTTGGTGTTGGCCTCTTTGGGTTTATCTTGTTTGGGACTCTCTGTGCTTTCTAGGCTTATATGTCTAGTTCCTTTACCAGGTTAGGGAAGTTTCCTGCCACCATTTCTTCAAATAGGTTTTCAATTCCTTGCTCTCTCTTCTCCTTCTGGTACCTCCTATAATGCGAATGTTGGTACGCTTGATATTGTCCCGGAGGCCCATTAAACTCTCAATTTTGGGGATTCTTTTTTCTTTTTGCTGTTCTGGTTGAGTGTTTTCTGCTACCTTGTCTTTTACATCACTGGTTGGATCCTCTGCTTCATCTAATCTACTGTTGATTCCCTGTAATATATTCTTCATTTCCGTTACTGTACCCTTTATTTCTGACTGGTTCTTTTTCATGGTTTTCATCTCCATTTTTATGCTTCCTATCTCTCTGTTGAAGTTCTCCCTGAGCTCATTGAGAATTCGTACAACCAGTGTTTAGAACGCTGCGTCTGATAGATTGCTTGTCTCCATTTCATTTAGTTCTCTTTCTGGAGCTTTGTTTTGTTCTTTTATTTGGGACATGTTTCTTTGTCTCCCAATTTTGGCTGCCTCCCTGTGTTTGTTTCTGTGTATTAAGTAGGGCTGCTATGTCTTCGGTCTTAGTAGAATAGCCTTATGTAGTAGGTGTGCTGTGGGGTTCAGTGGCACAGTCTTTCTGGCCACCTGAGCCATGCGCTCCAGGTGTTTCCCTTGTGTGGGTTGTATGTGCCCTGTTCTTGTAGTTGAGCCTTGTTAATAATTGCACATCAATGCGAGGGACTGACCCTTGGGCTCACTGGTTGTGAGGACTGGCCTTGACTACAATGGAGGAGTTGTGGTGCAGGCGCTGAACCTACAGGGCAGGATCTGCCTCAGCAGGACTCTGGGGCCTGCGCAATCTGCCCCTTGGTTGTATTGCACTTGGAGGTGGCTACTAATGCTCCAGCTTGTTTTGAAGCTAGCCAGACCCAGGACCACCTTAGAGGGGATCCACTGTAGGTCAAGTTCAGCCACAGCCCATGCCCCACCCGGGGCCACCCAGCAAGAGCCACAAATATGCAGAAGCACCTTGAGAGGCCAAGTTGCAAACCAAGGCTGGTTGCCTCTAATGCCAGCTTAGGGCTAGCTCAGCCAGAGGTACAGGACACGCTCAAGTCAGATGCTGCTTGTCTGGGTTCCATGAACCTTTGAGCGACCATAGGAAAGTCTGCAGCTTGAGCCAAGGCAGGCAGTCTGCACGAAAAAGCCACTGGAATCGGCCTGGGTATACCGAAAGTTGGGCAGGGTGGGGTCTTGAATTGCCAGGGTGTGGTGAACCAACAAAAGAGACTCAGATATGGTGGCTATCTGCATCTGCACGCAGGGAATGGGAAGGGCTCAGCAAAGAAACAATGGCCTCCACCATCTCCCCCATCCAGGAGAAAGCCTCCTCTCCAGCCCCCGTCCCAAGCCAGACAACTCAGTTCCCCACCATATGTCCCTTTCCAGCTGTTGCCCAGCGCTGGAGCTCAGAGCGTGATTCCAATGGTGGGTAAGTCTGTGCACAGTCCCTTTAAGAGGAGCGCCTGGGAGTGCAGCCGCCCTCAGTCTCACTCAGTCACAAGCTCTGCTGGTTTTCACAACCAGAAATTGTGGGGACTTCTTTCCCCAGCACTGGAACCTTGCGCTGGAGTGGAGCTCAGACCTCTCTCTTCTTTGGGAGGTGAGGGGACCTCCATAGCCGAAATATCCCTCCCAATCTTTAATGGTCACATATGGGTGTAGGACCAGCCCGTCCACATCTCTGCCCTTTCTATCAGACTGGAGGTGGTTTCTTCTGCACATCCTTAGTTGAAAGGCTTCAGTTGAGCTTGATTTTAGGCGATTCTCGATAATGGTTGTTTTGTAGGTTAGTTGTAATTTTGATGTGGTTGTGAGAGAAGGTAAGCACAGCATTTACCTACTGCGCCATCTTGCTTGTCTCCTTAGTTTTTACTGATGTCTTTTTTCCTTTCCAGGATTCCATCCAGGATACCACCTAACATTGATGTTATGTCTCCCTGGGCTCCTCTTGGTTATGACAGTTTATCAGACTTTCCTCATTTTTGATGATCTTGACAGTCCTGAGGAGTCTGGTAAGGCATTTTGGTAGGATGCTCCACCATTAGCATTTCATGTTTTACTCATGATTAGACTGGGTCTGTGGGTTTGGGGGAGGAAAATCATAGCAGTAAAGTGCCATATTCGTCATCAAGAATATGTACTGTCAACATGACTTACCTGTTGATGTTGACCTTGATCACCTGGCTGAAGTAGTATTTGTCAGGTTTCTCTACGGCACAGTTACTTTTCTTTTTTTCCTCTTTCCATACTGTACTCTTTGGAAGAAAGTCACTCTGTGCAGCCCACATTAAAGGAGTGTAGGGAGAGTAGGGAGGTATGCCCTTCCTCCTTTATGGTGGAGTATCTACATAACTTATTTGGAATTGTCCTGCATGGGAGATTTACGGAAAGGCTGAGTCTTGATCCAAATATCTTCCTTTTATCCCACCTTGCTGCCTCATTTTATATGACTACAGATTTATATTGATGATGTCTATTATCAGTAAGCCAAGTTTAACACCAGTTTAAGTCCATTTCAGTACCTTGACATCATTAAGCAAGCTTAACAGAGAGCATACTGGTCTCTAATTTGCAACACACTGCAACACTCTAATGACCTACAGACATTTTTGCTTTACATAACATTATAGCAATCAAAAACAAATGAGGAAATGACTGGTTCTGACCCAGAATATGATGTGTTTTGCTATGGGATGGAGTAGGAAGAAATCCTTCATGTAATTTCCTGGGCTGGCTGCCAGCCTGCCTGCCAATCACGGTTACAGATATGGTTATGTACAGACACTAGGTAGTTTCTTCATTTCCCCAAACTGATGCCAACTTATAGATGTAGGAGCTGGTAAATTGAAGATAAGTTTATAAAGACGTGAAGACGAATAAAAATAGTTCAATTATATTTTTTTCCTGTTGCTCTGTGTATCCTGATTCTAGCAGGCAAACTTAGAGAGAGAGAGACAGAGAAAGAGAGACAGAGAGAAGAGGCATGCATGTTTTCCTCTCTAATAAAGGGGTACAAATGAGAACAGGACTCAAGGTAAAGAAAGCATCTTTTATAGGTTTATTGGTCCATTACTTTAAGTTAATTGAGGTAAAGAAAACTTTTTAAATTTACAAGCTAACAGTTTATCAAGCAATACAAATTCTTTTGTTTACCTCAAAATGTAATACTAATCCCATAGTAAACAACAGACAGAATTTTTTATACACAGATATATGAAAAAAAAAAGTGGACAAAAACCTTGTGCCAGCATCAAAACTGCAACAAACACTCCTTTTTTTTCTTTTTTCTTTTTACAGTCTCTGGGTTCTATAACAAGAAAAAAAATGGTGCCATCCTTTTTAAAACTTGGTAGCTTCATGAAACAAAGACTTTGATCTGTAAATAAATCACTTTCTCATCTACACACATTCTCGAGCACATTTTGTTTTTTCACAGCTTTTGATTTGGCTTAATGGCAGCATGGAGAGAAGAGAACACATTTACACAGAGGACTTTATCAATACCTCAGCAGGTTTTTATTCTTTTAAAATTTTAAATGTAAAGAATGATTTCTAAAAATAAGAAATACAGTCCATAATTTGGACATGATCTAAGCAAAAGTTTTTCTCTCTTTTTCAACAGTTAAAATACAAGTTAGAAAGTCTGCTGGCAGTTTATTTCATGGGAATATATCAGGTGTACATCATTTCTCAATGCATTCCCAACGCACAGACACCAAGGGAGCAGGTACACAGAAGTACAACGGACAGGGCATCTACTGGACAGGACCCAAACCTCAGAGGTGTCCAGGTGAACGGTGCTGACTGTTGAGAGCTGCTGGTTTGTTATTTGATGACGGCCCAGCTGACACAGGCATCATTTTAGCATACTGATTCACATTGTTGCTTGCAATCTACTTTCCTCTCCTCATTTCCACACTTGAGGAAAAAGCAATCCCCCTTTCTCCTTTCTAGTATCATTGGTGGCTGGAAGGTTGGTCTGTGACTGTGAACCGGCCTGTCAAACAGGGGTGTTGATAGGTGTTATCTGCTTTCACCTTGCCTGCAGGGAGCCCAGAATCACATGGTAAGAGGGTGACAATGCTGAGGGAGGTGCATGTGCAATACTCAATCACTGGTTTTAATAGTAAAAGCTCTGTTAAAACGTACTAAATTATGTGAGTCAACACAGTACGTTTTATGTTTTTGGCATTTCAACCTGAGGAGAATTTCTTTCTGAAACACACTGCTCTGAAGCCCCCACAGGATCTCTTAAAAAGCTGTTCTGCAGAATCAGGGTAAACCTTTCATATTGTCACAATCTATAGAGTTCTTTGTATCTACGTGATTTGTCAATGCTGATATCATATCTCCTCTACAATCAAAAGTGTGCCAAAAGGCACTAAATTAATCTTTCACGCTTTGAAACAAAAAAAGGTTTTGTGGTCCCTGTGTTTCCTTACATTATCAAAAATATCATTTGGCAATAGCAATACTTAAGCTTTTTCCTCCCAAAAGGCAGCCTTAATTATGAACCTCACTTTCTTGCTTGTTTAAGGGAACTGAGGACTTGCAGGGCTAGACCTCTAGTATTCAAGCGGAACAACTGATTACATTTCGAAAACCTCTTTTTATCCAGAATCTAGAAAACACTAGTTGAAGAGTAAGGCATTAAAATAGATGTTGACAAATTCTCACAAAGCAGAGTTAGGATTTTAACATTCTGTGCCATTTTTAAAGGTCCAGACTCATGGATTTTCAAGTGCTAAATACACAGAATGTTTATATATGAGACAAATACCTTACTGGTTTGTTATTTTTTCCAAGCACTTACTTACAGGCTATCTATAAGAGTAAAAACCACCTGGATAACATATTTTTCTGCCATCATAGAAGGGATTAGACAGCCATACCCAGAAAGCATTGCAAACCCATCCGATTAAGAAAAAACAGTCAAACCCCCTGAGATACAGCCTCTCCCCACCTTTTCTAAAGCAGTCAGCCCTGATGCTCTGATCTGTGCAACTATGGGGAGGCCAGACATCTCTCAAATAAAAAGCTAAACACCTACTGAATGGGTTGATTCAAAATCGGGTCTATTTTATTCAGTGAATTAAAAAAAACAACACAAGGAATGAGACAACTCCATCACACCCAGCTCAATGTGTAAGTCTGGCCCAGGGGATGACATTTTCCTCAAATTTACTGATAAATGCCACATGCCATCAGAATAGAGAAAACATAAGCAGTGAGAGGACATGTCCAATCTGTCGCCATCTGGAGGACTTTTGTGAGAGGCAAACCCACGTTGCCAACACCATTTTTAAAATGGGGATGGCCAAAGCAGTGTTATCCCAATCTTATAATTAGATTACCCAGAGTCCACAGCCCTTTAAAGTAGGCATCTGGGAAGATGGGGTCGAGAATTGGGGTGCCCTGCCCTGACAACAAGCAGTGCTCCTTCTGAGCGGAAGCACCCTGTGAGGCAGCCAGAACCCAGATCTAACTCATCCCAGACCCAAACACGTGAGGCCAACACAGACCTAGGAGGTTGCTCTGGACCTTGCTCTCCATCTTCTCTCACAGGTCAGGATAGAATGTAGAGAATGGCTACCCTATAATCCGATGAATGGCATCAAAACAGAACCAGGTGCCCGCGATTTCAATGCTATCACTGGCAGGGCTAAGTCACACAAACTCCGGGTGTTTCTCGGGCTGACACCGTCCTAAGACAGAAACTCCACTTGCAGACTGCCACATGCCCAGCACGCCCTCCTCTGAAGCAGAACTTCCTGTCATTCCATCACAAAAGGCGGCCTCACTAGAAATGAGCAGCAGGTACGCCTTAGTTTCCTCATGAGAAAACACGTTCAATTTAACCACATTGAACAAACTCCAGGTGTGGCTGAAATTTGGCATGAAGGCAAACTTATGTTACATTCACCACAATCCCCTGTGTTGTGCTGGGTTTTGTGATTTCAGCTAAAGAAAGGTGTCCGGTCAGTTCAAGGAGCAGCACTGTGAAATACGAGCCAACCACCTCCATAATTGCACTTACCTGAGTTCACCAGGAGTCATTATTAAGTCTTATTAAAGGAGAAATTCCAACCCCAAACCTGGTTGTATAAGGCGTTCCCTCCTCCATTAGGAGGAGTGGTTGCCTGCTTTGAGCCGAGTAGCCTAGAATCTTCTTACAGATCCATCACATGATAAGGAAGAGCAGTGTCCCTATCTGCTACAAATCACAACTGCCCTCTTCAACATTATGTGCTCTCTAAAATCGGCTCAGTTTCTAGGAATTCTCTCTGCTGCCTTACTTAGCCTGTATTTTTAATCTGGGTAAATGAAACCTTTCACTTCCCAGGCTCAGAGGCAGCTGACAGGGATGACTTTCCATTCCACTGCCATGTGCTCACGCCTCAACATCTGTCCAGGTCTGTCTGCCTGAGGTAAGGCGCATCTGCAAGCAAAAACCTCCTGGAAAATAAATACAAGACGGGAGTTGGTGATCTGAGCGCCGCGACTTTGTGGAGCCAAGAAGGCTGGGGTGACGAAGCCTGCACGAGGCCGTCTTTGGCACAGAAGTCTCTGGTTACACTTCTCACAGGGAATCACCTTTGTGCTGATGGAGATGAAGAGGCGAATGCTCGGGGCTGCTGACCCTCAGGGGCCCAAACGAGGCGTGGGAGTGGGAAGGGCTGGAGAGCCTCCTTCTCCGCCTACTGCCCCTTTCCTTCTGGTCCAGGCTCCTCACCTCATCAGATGCCAGCCTAGACCATTTCTCCAAGGAAGTCTGTAACGTGCCCCAGTTTTCTCTGCTCTGTTATCAATGGCATGTAGGAGGACAATCTACCTTGTGGGAGGACAGTCTACCTTTTTCCAGTTCCCTCCGCTGTCTTAAAGCACAGGAACATCACATGGAGACCAAACAAATAGAGAAAGACGAAATCCCAAGATGGCCCGAATCCCTTCAGAGCCAGTCTTCTGCCTCCAATAACGTAAGGTAATGACTATAGACCTCACTCCCTTCCCCATATATCCCAGCGAAGAACCTGATGATTTTTTGAAGGGCTGCCTTCTTTCGCAACTAATCCTTACACAGGAATGTAGCAACCAGCAGCAGACTAGACTCTAGTCTTGCAACTCCTTCCATAGTTCTTTCCAAGTACGCGTTACACTGGGCAACATTTTTAAAGTACATATTCCACAAAGCAAGGCTTCACACATTCCCAAAGATGCGCATTTGTTGCTGGGTCAGTCTAGTATCTTCTGTCAAATACAAATAGAGGGCCATCAACCCAATATTAGATATACACCCTGATTCCACCAACGAGCTGTCACGTTGGACCCGGGCATCTATACCCACCCCAACATGATGGTTTAGAGGTAGAATGAAACACGGAATCACCACTCAGGGTAGATGGACTGTTCTGACCCTTCTATTTCAATGAATCATTTCTAATTGTACCAACCTGAAAATTCACATCAAAGGATTTTACACTGGCACGAATGGGGTCTAAGAATGCAGGCAAGTACCAATGGATATAAAAATTATAACTTAAACTGTGACTTTTTCAAACACGATGAAACAGAACCATCCAACTGTGCCATCCAACTGCTGCCCCAGCAGCGTCACAGCTGTGGCTGACCAAGGTCAACTGTACCGTTAGAAGTGGAGTGAACTGATTTCCACGTGCTGCACGCTGACTGGTGTTTGCAGACGAACTTCCACATGCAGCCGTGTCTCAGCACAGCTACTTCATTAAAGAAAAAAATAACACCGCTTATTTGAGACTCAGATTTATAATTTTACAGGGAGGAGTCACAGACAAAAGAACACAAACGTGTCATACGTAGCTTCATTTCAGAAGAAGAAAATGAGTTGAAAGATAGATCCTTTTTTTTTTTTTTTTGTCTGCTTGTTTTGTGTTCATATGAAAAGTAGACCTGGCAATGGTTTGAAATAAAGATTTTTAGATGCGGCCAGCAGTCCCCAGGAATTTGGCTGCAAATTGAGTCCTTAGCTTAACTAGAAGCAAAGAGTTCACTGTTGCACTTGTCATCTTGGAGGCTCGACCAGAGGCTGACTTTTCTTCCTGACCAGGAAATATTAAGGGTTAAAGCACTTCATGTAGGACGTGCACACGGAGTTTGCAAAATCTCGACTATGTCCTAACAACATGCCAGCCTCTCACCACAAAGTTGCTTAAACATTCAGTGGACACCACAGGAAACATTTAACTAGGAATTTGGGGTGAGGTAAAGGCAACTGCATAAAGCAGACGTGGGAGGCGGGGCTTGATATCTACCCCATGATCTCAACTACTGGGGAGCTACTCTGACTTCAAGACAACAGATATCCCCTCACACTACTCTGATGACATTTAATGAGCCAAAGAAAAACGCTGAAGAACTTCACAGAATAAAATGCACCTTTTTTTCATTTTACACAAAAACAGTTTCTAATCTACTACTGCATTCTAGTGTCAGAAACAAGTTCAGGGAGCACTGTCCCCTCAGCTCCCCGAGACATCGCATAAGGACAAGGACGCTGGCTTGCCACTCTAGCACGGACGCTTTTAGACAACGGTCTTATACGAACCAGAAACCATAAAACAGGTGTCAATCATCACAAGCAGGCAGCGCGCCACACTCGCAGCTACAGGCGCCTGTACATTAAGGACTTCCCACGGAGGTGACAACACCTCTTTCTAGGCTGAGACAAGCCAATGCCCACAGAGGTCAGTTCCAGAACCGCCATGTATCCACGGAAAGCAAGACCTGCCTTGTAGTCATGCCTTTCTCATGTCCCTGAAAAGCAGGACCCGGGTTCTCTTCCACAACAGGCAACTCCGCTGTCCCAAAACAGGAAACTGTAATGAGATGTCAGAATGTCACCTGAAGGTTGTCTCGTCCCTCAATTTCAAATCTTCGTAGTGTTCCATTTCCTAGGTTCCTTCACAACACGGAGGTATGCTTTTTTTGCTGAGAGATGATTATAGCCTTACAGACTCCACCAGGGAATAAATACTAATTGAAAACAAATGTCAGACAAAGGAAGGTGGAGAAGGGAAAGAAATACAGGAGAAGAGATGTTTCTGTGGTTTTCTCAGTGCTGTCTCGCTGGCACTGCAGGGACATTCCGGTATGGGGCGCCATGCCCTGTGTAGGTAGAAGAGTCCGTCCCAGGAAGGAAGTTACTTGGCCTCTTGTTTTTCCTGCAGTAGTGGAATGATCGACTCCCACGCCATGAGGCACTGAAACAACAACATACGCACACAGTATCAGCACCGATTAGTTCCGCTCTCATCTACCTTTTACTGTCAATCCTGCTCGGTCAACTGTGTCTAATGACACCTACACGTATTACCCACAGTTGTTAGAAACGAGGGAGGTAACAGGTGCTGGTTTTGACTATGTTTTGACTATATCTCTCCCATCTCTACCAAAGACAGGAGAGTCTCCACAAGGCCTAGACGTCCACGCAGCTCATGTCCAATGAGTGGAAATGGATTCACTGAAATTTTTCCACTGAAAGAAAAAGCAGAACAGAGACCAGGCTGCAAAGCCTTGATGAGGCCCCAGGTTCTCAGCTAGGAGGGAGACCTGGCTCCAGGTAGGGGTGGAGCCCGCATAAGGATGTAGGTCATATTGGAATGAGCCAGCCACCGGACTCTGGGGGGTGGAAAACCCGCTCTTCCTCACCTACCTTAGATTCACTCGTGTGGGCTACTCCTGGATCTCGCAAAAGGGAAAATGATGGAGGGATCTCTATATTTACTGAGTTTCATTATGTGCAAACACTGGTACGTATTTTGCATTCACTATCACCAGTTCTCACAAGTCTATGAAGTAGAATTATTATTATTATATTTATCACCCACTCACTTCATAGATGGGGAAAATGAAACCCAGAGAGGTTAAATAAGTTGCCCAAGACAACACAGCTTGTAAGTGGCAGAGCTCATGCTTCCAAAAACAACTGTTCTGTCCTCTACACCAATCCCTTTTCATTGCAGATCCTTGCGTAGGACCAAGAAACTTAGATGACTCTGGTACTCTCCCCTAAGAGCACCCTGCTTAGCAGAAATGACTACTTGTGAGCAGTCTTTGGCAAAATGGGAAAGACAGAGGAATCACACAAGGCCTTTCTTAGTAGCAGTGCAGGGGTGAAGCAAGACTTTGTCCTGAGTCATTTCAGAAGAGTTCTGAGGAGGAGGGAGGCGAGGCATCCTTAGGTCAAGCCAGGGAGAAGAGTGGTGAAATTGCTCTCTGCTTCCCTTCTTTGGTGACTCTGAGGTTGGAGAAGAAGCTAGACTCCCACCCTCCCTTACATAAGGAAGGCTGGGGAGCTTCAAGGAGTTTGCTTTCAGTGAGAGCCCCAGGGTAGGGTCCATGGCATTCTGGGTCTGGCTCTCTCCCTAGGCCATATTGGATCCAGAAGGGTCCTTCTATGTCAGTGATGGGGAACCAAGGCCACATCAGCTTTCTTTTTGGTCCTCAAATGCTCAAGATTTTTCCTACCTTAAGACCCTTGCATAATGTTGTTTCCTTCGCCTAGAATACTTATTCCTCAAGTCTTTGTCTCTGAGACTCAGATTAAATGTTATTTCCTCAATTGGCCTTTCCTGCGCAAGCCATTTGCCCCCTTCCATCCGTAATTATGCCCACTAGTATTTTCTCCTAGTTTCCTGTTCTTTACCTCACTATGAAGTGGTGGAATTCTTGGATTAACGGGTATCCTCCAGTAGACTGAGGGCTCCTTGATGGCAGGAGTTCTGCTGTTTTGTTCATTAATGTGTACCCATGCCTTGCACACAGCAAGTACACAGAAAGCAGTTGTCAAATGTACGTAGGAGCCAAGGCAAGGCCCCAAGACAATGATCCTGTTTGTGGTGTATGGGAACTCATGAAAAAAACTGTTTTTAATAGTTTTCCTTTGTAATCCGATGTACATTTTTTTAAGTATTTAAAAGCAATATTTTAAAGTCTATTTTTATAAAAAACAGTCAATATTGAATGTCAATTGTAATTAAAAAATTTTTAAAGGGTGGAAAAGGTAAAGGAGAATAAGAGATTAAAATTTCCAGGCATAAAACAAATAAGTCATGGGGATGCAATGTACAGCACAGAGAACCTAGTCAATACTATTGTGATAGCATGGTGCAGTGTCAGATGGTTGCTGGACTTATGGTGGTCACTTCTTTAGGAGTATAAATGTTGAATAACTATGGTGTATCCCTGATACTAATATAATATTATATGTTAGCCACATTTTAATAAAAGTCTTTAAAAAAATTATTTTGATAAGGGGTCTATAGGGCTTTGTCAGATGACCAAAGTGATCCATGACTACATACAGTGATCCATGGCTACATACCCATGTATGTAGAACCACAACAGGTGATTACTTTAAGCTGTAACCCCAAAGCCTCCATTAAAGTAACCCCAAAACCTCGATAACTGAGGGCATCCCTGCAATGAAGGCCTGATTGACTCTGGGAAGCAGTGAGCTGCCAGGACCAAAGGGCACAGACATCAGCAGTGAATGAAAGTGAAACCCCTGTGGGCACCTGGGAAATCTCTGCTCCCAAGCTCAACACCACATCTAGCACAGCGGGCCAAAGACATGCAGGGGCTACTAAGAATAAGTACATAACGTAAGGGAAGGAGCTGGGCCTGGCAGGATCCCTGCTCCTGGATTTCTGACAGGCCCTTCCGAAAGGCTCTGGCTACTGGAAATGCTTTCTTAATGAGAGGGCTGTGGCCTTGTGAGCATGCTCATTACCTTCTCGTAATATTGGATATTCTTGTCAGCCATTCCCATGAGCAGCTGCCGGAAGTCCTGCCTCTTGTTGTTCTGCCACCTCTCCATGTCGGCTTTCAGATCAGCATTGAAACATTCCATCCGATCCTGACATTTCTCAACATCTGCTGGCACCTGGAAGGAGGACGCGTAAGTGGGCGCTCTGTATGTGTAACTGGTTTCTCATGACTCAAGCTCCCCTGCTCACACATTTGTGAAGGGCCAAACTACTATATTAAAATGCCACAAACACACTCTCTCCTCTGGAGGCATTTGTTTGAAGGCAGAGCCTAGGGTTTTCAGGTCTAAGAAGGAATTCTGAAAAAGGCTATATTGACCCAGAGCTTCAAACCCTCCCAAACAAAACAGAGGCTCATGGGGGGAAAACACCCCAACCCATTTACAAACAGGAAGACGAAACACTGCAATTTAGTCATATATCTTTGCTTCTTCTTTTATGTTTTACTGTCCATACATAAAAATGTGTATAAGTTTTGCAAATATCCAACAGTATTTGGTATTACCCTGCTAGTCTCCTGTTTCCCATAACGAAACTAGAAAAGAAGGTTTTTCCTATGTCATATGAACTATTCCATCACTTGAACTATTCCATCACTTGTGAAGTTTGATAATGCCCATCCTCATTAATCAGAGAATTAATTGCACTAAGAAGACTATTTGCTGGCTTCCTCCTCTGAACCCCACATTACAAATAAACTGGAAACTTGTCCATGCACTCCAAGATAGCAGGTCATCAAAAATGAAAAGTTAAAGTTAGGTAATTCTTTGGAAAGAAGAGGAAAATTATTTATGCGTGGCAAAAGAATCTGAAATACAAAGAAGAAAAATATAACAGGCTATTTCAAGTTTTTCTTAAAGAAGTTCGTAAGATTTTCTCAAAATGGAACTATGTCACCTGAATTTCACAACTTTCACTTTGCTTTGATGAGTTTCAGCCATCCTAAACAGCTAGAGAGAGCATTCAATATTATGAGAAGGTAATGGGATATGATTAGCCAGGTTACCAAAGCATAAAGCTACCTTCTCTCCTAACTCAAGAGCTATACTGGGCCCTGATGGTGGCCATGGGATCAACATACCCAAAGTTGGGTCAAACACCCACCTGTCAAATGCTTCCCAACCACAAATGAGGCCTTGTACACTTTGTGTGCTGTGAACCCCAATGTCTCCAAGCTGTGGATCACCTTCAGGGTCAATCTCTACCAACCAGGGAAGTTTTATACTCAGCCCTTATGGGCAAGGAGCTGACCCAGAAACATCAATAATGGTGAGGCCAGGCCTGAGGGAGCCGGACACCTTCATGGCTTCCAAAAGTGCTGAGGGCACTTAGCCATCTGCCACCAGACCATTTGGAGGTGGCTACAGTACACAGAAACAAGGCAAGTGAAGCAGCCTGGGTGAGGGGATTCAAATGTGCCTGGTCTGGGAACTGAACTTGGGTGAGACAAGGATGAGTTAGAGAGAAAGATATAGCGACGCATCCTGGGCAACTTAAAAAGAAGGAACTTCTTTCAAGAGGGGGAAAAGAAGCCTTCTCCAAAGCACTTAAGTTTCTGGAATTAAAAAAAAAAGACTTGACTTTTTCTTCTGATGCCATGACTGAAGTCAGTTTTGCCTTTCTCTGCTGAATCACCCATTACTGCTAGTCACCTTAGGGGAAACTGAAACAAACAAGAGTGCCCTGGTTTTGCTGCACCCGAGCCATTCCCCTACAAATGTCTAGTGAACCAGCCTCAACGAACACCCAGGGAGCCAGCGTCTCTGGCTAGGCCTCGCCTCCCTGGAGGCACAGTCCAGTTTCCTTATTCCTCTCCTGGGCACCACTCATTTTAGCATCTGGGTGACAGACAGTGCCTGGCAATACCTTCCGGTTTGCTTAACAAAATTACTTCAGCAAAGAGGAAAAAGGAACACTCTGAAAAGAGAATTTGTCGGGGCACACAGAGAAGAGGGAGGCTGGGCTGCCTGATTCAATGGAGTTCTTAGGTAGGAAAGATGCCTGGGTCTGTTCTGTGGATGGGAACTCTGGCTGACCCACAAAAATTAAGAGTCAGAACTATAGCTCTGGATTTTATGATAGCCTGAGCCTCGCTTTGGGAGACTTTTGGCTTATCATTTTCACAACACACCCACGCTTGGTAGTGAGGAATACGAAAGTTCTTAGGTCTCAACAGGCCAACTTGTCTCCAATTGCCTACGATCCACTTGGGAAGAAAACAAACCTGCCTGGACAGTACGTGAGGTGTTACGAGTGCTTTCACTTCGCTCTTGAGCCCATGATGAGCGTACTGAGGTGGAACTGGAGAGTGAGTCCCGCTGCGATGAAGGATCAGGCTTCCTTCAAGAAATACCACTGAGTTGATTCTTCAAAGATGACAGAAGTGGGGCATGTGATGATGTGAGAGAGGGCACTCTAGAGTGACAGTACATTCAAGTGACGGATGTGAGAAAATACCTAGATCCACCTCAGGAATAGCTCACAGGCCATAGTTCCACAAAGGCAAAGCGAGAGAACTCCATCTGGCAAGACCGCTGTGGGTAGAAGATAAGAAGCCTGGGACTCTTCCTGAAGGGCAGGTTTTCTGAGGTCCATTTAACTCATGCCCCCTTTTGGAAAATAAAAAGGCTTCGTGCTTCCTCTAACTATATAGACAATTATGGAGCCAGACTTCCAGAGTTTGAATATCACCTTTACACTTACTAGATGGGTGACTTTGGGCCTCGCTATGCCTCAGCTTCTTTTTCTAGATAATACTATCCCACCTGACAAGGTTGTTATGAGATTAAATGAGATAGAATGGATAAAACACTTGGTGCCTGGCATATATTAAACACTCAACAAATATTTGCTAGTTCTGATCAGTATCAATATTACAAAAGATAATCTATCAGTTGCATAGTTCCTCAGGTAAGAATATTTTATTGAACTTTATTCCATGTCTTAAAAAAAAGAGGTTACTTTTGTCATTTTCCAAATATAAACTATTATAACATAATTAAATGTTATTTCAAACTTCATGCTCCTCTTCACCCATACAACACCACCCAAGGTTTCACCAGAGATCAGAGATGAGTCAACACCAAACTATGCTGCCGTGAGATCACTCTCTGCACCCTGGAACCAGGGCAGTGACTATAACACCAAAAGGGAGAGGATAGATTAGATCAACCTGATGGAGACAGAACTGACAGATTTGGCAACCAACTGCACGAGCTATGATACAGAAAGTCAGAGAAGAGCCTGACATCTCTAGTCTGGATGAGTAGGGTGGCAATAGTCTACGTAAGGCTCAGGGACCCACCCTCCACAAGAGTGTGCTAAAACAACTCAACAACAACAAAACAAACAACCTGATTTCAAAATGAGCAAAGGACTTGCATAGCCATTTCTTCAAAGAAGACATACAAATGGCCAACAAACACGTGAAAAGATGCTCCATAGTACTAATCATTAGGGAAATGCAAATCAAAACCACAATGAGATATCACCTCACACCCATTAGAATGGCTGTTATAATAAACAAACAAACAAACAAATAAACAAATAACAGAAAATAAGAAGTGTTGGTGTGGATGTGAAAAACTTGGAACCCACATACACTATTGGTAGAAATGTAAAGTGGTACAGCCACTGTGGAAAACAGAATGATTGTTCTTCAAAAAATATAATTTCCATGTGATTCAACAATTCCACTTATGGGTAAATACCCAAAATAATTGAAACCAGGGTCTCAAAGATATATTTGTACACTCATGTTCACAGCAGCATTATTCACAATAGTCAAAAGGTGGAAGCAACTCAAGTACCTGTTCCAGGTGAATGGATAAACAAAATGTGGTATATACATACAATGGAATATTATTCAGCCTTAAGAAGGAAGGAAATTTTGACACATGCTACAGCATGGATGAATCTTGAGGATATTATGCTCAGGGAAATCAGCCAGTCACAAAAAGATAAATATTGACTGATTCCACTTATATAAGTTACTTGACACTACTGAACTACAACAAAAAATGGTTAAGGTGATACATTTTATGTTATGTGTATTTTGACATGATTAAATTTTTTTTAATATATGGGGGAATAAAAAAGGAGGTTGAGGAGCAGAGGGTCAAAGGGTAGAACTCGTGGAGAAGCCTACATTTATAGGGTTAATAAAGGAATCAGCAAAAGTCACTAAGAAAGATGGGCACAGAAACAAGAAGTGCATCAGAGAGAGAAGAGCCATAGAAGTACAGGGATGGAGGGGGTTTGAAGATGGATGAGGGGGGAGGGCTTAAAAAGAAGAGAATAAGGGCTTAAAAAGAAGAGAATAGGGGCTTAAAAAGAAGAGAATAAGAGGAATTGGGATGAGCTATCTGAAATGACCAGCTACTGAAGTTGCCCAACTTTATGAAAAGGAGGGCTGCTGGTATCAGACACCCAGGATCGCATTTTTTTCACTTTTGTTTCTTTTTCAAAGATATTTTTGCGACAATTAGTTAACCGAACAGAAAGAAACATCCCACATTCCTTAGCTCAATGTTTTCATATTTTAACTGAGGTATTGTTCGAGTTATGTTATCTTGTGTGTGAAGGATGTTGAGATGGCAATATTCAATGCTAATGGTTGGGTGTTGCTTATCACAAGACACCAGGAAGAAAAAAAAAATCACCAAATAAGGCCTCAAAAGACAACTCCTAAATAGAGAACAAGGCTGCATTTTTCACATCAGTTTCCCTATTTCTCATGAGAATATCCATTACAGAATATGGGTTTGTTGGAGTGATGGGAGAAGGCTTATATGGGATGAGATTAAGCATTTTTGTGTTGGGAAGCAGGGTGGCAGTGCAAAGTCACTCAGCATTCATTTAAAAATGTATTATTGAGCTCTTTCCTTGTACTAGGCATTTCTAGGCCCTACAATATAAATCCCTAAGTGTCCTTCTTGGAGCTAGGCTGGAGACGTCACATTATTTGTACCCAGGATGACAATAGGTTTAAAAAGTCCCAATGATTATATAAGGCAGACATGATCCCAAAACTTGTGGGGAGAGGGAGCTCTTGACTGCTATGGGACAATGACATAAGCAATTCAAGATGGTAGTCTTCTCAGCCATATGCTGCTGGGTGAAAGGTGGGGCAGAGAGCAGCATGGATCCCCTAGCTCTCTGGGAAGCCAGAGTCCTAGGTCGCTCATTTCCAGCTTCAAGCAACCTGGTCTGTTCAGCCTAGTGTGTCATACAAATATTATCCTTTTTTATGTGAGCCGTGAGAAGAAAAAATGTTGAGAAAACACTGAGATAGGGTCAAGATTAAGAAGAGACTACTGAATTTGGCAACTAGGAAGTCATCAGGTCCCTGAAAGAATGCTTTAAAAAAAAAAAAAAGATAAAAAGAAACAAACTTCAGAGAATAACATGAGGAGGGAGAAGAAAGGGCCCAAGATGAGTTGAGAACAGGAGCCATGAGCTCACCTGCATGATGGCTGAAAGGAGCTAGCAGACACAGAGACTGAAGACCCCAGAGAAAGTGCATATTCTCTCCCCCAGTCCCTCTAGCATTCATCTATACATGCTTATAAAAGCCGGAACCCTCCCCGTTAATGGCACAAAGATTGTTGGGAGCCCAAGTAATGGGGATAAAGGGCTCCAACTTTGGAGCCAGACATATCTGGGGGCCAATCCCAGGTCCACTGCTTGTTAGCTTTGGCACATAAGTTATACATGTCATTCCCCTGAGCCCTGGTTCCTCATCTGTAAGATGACAACAACCACATTGATACGGGCGGTTGTAGGAATTGGCTGATACAACCTCTGTGTCATTCATCTGGCTTTCAAACCCAGGCTGAGATCAAGGGTGCTGTGAAGAGAACCGGGAAACCACAGGAGTGTCTCTGCTCACTTATCCAAAGTGCCCGAAACAACAGATACCCTCACTTACTTCTCAGGTCTGGGGAAGCTCCATATTAAGAAGTCTCCTCACTCCTTCTGCCACTTTAGAACCAGAGTTCTTGCTGTTGTGCCACAGCTTCCCTCATCCAGAATGTTGACCATTCTGGTAGTCCTAAAAGCTTTTAAAGGGCCACAGCCTTTAAGAGGTTTGTCCAAGGGACCTTAAGGTCTGCTTCCCCTCCCTACCTGTGCTCACCCTGAGAAGCGGCAGCTCAGTACCTCCTGTTTTCTGCCCCCACCCACCTCCACGTGACACGCCTTCTCAGTTCCACAAAGATACTACCCATTTCCAATAGATTCTTCACCTGGCACTGTACCCAGCAAAAGGCCACCTGTAGATCAGGGCCTAAAATCACACTCCCCCACCTTTTTCTCTTTTACCTTTTGAAGATCATTGTGAGATTTTTACAAGGCATTCTCTTTTGGCATCCCTTCTTTGTTCTTTTTTGAACTAGCAAGACTTGAATATATTCGCATTGAAAAGAGTCAAATGCAGAACAAACTGTGCAAGCTCTCTCCGCTTCACATGAGGGTAGTCCGCTTCCTGTCCCATTTAAAACGCAATTCCTCTGCCCTTCTTTGTTTCTAATAATAGCTTTGATATCCTCCCCAGCTTGTGAGGAGGGTCAAATTCTAAGATTCACAGGCTGTGGTCCTGACAGATCCAGCAGAAGGCCGCTGGCCCCCAACTAAAGAACCTCTAATTAATCTAACTGAAAACTTAAAATGAGGAAAGCCAAGTGTACACACTCCAAAGCTGCATTTGCCTGAGAATAAACCACCTCAGGGTTTGCTGAGTTTCCTCCACCTAAAAACAAAGCAAAACTTTGACTTGTCTGATGCCAACGTTTTCCCTCAGCTCCAGAGGCCTCAGCGACGACTGCACCTCCTCAGCACAAGCTGACAAGCCACAGGCTCTGGGCTCCCAGTGTGCAATTCCTAGTGAGGGTCACGGGCTATTTCCTTCTTCTGGGTTACGGAGAAAGCGGTTAGATCTGATACTACTCCACAGCTTCATAAAAATCAGCTTTCCCTCAGTCTTCAGAGCAACTTTTCAAGATTTCACAACAATACAAGGAAGCCCCCAGCCCCCTGGGCACTGTTAACGTGCTCAGGCCCGGGTCCCTCCCTCGTGAGAACTCCCCGTCTTTCAGCAGGAATCTTCTCCTTCCTTCCCCGCATCCCTGCTCCCTGTGCACAATCCTGCTCCCACTCTAAGTTACTAACAGCAGAACTCATTGAGTCCTTGGAGTAAAATCAGCCTGGACCCACTTCCTGGTACCCTGGCTTTTATCTCACCAACAGCATCTCTGGAAAGTGGAGCTCAAAACCTCATAACACAAAGCCCAGCAAAAGCTGGAGCTCTTTATTTCCTAGGTATCTCCCTACCTGCTGATGGGTGGTCAGGGAGGATAGGCAGTCGGGAGCGTGAGAAAGCAGGGGAAGCTTTAGGATACAAACAAACAACACCCCAAACAGTATGCTCAGCCACAAAAATTTAAAAAAAAAAAAATCAAAAAACAAAAAACAAAAGAAACATAAGTGACAAACCCAGAAAACACAGTTCTCATTCAGTATTCCTATGAGAGAGAACCGGAGCTCGTATGGAAAGCAGAAGCTCTACTGATGGAGCTTTTCTGTTACTAAATCCAGTGCTATGCCACACAACAGTCGCATGTGTGAACTCCACAAAGGCCAATGAGCAAGCCAGTCCAAGCCATGGGGGTAGAGCTGGGATGTGAAGCCAGGACTGTCTGATTCTACATCCTGTGCTTTTTCTACCAATCCCTCGTGGACTTGGACAGGACGCCAAATGAGCCCTCTGCCCACCACAGTAGTTGCTGCCTCGGGTCCAAAACTGGTTCTACAATTTCTGCTGCCCCCACTGTTGGGTCACACTCACAGGTACACCTCCATCAAGACAGCCCCTGTTCTGTTGTTAAATATCACAATTGCTAAGTAGGTAGCAAAAATAACTGGCCTGGCTCAGCATCCCACCGGAAAGAGGGAAGATGAAGACTGCCTACCTGCGGTGTACTAAGAGAATGTAGCCGTGTTTGGAACCTACTGACTAGTCTTATGGGATGGAAAGAAACCTTCCCCTCTTCTAAGAACACCTGTGGCCAAGAGAATGAGTTGGATGGGTCAGTCATGCTCCAGAGAAGTGAGAAAAGCAGCAGCAGGAAGATTTCAACACCCACTGGGAGGAGAAGAGAAGTCTCCCAGGGCCAGCGAGAAGGGGAGAGAGAGTATGAGGAGGGAACGCCCCCAGCTTGGCCAGTTGGAACGTGGGAGCCAGAAACAGCCGTTTCCTCTGCTCCAAGGTGAACTTCTGGCAGCCAGCAAGCCATGGCACAGTGAAGATTTAACTCGGCCTTTTCTTCATAACCTTCAGCTCCTGTCTTTGGAAACCAACAGCTCCACACAGGGCTGAACATATATTAAATGACAAAATCAGCCTCTGAGAAAGCTTGTCTTTAGGGCCGAGCAGGTATGAATGCTGACAGAACTATTTCAGCGACATTCTTTTAAATATTCTCAGCTTCCCAATTTGGCCGGTGGCTTGACATGCCATCTTTCTTTCCCTTCCTATCCAGGAAAGTGATTTTTCTATATTTATATTTGGAAGCTAAACTGTGAGAATGAAAATTTTAAATATATAAACACAGTATTCTATGTCATTCCTTTAAATGAGACTGAGACGTGGGCTCAGCAGACAGTACCATGTTCCAGAATATCACAGGGACAACCAAACTAGCCAATGGGACAGCAGCTGAGAGACAGAGGGCAGCCAGGCACACAGCTGTATGCCCATCATGTCCTTCCTTGTGACACACAGGATGGAAGAAGGCTGACAGCCTGTGGACAAAAGAGAGGGTGCCTAGCTCTCTGGCCACGTCCCTGCATACATTGGGCCAATGACAAGAGCCCGTCTTTATCATCTGACTTTCCGGAAGATGTGTGCAGCTTTCACTTTCTTGTGTAGATCACAATGGATGACACATGAAGCGATACCACATTCCTGTACTGTATGCCTGCTGAGCCACGTGCACTGGATAAAGACCTTCGGCATCAACAAAACTAGGCAATTTATTGAGCTGCTTTGTGCCTTGTTTCCTCACCTATGAAATCGGGAAAGAACACAGTGTTCCCGTGGGCCTCAGATGACTGCTGTGGTGATCATGTGACGCAATTAGTATAAAAAAGTACTAGATAGAGTCAAGGTGTGCCATTTCTGAGGTTTGGATTCCAAATTCCCAAAGCTAGTTCCCTTCTAGGTATATCTCAGCATGGCAGCAGCAGTGAGAACCAGGGGAGAGGAAGAAAACCAAACACACAATTCTGATGTCAAACTATTTCCCTGAAACTTGGGGCCCTGCTATTTTTATTTTTAGTAACATTCCCTATCTCACTCCTTTTGCAAAAACAAACACACCTTCCAATTACAAACCAAAAGAAGCAGAGTAACATAATGGTAGCTGCAAGGTTCGAAAGTCAGACCGCAGGCTGTAATCTGGGCTCTGCCACTTGCTGGCTGTGTGATCTTGGGCCTTTATTGGCTCATCTCTCAAATGGGAATAATGATGGTAACTGAACCACATGGTTGTGGTGTAAAATAAATGAGATAATATAGAGTGCTGAGCACACTGTAAGCACTTGCATGTTGGCTATTATTAGTCTTATTTTTCATCTTGGCTCTCTAGGGGAAGAGAAAGGCAACAAAGAGGAGCAACCAATACAATAGAGGCCTTTTTACAATTACGATCCTCTATCCAGACCCGGAGCACTGGAGGTGAAAGGTATCATAAATGAGCTAGATAAGTGCTTCTCAAACTTTGTGGTAAAGGACCCCGTTTTGTTGGCCTTTTCCCCCAATCCAACCAAGCTGTAGTCCTACTGTGCATAACCAGTATGCAGGTTGCTTCACGAGGACCTCTCCACCCTCGTTTGACAACACTGATCTTGAGCCTTCAACAAATGTCAAGTTGCTATAAAAGTGCATCCTCTCAGCGTCTATACTTTAACCATCAAGGATCAGTAACAGTTCGTGGACCAGTCCACAAATCACACTTTTGAGAACACTGATTTACACTGTTCTTCCTCTTTCTCCTCAGTCCCATTTTACAGAGAGAGAGGAACTGCCCATGAATTGCAGAGCTGGAAGTCTTTAACAACAACAAAAAAAAAAACCCAGGAAACAGCAGAAAACACCCTCATGTGCACATTAGGAACTCCCAGAAATAAGACATAAAAGGGGGCAAAAAGAGGGAAGTAACAGCATCAACACAGCCCAGCTGGCACTGACCAGTTAGTCTACGTATGTAGGGACCAGGCTGGCTTGGTCCCAGCGTGGTGGTTACAGCTTGCGGCCCGGAGCAGCCCCTCCCTCCCCCAGAAGCTTCGCTCACCTTGGGGCGGTCTTCCCTCCTCAGCGCCACAGCTTCTAGTTTGGCTTCGTACTCTGCTTGCACTTGGTCCCTCTTCTTCAATACGCTCTGTGGGAGGCAGAAAGGGGAAGCCTGTAACAGAGTTCACAGAGGGGCCTCTAAGCCCCAGGCAGTGCTTCTTTATCCCATTCCTCCCCCAAATCATGGCACCCAGGCCCAGCCATGTGCTCCAGAGACAGTCTGGCTGCGTTGTGACTTGTGACATGGACTCTAGAGGAAGCAGAGTCATGTGGGGGGAGGATGGGGAGGGCAGAAGAGCAAACTTGTTTATTAATTCATACAAATGTTTTCCAACTTGGGAAGAGAGAGGGTAAAGCCGGTAGAAAAGGCTTTCTAAGAAATGAGCTCGGGTGAAAGAGAGATTTAAGATACCTCCAAACCAATTCCAGGAGGGAATATAGTAACAATTTATATAAACATTTTTGTCACATTTGAACAAAATATGATTTTATCCATAATTTTCAAACTCATTTTCCACTTCAAGGGGAGTTAAGAAGGAGAGTAGGAGAACCATTCTCAGAGACAGAACTTTCTAGTACGGTATCTCAGCCTGACTCTGAAAGTGACAGAATTCCGGAGAACGGCAAGTGGGATGAATGGGCCATCCATAGCCGTGGTGGGGCAAGGACTCTTGGCTTCCCCATGTGCAGAGAGAACGTGGCTGTGCCGAAATGTGGAGCTTGGCAGGTGACCATGCAGGACATTCTCTGAACTGCTGATGGGAAAAGTCTAAGTCCGGAGAGTTCTTGGCTCTTGTATTCATTCTTGGCCGACTGATTTGCTCATTGATCCATTAACCCTTTATTTGTCCTCCGCTTAGGCCAGGTAGACAAAGAGCAAAGAGATACAGCCTCGACCTGAGGGGTTCCGTTGAGGGAAGAGCTGCAGACACACACGGGGCGGCTGCAGGTGCTAAGCGAGCTGTGTACAAGTACAGCATCCCTGCAAACAAACATGTGGCGAGCAGTAAATGGGCCCACAGAGAGCCAGCCTGGACAGGCCTTGGGTGAAAACCAGGTGCCCAGGACACAAAGTTTAAGGAGACACTCACTCTTGGTCCTGTGCAAGTACAGGGTTGGCCCCTGAGCATGAATGTCACCCAGAATCACCTAGTCCTGGCTCTGCTGCGAAGATGCCACCAGGTGGAACCGAAAAGCTTGCAGCCAACATTCTAGAAAAGCATGTTTCATCCAAGGGTTTCTTTTTGTCTCCTTTTAGTAGAATTAGAAATAGCAAACGAAGAGTGGTAAGAATTTTCTTTCCTGCTAACTCAGAAGTCACACATTGCTAGAAAAGTTTCTAATCTTGCACTTTTCCCATAGCGACCTTCCAGCAGAGCATGAAGTCAGGTGGGAAGGAGGAGCCTTTTCCTGGCTGAGCAGTGGGCATCCTGTGTCCCTGACAATGTGCTGAAAGGTGATGTGTGAATGAGCAGTTGAGAGTGCTCTGGGGACAACCTTCTAATGGAACATGTCAACACAGGGCACCTCAAGTCTTCCCTTGAAGAATTGACTTCAAGAAATGTTTTACCATGAGAAGAACATGAGGTAAAACTTGCAACAGCTTATGTTTGCCACTCATCTTTGTCCTAAGTGTCCACATGTTCCCTCCCCACACTCATCAACCTTGGAGTAGAAAGGTTTACAGTGCTGTTCAATAGAACTTTCTACTCCATCTAATACAGTAACCACCAGCCCTATGTGCCAATTGAGCTCTTGAAATATGGCTGGTGTGATTGAACAACTGGATTTAAATTTTAATTTAATTTTAACTAATTTGAATTTAAATAGCCACGTTGGCTAGTGGCTGCTGTATTGGACAGCACAAATCTAGAGTAAAACAAACAAACAAACAAATCAGGGGTCCTTGGGGCAGCCGGATGGCTCAGTTGGTTAGAGTGCAGTGCTCAACACCAGGGTCACCAGTTCGATTCCCACATGGGCCATTGAGCTGCGGTCTCCACAGCTAGATTGAAAGCAATGACTTGACTTGGAGCTGAGCTGCGCCCTTCACAGCTAGATTGAAAAACGATGACTTGACTTGTAGGTCCTGGAAAAACACACTGTTCCCCAATATTCCCCAGTAAACAAATTTTAACAACAACAAAAAAAATCAGGGGTCTTTTCTGGACTTCGTAGAATCCAGAAAAGTCTAAATCTACTAGTCTGATACCACAAATCATAATCTCCACTCTAGAGGAATAAACACAGGATGCCATCCTTGGAGATGCCAATGTGCTATCCCAAGGAGCAATGAAACAGCAGGGAGGGGGACCACTGGAATCCGTATCACTGCCACATCCTCCGTCCACAGGATGCCTCACATCTTACAGGAAAAAACACATATCCAGGCGAGGAACAGGAACACAGATGAGTGGTCCCAATGCCAAATTCTGCCAGTGTGGTAAGAACTGCTGAGGTTGCCAAGGCCCCCGCGTGGGAAGGAACGGTGAGAGATGTGTGAGCTCCACACAGCTGAAACAGCCCCAGGGCATCTCCTCTCCTACCTACAAAGTAGGTGAAGGGGCCCCAAGATTCAGCCATAGCCCTTCCTCAGTTAGCTTGGGCCTTCCCTGGCCCAAAGGAGAGCCGGCCATCTGTCTCCTCAGCCATTGTTATCCTTAACGTCACCTGGAGTGGCCAGAATGCTGCCTTCACATGTAGGCTGACTGGTGGATTTGTGCTAATATCCCTGCTATCACTGGACAGCGGAAAACTCACAACCCTGCTGTAATGAAACAACCCTGCAGAATGGAAAGGGTATCAACCCCATTTTATATACAAGAACACTAAGGTTCGGTGGAGGGACCTGGTTGAGGCCACACCACTGGCTAATACCACAGTGGTGACTCACTCAGGCTTTTCCTGCTGCATTCCAGCAGAGCTGTGGTTTCCCAGTCTGACTGCAATGCAACCACACTAAAGGTTGGGAAACATGTTTTGAATCAAGATAATCTCTTCAAGACTACCATCCTTGTTGAGAGTACCTTTGCACACTGTTGGTGATGGTCTGAAAGGACTGGCCTCCCACACCAAACACCACAGGCTCTGTTGATAAAACTGGTCAACCAGCCAATGGCTGATGGGACCTGAATCTGCAATGGGGTGAAAGGGCCAACAGACGGAGTCAGCATTGACAGAGAGGTGTCCCCATCACTGAGTGACAAGCAAAAGGTATTCATCATCTGAGCTTCTCACAGAACTTGATAGGACTCTCTGATTCCAGTGGATACACAAAATCAAAATGGTGCCATGTATGGAGATACTTTCCTCGTTACACTTTGCATCCCTTTGCATCCCTTCGCACCTCCTCTACATAGCCATCTTCACTCTGTCTCTGTCCTGCTGTAATGTTTCTTCATGCGTCTACCCAGGAGCTGGGGATACAGCAGAGCACAAAACCCACAAAACCCTACCCTTCATGGAGCTTCCATTCTGGAGGGAGGCAGACAATACACAAGTAAAATATATTAATAAATAGTGTGCAAGGTAATGCCAGGTGCTGAGGAGGAAAGTAAAACAGGAAAGGAGGATATGAAGTGTCGAAGTTTTGGAAGATGGTGGACTTGTACACAGAGTGGCCAGGGAGGGCCTCAATGACAAGGTGACTTTTAATTCAAGACATGGACTAAATCTCTCTCAAACACTGTATTCTTTAAAAGTAGAGCATTTCATCATGATTTCAAAATGGTCCTAGTAATAAGGAACTTCACTATCCTTCTTTTAAAATAGAAAGTGAAAAAAATGACTCATTTCTTTAACAAATAAACTGTTAAAAATATGTAAGAAACATACCAACCAATGCATGGATTTTATGTGGATCCTGACTGGAAAAAAAACTATACAAATAGTGTCTGAGACCACTGAGGACATTGGATACTAATTGGATATTTGAGGATAAGAAAAAAATTTCTTTAGGTGTGATGATAATGTGGTTCTTTTTTTTTTTTAAAGAATGCTTGTATTTTAGAGATATGTACCAGATATTTTTGTATGAAACGATATGATATCTGTGGTTTGCTTTAAAACAATTCAGGAATGGGGGTTGGGAGGGGTTGGGTAGTAGAACAAGATGGAACATGAGAGGACAACTGTTGGAGCTAGCTGATGGGTTCATGGGGGATCGTTATATTTCCACTTTCTTTTTGTATATGTTTGAATTTATCCATAATAACAGGCAAACAATGGAAATATGGTACTTATCAAAATGTGGATTGCAAACTATAATATTAAACTACAATGACAGAGGATCTGGAAGTCGGTACACTCTGTGGTTTGGCTTTCAGCACCTATACTGGATTCTTTCCAAGAAAATGCCACAATGGTTAGTATCAACAGGAAAGCTCAACATTTCCCTCCACCCCCGCAGAACTCATGCTCACGTCTTCTCCTAATGAGTCTGAGGGCGTGGAAACTTGCAGGGGGAAGAAAAGACATTCCAAAAATAGCCCCAATGCAAAAGGTCAGAATTTACCGAAAAACCTGCTCTGGTCCCTGCTGCTTTTTAAGCTTCAAGTCTTTTTTTCTAAGAAACACATTCGGATGCTGGGTTGAGAAAGAACAGGAAAGCAGCAGGGACAACTCAGCTCTGAAGCGAGAACTGAGGACAGAATGGTTCATTCTCTGGTATGCCAGGGGCTTGACAGCTCTAAAGACCCAACAGGAATTCATGTGGAATAATGGATGCTCAGTAATAAAGAAAGAAGCTCAAATGAAAATAAAAATCAAACACCAAACACAGATAGCCCTGTGGCCTCTTTTTGGGTGGCCCTCTAGGAGAGCATTTTCCTACAGGCAGGAAAATGAGTTTGACTTGGTCGTGGTGACATCATTTCAGATTAAACGACTGAATTTAGTTTGTCCCTTTAAACATGCTCCTTTTACACAGTCATCATATTGAAAACAGGACCACCTGTGAGTGAAGTGTTCTAGGGCAATATTGATAATATGGAAAGCTCATATTTCCCCCTAATTTTAAAAGATATTTGTTATTAAAAATTGGAAAATACAGAAAAATGTACAGGAGTGGGAAAGGCATCCTTAAATGTCATCTTTCAGGTACAACCAGTAACACATTGTCTTCACTTTTAGTCTTTTCTCTCAAATGACTTCTTCGATGCTCCCCATTTCTTTGTTTTCCCTTCCTGGCATTCTGTTACTCAGATGCCGAATATTATGATCTAGTCCTTTCACTTTCATATTTCCCTCTTCGATCCTCCACATGTCTTTTTGTTTCACTTTATATGTCATTTCCTTTTTCTTCTAACTCTTCTATTGATTTTTTTTTCTTTCATTTCTATCATGGTCCTAATTTCTGTGAGCTTTTTGTTCTCTGAATTACAAAAAAAAAAAAAAAAAAAATTCTTGTTTTATGGCTGTGATATCTCTTCTCTTTCAGAAAATATTAACTTTTTTTCCTGGAAATTTTCTTCTCCCTCCATGATGTTTCACTCAATATGCTTTTGTTTTCATTGTTTTACTTGATGCTCATCTTAGAATCTTCTCTTAAACACTTGGAGACTTGTCTGCCCACTTATCCAAGAGGGAAACACGAAAAAACTGATTGAAAGCTCTGCACATCAAGGGCTTCTTGACAGTTGTCCATAGGGATTCTGCTGGGTCCTTTTGTTGAGGGTCTTCCCTATTCCTCCAATATCAGTATCAACATCAGTATATCTAGTCTCTTGTCCTGGCCTGTTCAGATTTTCTAGAAAAGGCTTCTGTAATACCCACAGGGAAGATATAAGGCTGAAAGCCAAGTAGAGGAAGACGATGAAGAGTCTCAGGATTCAGTTACCTTTTACTTAAAATCCTGATTTTAGGATTTTAGCCCCCACCCTCAGCTGTGCCTACTGTCCCTTGGTCCAGAGACTCTATTTTACCCCCTGCAGAGAATATACCTCCAGTTCTGCCAGAGTGGAGAAGGGACAGTAGCCTCTGTGTGAGGAGAGAGAAAAGAATCAGAAGCGCTAACTGCTTCTTAGACTCCTGGCTAATCTTTCTCTTTAGCTCCGTCTCTTCCTCAGTCCCAGGGGTACTTGGTGCTGCTAATTCCTGTCCTTTTTGAAGAGTTGCACAGTGTAAACCAGGTGGCTTCTTAGTTTTACCCCACAGTCAGCTTCAAAGGCAGTGTTTTTCAGTCACCTGAGCTATTTATCACCTCTAAATTTATTTTCCAGTCTCCAATTGTATTGCTGTTCTTTCCCCTACTATCACTTTGTCCTTGCAGGTTTATATCGTTAAAACAAAAATCATTCTAGTGTCATTTCGGTGCAATTTCATGAAGAAGAGGAAGTTTAAAAATATACTCAGTCTGCCATCACTGAGAATCTGAGCTTTAATTTTTACATTTTTCTAATTTTTTAAAACACTTGAGATCATGTACATTTCTACATCCTACTTTTTCATATTTTCAAGGAATTAGGACCTTAATCTATAATCACTTTTATTTAGGAAGGAGGATCTCTCCCTCCCCCCACTCAATCTTTTAGAAAATGTCCTTTTTATTTCAGTTTTTGAAAAGCACCAGAACTGGTCAACCTAAAGCCTAAACTAGTTACTTGACTCGTTAGTGCCACCTTGTGGCCCTGGGAAAGGTGGCAGGCTAAAGAAACCCTCTTACACTTCAATAGTTGGCATTTAAGTATTTCTACTCAAAGGCAAACTCTGTCTTTAAACTTAAACTTCTGCATCCACATTCAGAGCTCTAATCATGATCACCAGTGACATTATTAAAAACCCAGTGGTCTCTGTTTATCATGTTCTTCCTCCTAAAAACATTTCTCTTGGCTTCACTGAGGTAATCCTCTACCTTTTTTCTCCTACAACACTGACCACTCCTTCTCAGGCTCCTTGTCTACTGTTCCTCCTCCTCAGTAGGTTTTAGACCATTAAATATTGCTTCAGGGCGCAGGCCTAGCCTATTTACCTCAATCTCACCACTACCGTGTTTCCCCGAAAATAAGACCTACCCGGACAATAAGCTCTACTGCGTCTTTTGGGGCAAAAATTAATATAAGACTTGGTCTAAATTTACTATAATATAAGACAGGGTCTTACCTAATATAATATAATATAATATAATATAATATAATATAATATAATATAATACCGGGTCTTATATTAATTTTTGCTCCAAAAGAGATTGTCCGGCTAGGTCTTATTTTGGGGAAACACGGTAGATGATCTCCCCAACTCTTATAGATTTAAATGCCATCTAAAATAAGCATGCTCTTTGTAAAGACAAAGTCCTAGGATGATGGTGAGGGCTCTAGGATGGACATCTGCAAGAAAAAATAATGTCTAAAAGGACTCAAATGGCACTGATTCACTTAACATAGATGTGCCTATCGAACCAGGGAATGCTTTGGAAGGTAAACTCAATATAGCTGATGTCTTAACATAAAAATGGGTAATGGTTAAAAAATAAATACAGAGATTATCATAAATAAATAAATAAATAAATAAATAAATAAATAAATAAAATAAGCATGCTCTTTGACTTCTACATAAACCCATTTAAATGCATATAAAGATGACTCCCAAATTTCTCTTTGCACGCTGGACTAAACTCATCACCAGCTGCCATGACATCTCTACTTTAATGACTAATAGGTATTTTTGAACTCAACATGGCCAAAACCACTTGATTCCCAGCTACCTAATCTATTCCTCCCAGACTTCCTCACCCAATAAATAGTACCACGGTCCACACAGTTGCTGAAGCCAGAACCCAGGAGTCCTCCTCAATTCCTTCCTTTCTGACTTCACACTGATACAGCAGCAAGTCCAGATGACCCCTCCTCCAAAACATACCCCCAATCCACCCACTTCTCCATCACCGTAGTCCAAGTTCCACTACCTTAGCCCTCTGCCACTTGACAGTCTCCTAAATCATCTCCCTACCTCCACTCTCACTCTCTACAACCCATTCTCCATACTGCAGCACTAGTTGTCTTCTTAAAGTAAAAAGTGTATCCTGTCATTCCCCTGCATAAAACCAAACAGCTTCCCTTTTATTCCTACTAAGAATAAAATCCAGACTGTTACCAACCATGGCCTTTAAGATACCACTATATGTCCTGGCCCCCACCTATCTCTTTTACCTCACCTCCTCCCACTTTCTCCCTTGTTCACTGGGCTCCACTCACATTGGCCTTTCTAACCTGCAAAGACACCAAGCTCATTTCTGCTTTAGAACCTTTGCACTGGCTGTTCCTTCTACCTCAAATGCTCAATCCTCTGATCCTCGCACAGCTAAGCATTTACATCATTCAAGTCTCCAAATGAAGCCACTTCCTCTGTGTGGCTTTTCCTTACCACCTACTTTTCTCTCATCTTACCCTAGTCATTCACTAACACCTCTGAAATAAGCATGCTGTTTGACTTCTACATAAACCTATCTCTCCGTAGCTCAGGTAGTTGGAGCGCCATGCTCCTAACGCCAAGGTCGCCGGTTCGATTCCCACATAGGCCAGTGAGCTGCGCCCTCTACAGCTAAGATTGTGAACAACAGCTCTCCCTGGGTTGCCGTGAGCAGCCGAAGGTTGGCATGAGCTGCTGCCTCAGCTGGGGGGAGTGCAAAGCTCATAATACCAGCATGGGCCAGGGAGTTGTGTCCTACACAACTAGACTGAGAAACAACGGCTTGAACCAGAGTGGGGAGGGAGGTTGTCTGTAAAAACCCCAAATTCAATCAAATACTTGCTGACCACCTTCTATGAATAAGACAGCATAGGAAATGAAATGGTTGTGCCCTAACCTTAGTTAAAGCTTCTTCATGGCTTGGCTGGTCATCATGACACCAGAACTTAAAATTTTTTGCATTGCCAGAAATTTGGGAAAAACTCTAAGATACTCCCAGCCCACCGCTATCCTCGTTTTACATACATACCATGTATAGGATGTGAAATCCCATATAAGGACTCACCTGCAGATGTCTACGGCATGTTTAACTTGAGTCCTGGGCCTCAGGGTAAATTTGTTACCATCCCTCTCTGGCACTGTTCTCTCGCCCCACAGCACCCTTGGAACACACATCTTCAACCATCTTTCTGGGAAAAACTGTCCTCATTGTTCATTGAGTATTGTCCACCTGTTCCACATGGCGTGATAACAGCCCTCGTTTTTCTGTGCTTTCTCTCTGCCTCCAAAGGGAACAGAATGTACCTAATCACAGTTGCACTTAAAGAGACACAATTGAGACTCAGCCATGAAAAGCAGGAGCTTATCTGGTTTCTTTCTTGGCCATTGTAAAGACACAGATTCAAGGTGACCGACCGATCATTAGAACTGTGGTCATGGGACAGAGAAAAAGGTTTACCTGTGGGGCTCTGCTTCTTCATCTATAAAATGAGCAAGACAGACAAGATGAGCTTTCTAACCTCAGAGAGGAACTCCAACCTTAGCCCCAGTAGGAGAGGGTTTCGTTGATCTCCAGCATTTTCTCCATGGATCCAACACCCAACTACTTCAAACTCCTAAGGCACAGGCCTGACTCCAAATGAGGACAAATTCTCACTTTGGTTCCTGCATGGCTGTCACAGAAAGAGCAGACTGACACAATGTCAGCACACCGATGTCTTCCTACCTGAGCAAGACCAGGGCTTTCTCAGTCCTGAAGACCATTCGGTAGTTGACAAGAACAGGTTTCACAACAGGTCTGCAGCAAGCCCTTTACTCCAGGTTTAGTTTTCATACTCTATAACATCTGTCCTATTTATACCTTAAAATCAGAAAATTATTTTGGAAGTGGGATTATACGACTCTCTCTCTGAGGAATAAAATATAGTTAAGAATTCTTAAAAAGCAGCAATGTTAAAAGGCAGGGGAGCCGCTTAAGGTACTGCTCACTCTCCCAGGGTCTGGACCCTGACAATTCTACATGCAGCCGTGGTTTTGCCATCAGGTCACTCCTGTCCTGCCCAGACCACTACAGACGTGTTTTACTGTTGGAAAGGAAAGATGGGGAGCATAAGGCCTCATTTCTTCTAACTGGGCTTAACTCAGCTCACCCAGGGCAGAGCTAGGGTTTCAGAGACTGCCAATCAACACTTCCTCTCCAGTGCCCTTTCCCAGACAACACTATATACAATCCCATTCTCCCAGCCCCAGCTTGATTAACCTGCTTAACATTTGTTCAGCCTCAGTAAACAAGAAACTTTATACATATGCTTAACACCTGGGGTGAAGAAAGAGAGGAAACATAAATGTTTCTTTGATGTGCAACTTCAATTACTCACACAAGCTTGTCTCACTGTGTAATATTTTAATAAAGATGCCAGATAAATCCTTGGTAAATGACAATTTAAATTCCTGCTTCAGGTAAAAATAAATATATTAAGTACTAACATACTTGCCACATGCAGGAACAAAGTAATATGTACTGTTAATGTCCCAGGACTGTGGAGCATTTTTGATGAGATAAATTCAAGGATAGTATCTGTTCACAAAAACAGATACTATTAACTTTATAAGTAAAGCAAAGTATTCTGGTTCATTTTAAGCAAGTCGGGATGCCTTTTTATTGAGATATAAATCACATATAACATTATATTAATGTCAGGTATACAAAATGATGATTTGATATTTGTATATACTGTGAAATGATCACCACAATAAGCCTAGTTAACATCCATCACCACACGTACCGTAGTTACAATTTTTTTTCTTGTTATGACAACTTTTAAGATCTATTCTCTTAGCAACTTTCAAATACACAATATAGTATCAACTACAGTCATTATGCTGTACACTGAATCCCATGACTTATCATTTTATCATTAGAAGTTTGTACCTTTGACCCCCCCAGACACCCATTTTGCCCATCCCCCACCCAGGATGCCTTCCTATGCTTGTTTCAGCCACAGGATTGAATATGCAATGTGTAGAGCTCAACTTTAAAAAAACCACAATGTAATAGAGGAGAATGAATTACAAATTTGGAGTCAGAAGCTTTGGTTTTCAGCCTCAGTTCCAGTAATTACTAACAAAGCTGCTTCAAGTTAATGATCGCATGTGTGAGTTTTATCCTTATTATCACCAACACTACCATTATTTCCGTCTTACAAATAAAGGAAATTTATACCATTTTCCCTGATCATCATGAGATCCAGACCCGATGCTGTCTTTGAAAGTGTTTTATTAGCAGCTTATAAAGCTGTATACATGAGACAGTGATTCATTCTACCAGGAACAGGCTCTATTTTCCACTGTCCACACTGTAATATGTATCAAGAGCCTTAAAACTTCATACCTGATGAAACAAGATGGAACAAGAGTGATGGGTCTATGAGAGCTCGTCATACGATTCTCTCTGCTTTTGTATAGGTGCGCAATTTTCAATAATAAAGTTTTTACAAGTAGTTGATTTTTTTTTTATTTCCCTTCTCAAGATATAGAATATTTTCACAGCACTATGATTTTCCTGGTTTTCCATTTTTACAACCCAAGTTGATTGACAGGGTTCTCTAGAGATTCGTCAATCCTACCCACAGAGGTCTCCTTTGGAAAGTAGACAAGGGATGTTCACTTGAAGATGGGGATGATCAATACAGAGCCACGTATCTTTTTCAGGAAGACTGACCCTTTTTTCTAACTGGTGGCACCATAATAGGAGTTCCCTTCAGCTATGCTCTCCAACCAGTACAGGCTGGGGCAATTTCTGGTGTGGGCATTAAAGCACTTGATCCTGTATTTGATCCTTATCATTTTTGTTCTAAAATATTAATCATATGCTTTGGGTTGGTTCTCTGTTCATTTCTTTTGCTGGGCAATTAAAATGTCCTTTTAATCTGAAGACTCATGTCCTTCAGCTTTGGAAGATTTTCTTGTATTATTTCTTTCATAATTTCCTTCCCTCAGTTTTCACTGTTCTTGCAATCAGGAACTCTTCAGAGTCAGATACTGAACCCGTGAGACTATCCTGTATGTCTCTTATCAGTCTTTCTTCCACATTTTCAGTATTTTTGCACTTTTATTTCACTTTTCAACTACTTTTTTGTCTGTTTTACTTTCCAAGGTTTTTTCATCTTCATCTTCCAACTTTACTCTTCAATTTTATTTCAGCAATCATGTTTTAACTTCCAAAAGCTCTAATTACGATTTGTCCTTTTCCAATAGCATCCTGTTTTTGTTTAGTAGATTTTATACCCCCTTGAACTCTTAGTGAACACTAATAAGAATTTCTTCCAAACTATTTAATTTTTATAATCACATACTTGGTTCACCATGGGTTCTATTTATATGTCCATAATGTTAGTCATATTCTGATGCTGCCTACCCAGGGAGAAGAAAACCTGTACCACATGCAAATAGGCAATAGTTAATTAGTTTTTTGATAATGACTACAATAAAATACCTAAGTGCACAAGAAATGAGCCAGCTTACCTTCATGGAGTCAGAGTATAAAATATATTCCCTGAGTACAGGTAGAAAGTCTTCTGTCATGTCATCTGTCAGCTCTTCCAAAGCTGTGGAGCAGTTTCCGATGCAAGCTGACACACCCTCCAGAGGTTCAGCCAGCTCCCCCTCTAAGGCGCTCCACGTGGAGTACACAGGCCCATATTCTCTCAGCTCTACAAGGTACTCTAAAGGTGGAAGAGAAATCAGTAAGATCTGGCTGGGCAGCAATCACTGGTATTAGTGACTCAATAACCACTGCAGCCAAGAGCTCTCTCTACATTAAGATGTGTTTCCTTGGCCAGTCACCTACCTGAGCACACTCTCTTTTAAAAATAACACTGCTTAAAACATAATATTTTTAATCTTGAAAAGCTAATGTTACAGCTTACATCATAACATTAATCAACTCCACACCATAATGGGAATGCCATGCCTCTGAATAATGGAGACCACAATGCCTTCTGGGGAAAAGTCATAGGAGCTATAGCCACCAAATAGCTTAAAAAATAACTACTCTCCTACCCACACAGTGAAGCAGTGGGTGCAGAGTTTCATATAGGGCTAAGGGGACGTTTTTAAAAGGGGGGGAAAAAACCCACTCACAATGGAAACATAATAGAATTCTAGAAAACATTTGATACAGGAGGTGGTCTTACATAGGCAGACTCACTCTCTCACTCAGGCATCACCCCAACACCTTGGTCCCAACAGAATTCACTCCAACTGGTCCTTCGGTGTGCATGGTACCTAAAGCTATCTCCAAAATCTGCAGTACCCACATGACACCATCGGTGGGTAAATGAGAATTAAAGCACAGGGAACAAGAAAATCTGGCCTATTATTTGTCACCAGGATTCTTGCCAGGACAATAAAATGCTGTTACCATTTTTTTAGTAACCAATGGATGGCAACTACTGGTGAATTCTTTTTAATGTGTTTCACATCACGTGTCAGCATGATCATTAACATGGTTCAAGGTCTGTCTGGCTTACAGGTGTATAGGAAGTCAAAGGCCCCAAAATTCTGGGATACAGAAAAGCAAGTGACCACAAGAGGGGTGGGAAGGAACTGGTGGCCACGACCAGGAGGAATAAAGAAACGCCTCGTAATTTCCCAGGTAAGAACAAGTGGGTTTTAAATGCAGCAGGGATGGGGTAGATGAGTCAATTTCAAGTCTGAAGGCTCCTTTGGATCATAATTTCGGCACACACAAGTCACCATGCCACCCTTTTGAACCATCTTTCTGCTGAAAAAGATACGTAAGTTTGTTTTTCTAAATGATCATTTCTATGAATGCAGGGAAGTTGAGTGAAGGTCTCCATTTTGAAAGCTGAAGTTAAGAAACAGAAAAGTGGGAAAGTCTAGAGGCTCAGACATGGTTGTTTGTCCTGGGGAAAGCAAACACAAGGCTGAAACACAGGGCAAAGGATGGAGCGCAAAATTAAACTCTGGTCACAACTACCAGCTCCCCTTCTTGTATTTATTTATTAGTTTTATAAGTAAAGTTCTAGTTCTGTCACTCCAGCATTTCTGCAGTTGACTCTGCTTAGCACACATGAATGCCATTTCTGCAAATGTTGTCCCTGGGCATGACAAGATCTCAACAAAGAGCTCACCTATTTCTTCTTTGATGATCCGCTGGGCTATCCGATCTATGGTTCCCAGTTTGAGGGCAAATGTGTCTAAGTACTCTCCTATGGCTGCGAACTCAAGAGGCCGACTCCTAAGCTTGTAGCCTCCGGTGACATGCTTGACGGACTCGCCCACTCTGGTCAGCAACGCCATGCCTTGCTTCTTGTAGGCATTCAGGTCCTAAGATGACAAATGAACAAACTCAAAGGGCTCAATCACTCGCACAGCCAGGACTCAGTAAACCAACTCCTTTCGGCAGTTGCTTTTTGTAAATGGGGGACTCAGAAAATAAGGAGCTGAGTGAGAGGACCTAACCACAGACACAAAAGTGTGTCCTCCCCAAGTTAATTAACACCTTGAATATTTTTTTATAGTTATTCAGCAGTACCTATATGATGGCTGCACCCATTCTGCTGAAGATGAAAACACTGATCTCAACGTAGCTGATACTGAGTGTCCCCTACCTCTCCCAGCATGAGTGGATTCTTCAAGACACTTCTAGTTTGTGATAAGATCAAGTCATCATAAGGAAGAGGCATGCTTCTGCATTTGCAGTGGCAGAACATGTAAGTGGGTAATTGAATAACAAGACCAAGTTATTCATGATGTGTTAAAAGAAAAGATGGGGGAATTGGGGGGAGGAAAAGATGGGGAGCTGGGGAGTTCTGGAGATTAGTTGCACAACAATGTGAATATACTTAATACTTATGAGCCGTCTATTTTCAAATGGTTAAGACGGTAAATTTTGTTATGTGTACGGGTGTGCCAAAAAAATGTACACACATTTTAAGACATGTTATGTATGTATTACTTTTCAAAGTTGAACTGAATTATGGTAGCAATGTGTAGTATGATGCTCGCTCAAAAGATGTTTTTGGGAATGACCGATTTTACTTCCAACAAGGTGGCGCCCCACTGCACTTCCACAGAGACGTGAGAGCTTACCTTGATGAGAATTTGCCAGGACAATGGATAGAACGAAGAGGTGTGGTTGACTTTCCCCCACATTCTCCTGACTTAACACCCCTTGACTTCTACCTATGGGGGACCTTAAAGGATGTGGTATACCATAGAAAACCGGCTACACTGGTGGTACTTCGGGAAGAAATTGAAACTGCATGTGTAGCAATACAAGTGGACACTTTGGTCAACATTGCTCAAGCAGTAGTTCTTCATAATCAAAAGTGTCTGGATGCGGATGGTAACCACTTTGAGCACCTCTTGTAATTGCAGAAGTCAAACGTGACTTGTATTCATCTTTTGTTATCGGTATATATTGAGTATTACAATTTTAATACAGTTTTTTCCTTTCTTAAAACGTGTATACATTTTTTTTTGGCACCCTCTGTATTTTACCAACATTAAAAAGAAAAAAGAAATATAGAAAACATGGGGTCATTCAGTGTATATAGTTCAGCAAGCAAAACTCAACTAGGGCTAGAATTTGTTCAGTTTACACAAGCTAACTCCCCTTACTCACATGAAGTTGGATGTTGATTAAGACATGCAAGGACATTTTTAAAAATTATTTCATACTGCTTGGCCCACAGATAAATCACACACACATCCCTTCCTATTTATACAAACAGAATGTTAATTCCTAGTTCTAGAAGGGCCCAGATTCCTGTGACCTGGGATCTAAGTCTCCCCACCACCCTTGCCTCTCTCTGTTTAATAAAAATGACTAAGCTTGAAGGCCTGCCTGGACAGTGGGCCTGTACTTTGGGTAAATCAGTGAGTTGTGCTTTTGGGGAACAGAATGGAGTTTACTTACTGTATAAGCTGAAAGAACTATATCTGAGGATCCGTTCACCAGGCAATACTTATTTTAAAAAAGAACACAAGTTTGACCTATGGGGCAAAAGGCCTCCAGTGAAAAAGAGAAGATGAACGGGAATATCACCAATGAGGCTAAATGCCAACTGAGGTTTTAAAAAAAATTCAAACACTAAAGGATTATGCCATGCGGTTTCCACTGTCTGGAGAATGGCATCCTCTATAATGGCTTTAATGTCAACTGATGCAATCTGTAAATATTTCTCAATTTTGCCATTTTGAAAAAGAAAACTGAAAAGTACCTGGGCCTCAGTATCCTTGCCAACGCAGAACACATTACCTATGGCCTGAATATGGAAATATGGTACATGAAAGTAAATGGATGGAGCTGGAAGGAAGCTGGCATGAGAGTCTGGGCATGAGATCCCATTTCTGCCAACAAAGTAGAGTACCTCAGGTTTTCTAGCCAGTTCTGCCAGCAGGGAAGTGCAGAGAGAAATCAGTGAATGATCAATTTGAGTTTGAATACACAAAATCTGGCAGCTAGTAGACCCCAAATATTTCTCTGGCAAAGGCTTAGAAAATGCCCACCTGATAGGAACCTGGCTGTGGGCTGAACCACTCTTGGTCAGACAGTAATACAGAGCGTAAGTGTGGCCTCAGACCACAAAGAGCCAATTTCAAGTCCTAGTGATGCCACTGGAACATGTACAGACTCCATGAACTTCAGTTTCCTCATCTATAAAATGGGGTTACGAGGAAACACTCACAGGGTTCTTGTGAAGGACATCCTTATCAAACACTCGATAAACGTTCTAACCTTTCTGTGCCCACGGTTGGTCAGAATGGCCTTACCCAGTAATATGCCAAGAAGTATTTAAGGAAACACGTCTCTGCTTTCAGCAAGTGAAAATACTCTAACTTCTGCTGCTGTTGCAATGGGGTGTTTCTCCTGAATTCTCACGAAGAAGCCACGCTAATGTAAATGTTCATCAAAAACACAGAGCAGGTCAATGACGCCCACTATAGCATGCCATGCATGAAGGTGGCTTGTGAGAGATCCAAACGGCTTTTAAGAAGAAGCCCAAAGAATGCTAACTTGGGGGAAGAAATATGGAAAATTCTGTCCTTACCTTAGCAGTAAGAAAAACATTAAAGTGTTCATTGAAAGATAGCACAGGATGATCCGTAATTCTTTTTAGAAATTTATCCAAAGCTTTTCTTCTGGTCTCCACAAACTCTTCTGAAAAACGATCCACAACACCTTTCACCACAAACTTCTCAGGAAGCGGCTATGAAGACAGGAAGAAAATATTCAGAGTAACTGATAAAATGGTGCACAGAAAAACCACCAGGCTAACAAATCATTCTATGACTCAACTGTCCAAGAACAGTATTTTTCTTTTATTTACTTATATCTTTTTTTTTTTTTTTGCCAAGGTATTCATCTGGCATCTTGGACCCTCTGCCTCCAAGAACAGTATTTCTTAATCAGTCAGATCTTTATGTAGCTAGTCATCGGTATAAACCTTTTTGAAAAATATAGATGGAATAAATCACAACTACCCTGTCAATGTTACAATGCAAGAAATAAAACACTAGAGCATAAACCAGACAAACAAAGAAAGAAACAAAAACTCACAGACACAGACTATGTGTCAGTTCAGTGGTTACAAGAGGGTAAGGGGAGAGGGGATAGAAGAGGTTAAAGGGGGTCAAATATTTGGTGATGGAAGAGAACTGACTCTGGGTGGTGAACACACAGTGTGATATATAGATGATGTGTTACAGAATTGTACACTTGAAACCTATGTAATTTTATTAACCATTGTCACCCCAGTAAATTTTAATTAAAAAACAACATAAACAAAAACAGAAACAAAATAAAACACTAGTGCATAGGCCATGCAATACAGAAGACAGTTAGTCAATGTTTATCTAGTAAATCCAATAGTATAGTTATCTTTACCTTGCTTGATACCACAGATGATATAATGAGAAAGTTAGGACAAGATAAGACATTGTAAAGAAGGCAGACAACATCAAACACAAAAATGTCTTTAAATATAATAAGATTCTACTCCTAGTTCAAGGGATAAAAGAACTTGGTGGATGTTGAAATAAGTACATTAGGCAAACCCATGTATCTAAAAAATACCTTTCCCAAGTCTTTTTTGTTTGTTTAGGTTTACACTCAAAATTTTTTACAGATGTAACTTCCTTTACTCCCCTTAAACAAATTTCTCTATCCTATGTATTGTCAACCAGTATTGTGGGCAATTTCAAACTACCCAGCTACCAAAGTATCTCTGAGCTTTAACCTTTCTGTGTAGTAGCTTGATTAAATGCTTGATTAAAAGTCCTTCCTTGTTAAGTTACTGCCACCACAAGAAACAGAGTATCTGCAAATGCACAATTAAAAATGTTCTGGTATGAAATATTAAAAGCGTATTTACATTAAAAAATGATCTTACTATTTTTCCAAAGATATACTAATGGCTCAATAAGCATATGAAAAGATGTTCAACATCATCAGTTATTAGAAAAATGCAAATCAAAACCACAATGAGATATACTTCACAACCCCTAGGATGGCCATAATTTTCTTTTAAAGAAAGAAGAAGAAAAAAACAAATGTTGGTGAAGACGCGAAAAAATTGGAACAAGCATTGACGTTTACAACCTCTTCAAATCTCATATGGCCACGAAGAGATTTTTTTTTCTTTTAAGTTATAAACCCTTGAAGACCACAAAACAAAAGCAAACAAACAAACAAAAAACCCAAAAAACAAAAAAGAAAAACACAGAAATAGGAAACAAGAACTTAGCCAACCCCAAAAACTGGACTCCTAAGCCACTTGGAGTGGAAAAGCCAAGAAGCAACTCAGATTGATAACACAAAATCTATTAAAGGTTTAGGAACTGGCAACACCAGCATCCCGGGAAATGAAGTAGTTGGGGTGTGTAGGAATTCGACATCTTGAACTTGAAAGACCTTTGAAAAATCAGTATGTTCTATTAATAGTTCTTGAGTAAAGACCCTACTGCCATGCCTCCTAGGTTAATCCTTCATATCTGCCAAGTTGTTTGACTTTGGTCAAGTTTCTATAATCTCTTGGTACCTCAGTTTTTTCGTCTGTAAAAAAAAAAATAGATAACAATAGTACCAACCTTGTAAAGTTGTCATGAGGATTAAATTAAGCTATAAGGTTGACCATGTTTCGATCAATTCCTGCCACAGAGTAGACACTCAATATAAGTGTGTGTGTTTTTGGTTGTAGCAGTGGCAGCACTTCAGGGGACTACTTACTCATCTTCAGGGAAGCCACTGTTCAGTAGAATCTTTAGATGGTGGGAGTGTTCAGAGAAGAGGCTAAAAATTGAGGGATTTCTTTTTAATAGAGAAGGAGTTCTAGAGGGCACAGTGGAAAGGTTTAGCAATGAAGGAAGGGAGGGGAGTAGAGTCAGGAATAAAATTACAGAGCCACATGGGGGTAGCATGTCCAAGTCAGATGTCCAGTAGAGCTTACACTTGGGTAGAACACTAGAAATGTATGACCGGGTCAGACACATAGGCCACCCAGCTAAATGTTCTGTCATCAGAGAAGCTGTCTTAATAGGGTATGGTTGTCCTTTAAGATGCTTCCTTTATTCTGCCCAATTCTCCCATTCCCTTAGGCAGCCATTCTCCTTAAACCCTACATGCAACTGCCAACCTTCCATGTTAAGAGATTAGCATCTCTCTGAAGGAGGAATCAGGTGTAAGGGCGTCACCTGGAAATTCCCTAACCATTTTGCTTCCTCCACAGAAACTCATCTATTGGGCACCAGCCTCACCTCCGTTCCTCAGGGCCCTGTGAGGACATACTCCTCTCCAAAGCTAACTATTCCATCTGTTTCCTGGACGCATTAGTTCACTGTCATGCACTTGTCATCAGTTAATTATACGTTTTCTTCAGTATCTTCAACATCTCCTCATGCAGCTCTACTTCCTGAGTTTACAAAAATATGGCTAGTTCTCGTTCTACCTGAAAAAACAAAACAAAACAAAACAAAACCCCAACTATCCTTTGACTTTACATCTCCTCTCCCCTCCTTCCTGTCTCATTCAACCTTTTTGAAAAAAGTCATTTATCTCTACTTCCGCTCTTTCCACTGATTTCTCAACCCCCAACCTGCCTCCAGGCCAAAACAAAGCTGTCTCTGGCAATGCCCTCGACGCTGCGTTTCTCTGCCACATCCTTACCCAATGCAGAAACTGCTCTTTTAAAGATGAGCAGTGATTTTCTAATTACCAAATCCAGTGGACATTTTTCTGTTCTTATCTCAGGAGTCCTGTTGAGCATTCTCTCATTTGCTTATGATGAAAAGGAGTTGGGACGAAGGCAGAATGAGCAAATAAGTGGTTAGGTGTGCCTCATTGAACGTAACAGATAACCTCTTGAAATAGTTATCCATTCTTCAGATTTAGTACATTGAACTTTATGTTTAATGAATCAGGGAAGCTTGCTACTTAAAGGAACCCTGGAGTGAATCCTTTTGCAAAAAGAATTTCCTTCTGTAGTTGGCATTATTATTCCCAAATGTACATGGCTTCGAAAATTTGTTTCTTCCTATTTCAAGCTTCCTTAAAGAGACACACCTACTCTCAGTCTCACCTTTACAATTACCTCCTGGGTTGTTTATGCATCAGAATCTGGGTTACTAGTTAAATCAAGGGCATCTATACTCTGTAAATGAGATAATTAATCTCAAGTGAAGAGCTCAATACAGCTTCAAGCACACGGTGAATGTCTAATGAATGCCAGATATTTTTATAAATTTGTAAACACTGAGAACAGAAAGCAAAAAGGAGAGTGAACTAAAGGGTGAAACTTCCCTATATCTTTTAAGCCAAATGCTTTTAAAAATCATCTGAGATGCCATTTCTCACCCATTAGGATGGCTATAAAACAAAAAAAAGAATAACAACAAGTGTTGGCAAGTATGTGGAGAAACTGGAAGTCTCATCCATTGCTGGTGGGAATATAAAATGTCAGATCCTCAAAAAATTTAACATAGAATTACCATATGATCCAGCAAGTGCATTCCTTGGTATATAACAAAGACAACTAAAAGCAAGTGTTCAAACAAAAACTTGCACAATAAATGTTCAAGCAGCATTATTCATAATAGTTGGGCTAAAGAAAATGGGGAATGGAAAGTGATTACTTAATGGGCATGGGGTTTCTTTTGGGGGTGATGAAAATGTTCTGGAATTAGTGGTGGTGATTATAAAACATGGTGAATATAGTAAAAGCCACTGAATTGTACACTTTAAACTGGTGAATTTTATCTCAATTACAAACAAACAAACAAAACAACGGTGTGATGATGGTGTTACCATAGGCAGAAAGAAGAGGCCCACAGAGGGAGAGAGAGGGAAGGAAAGGAAGGAGGACATGAGGTGAGACGAAGGAAACTAAGGAGATCATTCTTAAGAAAAGGTGCACCTACAGCTAATTGTAATGGATTATAATACTATTAGCACTGAAGGCAGGGAAAATCTCCACCCTCTGTGTCACCATGACAGTTCCAACAAAGGCCAAGTAAGAACACAGGAGTCCCACCTCCCGAGGGGAAGGAGTAGTCAGTGTGGACCTGCCCTGGGAATGCTTAGGATTCCACCCCTAAAACTTGAATATTTCCTGCCTTCATTCAAATAAAACCCTAAGCTTCTTTGTTCTTTTGGGCAGTTGCTCTTCTTTTGGCCGTGCTCACTCTCACACCTTTTTGAGAGCGCACTATTTCTTTTCTTTTTAAGAAATCTACCGCTTGCGTGGCATCGTTTGCTTGACTTTCTTGAATTCTTTCCTGTGATGATACCAGTGACCCATTCTCCTGTAATAATGGAAAATGTCACAGAGGAGAGAAGCTGCTCCCCTGCTGGCTCTGAAGATGGAAGAAGGGGCCGTGAGCCAAGGAATGCAGGCGGCCTGTAGAAGCTCGAAAAGGCAAGAACAAATTTTCCCCTAGAACCTTCAGAGAAAAGCAGCCTTGCCTTCATCTTGATATGAACCCACTGAGGCTGACTTTGGACTTCTGACTTCCAGAACTTAGACAATAAATTTCTGTTGTTTCAGTCACTTTTTAAAAAGTCACCTGGTGAGGGAGTGGGTAGGGATAGAGATGAATCAAGATTGGCCATAGTTGATAAATGTTGAAATGGGTGATAAATACATGAGGATTTACTGCACTGAATCTCTCTACTTTAGTATATTTGACATTTTTCCATAATGAAAAAGTTTCTTTTTAAACTATATATGCATATATGTGTTGGAACTTACCAAAAATCCTATTTGCAAAGCATTATAATAACCCATTAACTATTTCAAGGTTTAACCGCAAAATATTTATATTTTTATAGCACTTGATACTTTGGTAAAACACTTGCACTTATATTCCATATTATAATAGCTTATAAGAAAGTATTTTATAATCTGAAACAAAAGCATTTTTCCTATAGATTGTCACTGAAAAGCCACTATTTCTGGATGGGAAATCTAAACAAAGATTTCAATTGCTCAGTCTTGAAAGAACTAACTTTTGTCAGCATTTAAATTGCTTTTTCTATGCAATTCAACAAATATTTAGTGCACACCACTACATGACAGAAAACTATTTTTCTTATCCTATCAAGTTAACAGAAAATATTGCTCCTAAGCAAAAATAACCAACAAATAAATAAAAGAGCATGAAGATTAAAAGCTTGGTCCCAGTAAAGAACAATCACTAAGCCTGATTTAATTCAAAATACTTGAAAGTTCAACCAATGTTTCATTACTTACTAACTTATCTATCAGGTAAACGAAAGGCATGTATATTTAACAATACAACAAAGAAGGAACCAACTAGAAAATGAAGGTAAGAGTTTTCACTGATTATTTCATATTAAGAAAAACTTGTTGCATTATGAATTTCTTCTAATCAATTCCTATGTGTTTACCACTACCCAAAATAAAAAACTGGGTGCATAATAAATATAAATGCATCCTCCCAGCAAACTTTCCTTCATAAAAACTAAAGCAAGCTTTAAATTTTCAGGTGAAATTAAACATTATAGAGTTTAATAAATGCATTTGCTTCATCTCCAAAATCAGTGCCTATAGAATCATGAAATCTATCTGCTGTGTAACTAGTTGGGTTCTAGCAAATGAAGCAGTGTTTAAAACCAACTTCTGAGCCAAAAAAATAAATTAAAAAACAAAAACATGTCACAATGAAGACTTTCTGGTGGCTCCTGCTATTAGATAACAAAGACATACAAAGTGAATTGTCATTATGGGATGAAAAATATACATATCCAGCACACTTCTAGTTTTAAGATGGCATTTTAAGAACATGATTATTTCTTTCTGCTTTTAAAAGTCCAGGGGAACAAGCAATGTAAAAAGAGAAAAATTTGTTGTAGCACCAGAAAATTCAAAGATACTAGTAACAGGACAGAATTTGTTAAAGACACAAAGCAGAAAAGATCGAGTTGAGAGAAAAGTCAGTCAATATCAACCACCTGTGATTCTACTCAGCAAAGTCAAGGTCAGATTAGTGAGGCAAGGTTGGTTAGTATGGGGGTTGGTTAGTATGGGAGGGTTAGTATGGGGGTGCTGGTCCCTGGTGAAATAAACAAAAAACAGCCACATCCTGAATCTCCGGGTTCTGGAATGTCACAAAGATATGAGAACCTTGAGGTTAATAAATTATCTCAAATCCCTTCTGGCCGACAAAGGAGCAGATCTGATAGATAGGACTGGGTTATTTCCTTAATCCCTTCAGCATGGGCAAACAGGACAAACCTGATAGATGAATTCCATTAGAAGGCTCCAGCTCCCTTCCCCAAGCAGACAAGGGAAGGTATAAAAGTAAGAACTTTTGTCTCAGTCACTGGGCACCCCCATTCAGGACCCCCTCCCGCTCGGGAGCTCTGACCCTTTGTTTTCAATAAACTATCCTCTTTTTAAAACTCTTTGCCTCTCCTGGGTCCATGTATCCATTCTTGGGTCTCATGAGACACGGTCCCAGCCGACACCCAGAAACTGCCAGCAGATCCAACATCATTTACATTATTAGGAAGCAAGGGGTTGGATGTCTCCAGCAGGGCTTCAGAAGCTGCCAAGTTCAGAGCCACAGGGGCCAGAAACAAGGGCAGGGCTCAGGACAGCCAACAGGGAAAGGTGAATGAAAGAAGTTAGGTGTTTCCCCAGAAGAATAGTCTGGCTGGCTGTTCACCTACAACTTCACATGGCTCTAATGAAGCCCAGGTGAAGTGTGAACTTTACCTCCATGCTCCTAACATAGGTGGTAGAATTTGAAAGCTCAGGAATTCTCACACAGTTTTAATCATAGTTGACACAAGTGGGCAAAGCAAAACAAAAAACTAGAAACTCACCACCGTTATTCCCTTAACTTTTCCAACTGATTCAAAAGTTTTAAAGTTCATCTTAGGAAAAAAAAGTGCAAATAGCTAGAAAAACTCTGAAAACAAAGTACATATATATTGGGAGATGGGGGCAGAGATAGAAGACCTGTCCAGTGAGACGTTGAAACGTTTGGTAAAGTTGCAATAATTCATATAGTGTAGGAGTGGCACTGGACTAAACAGAATGATGAAACAAGCGTTCAGAAACAGACCAAGAATACACAAGTCTAACAATGCACGATATAGTGTGATGCACGAACTATGATAAAGATGATTGATAAGTGGTTCTGGACAACTCACCATGTGAAAAAAGGTCCTCCCATCTTACATCAGAGTAAGTGCTACACTTGTGAATTAAAAATAAAGACAGAAGAAAATACAGAAATATATTTTTAACATTCTAGGTTAGAAACAGACTTCACAGCCAGAAACTATAAAGAAAAAATTAATTTGACTGAGAGGAAAGGGATATTATTTTTATGGAGTCAGTCCAAGATATGACAACTGGAGAAATAATAGGTATTTCCAACCGGGTTCATTTCCTTTGCAAATATGGAGTTTTTACAAACCAATAAGAAAAACAACAACAACAACAACAACAACAAAACAATAGAAAATGAAGAGGCATTCATAAAAGAAACGTCAATGTCCAAAAAAGTCATGGAAAGATGTTCAGCCTCACTAGTTAAATGAACTCAAAATTGATAAGACCTAAACGTAATAGCTAAAACTATAAAAATCTTAGAAAACAACATAGGAGCTAGGACTAGGTAATGGTTTCTAAGATAGGACACCCAAAGCATAAGCAGCCAAAGAAAAAAACAGATAAATTTGACTTCATCAAAATTAAAAATCTTTGATCTTCAAAGGACACCAATACGAAAGTAAAAAGATAACCATTAAATGGGAGAAAATTTTTGCAAGTCATCTATCTGATAAGGGATTTGTAACTAGATTCCATAAAGAACTATTACAAACTCAATAACAAAAAGACAACCCAGTTTTAAAATGGGCAAAGGATCAGAATAGATATTTCTTCAAGGAAGATAACAAATGGCCAAGACGCACATAAAAAATGTTCACATCATTAACTGTCAGGGAAATGCAAATCAAAACCACAACGAGGTATCACTTTGGCTATAGTCAAAAAGGCAGAGAATAACCAACGTTGATGGAGCTGTGGAGAAACTGGAACCCTCATACACTGCTGGCGGGAATGTAAAAGGATACAGCCACTTTGGAAAACAGTGTCAGTTCCTCATAAGGTTAAACATAGTTACATATGAGTTAGTAATTATACTCCTAGGTATACAGCCCCCAAAATGAAAACATATGGCCACACAAAAACTTACATTCAGATGTTTACAGCAGCCTGACTCATAGCTAAAAAGTAAAAACAACTCAAATGTCCATCAAAGGTGAGTGGATAGACAAAATGTGGTACATCTGTACAAATGGAATATTATTTGACAATAAAAAGGAAATGAAGTTCTGATACATGCTACAGCATGGATGAACCTTGAATATGTTATGCTAAGTGACAAAATCCAGTCACAAAAGACTACGTGGTGTATGATTCTATTTATATGAAATGTCTAAAATAGGCGAATCTCCACAGACAGAAAGTAGATTAGTGGTTGCCAGGCACTGGGAAAGGCAGAGAGTTTGGAAGTGACAGGCAAGGAGTGGGAAGTTTCTTTCCGGGGTGATGAAGAGTTTCTAAAATTGTATGATGGTTGCACAATACTCTGAATACACTAAAAGCCCTTTACTTGTACATTTTAAATGGGCAAATTGTATGGTATATGAATTATATTTCAATAAAGCTATTTTTAAAAAATAAGTGAAAATTTAAACACTAACACATGTTTACTGAGTCTCCATCTGACAATAAACTCTCCAGGGTGGGCAGGGGGAGCTCCCTTGTCTGTCTTACAACCCCTCACCTTCCCAAGGGTGCTCATCAGGCCTTGTAAAAAGACTAACACAAAGTGGATGCTTAATAATGGGTAGACACCTCCTAGCAAAGCTGCTATAAAATGAATTTCTATGGGGGAAAATTTTTGTTTGTTTCCAGTCTGACTTTCATGTTTAAGTCAGAGATGCTCTCCTACATTAAACCTCTCTCTAGCCCAGACATGCACGAAGAATTTATGAAGAAATTTAAGTCTCCACTGTCTTCTAAAGTATCTTCTTTCTCACTGCTCCTACCCAGACCATAAGAAACCATACTGAAAGATACTCTGGATCATTCCTGGGCATTCTGGAGACTCTTCCATTCTCTTTCATTTAAATTCTGGCCTCAACGTCTACCCATGCATGCTACTTTGTTTCACCAGCAGGTGTTGCTATCTAACCTTTGATTGTTAAGCACCAAACTTGAAATACACTATCTGCTGAGAGATGGAGCACAATTCCCTTTACGCATAGTGTGGGCTATGATGCATAAAGAACAACTTCTTTCCAAAGAGTACAGTATGGATAGGGAGAGAAGAAAGAGTTACTGTACAGTGGAGAAACGTGACAAGCACTACCGCAAGTCAGGCGATTAAGTTTAACAGCAACAGGGATAAATATTGCTGATAGCATGAACCCTTAATGTGATGCGTGGAGAACGGCACTCGGTCTCTGTGCTTTTCCTACCCAAAACACATTATCCCAGTCTAATCATGAGGAAAGTATCAGACAAATCTCAACTGATGGACAGTCTACAAAATGCCTCACCAGTACTTCTCAGAACTGTGAAGGTCAGCAAAAACAAGGAAAGCCCAAGAAACTGTCATGAGCAAGAACTGCTGAAGGAGACCTGATGACTAAATGTAATGCTGTATGTATGCTAGATGGGATCCTGGTTAGAAAAAGGGCATTAGGCAAAAACTGAGGAAACCTGAATAAAGGACTTTTAGGCAATAATAATGTACCATTACTGGGTCACTTAATGTGACAAATGTGCCATATTAATGTGAAATATTAATAAGCAAAACTGCATGTGGGTATATGAGAACTCACTGTACTATCTTCGCAATAATTCTGGGAATCTAAAAGTGTTCTAAAATAAAAAGTCTATTTTTAAAAAATAATTCACTAGTTAGCTGCCAATTTTGCCAAATTAAGTTTTTGGGGTTTTTTTGTTTAGGATTCTATTTTAAGGAATAGTTCCAAGGGTTTAAAAACTATAGTTTCTTCTTCAGGCACATTTTTAAGTGATTAGAAGACAGAAAAGCAGAACTTCAGGCTTGGAGAGCAGAGGGGACACGTGATGGGGCAGAAGGGGGTTCCCCGAGAAAGAATGGAGTCCCAGCCAAGTCCCATCATTTCCACCACTGCGCTGCCAACATGGCTGCTTTCAGCTTGAAAGCCCAAAAAACTGCCAGTGTCACAGCATAGTCAGCCTCTTTCAGCCATCGGAGGAAAGAAGCGTTAGGAGATGCAATGGTAACAGGAAAATTGGTAGTGCTAAGAAGTTATTCAACCAAAGTTATTACTAAAAGATAAAGCCCTGCTGACGAGGTTTATGACCCAAATTGCCCTAAAGCCACCAAAGCCCCCAAAACATCTGGGGTATAAATAATTATTTCTACTGAAAACAGGGTAGTCTGAGAAGTGCTCAATATGTATGCTGATTTTTAAGTAGTCTTTTCACTTTTATTTGCTCTGGTTCTGTTAAAGAAAAAAAAAGAGCAGATGTAAATAATAGATAAATATAATGTTCCTTAAATAAATAGAGCTAAGGTAGCTTTTGGGTTTGTTTTCTAAATGAAAAACTGTGGTTGAGTGGATTGTGTATTAGATTCCTGGTCCCTGAATTACCCATGTCTAAAGAAAGTCCAGCCAGCTGTAACCTGAGGCATCATTCTTCACCTGGTGGCAGCCATCCAAACTTTAAGAATGGTGTCCAGGAAGGGTGAGACAGTCTTTAAAGAGGCAGCAAATGAGAATTAGGACTCTCTATACTTCAAAAACGTGCCAGAATGGAAGTGAAAACCTACCCCACCCTACTCTAGAAACCGGCGTACTGTATAGAAACCAGAAACCAAAACCGAAAAAGTGAAATAGATTATTCGGTATCCATAAACATGTTTTACATACATTTGCTGGGTGAATACAGTATCAGATGTAAGGCAGCACTTGCCCGTAATTTAGGGGTGAAAACTGAGTAAACCTCCACAGGAAAAGATAACGCAAGAAAAGTGAGTAACAAGCTATAATGACTTAGTACCTACGGGAATGAGATGGGTGGGCTGCGACTCTTCCAGTTTGTTCCTCAACCAGTCAAAATCCTGGTATCTCCGACGAACAGAATATTCTGGCAGGTCAAACTCCACCCGAGTACTCTGCAAAGAAGAATGGAACAAAATAAGCATAAGGGAATAGGAGCATATCTTGGCAGAAGGGGAGGAAAAAACCTCTCTTTGACTAACCAAACTGGGCAAGAAAACATTTTCTTTTCACCAAACGCACCAGCCAAATGGCAGGGTTTAGCAATACAGAATGACAACTCTGGGCCACAAGACCCAGTTAAAAATTCAAGGATCTAGAATGAAAATGTGGAGGGTTTTCATTTCTACCATCAGGAAAAAGAACTCAACTATCCCTCAGAATTGTGTTCAGAAACATTTGATTCTTTTCCTCCAAGCTTAACTTTGAGAATTTTTTTTCAGCAGAATCTTTCCACTGAGGATATTGCCACTGAATCCAAAGCTATCAATCTGTTAAAAGAAATTACACCTCCACCCTCTGCTAAATATGCTGACAAGTTTTGCCATAGGCAGAGGGGAAACAAACAAAAAATAACAGATCACCTGCTCATTTAGGATCCAGATTAGATGAAATAGAAAAGGTTTTGCATAATCTGCCATATTCTGGCCTGAACCATAACTTTGAAATTATATTTTAGATGACAAAAAAAAAAATCTAGAAGGAATATCAAAATGTCATTATATTGAAGAAAAATATTTATCTCATCCTCTTTCCTGAATTTAAGTTTTCTGAATTATGACGATAGCACTTTGATAATGAAAACCGATGATAAATAAAATTATTTGTAGCAAAACAAGAATTTTGCACATTAATTTGCCCAAACTAAAATTGTGTCTCAGATAAACCATTTTCCCCTATGGGGGTACTGACTATACGACAGTCACAGTTCTCAGAAATTAAAGTACAAAATAAAAATGGCTTAAGCTACATTTCATAAATTTGCCCTTTTAAGCCAAAAAGTCTGTTTCAACCCATAACACCAAGAATATCTTTAAAACACATGAACAAGAGTCATTCATCAAAGAAAAAGCTGTGAACGGCTTTGGCAGTGAAAATTATGATATCATCCTCCTCAAAAGCTGTGCTCACACAATCTAGGCAAAACTGTGAAGTTAAAGGCCTGGGTCTTGGACGGACCCCCAACTAACTCTTTTTGCATCTTTTCCCCTTTTCTGAGTCCCATGCACCAGCTTATGCCATGAAACACAACCTTCCCCTATGATGGGCGGTAGGGGTGGGAAGATGGAGAGAAATTCATTCAACGTAGGTTTGTATTATCTACTGGAAGACTCCCCAAAGGAGTTAGCATTGTAATATTGGGGGTGGGGGAGGGAGAATATTTAAATCCACAGAACAAATCACTGCTGATGAATTTGCAGGCATAAGGTCATGGAAATATTGAGGGCAGGTAGTCTGACACTCTTCCCGAAGCAGGGCGGGAAGAACCCTGCACGTAAGCAGTCCTACTGGTAGCACCCCTACTAGATTCCTGAGACACCACTAAGCCTCCCAGAGCCAGGGTTTCCATAACAGTAAGAAGAGAGTTGGAAGGACGTTCCTCAAGAACCCATAGAGACCCCCAACAGGCCCCATCTGAGGACTTGCTGATGATTATGGGGCCATAAAAGATAGATTTTGAAAGGTGACAAATGAATTTAGATGATTGTCATTGTAAACAGAACCGATGGAGGGCTCTACTTCTTGCCTTCCTAAATGTTACATGATATCAAGGGACCATTTCTCTTTATTATGCTTTAGCAAATGCACTTCATAAATTATAGTGTATGTAAATAACATTTCTACTCTAACTTTGAAATCAATATTTGTTAACTATAAAAAGCAGTATAATAAAACACAAGTTTTGTTTCTGCTGTAACCAATTTTACCTTGGGGGAACTTCTTTTTTTCCTTCTATTTATGCAGGTTAGACATACTTATTTTAAAACTTCAGGAAAAATAAAGAAATAAAAAATAAAAGATCAATCATACTCCCTCTAAACAGAGAAAAAATGAAATTAATATTACAGTTTATATATTTTCATATTTTTTCTATGCATATTCATTCATTCACTCATATTTTCTATATCTCTTTAACACATCTTGAAAATCTTTCTAGGTCACTAAATTCAGTTCTACATAATAATTTTTAACACATATAGCATTCCACTGAATGGATATACCATAATTGAACCAAATTCCCACTTGTTTCTAATTTTTCAATTAATAAACAGTGCTACAGTAAACATCATTGGGCACCTGTTTGATAGGTCTCTTAAGATAAATTCCTAAAGATAGAATTGCTAGATAAGAGTAGATAAATTTTTAATTGACAAATTGCTTCCAGAAATATACAAATTTATATTCTTACCATATAGTATCATCAACATTGGTAATCTCTGATGGATTTATAAATGAAAAATAATATATTATCTTTTACTTTTGTTTCTTTAATGACTATTGGGATTAAACATCCTTTCAAATATTTGTTGGCTGTACTTTTTCTTCTTTTGTGAGGGTCTCTTTTTAAAATTGTGAGTCAAGTCTTTTTCATTTGTGAAAGCTCTTTATAGCCATTGTCTATCATAATTTTCAAGTGATTTTTCGGATACACAATTTTTAAATTCATCCATTATTTTCCCTTATGGTTACTCCTTTTGGTTTCATCCCTTGGGAGGCTGTCCCCATTGCAAGATTTCTAAAATATTCACCTGTATTTTCGGCTTTATATTTATGTCTTTAACTATTGCAATTCTACTTCTAGGAATTGACCATTAAAAGATAATTTTTAAACTGTGGCAAAGATACTTGTATAATGATGTTCACTGCAATATTATTTAAAATTGCAAAGGAATCAAAGCAACCTAAATGTCCAACAACAAAAATGTTCAACAATCATGTCTGTAACACATTTTTAATAACAAAATGTTTCGATATAGTTTTAAGAGAAAACAGCAGGATATAAAATTAATTGTATATACACTATGATTTCATTGGTGTTAAAAATTTGGATATAGGGGAGGCCGGTTAGCTCAGTTGGTTAGAGCGCGGTGCTCTTTACAACAAGGTTGCCGGTTCAATCCCCACATAGGCACTGAGCTGCACACTCCACAACTAGATTGAAACAACTACTTGACTTGGAGCTGATGGGTCCTGGAAAAAAACACTTAAAAAAAATTGGATATAAAAGTTTAGAAGAAAAATCTAGAAGTGATGACAACTGTCCTCTTTATACTCATTCTTATATCCAAATTTTCTATTATTCTCACACAACACTTTTATAGTCACACGTACAAAAAAAATTGCTCATTTTTTAACAGTTCCTTTAAAGACAAAAGGGATTTAACAATGCAGTAAAACTTGTATGATGCTGTGGAAAGCAATAAGGTAAAATATAATCATCATGAAACAGAAGGATGCTCACACTCTCTGACCCAATATTACCACAACATGTTCTAGGAAAGAAATAGAGATATGTGAAATACGATCAAATGACATCCATTAGAAGTAGGTGAGAAAGACAAAAGAAAAACAAAGGACAGAGAGAAAAGCAGAGCCAAGAATGAGGCGAGCGAAACCCACTCACCTCGGAATTCGGCACACTTGCTAAAATTGGGCCACAGACATTACTGTGACTTTCTGGAGAGAAACCCAGTCAGTTATAAGACTCATGGTCCTCATAAAATATGCTTGCCAATAAAAGTCCGACTATGAGTTTGTAGTAAATTTTTCCTCTGTGAAATTCAGGGTCTAACTTAGAAAAGAAAATAAGGTAATAAGAGTCTGTCTCTATTTTCTAATATCTGTGGTAAACAAAACAATAAAAAAGAAAGAAAAGTGCACACCCACAGTTCAGGATCAGAGACAACCACTATACCATTTTGTTCTGTGTTCTTCCACAGCGTGTTCCATAATCTAGAAAGACCCACAAAGATCACAAGGTCATGGTTCACATCTAACGTCACAAATAGGTGACCGCACACTAGAATGGAAATGAAAAATATTCATTTTCACCATCACTCCACATGAATATCTTCTTGATCATCTTTGGGCATCCCTGACAATTTTTTTTTTTTTAATTCAACACTTTGGAAGGCCTAGCACAGAGCCACAGTACAATCATTCACTCACCCAGGTGAGAACCTATCCTCTGGGCCTCATCCTCCCATAAAAGAACCTCTCTTATTTGCCAGGAGCTAAAGTGTCCAGTGGCTGTGGCCTGGAGACATTCCAAAGAATTTCCATTCAAGCCAAAATTTACAACCAACTTACTCTAGAGACCTTCGGTCTTTGTCAGAAGTGCTGTCTGTCCAGGCCATAGCTGGATCCTAAGAAGTCTAAGTGATCCCCTTCCCGCCAAAGGAACCTCTTCCCGCATTAAATATTAGCCAGCTAATGGCATTCTGCTTCAAAACCCCACAGCCCTAAGAGAACACCTGGGCATGACTGGAGAGGCTTCTGGGCTCCCCTCCTCATGCTGTTCTGGGCTTCCTATCTTCTGATACAAGCAGCCACTTACCTCCTTTTTCTTAGATCTTTCCACTAAGCTCTCTGGAACACTCATTTCATAATTAGTAATGAAGTCCTGCAGTTCTTCAATCTATTCAAATTCTGAAAGCTGGCTCTCCTCTAAGAACACAGCCTTCCTACTGTCCCAGCAAGTGGAAAGGGGCTCATTTTCTCATGTTACACAAACCTCACTCCACCCCAAGACCAAGAATTGCTGTTGACATTTTCCTCATTCCACACTGTTCCTTACCACCACCGCTCCACAGCCCAGTGAAAACCCTTTTGAGGCTCATGCCATCAAGATATATCCATCTCTATCCCTCCTCACGCCCGTCATCTACTGACAGCCCTGTCATTTCTCCTGATTCCCTGAGAGCACCTGGCTCTCAGGCTTCCTTTCCAAAGCCCTTCCATAATCTGAGTGCCCTCAAGAGCCAGGTGGTTCGCACATACAATACCCAGCCCTACACCAACAATGTCTCCTTCCCACAGCCTCTCCACAAGCTGTCATCACACAGAAATTTAGACATCTCCCGCTCTAACCAGCACCTCCAACATTTCAGACTCTTCCATTTCCTTATACCCCTTTTCAGGCTCTTGGGACCTACAGTTCCTTGACATTCTGTCCATTCTTTTCTTTACTTCCTTCCTTAATCAGCATCAAATTCCATGACCCATCACTTCCACTTCTGACTTGCCAATATCCTAAATGCCCGTTCTCCACTGTCCATTCACACAACTCTGGCAAAAATGCAACCATCCATTTTTCACTCTAGTAAACCTGAAGGAAAAACAAAATCAGACAAACACACTGATCGACACAATAAGTTCCACAACTGGACCCTCAACACTGCCAAGAAATCTTTCTATACTTCCTTAATCAACTATCTCCCTCATTTTCTTTCTTTTTTTAAAAAAGTTATTTACTTTTTTCAGTTACATTCAGTTGACATTCAATATTATTTTATATTAGTTTCAGGTGTACAGCTTAGTGGTTAGATATTTATAGAAGTTATGCAGTGATCCCCGCCCCCATTAGTCTAGTACCCACCTGGCAACTATATATAGTTGTTGCTACATTACTGACTATATTCTCTACCTGTACTTTATATCCCTGTGACTATTTTGTAACTACCAATTTGTACTTCCTAATCCCTTCACCTTTTTCACCCAGCTCCCTAACCACCCTCCCCTCTGGCAACATCAGCTTATTCTCTGTATCTATGAGTCTGTTTCTGTTTCATTTGTTCATTTACATTATTCTTTAATAATATAAAGAATTATATTGTTCTTTATATATATAGAATAAGTCAAACTGAGAAAGACCATACCCACATGTGAGTATGGTCATATGGTATTTGTCTTTCTCAGTTTGACTTATTTCACTTAGCATAATCTCTAGGATCATCCATGTTGTCACAAACGGTAAGATTTCATTCTTTTTTATGGCCTCTCCCTCATTTTCTACATCAGTTAATACAAAGCCTGTATAAGTTTGAAAACTAAGCCCCACTTCAAAACTTAGTAGAAGGCCTCACTATCTATCCATCGAGAAAACCGCAGTTATAAGCAAATAACACTCAACTTTCTGCCACAAAAAAAGTCCCTTCTTCCTCCAGAAACAATGAAAAACATTCGTCTCCCTCATCAGAAGCCACTCCCTCCCTCCATTTCTGCTCAGGATACCATCTCCTTCCACTTTCCCCACGGCTTCCATCCTACTCTCCATTCTTAAGCCTAAGGTCTCCTCCACCCACACTGTCCACTTAGCACTTAAACAAGTCTCTCCCATCCTTAAAAAGCAAACAAAAAGCCTCTCCCCCTCGAACCCACATTCCCCTACAGCTACTGTTCTTTCTCTATACTTGCTTTCACTGCCAAACTACCAACACTCATGATGTCTTTTCTTTCTTCTCACTCACCCGAACCCACAACAAACTGGGTTCTGCTCAATAAAACTGCTCTCACCATAGTCATCAGTAACCTTATCATTAAATCTAACGTCCACTTTGTAATCCTTATCTATAACTTGATATCTGAGCAGCAATTAACCTGTTGACCACCGAGGTATTAGAAAGAGGGACAAGTTGAAGCACAGTCTTGCTGATGACTAACTGGTGATGGGGAAACGAGGCGGATGGCTCCTAAAGGGAGCTGAAGGCTCCTCTCCATTTCCCCAACCTCCAGGGTACTTCTACATCACCAACCATTTCGACTGCCAGGCCGTGGTAGTAAACCAGTGCTGGGAAAGCAGGGGGAAGCCCTCTCTTGAAAATTTTGTCATGACCTTGATCTGGATTCAAGTTCTAGCTTCACCACATATTAGTTGCATGTGTTTGAGCAATTTTTAAAGTAGCTCAGTATCTCAGTTTCCTCATTTGCAAAACAAAAAATACTACCAGTGCCTATTTCATTGAGTGTGAAGATTAACTGATGAAATATTTAAAGCACTTAGCACAAAATAAATGACAGCTCATCCGTAGAGTGGCACACTATTGCTGTCTTAGAAATAATAGCATAAAAGCATGCTTACTGGCATTTACTAGCATAGAAAGATGTTTGCAACATACTAGGTAAATTGACAGCAGGCAAAATACTCATTTTTGTAAGGGAATAGAGATCAATAGTTCATAAAGTTATAAGTGATTCTTTCTGGCTGGTGAGCTTATAGATCTTTTATTCCACTGTTTTATCTTACTTGAGTTTCCCAATTTCTCTATAATTGGGAAATTATACTACTTATATAAAATAAAATTTAAAGGTTTCTATTGCAAAAAAATACAGCACATGGTTCAGTGCTCAATAATTAGTTAATATGATGATACTTTCTAGGACCCTGAAGAGAAAATTGCCAAGATCTGCCTGCCATGAAAAGACCTCTCTCCACCGCTGGAGAAACAGGATGATACCCAAGACTTAGATTTGAGGAGAGAATGCTTTGCCTACATTGGCTCTCAGCCCGAGGCTCTTTTTAGTTCAGGCAAAAGCAGCTCTGTAATTTGTCCAGCTTTGGTCATCAGGAATCTAAACTAGGACAGGAGTCAAAAGTCAAAGCAATAGAGTAAATATTTATATGACCTTGTCCTCTGACCATTAAGTTTGCTGAGAACCTTAGCAGAAGTGGGGATCCTGGGACAAGTTCAAGTGTTTGGGACCCCATGTTCCTGTTTGTCCTCTCTCTCTCTCATCCCAACACAACCCTACCTATCCTTTAAACACAACTTTCGGAAAGAAGGCTCCAAATGAATCACCAAAATACTAAACCTGCTGTCACTATTTGAAACAGGAAAATGAAAGGACTCTGGTGTGAGATCAGAAGGGGAACTGACAGTAATAAGTAAAAGTTAATACTGCAACAAGTTCACCTGACATGTTAGCATTATAGCCAGTGAAAATGTGGGACTGCAACTTGGAAAAGAGCATCCTAAGACATCTGACTTATAGGAAATCAAATATTCCCAGGAAAAGGGATAGAAATAAGAGCACAAAAAGGAAGGAAGGGGGAAGGGAAGAAGGCCAGGAAAGAGTGGTGAGGTACAGCGCGTGCCTTAGCCTGTGAATCAGAGAACAGAGGTCTGCAGTATCAGCACTTCGGGAAGCAAACTGCAGGGCAGAGGAAACACGTAAGGGTGGAAAAACATCAAGGGAGCAAGCATCGCTGTGCCAGCTAGGCAGTCACCTTGTCATTCAGCTGTTTAGAGCACAAATTCAGGAAAAACAGGTTTTACATTTCACAGACGACAGTGTAAAAAATATGTTGGCCCTAGGGGGAAAAATAAGTAACTGGAAATTACTGATGGGAATATGTATGAGGACCTCGGACCTCTGAGGATATAATACACATCTAAGCACCAAGCCCAATGCCTGGGAAGTAGTAGGTACCCAGTGGCAATGGTAATGGGGGAAGACGGTGTGAGTGCATGCGTATATGCTCACAGACATAGACAAATTTTCAAATGTGAACCAGGTGTGGAAAGGACAAGGTAGTAATGTCATAGTAGCACGAAGCAAGAAATCAATGAATATTAGTTTCCATCCTTCTCCTACTCCTTCTCCTCCTACCATCTAGTCTAAATACACCAAATTATACTCATGGTCTCGTCACAGAGATTTAGGTTGATACAATGATTCATAAATTTCAAGTGCAATGTGATATTAATACATTAAATAGTATCATGATAGAAAACAAGTGAAAGTACAGGTGAGCCTTGACCATCATGAGGATTAGGGGTGCTGACCTCTCCACACAGTCGAAAATCCATGTATAACTTTTGCCTCCCCCCAAAACTTTACTAATAGCCAAGTGTGGAGGGGAAACTTACAAATAACAGACAATTAACACATATTTTGTATGCTGTATGTATTATATACTGTATTCTTACAACAAAGGAAGCTAGAGAAAAGGAAACGTTATTACGAAAATCATATGGAAGAGAAAATACATAATCTTTATTGGAAAAAAAAATCTAAGTACAAGTGGACCCACAAAGTTTAAACCCATGTTGTTCGAGTCAACTGTATAAGGATGAAATGTTTTCTTTGAAATAGTGTAGTCACAATTTCTCTTCATTTTAATATTTTAAATCTTAAAATGAAGAGAAATTGTGACTACACTATATATATATATATATATATATATATACACACACACACATATATATATATCTATATATCTCCACTCTCTCAGAAAGCTACGCCCACAATTGTAATAAAGGAGAACAGAGTTGAACAAAAAAGAGAAAGGAAGCAAAGACAGAAATCATGGAGGCAGGACTCTAGTTCTCTCAGACCATCCAACACGGGCAGATGATAATAATAAAGGGACCTACCTTGGTGGTGATCCTATATGTGATGTAAGTCTCCATTGTACAGACATGCTTCTTGGGATCATCAACCGTGACAAAGAGATCTCTGGTCTCACCATCAATGTCATCATCAAGTTGAAGTCTGTTGAGAAGGGAAGATGAAGAAGCTGGACTTGAAGTGCCTGCTGGCGTACCACCGTTGGGCAAAATGAGATCCTGAAAGGAGAAAAGAATCACTTTAGAAAGTAAACAAAAACACACACCTGGAGAATATCAGCAAAAGTAGTTTGTTTAGCCAAACCTAGGAACACCTCTAAAGACAAAAATAACTTTCAAAGAATCTGAGCCTCTCCTTACTTAACATTTCTCAAGTGAACAGGTCTTTTATGACCAAGACAAACACACCACAGCCGTGCCCTACACCAAATACATGCTCATTCATCTTCTGGCAAGCACTGGAGGAACCAATAGAAGAAAATAGTTCAGGGACAGAGAGCTTAAGAGCCCCACCACCACCAGGCCTCAAACAGAAAGAACTCGGTGAGCACACCACATATTCTCTTTTCCCCACTTTCTGAAGGCCACCACCTGGCCCCAGGTAAACATTAAGGGACCTGAAACTTCTAAAATACATTAACACATTTAAAAACGGAATCAACCAACAGAAAGAGACAACTAAACATTATATGCCTCCTGAAAGAAATTCACAACACCCCCTTATAAAGTATGCTTGCCAAAAAATGGAATCTGAGTCCGAAACAAATCTCTAGACACACCACCAATTTATAGGAAATATAGAGGAGTAAGGAAGAGAATTAAACAATACTTTGAGGATGCAATCAGCAAAATTGATACTGTGAAACTAACAAGAATGAAAGACCCAGTTTCTTCAATAATAAGTTGCAAGGGAAAAAGAAAAAAAAGAGATAGAAGGAGCATGTAGAGATGTAAAGAAACTTAAGAGATCAATAAACAATTGCAATGGAACCTGAGTAAAACAAAATGTTAAAAGATTTTTGAGACAGTGAGAGAAATTTGAATACTGATCAGTTATTTGATGATATTAAGGAATTATTAAATATGATAATGGAAGCATTAAGATTTTACAGTCTTCATCTTTTAGAAATACATACTAAAATACTCATGGATAAAATAATAGGATGTCTGGTATTTGCGTCAAAATAACTAAGGATGGGTAGGTGGGGATATAGATGATACAAGATGACCAAAAGTGGGGATTGTTGAAGTTGGTATTTGCAGGTTCTTATACAATTCTCTCCTCTTTTGTGTATATTTAAAATTTTCCATAATAAAAAAGTTTTAAAGGAGGGGGGTGAGCAAATGCCAGGGAAAAAAGGAAGGGAAAGATTTTAAAACTTATGGACCTCTTTCTCTTTAGGCCTTAGGAGGAAGCCACCTGAATAAATTATGCCCCTACAATAGCCAAAAAAGTTGCAAGCTTACAGTTACCTTTTTTGTTTGTTTGTTTTAAGGTTTGATAACAGAACAAAGTCCTGTCTAGCAGTAGATGTGAAAGACTCTGAATGTTACCTTGGAATCATTAGGAGGCAAACACTAAGGAATATGGCAAGAAAGTGACACTCACTGTACACCTGAAGCTGAACAAGAATGTCAACTACAATTATATATATACATATAGTTACAAGAAGTGGAGTTCAGCATTAGGAATAGAGACAGTGGAAATGTAATGGCTGTATGCGATGTCAGAGGAGTAGCAGATGGGGGAAGAGGGGTTATCACTATTTGAAGGATATAAATGATAAATGTCTATTACATTGTTTTGTACAACTGAAACTAATAAAAAAAGAAAAAAAGGAAGAAAAAGTGAAAAAAAAAGAAAGAAAGTGACATGACACCATGGAAAGGGCCTTGGTCAGGAATGCAGAAAACATTCCTGACCTGTGGGGGTCATCAGATCCCAGGCTGGGGATGGGAAGTGCATTCCTCTGAATTCTCTGTTCTTGTATGCAGGCTGCATACTCATATGACTGAGCCCCCAGATTAAAGAACATACAGGATGAGAGGTCAACCTAGCAGTCATATCCACGAGCTCTAGCTGATTATGGGACTTCTGTTCAGAGCGCTGGGTGGGACAAGGCAAAGGGAAGCATGGCCTGGAGTGGAGGGCAATGTCACCCAACTCAGTAGGTGATGGAAAATAAACAGAAAAGGCAACTTCCTTTGTCACCCATCTCTACTGACCATAGATCATTTAATCCCATACTTAATAGGCAACACCAAAGAGATGTTTTGTAATTATCGAAAGAGTACCATTTTCACAGAAGGTACTCATGGGACTAGAACGCACCTCTATTCCTAGTCTGCCCAGGGGCTTGTCCGCTGGGAAGGCGAACTCCTGCAGCTCTTGGGGTGGACGTGACTGTTGAATCTAGTTAGCTAGCTACAGCAGCAACCATCTGATCTGACTGCTTTGTCAGCATACTGACACCACAGGGCACGCGGCGGCCATACCACAGTGTCTGGGGATCTGAGCGAGACATCTTCTCTGAAGCTCTGAGACAAAGAAATTTGTCATCTTCATCATTTCAGTAACTATTTAAATGCTGCCCTTGGGCAAGGCACCATGCTTGGCATTTCAGGGGCCCACCCTCGCACTTTATCAACATTAGAACCCTAGCCTCAGATGGCTCTATAGACGGCTAAACATTGCATAAAGAAAGAATTCAAAATCTTTAGTCAGATAAACCAACATCAGCTCACACAGCAGTTTTCCACAATCTGGACCGATCTCAGCAGCCTCATTTCTCATGGCATCAGTTCCTGAAACCCACCATGCTCTTTCATACCCCTAATATTTGTTTGTAAAGCCCCCCTCTTTTTTCATGTAGAGGTCTCCAAGTATCTCACAGGAATCTGTTCAAATGCCCCTCCTCTCAGTGGCCCTCCTCGTTCTACTCACCACTTGGCAGAATTAGTCACTCCCTTGTCAATAATTGGAAGATATTTCCACAGAAACAATTTTCACAGTTTTAATGATTGATTTACATATATAACATCCACAAACACTGAGTCCCCAACAACTGTTACTGTGCCTTGTTCACCTGTGTGTGTGTGTGTGTGTGTGTGTGTGTAATTATCTATCTGTCCGTTTGTAGGTCTCCCAGCGACTCCAAGTCAACTCCCCTAACTAACCTTTGCTCTGGGGACCTCAGCCAATAGCCTTCCAGGAACAGCCCACACAAAGGTCTGAAATGTCTTGACCAGACAGTGGGATGTTAACTGGTTTGCTAATCAGTAGGTGTGGGGATGGGAAGAGTCAGTCAACCAGATCTTATCGCACACTGCACATCCTTTCCTCTTGGGACTACATGACCAGGGAAAACACTCACACTCTTACTACGAGGGTTTCACAGAGTACTATTTGAACATACACAAATAGCTGACAAACTATAAAAATCTGTAATTTCCTAAAAAGGGATGCTACCAGCTCAGATTTCTACGGTACCTCTGTACACAGTGCTTCTACATTCTTATTTCATTACATCCCATGTCACCCTCATGAGGTCAGCAGGACAGTTACTGTCTCCACTGATGAGCAAGCCGACCCAAAAAAGTTAAGTAATGTGTTCAAATGTATCGACACTAGGTGTCGCTATGCTAATAAGTTGAGCCAGATTTCTGGTTCCTAGTTCAAGGTTCTTATCAAGCTGAATCCTCTTTGTGTGGCTTTTTCCAACCCAACACAGTCCCTCATCTCCACTCTCTGGCCATACATCCTTTTGGGTAAACTTCTGTTTTTGAAGGCCGTCAAGAAAAGCTAACATTTTCCTTAGGGTCTTAATACAAGTATTCCCCAAATGACTCCCCTCAAGATATGTTCCTCACGAGAAACAAACACGGAGAGAAAATGTGAAAAATCTTAGGAGGCAACAGCAGAGGGCTAGGAGAACGGAATGACCCAGGCTCCTCCGCCCACAGAGTCCTCCAGCAGTGGGTCGGCTACGCGGACACACCAGTGTCTACAGCGGCGATTGTGGGAGAGCAGCACCTTTATGAGCAACGTGAAGTATTGAATCAAGAAGTGAGAGTCCTGGGCTCAACACAAAGACTTTCTGTTTCATTTTTGCTACCCTATGGTCAGTCCTCTATACTGCGGCCAAAGAGCTCCTTGAAAAATGTCAATCGTTATTAACATTTATTATCATTATTCACTAATCATGATTAACATTATTAGCAGAGTTAATAATACTATGTTATGTATTTGAAAGTTGCTAAGAGAACAGATCTTAGAAGTTCTCATCACAAGAAAAAAAATTCTGCAACTGTGTGACGATGGATGTTAACTAGACTTACTGAGGTGATCATTTCACAAAATACACAAATAGCAAATCGTTATGTTATACACCTGAAACTAATATAATGTTGTATATCAATTATACCTCATTAAAAATAAATTTTTAAAAAAGAAAAAAAATGTTAACCGAAGCATGTCACTCTCCTGCTCATAACTCGCCAAACTCCCTCCCATCACCTGCAAGGGCCAATATGACCTTATCATTCTCTCTGACCTCGTTATAGACATTCTCTCCCTAGATTGTCCTGCTCTAGACACTTGGCTCATTTTGACCTAAGGGCCTGGGTACTTGCTGCTCACTCTACCTGGAACACTCCTCTCCCCTCAGATTCCCATGTGGCTGGCTCCTATGTTCAAGCAGGTTTCTGCTCAAATGACACCTACTCCGAGAGACCTCCTCAGTCACAAAATCTGATAATATCCCTGTACCCTCCATCACTTTCCAGCCCCTTACCTGGCTTTGCTTTAGTCACAGGACTTGTCAGTATCTGAAAATTTGTTAGTGATTGACTGATTACCTGACTCCCCGCTAGTCAGTAAATTCCACAAGACCAAAGGCTTTGTCTTGCTCCCTCTTCTATCCTCTGGCACATAGTAGATACTCAGTAGGTATTTGATGAATAAACGAGTCTTAGAAATGACCTCACTCAATCCCTTGCCAATAGAAGATACTTGGTAACTACCTTTTGAAAGACAGCGAAACTGAAGCTAACCTGAACCAGACTGCCCAGTTTTGAACCGTAGTTCCACTATTTGCTAGCAGTGTGACTTAAGCAAGTTGCTTTCTTTTTTAAACTTTGTTATTTGTTGTTCTTGTTTTGTTTGTTTTAATTTTACTGGGTAACAGTGTGTTTTTTCCTAGGACCCATCAGTTCCAAGTCAAGTCGTTGTCTTTAATCTAGTTGTGGAGGGCGCAGCTCACTGGCCCATGTGGGAATCGAACCAGCAACCCTGTTGTCAAGAGCACTGCTCCAGCCGAACTAACCAGCCGCCCCTTAAGCAAGTTTCTTAATCTCTCCAGGCCACAGTTTCATCATTTATAAAAATGGGTATAATGGGATTGAGTTTGTTAGTATATGAAAGCAATTGGAATAGTGCCCAGAACATGGTAGGTGCTACATCACTGTTAACATACTACAAAAAACATGAAGTCCACTTGTCTAAAAGTATTCTTGCCTCCCCTTATAGACGATGGGCTGGGTGCACAATAAACGCTTACTAAATGCTGCTGAAAATAAAAACTGTATTGACAGTCATAGTTGGTACCTCAAATACACTTTCCATAATGATTTCACTGTAGCAATAGATATCTACAGGAGCCCTTATGAAAGCTACAACTACATAGTTGATAAATAAATGAAAATTCCTCCTTGCTCCAAAATATCAATTCTCACCATGTAGCTTTCAGTTATAAGAGAATTTCTTCTCCCCCTCTACCCCTTTTACCAAGGAAGAGAACGACATGCCTAGGCTGCTTCAGAAATCCCCCTGGTTCAGAGAATTTCAGCTACAAGATCTACCATTGTGGTTAGCCAGCCACGAGAGATTATTAAATTAACACAAATCACTGGCAAAATTCTGTATTATATTAAATATACAGGAAAGTGGTATACATTAGGAGCCAATATGGATTTAATAAATATAAGTCATGCTTAATGACTAATTTCTCTTTTTGATACTATTAGAGGAATGTGGGTGATGGAGTTTCGGAAGAGCCTGACAACGCCTCTGAGGGTATCTTTACAGCTCAGGGGAGGATGGGGCTCTTTGAATACACCGACTGCACCTGACTTATCTTCCTTTCCCTCCCTCCTGCTCCACCCCCCACAGGAGATGCTTGAAGAATGAATGTGTCCAAACTGAACAGAACACTCTTGATTGTTGACTTTGTTGTAAAGTTAAATTTAAGCCCACGTTGGAGAATAAATTCAAAGGGAAAATCCCCAAAATGTTCTGTTCAAAGATGTTCATAACAGTGCAAAGAACACAGAGTGAACCCTGGAAAAATCCCAAAGGTTCAATTAAACTTTGTAAATTTAACTTTACAACAAACCCAGGCAATGATTGTATTTACCAATAAGAATGGTACACACTCATTTTAAAATGATAAATCTAGACTTTTAGATAAACTCAGTGAACTGAACACAAACAAGCCTTTGCTTTCTTCCTCTTTCAACCCTCCAGATATTAACAACTTGGAGAATGGAGAGAAAGAGGAGTGGGGGTGGGGGGGCAGGGAGAGAAACAGCGACTGGAATCATACCAGGAAGCCGGGAAAGGGTGCCATCCAAATGCAAAACTCTCTAAGATTTTCCAGTGTGTATAACTGGGACACAACTGAGAAAAGAACTAAGAGGTATCTTTAACCCATGTCACTGAAGTTACTTAAGATACCTAAGAAATAGGAAATGTCCTGAACTCCCCACATACACTCTGATTTGTCTAGGGGATCTGGGGCAGTGCAAGGGCCAACAGCGGGACAAAGGGAGGCCACCAGAGTGTGTGGCTGGGTCAGCGAGGGGAAGTCACGCACAGGCAGATGCCCCATGAGAGGACTGCCAGCAGAGGGAGGCCTGCCCACACAACTGTATCTCACCATGGGAAGGAGCGATCAAGAGAAAAGTCAGAGGAACATGAAGGCAACTGGGTCAGCTGCCCTGGGAGGGTCCACAAAGCACAAAGCAGGCAGGCCTCAAATTCTGAAGGGGTGGTCTCTACAGAGATGGGGAGAGCACCTAAGACAAGAAGGAAGCCAGGCTACACTCGATCCAGACAGAGAGAGGAAGCAGACCAAGTTTCCCTGACCGACTGTCCAGGACCCTGGCTTGCTTTCTTATCTGACTCCTTTCCCCACTGACAGATCACTCAACTGACTCAGCTCAACCTAAGACCCAAGAAAGACAAGCCTAACATCAAGTAGAAACAGAGGGAGTCCAATCATTCACTTGTTCTGATGGGAGGCAAACAGCAGGCCTGCATTACCTTATCAGACATAAGAAAACTGAAAAACATATCCGAGCTATATTAATGTATCATTCAGATCCAAGAAAACCTAAATATGAAGAAAGAAGCACAGTCCTCAAGAGCAGATAAATATATACATTTGAAAAACATTTATCCCACAAAACAACACGTTAGGCTACATCCACTTTGTGCTTCCATTTAAAAAACAAGGGGAAGAGAGAATAAAAAAATTAAAGCACAAATTGCAAACAGAAAAGAAAGAGTAAAGGCTATGAACAAAACCCAAATTTTATTCTTCTAAAAGATGAATTAGATAAACTAAACTTAGGAAGCCTGATCAACACAGGAAGGGGGTAGGGGAGAGCAGGCAATTACTATTTAAATCTTATCTCTGTATATGATTATAAATTATAAAAATGTTCTATGAATAACTATGCCAATAAAATTGGAAGTCTATATGAGTAGATAGCTTTGTAGGAAAATATGTGGCAAAAGTGAAATTAAGTTGAGAGAGAAAACCTAAACAAATATATAACCACAGAACTGTTATCAGAGAACTTTTACTAACAGGTAAGCTAAGCCCCAATGGTTTTACAGCTGAATTCTATTGAACCTCAAGGAGCAAGTCCTGTTTTACTCAGTCTAAGACACAGATTTTGAAAAAATGGAAAAACCTTTCAAATAATTTTATGAAGGTTACCTATATCTATTAGGCCAAAAAAGGAAGTTAGATATGTGTAAACATTGTCAATAAAATAACGACATATGGTATATTAAAAGAATTTTTAAAAAGAAGAATATACCAGGTTTAAGTCAAACGTATTTCAGAACATCAAGAATGACTTAACATTAAGAAATTTACGAATGCAATGTATTACATTCCCTGATGATATAATCACGATGAATATAACATGCCCACAATTACCAAAATGCTTACTGGTATTCTTCATTAGTTGAATATTAAATGATTTCAACATCAATGATTTCATTAAAATCTCTAAGTAAAATTAAGTAATAAAAGTTCCTAAATATGTTAAAGAGTGTATATCAGAAAACACCAGCCATGAACCTTGAAAATATTACTCTTAAGTGAAAGAAACCAGACAAGAAAAGACACGCGTATGATTCCATTGATATGAAATGTGCTGAACAGGCCAATCCAGAGAGACAGAAAACAGATTTTTGGTTGCCAGAGGCTGGCAGGAAGGCAGAATGGGAATGAACGCTTACGGGGTACGGCGTTTCTTTTCCATGTGACAAAAATATTCTGGAATTAGATAGTAATGATGGTTGCACAATGCTGTGAATATACTAAAAACCACTCAGTTGCATACTTTAAAATAGTGAATTTTAGGGTATGTGAGTAAAATCTCAATATGAATTTTTTTAAAGCACAAACAATGTGTAGCCCTGGAGGCATGTCTACTAAATTCAGAAACAAGGCTCTTCTGATACCTAACATCACCCCACTATTCAGTTGTTCCGGAGACTCGCATGCAATGATGCACGCTAGCGCTCCATGCACCGAAGTACTGAAGGGTACTGAAAACGGACAACGATCCACCGCACCGTTCCCTGGCAAGAGGTCGGCTTCCCCCCAAATTAACGTAAAAATGGAATACACATAACAGGGAGAAAATGTATTTAAAGCATTTTAAAATGATAAATCGGAATGGATGTATTTACTAAATAATGTTCAGCGATGAAAGGAGAGGACACAAACTATATAGAAGATTATATCATCGTTTGCAGCTATTAACTCCCTTCCTTTGAGAGGATTATACATTCTTACTATTGCCAAGTGACTACCCATGGGAGGACATATCCGCACCCCACTGACTTTCTCTTGGCTACACGACTTGCACTGGCCAAGGGCACGGAAGCGAATGTGACATGGACCAGATGGGAGCAGACACTTTAAGAGCCATTGCGTGTTCCCACCGGCTCGCTTGTTCTCTCTCTTCTGCCTTGAAACTAGCATGTCCCGAACAGGGGCTGCTCCTTCAGAATGGAAGGAAGACTTGTGACAAAGAGTCACAGCAACTGACACAGACACCGACAGATAGCGTGGCTTAGAAATTAATGATTGCAGCAAACCTTCTAATTTTTGGAGTTGTTTATTATCACAGTAAGGCTGACTAATACACACAGCTATTAAATTCTCTATACAGTTATTTTTTAAATCTAAATAGGAAATACCTGATATAAACAGTAAGTAATTTTAAGATGTGGGGATTTATTTTTTGTTTGTTGGTTGGGTTTCTGTAGAATAATTCAAACACATCTGAATATCCTACGTTCTGGGACTTTATTAGTAGGAAGTTCACTCCCCCTTCTTCTCCACCTCACCCTGGAATCCCGAGCTCAAAATATTCTCCAAAACCTCTGAGGACACTTGCACAAGCACTTCCAAGTTCCCAAGGCCCACCAGTCTGTGGTTTCCGGCATCTTCCCTGAAAAGTCATATTTTCCTTCTTTGGATTCTGGACCATTTCTTATGAGGTAAAAAAGGCTCTTCTTCTTTAGGCGTGGTTTAAGAGACCACCTGTTTCAAAGCTTAATTGTAGGTTAATAAAGTTGTTTACAACTGAAAATGCTTCCCTACCTCTTCTACTAGTAAACCTGCCATTCAAGTAAAACCCAACCGCAGGCCTGATGTAAAAAACAATATCTCCAACAAGATCACAAATGATGTCAAAATGAAAGAGTGCGAGTCCACATTCCTTGGCTAACTGTCCAATGTCTGTTCCTAGTTTTTTCTAAGAATCACCAGACTAGCAATCGCTTATCCAGACATTCTTGTGATTCCTGGGAGCAAAGGTTTTTCCCCACTCTCAGCTGAATTTAAACATGAGCCCTTTCCATTCCTTCTACGGAGGAGCCACTATTTCAAGTACATATTAAACAGTCCAAATGCAATGCAGGGCTACCAAACAAAATAGGATATGACACCTGTGTTTAAATAACTCAATCTAGCTGGACGTATGGACATGAAAACCTCTAACTGCGACGGAACACAATACGGCTTATAATAGAGCTCCATGCAAAATGCAGGAGGCGAGCAAAGGATGCTGGGGCAACTTGAGAAGGAGTAAATTTGCCACATGGAAAAACAAGTCTGGGGGACAGCATGGCATGGACATTCCAGGCAGAGAAACCACTGCCACTGAAGGAGGAGCGGTATTTCCGAAAGCTTGTCCCTGAGTGATAACTAAGACCCACAACACGAAGGTCCTGCCTCTATTGCTCATCACGTACGTGCATGCCGTCCGGGGGACCCCAAAACCCAAGCAGACAGCTTTCTAAAAAGATGGATTAAACTTCCCCGAAAAGCCCATTTCCAAAGAGAATGTGACTCTTCCTAAAACCTTGCTGTCTTTTCTGCCCTTGACGTGTTGTCAGGATCCTCCAAGTGAAAACCCATAAAGCTAAATAAGGCATTCATTCTTCCACTGACAGTTCTGCACCAAATCACACAAGGATTTGGGGCCCAGTCGCCCTCAGAGATCATCCGAGTTGTCCTGTTACATGTAAGATGCTTAGAAGTAGCGGGCATGAGGTCACTCAAGTGGTATGTGAGGAACCCAGGCCTTTGGTCTGTCATCTGGGGCTGTGCTACACCACGATCCCAGACGCGTTCCTTGTATCTTAAATAGGAAGAGAGTGACATAGACAAGCAGATAAAGAGCTCTAAAAGGCCAATTGAGAAAAATTATATTGTGAGTGGAAATCAACAGATAAATGATGCTTCATAAAGACTATGAAATTAGCCTACTGTGCAGACTCATTGTAAGGTTCTCATTTCTATACTCTTTCTATGCTCTGTTTCCTACCCTGTCCTACTCCATCCACTCTATTCTTTAACAGAAGAGACAAGGAAGGAATGCCTGGGCTTGGAATCCAAATGACGGGCCTTGATCCTGGTTTTGCTCCTCGCCGGTCCTGGGGTAAGGTACTCAATCTCTCTTTCTCCATCTATGACACGGTGGGTGTAAGGATTAAAGAAAACACAATATGCCTAGTACAATACCTTAATAAATGTCAGTTTTTTCCCACCCTTCACCCCATACCAACCGCTTAACTGTGCCATTTGTTCATCTTACAAAACTGTTTACATGTTTTTACGCTGCCATCCGACACAGGCTTAAGTATATGGAACACACTCAGTGTTTGATGAAACAAGTCAGATGCCTACGGAAAGTTAAAGGAAAAGGTCCGTTTTGGTGTTCAGGACAAAGACCTAGATAAAACAACATACTATAGAGAGCTGACTGTGTACTAGGTGATCAAATAACTGTTGATGAATCATCACCCCAGAGCAAACCTTTTCAAAAAACAAAAACCACTCAGGTAAGGAACAGAACAGGGCAGGACTCGACAACCAACAGCAAGTGCCAAGTGGTTACTGTTAATTCCACACTTACAGCCCACACATCTCAGCTGTGCTTCAAAAAAAGCCCTGCACATTTAGCAAGACGAAAAGTGTCCCTGCCTCAGAGATTACCTAACACTCACCATTCCTCTGCGTCCCTGCCTCAGAGATTACCTAACGCTCACCATTCCTCTGCAACAGGGCCTCTTTCCCTGGAATCCATAGGCACCCCACACCAAAATTATGTGCAAAGTTTTGCATGTGCATGTGTGAATTTGAATCTCCCTTCAGAGAGAGCCTATCACTTTTAGAGTCCGAAAAATACCCGTGGGGGAATAAAGTTAGGCACTGCAGATTCTAAACTAGCTCTCTAAAGTAAAAAGAGGAAACCGAAGTACATTTCAATTTCCATGAGCTACCCAAATTCAAATTGACTTCTAGAGTACTCTCACATTCAATCATGTGTGACACATGTACCCTACCTTTGGGGGTGGGATGTCCTTAAACCCTCACCCCAAACCTAAAACTAACCTGAGATGAGAATTTGTTAAATTAGAAGGAAATATGTGACTATATTCAACTAGCTCACACTTGAAAAAAATTTCACTTCATTTTTTTCTCCTACAGGATGCATAGGCTTCTCCCAATACTAGTTTTGTGGCAGCAAATACTGTTGTACTGATTCAGGAATCTGCACGTTACCACAAAGATGCTTTTCGGTTAGACTCTTCAAAGCCTGTGACACAGTATCCCCCATGGCATCCTTTTTTGAAGCCAGAATCTTACCTGCCTCCTACATAAAAGTGCAGATGGATTGCCAGGCTCTAGATACATCTGGCTACCTGTCTGCTCCAGATGTAATTCCCACGTTCCTACTAACATGACTCAGACTGGATGTGGGGCAGTCCTTTTTATTTCCATGGTTAACTGATTCATTGGAAAAGAAAAAGGCACTTAAAAACCAAGAGTCTGACCACAGTCTAAACAGTCAAGAGCAAAAGGAAAAGCGGAATGGGACAGTCTAGAGCCACACTGCTCCAAGAGTTTCAACACTGATTAGAGATTCACAACTAAGTAAACAGACAAGGAAAGTAAGAAAAAGGAAGGAAGGACACGAAAGAAAAAGACCTTAAACTTAATACTAATCGGTCTGGCCGTCTCACATGAGCTTCAGAGGCAGAAACAAGCCCTTTGAATAAGGGCAAGTGGAAAAATTTCAGATGAGGTACACATGGCAGACGGGCTGAAACAGGTGAAGGAAGTCAAAGAGTGAATGAAGGAAAAAAATATTACAACCTTACTTGCCTATAACCTATAGGTATAAAACAAAGGCGAAAATGAGAGAGCTCCCACATGTTGGTGCAGCAGCGGCTATGGGGTACCGTCTACACTGGGGTGGGGGTAGGGTGGCGGTTTGTTTTGACGCCAATTTACAAAAGATCAGTAAATATCAAGGATTTCTCATGATGCTCTTATTTACACTTCACATATGACAGAGAAAAATGCCAACTGTCCAAAGTGAAAAATATTATTTTTTAGTGAAGGTTGTTGTGGGGACAGGAGGTGCTAATAGAGTAAGGGAGAGCTAACTTCCCTCAAAGCCAATCTTAGGTACGGCTGCAAAATTTACGTAAAAGGAATTTTATATATGCATACATATATAAAATAGGAATATAAATATTCTGGGGGTGCAAAAAAAATGTATACATTTTAAGGTAACATCTCTTAAAATGTGTATACTTTTTGGCACCCTCTGTATATTATAAGAATATATATTCCTATAATTCCTATATTCATACATATATATTCCTATAGTATATATATAATTAAATATGTCTCAAGTACCTTTCTCCAAGTAATGAAATAATAAACTCGATTATAGCTATAAGATAGATGGCAGAGGGAATGGGGCAACATAATTATCACTTTCTATTTGTTCTATAGACCAAAGGAGATGTTTTCCAACACATGGGAGATTTAAGTAGCCTGATTACCACGGTACCATATTCCTCCAAACCACAAATTAGAGGACATGGAAAGAAAAATCTATTCATTCATGGATTCATCCAAACAAACACTGATCGAGTTCCCATTGAACACCAGGTACTATTGGAGCTGCAGGGGAAAGCAAGCAGATAAGAAATTTACTTGAAGAATCAAGAATTAGGGTGGGTATGGGGTGTGGCATAGACCCAGGACAAAGAGCAACTGTGATCTAAAGTGATAAACACATGAATAAGGAGAAACCTGCTGTGCTGGAGTACAGAGAAAGGGAGAGTAACTCTGCCCTGGGAGGAAGGCTTCAAGGGGGCAGTTTGACGGCTTCGTAGGATGGCAGAAGGCCTGGGTTTAAATTGCAGGTCTCCTACCAGTAGCTCTGCGGCCATAAAAAAGACCACCTAAACTCACCAATGTTCACTGGAAGACGGCAAGAGCACCGGGAGCAGGGGGCTAGACTATATGGCGATTATGGAGAATGTCTGTGACAGCCCACTAGACACAATGAAGAGCCAGCCCATGGAAGAGAAAGGCGAGCCTGGCGTGGATCCTGCATCAGCAAAACTGATGGTGTGACGTGCACAGGCGCAGCTGGAGAACATCATCATGGACAGAACTGAGCTGCCCACCGGAAGCAGCAGGAAATTAGCTCCAGATTAGCTGAGGGATCTTAAGATCCCTCATAGGCAATGACTAAGCTTTTAGGCACGCAAGTGGCAATCATACATTAAGTTTAATTAAAAAAAAAAGACTTTAGAAAAAGCACAGGGAACAAATAAACAGGGGAAGAAATAGGCGATAAGAGAAGGATCAGTTTGGGCGAGCTCTTGTAATGGTCCAGGCACACCCTCCTCCCACCGCCACCCCAACGGGACCTGAACTAGGTGGTAGACGCCACTAAGAGGAAAAGGCAGATGAGAAGTGTGGTCAACACTAAGGTCAAATGCCTGGGATACTCTGAGGAATGTTTCCTAGGTGGAAAAAAACAGTCTGGCCACAGCAGGAGGGAATCATGTTTCAACACAGGTAAATTACAGGGGATTAGCAATTGCTGCAGTGCTAACAAAATCCAGTAAACTCAAGTTCAGCAGCCCTATGTGCTTGTCCTTAAATCCACAGAGACCATCCTTAGGACAAGAGGGAAGTCCCTCTTTATTTATGGACTGTTCAGCAAAGGCTTAAAACCAACGTCACTGAGTACCTAACATTCTTACCAGGTGGAGAGCTGCCTCCTAGAGTAGATTCTTTCACTCACCTTCAATCTTCTGCTTCAGTGATACCTGCCTGATTCAAGTCATTTTTCCACTGGCACAAGCGAGCAATCTCCACCACGGGAATTCACACAGGGAATTTTGCACCACAGCCCATTTAAGGTGGCCACACAAACAAGCAACCCACAGGCTGTCATCATGGCATGACTGCGACATCTGGCAGAGGGTTCTCCTTGGATCATCTGAACAAATGACCCAAGGAACAGAGAGCAGAAGGTGGCCAGCTGAGTGCCCTGGGAGCCTGGGCTATGTGTTGACTCAAAAACACAGCAAAACCCCAAAAGAGAAAGCAAACTCTTGGGCTAATATTACAGGACTTGGAGACAAAAACCCAATCACCTTTGCATCTGCACCAGCACCTGGCTGTGAGCAATCTTTCACACGTGTTTCTTAAACAATCCTGATGCATCAATGTCAGAGAAATAAATCAAGCACTTCCCCTCTCACGGGATTTTAAGAGCCAATCAGCTCCAGGGAGGATCCAACATAAAGGACCAGAAACCATGAACAAACAGCTGCCCTTGGCCATCTGCAATCCCCCAGGGACTCTGGAAAATTAAACAAGACCCCACCATAGCGTCTGCGCATAGAAATAAACCTGAGTGGTCAGATACCATTGTGAATGGGCACATCTGACTTGAACATTCAGTGTTAATGCAGGGGGTAAAGGCTTCTCATCGCCAGAGAACTCATGGGAACAAATATCCTGCCCAAATAGCTAATGATTTACCCTGTCATTCCTCAATTGATGGAACAGATCTGAGTTGTTTTTTTTTTAAAGATTATTAATAAGGTTTTTTGGGTTTTTTTAGATTTTATTGGGGAAAGGAAACAGGATTTTATTGGGGAACAGGACTTTTTTCCAAGTCAAGTTGTTGTCCTTTTCAATCTTAGTTGTGGAGGGTGCAGCTCAGCTCCAGGTCCAATTGCCGTTGCTAGTTGCAGGGGGCACAGCCCACCATCCCTTGCGGGAGTCGAAACTGGCAACCTTGTGGTTGAGAGGACACGCTCCAACCAACTGAGCCATCCGGGAGCTCAGCAGCAGCTCAGCTCAAGGTGCCGTGTTCAATCTTAGTTGCAGGGGGCGGAGCCCACCATCCCTTGCGGGACTCGAGGAATTGAACTGGCAACCTTGTGGTTGAGAGCCCACTGGCCCATGTGGGAATCAAACCAGCAGCCTTCGGAGTTAGGAGCATAGAGCTCCCACCCACCGGGCCGGCCCCCAGATCTGAGTTTTTAATGTACGATAACTATAGAACTTCAAATAGTGAGGAAAAGAATATTCAATAAATGCTGATGGAGAATTTGGTTAACCACCCAGAAAACAATTAAGTTACATCCTTCTCTAACACCAAATGCAAAAATAAGTATCAGGTCACGTAAAGAATTAAACGCAAGATTTTTTGAAAGAAAAAAAAAAGAATATTAGATGATGATTTATATCAGGGGCCGGCAAACTTTTTTGCACAGGACCAGACAGTGAATATATTCAGCTTTGCGGGCCCTACAGTCTCTGTTGCAAACATCCCAGTCTGCTGCTGTAGTCCAAAGGCAGCCACAGACAGTAGGTAAACCAACGAGTGTATCTATGTTCCAATAAAATTTTATTTATGGACACTAAAATTTGAATTATGCCATTTTCACATATCACCAAATATAAATCTTTTTTTCAGCATTTAAAAATAGAAAAACCACTCTGAAGACTGATAGTGTCAGAGGTTAGGGATGGGGTGAGTGTGGCTATAAAAGGGTAGTAGGAGGGAGCCTGTAGTGATGGAACAGTCTGTATCTTGATTGTGGTGGTGCTGGTTACAGAAACCTACACATGATAAAAATGCCCGAAACTAAATACACACATGCTCCCACATGCAAATGAGCGTATGTAGAACTGGTGACCTCTGAATGAGTCCTGTGGATTGCACCAATGCCAATTTCCTAGTATCGTGATGCAAAATAGTACCATTGTTGGAAACTGACTAAAGGATACCTGGGATCTCCTTATACACATTTTTGGTCATCTATGAATCCATAATTATTTCAAAATGACAAGTTAGAAAATAATCAACTTATGGGCTGGTAGCTGGCCAGATTTGACCTGTTGGCCTCTGTTTGATGATTCCTAATTCACGTGAACAGTATATAAAATCCTGCAGTTGGGAGGGAGTTCTCTAAACCCAAAACCAAAAGCAGAATCTATAAAGGAAAAGAACAACAAATTTACCAATTTTTGTCTCTATGTGAAAAAGACACAGTTAGTAAAAATGAAAAGATAACAGCTCACTGGGAAAAGGTTGTTTGCTTTAATATTAAGCGTTTTGAAAATCAAATATGGCCAATAAACAATAATTGGAACATCAAGAGTAAACAACAAAATGAAAACAAGATAGCATTTTCTCCCATCAAATTGGCAAATATTACCTCTGGTGCTAAAGTTTCTACTATACTACACTAAAAAATATTTAGGAAAGCAAAAAATAAAATGGCTTTTTCAAAGCTCTGTTCAGAGCCAAAAGAGCATGGAGAGACTTTGTAAACAGGAAGAGAGAATATGGGGCGGTGACAATATACTGTGGTTGGGGGACTCTGCTTGAGCTACCTTTAGCTGAAATGCTGATAGAACTAGTGGCCCTTCTCCAATCTTCAGCCATGCCTAAATGTCATCAATGCATACGTGTATGCCAAGGACATACACGGGTATGCAGGAGACATTACCCATCTCCATTTGTCTTCAATGGAAACAACCACGCAAGTACTTTTCCTCTGTCAGTTGTGACTAACGGTAGATGGCAATATTAATACCTGATGAATTTCATCTTACTATGAAATTCAAGCCCCCAGAAAAGGAGACAGTCCTCAAAATCATCCAAGGAAACAAAGGACACAAATGGCGGTCAGCCAAACGCTGTGCTGAAACTGGGTGTAAAACCTTTTTAATTCAATGCACAATGGTGTTCCTCCACCAAGGGAGGAGTCCATGCAGAAAAGGCAGGAAACCCATTCTTCTTGGGTTTTGGTACGAAGATAACAGCTTCCAAAAGTGCAAGTAAAAGGCTAATGCCATTTGTGCTTCAAGATTCAAAAATATCCCTGCTGAGATGCCTTCTTTTTCAACCGACCTCTCCATCCCCAACCCACCAGCACGTGCCAAGTCTGGCTTAGATACCTCCCACCAAGCTCTCCTCAGGCCGCTGTGCCTAGCCCTTTCACAGCATTTACCATTTACACTGGCATTGCCTGTTTATCTACCTGCCTCTGCCCTCTGCCACTGAACCAGAAGTGTGAGGAGCTATGTACCTGGTATCGGTTATCTTTCAGGTATCGGTGAGCTATTCTCATATGGTGTCTGTGGCAGTTTTTTTAAAGAATGGCCATGACAGTATCTCCTATCGCACATGCCATCAATGTGACCTGGCTGCTACCCCATCAAGAAATGGAGTCTATCAATCCACCCTGTTGAATCTGGGCAGGCCCTGTGAATGCTTTGAACAAAAGAATAGGACAGAAGTGATGTGGTACCAATTCTGGGCGTAGCCCTCATGTGGCCTAGCAGCTTCCACGTCCTGTGTCTTGGAATGCTCATTCCTGGGGTCCAGGAATCCATCCACCTTGCTCTGAGCAGCCCAAACCACAGGGAGATGTCACTCAAGTCAACTGCCCGCCACAAGGCAGTCACTTCAGGTATTCAGTTGAACCTTCTGTTAACCACATGAAAGACTCCAAGCAAGAACCACATAGCTGAGGCAACACATAGAACCACATGAGATAAGAATAAATTTGTGTTTTAAACTACTTTGTTTTGGGGTGGTTTGTTAAGCAGCAATGCCTAAAGAGAACAGTGTTTGCCTGGTACACAGCGGCTACAAAATGAAAGAACAACGAAATCAGCTCTGACATGATGTATGGCACACAGCAAACACTCAATATAATAACTGCTGCTATTATTAAAATTACGTGGAAGAGGCACAAATGAGGAGAGACGGGATACAGAGGCTTGTGCACAGCCCTGCCCGTGAAAAGTGTAAGGGACACTCAGTCCACAGTCGGGATGGGCCGAGCCCTGCGTTTGACTCGCATGTCACTCCAAATTCCAAGGAAATGACAAAAGAAATATGAAAGTAATAAACCCCTTAAAAGCCAGAAAATAGGGATGGCTGCTATCATTCGATAGAAAAAAATTTTTTTTTTAATTTATTTTTAATTTATTGGGGTGACAATTGTTAGTAAAATTACATAGATTTCAGGTGTGCAATTCTGTATCACATCATCCATAAATCACACTGTGTGTTCACCACCCAGATCGATAGAAAAATTTTGAGGAATTTCTGTAAGAAATTACAGCAGACAGGATCAAATTTACAGAAAAATCAAATTTAGCTGGAGTTGAGAAACAAAACCCTAAATGGGCCACAGTGGGAAATGCTGAATATGGGGAGGGTCTAAGAGAACCCCAAATTCAAGAGTGACAGAGAACAGAAGCGGGCGCTGAGAATGCATGTAGGGGTGGGTGATCAAAGACTGTGGAGTGCTGAGTTTCAAGCGCAGCTTGAAAAAAGAAAAGAGGAAGGGTATTTTGGGGATCAGCTGTGAAATTCTCCATCTGCAGACCAACTCCTTTCCCACTTCCTCCATTCCAAAAAGTCCATCCAGCCTTTGCCCTGTTATCAGCCACACGTCCTGACAGGAAGCCTGCCCAAGGGCAATTTCAAGGATCTATTCTCCATTCCCTCCTTACTTCATCCCACCCCTGCCCCAAAGGCTTAAGAGATGTTCCAGCTGCCATCAGCGAACACGCACATCAAGTATTTCGGGACTCTAGAATGATTTCCTTAGGCTGTGCCAAGTAGGATTTACAACCTTCTCTCTCTCTTTCTCTCTCTCTCTCTCTCTCAACTGTGGTAAAATACACATGACATAAAATCTACCATCTTAACCAGTTTTAAGTGTACAGTTCAGTTCAGTGTAAGTACATTCACACTGTGGGTGACCAAGCAGCCGACCTCCTTTCACACCTTCTCTTTTTAACCAAAGGAGTTTGAGGCTATGACTGGGATTGCCCCTACCCCCACCCGAGCTCAGCCCAAACTGCAGTCACAGGACAAAGGCCAGCCAACCGCAGAGTCTTTGTACACTGCTTGTGGACACACACGTACATGTCTATATGCACATACACAGACATGCATCCAGTGGTGGCACAAGAACAAGTCTCATCGCGCGCAGCAATAGCACGTTCCTCCCCAGAAGGTGGAAGCAGCAGCCCCACTAGAAACTCTGGTGCAGACTAGAAGCTCAGTGGGCTCTAGTTTAGGTGGTCAGCTCCTGCCCTAAGTCAAGATCATCACTTTGGACATCACATTCTGAAAGCAGGTCCAAAAATATGATTGGTAAAACAAACAGAAGTGAAGCTAATTTAAATTAATAAGGAATCAGAAACATTGGAATAAAATGAAATGAAAAATAACCCAACATTCAGAAGATCAAATCGAGGAATTCTCCCAACACACAGAGTGAAAATACAATGCAATAAAATGAGCCAAGAAAAAAAATGAAGCCAAAGAAAAAGGACAAACTGAAACCCAAATACCCATAAGTCCTTTCTTCAGAAAAAGAGAATGGAGAAATGAACCGATGTAGACAGAGCAATAACACAGAAAGGGTTTCAAGTGGCAACACCTCGGAAAAATACACATCTAAATACCAGCAGGCTTGTGAAAATTCTAAATTTAAGAAGAAAAATCAAGGGCTAGATGGAAGAGTACATGAAGAAGGAAAAGAATCTGGCACAGACCTCTCATCCTAGACCCTAGCGCTCAAGTAACTGAAACAATGGAAGACTATGCAATCACTAAAAAGGGGGTGGAGGAGAAGGAAGATCTTCTGGACCAATATGGAACAATCTCCAAGATCTATGATTGTGTAAAGCAAGGTGCAAAACATTGTGTACGTGACCATTTGAGGGTTTTTTTTTTAAGATTACATTTATGCAGTTTCATATTTAGGCATAACATGTATCTCTAGAAAGTTTCTCAGAAACTGGTAACATCGGTTGCTTCTGGAGAGGGAAACCTGCTGCAGAGGAAGGGGGATGATGGGTCCAGGGCAAAAGGAGCCTTTTCACCAGATAACTTTTTGTACTTTCTGAATTTTGTGCCATGTGAATGCACTGCCTACACCAAAAACAAAACAAAAACAAAAATCTAATCTGTTTCCCTCTCCTACTTAAGAAAAAAAAAATATATATATATATATATATATCAGAATTGGGAAAATACATCTATCTGACAAGGCCTTGTATCCAGAATATATCAAGAACTGTTAATAAGAATACACATATGAGGGCGGTTTCCACTACGCCCGGCCTGCACTCATCTGCCTGGGGAGAGGACAGCCCCCATGAGGCCCTCCCCACACCAATTACCCCCAACAGTCCCAAGCGCCGCCTGCGACTTCCCTTCCACTTGGGACACACTGCCTTCAACTTCTACCTCCAGGGCAGCCCACGTCTCTGGCCAGAGGCTCCTGCGGGAACTAGTGTCCTGTGGGAACTTCACTGCCACCAGCTCGCATGCAGGCCAAGGCCCTGCAGGAATAGCTAAAGATCTAAAGAAGAATCATACCTGAACATGACAAGAGCAGAAACCGTATAGGAGTATATGCTGGTCTGCCATCTGAAGCTGTCAATACAGTATCCAAAGACTGTACAAAAAACTATAAGAAAACAATACAACTCAATCATCAATAACTTGCTCGTCAAGACCGGGAAGGAATTTTGCTCCGTGAGACACTGTATAATGTGCAGACATTTCCAACGAAATTCTAAATTGTCTGCAACCACCCCCACACTCCAATTCTTAAGTCTATAGCTGAAACCATGGGTACATGTTGAACGTCGTAGTACTGGAAAGGACTGGTTAAACAAAACACTCGTGTGTGGAACTTCTGTGGTCTGCCTACCAAAGACAAGCTAACCAACTTGTTGCCCAGCCCTCCTGCAGTGCTCTGATTTCACCCTAGCCATGCAACACACTTCATGACGATCATGTCTGTTCACTGATACCTTTTTGATAGTCCTTTATATAGCACAATCCTTATTCTATTTACAAATAAGGGCATTATGCATGAATTACCTAAAGTGATATATTTGTCTATCATTATTTCTACTTCACATTAATTTTTACTGTAAAATCGTTGATTCTTACTGTTATCTCTTTCCCTTTTTCTATTTGGCTTCAGTTTTATTTAATGTCAGACTTTCCTTTATTAGGAACAATGTAATATTTAAAATAAACCACTGAAATGTGCAATGCCATATGCACATTTTGACTAGTGTCCTATTTTCTTTAGTCCAAGACTTACATAACTACAAATATTTCTAGCCATTGAATCTCCCAATTCTACCTTTGTGAGACCATGGCATTGTATCACGTTAAGTCTATACTATTTTCAAGGACTGTGAGTGAGGTTTAGTGGGACATTGGAAAGTTCTTATTTATTGATAACGACTATGTATATCACTTAGTACTACAATGTAAATTACTCAGTTTACCAGTGTATTTCAATAATTAAACATTTTTATCCCACTTTTTAAAAAAGAAATATATTGGTATATACATACAATGAAACATTATTCAGCCTTAAAAAAAGAATCCTGCCATTTGCAACAACATGAATGAACCTGGAGGATATTATGCTAAGTGAAATAAGCCGGTCATAGAAGGACAAATATGACATGGTGCACGTATATAAAGAATGTGCAATAGTCAATCTCATAGAAGCAGAGAGTGGAATGGTGGTTGCCAGGGCTATGAGAGGGCAAAATGGGGAGATGTTAGTAAAGGGTACAAAGTTCAAGTATAAGACAAATAAGTCCTAGAGATCTAATGTAAAGTATGGTGACTATAGTTAACAATATTGTGTTGTATACTTAAAATTTGCTAAGAGGATAGATCTCACGTTGTGTTCTTATCAATAATAATAAAAACATGTATAAAGAAGGTAGAAGGAAACTTTTGGAGATACGTTTATTGCGGTGATGGTTTCACAGGTATATACTTATCTCCAAACCCATCAAGTTGTATACATTAAATATATACATCTTTTTGCGTGTCAATCATACCTCAATAGAGTGACTTTTAAAAAGAATACATACATAATATGTAAATAATTCAATATATATATACACATATATTATTTTCTCAATAAGAAAAATAGCCCAATAAAAAAAATGGCAAAAGATTTGAAGACACTTCACAAAAGATATACAATGGTCAGTTAGCATGTGAATAGAGGCTCAACATCATTAGTCATTATGGAAATGCAAATTAAAACCTCAATGAGCTACTACTACACGTGCACTAGAATTGATCAAACTGAAGGGCTAATAATACCAAATCTTGGCAACGGTGTGGAGCTGCTGGCACTCTCATAGATTTAACTCACTAGTAGGTATTTACCCAAAAGAAATGAAAACATGTCAACCAAAGACTTGTACATGAATGTTCATATTTGTGTCTAAGAATTTGTCCATTCCATCTAAGTTATAAAATTTATTGGCATAGAATTCTTCACAGTATTCCTTTATAATCCTTTTTTATTTCTCTAAGGTCGGTAGTAATGTCTACTGTTTGTTTCATCTTTGATTTTAGTAATTGGAATCTTCCTTTTTCTTGGTCATCCAGCTAAAGACTCAATTTTGTTGATTTTTTTTTTCAAAGAACCAAATTTTGGTTCCCATAATTTTCTCTATTGTTCCTCTATTTTCTATTCCATTAATTCCACTCTCATCTTCACTTCCTTTCTTCTACTTGCTTTAGGTTTAGTCTGTTCTTTTTTCAGTGTAGCATAGCAGCTTAAATTGTAATAGTGCCAAACAGGAACAACCTACATATCCATTAATGGCTAAATGGATAAACTGTGGCATAATTATTCAATGGAATACTATTCAGTAATAAAAGAACAAACTACAGATATAGCAAAAATGTGGATAAAGATCATTATACTAAGTGAAAGAAGGCCAGACATAAGAATAGATACTTTATGATCTAATTATACAAAATTCTAGAAAATGCAAACTAATATAGTGACAGGAAGCAGATGAGTGGCTGCCTAGGGCCAAGGGAGGAGGAAGGTATGGACTCCAAAGAAGCATAAGAAAACTTTAGTAGATTATGATTTGTATCTTGATTATGATACCATGTTTCCCAGAAAATAAGACCTAGCCGGACAATCAGCTCTCATGTGTCTTTTGGAGCAAAACTTAATATAAGACCTGGTCTTATTTTACTATAAGACCAGGTATAATATAATATAATATAATACAATACAATACAATACAATACAATATAATACCGGGTCTTGTATTAATTTTTGCTCCAAAAGACACATGAGAGCTGATTGTCTTATTTTTGCGGAAACAGTGTAGTGGTTTCACAGCTGTATACAACTGCCAGAATTCACTAAATCACATGCTCAAATGATAGTTATTTTATATAAATTACACCCCAAAAAGTTGACTTTCAAAAATGCTTTAACCTACTTAAATGCTTTTAAAGTAAAAAAGAAGGCAATGGAGCAATCTCTACGTGTCTTAAGGGGAAAAACTCAGCTAAATTACCATTCGGACAAGAAAAGAATAATGTAGACCACTCAGATGTTGTTATATAATGTATACCATCCAGGGTTTGTTTCCCCCTTATATTACTCATAGTCATAATGTAGCACACTGAAAAAAATGCATCAGAATAAAGCTTTGTTTAAGAAAGAAGACATGGCGGTGGCTGGATGGCTCAGTTGATTAGAGCGTGAGCTCTTAGCAATGGAGTTGCCAGTTCAATTCCCGCATGGGATGGTGGGCTGCGCCCCCTGCAACTAGAGTGAAGGATAACGACTTGACTTGGAGCTGATGGGTCCTGGAAAAAATGCACTGTTCCCCAATATTCCCCAAGAAAGGAAGGAAAGAAAGGAAGGGAAGGGAGGGAGGGAAGGAGGGAGGAAGGAAGGAAGAAAGAAAGAGAGAAAGAAATAAAGCATTAGTCTAATGAAGAGCTGATGTTACTGTGAAGTTTGGTGCAACTGGTAAGAAAAACATTCATTAAAAAGACAGGGCATTAATTTTTTAGAAACGATGAATCACAATCAGGAACTTAAATTCAAAATGATTTCAAAGAAGGGGAAGTAAAAGCAAGCCCAAGGTCTCCCCTTGTTCTGAAGAAAGTTACACATACTAAGTCATGCCTACAGTAGAAAAATATAATTATAAATATTAGTCAGATAGAAACAGGAAATAGAACTTGGAGGAAAATAAAATTGAACAAAGCACACTAGAGCAATCCACCCAAAGTCAGGAAATGGAGAAAAGGGAGATAAAAAAGAAAATATAGAATAAATCCAAAATTCCGTATCAAACATTAGCAAACCGAACCCGACCAAGTAGGACTTATCCTAAGTATAAATTTAAGCACGGTTCAGTATTAAGAAATCAATTCTATTAGAAGATTAATGCAGAAAAATCAAATGATCATTTCCATAGATGTAAGAAGGCATTCTGAGACCTCTGTAGCTCTAAAGGCCTGGGATTCTACAGCAGAAAAACAGCCCCTGTGGACCTCTGTGAGCAGTGAGTGGTAGGGGCAGAACCTGGACCAGGGGGCCTGCTTGGTGCTGAGGCAAAAGGATGCAGATGAAAGCAGTGTACAAAGACCTCTCATCCGAGGAGCCTCGAGCTGATGGGATGAGGGAGCAGGCAGAAGACAGCGAGCCTTCGGAAACTTCTCTAACAAGGGAGACGGGTACAATGAGGAGGACGAGGCTGAAAAGGCTAGAAACTGAGAGAAGAGACACAGGCTAAGATACAGCAGAGGATGGTTTTCATCCCCTTGGCCTGAAGACCGTGCTTGTATAAGAAATACAACATACAGGGCCTAAAGCATTTAAGTGCCCAAAAAAAAAAAAGAAAAGAAAAAGGAGGAAGAGATTTGGGAAAGGACAACAGTTCTGTAGCAGTGGTGGTAGTGAAGAGAGTGGGCTCTGAAATCGGAAAGACCCAGCCTCACTGTCTTCTAGCTCTGACCTTGAATGAGTTACTTACCCTCTCAAAGCCTCCATTTCCTCAGTTGTCAAAGGGAATGAGATAGTAACTACGTCATAGGAGAGTGCACTGAGATGATGCAGTAAAGCTCCCAACCAAATAAGTGTTCCATAAACGTTAGCAATGATTACAAACACACATTACTATTATCTCTGGGTGAATGTGAGGATAACTGAGGGAACATAGGCTGGACACAGCTGATGGGGAAGTGACCAGCACAAAGGAAAAAGAAGTAGAAACAACAGGTAGAAAAGTGAAAAGCAGTCGCAAGCATATGTTAAACGTGAAAGCCTGAGCACAGAGGAAACCACATTAAATTTTTCTAGAAACAGGGAATGCTAGGATGTTGACAGAGAGAGGGTGGAGCATCCCAGGCAAGCTCCACAGTCAATCCAGACTGGAGAAGCAAGTCCTGGGGACCCCAACTCATTGCAAATATACGCAGAGGATGACAACAGTCCTGAACTAGAACGCTGAGATGGATAAAAGGTGATTTTAACAGGACCTGAAAACCAGTATCCAAAGGATACACTCGGGACCAGCTTCATGGGTGTGCAATCTGTGTGATCACACGGGATCCTGTGCTCAGAAGGGTTCCACACTAGCGTTAATGCTCTGGCTGTTGCTGTCTTGAAATTTTTAATAATTTCTTAACAAGGAGACAAACATTTTAATTTTGCACTGGGTCCCACCAATTTTATAGCCAATTTCGGATACTCTGATAAAGAACATTCATGCATTAACATATATTATATGTACATAATAAATCTAAGCCTGGAAAGCAGTGAAGAATTTCCATTATCAGACCAGAAAACAATTATTCAAATTCTCACTGAAATTCCAACATTGACCATTAATTTAAAAGACAAAATGTACTTATTACCTACAATAGGGAACCCAAGGACTCCTTCAAACATGTTTCGCTCTAGAATTTCTTTTACTCAAAGAAATCACTCTGATTGCTCCAACGGCATTCTGTATAATATACCCCTATCATGTAAAATTGTGGTTATTCACTTGTACCTCCTCTGTCTCCCTTTCTGGACCTTGGGTGCCTAGAAGGTAAGGTCACTTTGTTCATCGATGTATCCTTCAGGCATGGTACACAATAGGCCCACCTAAATCTTTGAGGAATGACAAAAAGTCCAAGTGTCCTGCACAATTACTGATGCAAGTCATAAAATAAACAAGATTTTCTTGACGGGACAGGGCAGAGAAAGGCTGCTATCTTGCATTTCTGCAGCATAGATGCTGGTGCCAGCAAGAAGACAAACCCAATTCCTTAAATATACCTCTGTCCTAATTAAATAGCCCTAAAGAAGGTCTAGGCTTCTATATTTGCAATAAAACAACTATTCCTTTAACCACTTTTATTCTAAATACAGTAAAGTATTGTTTACCTAAATGTCCGAGACCTGACTAATGTCAATTCCAGAATTCAGATATCGTAACTCCCAAGGAACATAATGCCTCATATATTGCATAGTGCAGAGAAGTCACTCACACACTTGTAGAATAAATTCATCTTAGCACTTCAAGTGTAATATGGCTTATTGATATTGGTAAGAAATGAGCTTAAAAAGCATATATACCCTCAATGGGAAAGAACCGTCTTTTCAACAAGTAATATTGGGAAAACTGGATATCCACATGCAAAAGAATGAAGTTGGACCCTCATCTTACACCATATACAAAACTTAACTCAAAATGGATTCCCTAAACCTAAGACCCAAAACTATAAAACTCCTAGAAGAAAACACAGGGAAAAAGCCTCATGACATTAGACTAGGCAATGATTTCTTGGATGTGACACCAAAAGCACAGGCAACAAAAGCAAAAGTAGACAAATAGGACTACATCAAATTTAAAAATTCTGTGCAAAGAACACAATCAGCAGAATTAAAAGGCAACCTAGAGAATGGAAGAAAATATTTGCAAATCATATATCTCGTAAGGGATTAATATCCAGAGTAGAAAAGAACTCCTACAACTGAACAAGAAAAACATCAAATACCCTGATTTTAAAATGAACAAAGGATCTGAATAAATATTTCTCCAAAGATGATATACAAATGGGCAACAAGCATACGGAAAGATACGCCACATCACTGCTCACCTCAGAAATGCAAATCAAAACCACAATGAGATATAACCTCACATCCACTAAAATGCCACTATCGAAAGTATAGAAAATAATAACACAAGGGTTGGTGAGGACGTAGAGAAGTAGGAATCCTTGTGCACTGGTGGTGGGATTGTAAAATGGTGCAGCTGCAATGAAAAAACAGTATAGGAGTTCCTCAAAAAATTAAAAGCAGAATTACCATATGATCCAGCAATCTCACTTCTGGGTATATACCCAAAAGAAATGAAAACAGGATCTCAAGGAGATATCTGCACGTCCATGTTCATTGCAGCATTATTCACTATAGCCAAGAGGTGGAAGCAACCCAACTGTCCACCGAGGGATGAACAAATGAAAGCAATGTGGTGTACACATGCACTGGAATACTATTCAGTCTTTAAAAAGAAGAAAATCTGCTCACATGCCACAACGTGGATGAACCCTGAGGACACAGTAGTGCCAGCTGGATTTCTATCATTTGCAAACCAAACTCCTGACCAGTACACTCCCTGAATCCACTAAGTCAAAACCCTCCTGAACTGCACCCCCTAACCTTCTGCTGCAACAGCCTTCTCCCCAGACTCCCTGCCGATTGGCTCCGCCCACCCAGTCCCGGCGAGGGGCTCAGTCACAGTGACCTCTAACCACAAATATGGCCCTGCACCTCCTCTGCTTACATTACAACTGGCCTCCCATCACTTAGGAGAAAGCCCTTCCTGTTCGCCATTAAGGACCACAATCTGCCTACTACCTACCTTTCCAGCCGCATCGCTCACCAACCCCCTCACACACCATTCCTGCAACCTGACATTGCTAAGCTTTGGCACATGCTGGTATTTCCTCTCGCATTACTCTTCCTTCCTCTGTCCATTTGTAAAATGCCCAGTTCTCCTTCATTCTCCAGCTCAAACATCATCTCCTTTGGAGAGGCCACCGTGCTCCTAAGCATGGACACTCCTCACTTCATTCCCTGTGTGTTATCTTCATAATAGTAGATAGTGCCAGTGCCCCACCTATGTCCCCTCACCCTGACCAATTCAGTGCCCATGGTCCCGACTTCCATCTGGCAGCACCTGTATTTCTTGGCCTGACTGCTTCTCCCGGCTGCTGACCCTACTTTGCTTACCCACGGGGCAGGCTGGAAAGTGCCTGGGGATTCATGGCCAAACACCCAGCCAAGCAGCACTCAACCAATGACTGTACAGACAGGGTTTCTTTTTGAAGACCCCAGCTCCCTGCCCTGGGCTGGGGATAAGCCCCGTGCATGTTCTATACAGGCTCTCAGGGCTCCCCAGGAGAGCAAAGCTCCAGCTCTGTTCAGTGAGAACCAGCTTTGAACATGCCTTTTACTGGTAGCCTTCTCTTCCCTATCTCACTTTCCGTCACTTCTGCAACTACTGTCAGTGAAATCCTTTCTCGGGGTCTACTTCTAAGGTAGTAACACTGAGCATTTTCATAGTATTTACTGTGTGCCAGACCCTATTCTAAACACTTATTTAATCTTCAGAACACCCCTGTGAGGTAATCCAAAATTGAGATGGGGAACACGGAGGCATTACAGTAGTCCCCCTTTACCTGTGGGGGTTAAGTTGCAAGACCCCAGTGGCTGTCTGAAACTGCAATTAGGACCAAATACTATATGTACTATGTTGTTTCCTATACGTACATACTTGTGATAAAGTTTAATTTATAAATTAGGCACAGATAAGAGGTTAATAAGTAATAATACGATAGAACAATTATACTATACTGTAATATAAGTTACGAGAATGAGGTCTTTCTCTCTGAGCATCTTACTGTACTCACCCTTCTTGTGTGAGACGAGATGAAACAATGCCTATGTGATGAGATGAAGTGATATGTGAATGATATGTGATGAGATGGAGTGGGGTGAATGATGCAGGCATGGTGACACAGCATTAGGGTGCTACTGACCTTCTGACGATACGTCAGGAGGATCATCCCGAGTGATCCCAGGCCATGGAGCCATGACGATGTCAATAGTTAGATGTCAGAAATGGGAGATGTTGACAGCTGGGGAGATGTAATATTCTCAGACCTGTGGGTAACTGGAACTGCGGAAAGCAAAACCTCAGATAAGCAGGGAGGACTACTGTACAAGGTTAAGAAACTCGCCCAAGGCCGCAGAGCTTAGTAAGTACATTTAGCATCTTTCACATTTTATTGCAACCATCTGTGTATGTGTCTCTCTTCTTCACTGGACCATGAACCTCTCAAAGGAGAGACTTTCTTTTTTAAAATCTTTCTCAACGTCCCAAGCATTTAGCACAGAGCTGGGTTCTGAAAAGTGCCTGCACTCTACTACCCAAACATGCCATGTGCTTTTCCTGTCTCTGTGCCTCTTCTCAAATAGGAGTCCTGAAACACTTTCTGCATATCTCTCTTGCCCTGTCCATCTCGGGCACCCCCCAACACACACACACACACACACACACACACACACACACACACACACACACGACAATGATTCCTGAGCCCTGCTGTGGCAGCTGAAACAAGGAATTCTCACATCTGGGAGAAGGCAGATGTGAGACCGCATATGACCCTCTAATATCTGGTAAACAAACCCAATTGCTTATACATGAATTAGTGTATCCTTGCCAGGCTGTTATTTATGTACTTACTTTAATTTGAGAGACTCATTTATCATGAACATCTGTCTTCTTCCCCATAACCTCCACTAATGCTCAACTCTCCCCTTTCCTGAAGACCTCCTTTCAACCCTGTTTTTCCCATAAGCTATCCTTCTTAACACTACACTGCCGTCACCTTCTGCCTTCCACGTGATTGTCAGTATCCACTTTGTCAAAAGTCTGACCTCAATGTCTGCATCTTTCACTCCCATCTCTATTTGATCTGTTGGGGTTATGCATCTATGTAACAAACAAGAGCTTCCTGGGGACACCACCTGTGTCCGGCACTCCTGACTGCAAACTGCATCCTAGGCACCTTTACACTTCCCACTCACACTTGCTTTCCAATCTGTGTTCTCCCTCTCAACGGGGGCCCCAGTCAGCATCAATCTCCTAGACTAGAAAACCAGTCATCCCCAGTTTACCAAAACTAGTCCTCTTTACATTTGCTAATCTTTCTTCTTCTTCCAGACAACAACCCCAACCTAAACCAAGCTAACACCTTCCTAATATACCTCTTGCACTGCCAGTCTCTCTTCATCCCAAGCACTGATCACACATTCCCCTGCTCAAAATGGCTTTTACTCTCTTGGCTACTGCTTAAAGAGTAAAAGCCACCTTCACATCACAGCACTCAAAGCAGGCTACAGGCTCCCCCTGACCTGACTTCCCACCTCATCTCTTACTAATCCCCACATCTAGACTCTCAAAACCCAATTCAGTCCAACTCCAGTGGGCACAGGTCTTTTCCAGCTCAGCAGCTTTGCTCAAGTTACCCCCTCGGCCCATGATGCTTTCCCACCTAGCACGTGACAGCCTCCTCAAACTTCAAGGATCTGGTGAGAACACACTTCTGCCACCTTAACTGATTTTCAGACATACATCCCAATAGTGGGGCTGACCAATAGGAATGAAGGACCCCCTTCTCAATCCTCCCAACATAAAACCATAAAAATCAATTTCACTTCACATTTTATGGTCAATTTTTTTTTTTTAAGTTTCAAGTGACAAACCAAGTTGAAAATAGTATAAACAAAAATTCATGACCTCCTGTAACTAGGAAGCCCAGAGAGCAGGGCTAGCTCGCTTTAGGCCTATATGGCATAAGTGCATCCAGGGATCAAGTAATCTTCAGGCTCATGCCTCTTTTCCTTTCCAGCTCTACTTTCCTCTCTGGCTTCAGCCAATGGAAGACACTAATGATACACCCGGACGAGGAGAGAAGCCAGGCCATTTCTCCTCCCTCCCCAACCTCTTCTCTCTGGTGCAGACCGTGTACCTGGCAGCACTTGTTCCCTCTCCTCTTTGGGGGCTCCCCCTTCCTCTGTGGCCCCAGCTCTCATTGAGCAGCCCTGCCATGGTTCTAATCCCCACAGAAGCTCCTGGAGTCTGCTGACATCACCCCCTCCCACTGACCTGCCAGCCCCATGAATGACGGCGGTTTCCTGCTATTGCTACTCTCTGGGTTACCTCACTGTCCTCTGCCTAACTGCTTATGTTTTCCATCACCTCTGTTCCTAATTCCCTGTAGTATAGTCTCTCCGTTTGAGATGCCAACAGTAGTTTTATTTCCTGATCGGACCACAACTGATACAGAAATGGACAAAGACTAGACAAAAATGTACACAGAAAACGTGGAAAGCACAATCTCAAGGAATAAAACCCACCACCATCACCTCACATTTATGAAAGGCTCACTGTGTATCAGGCACTCCGTTTTAGTGTTTTAGAAATGAACTCACCGGATTTTCATAGCAACCCTGTGATGTAGGCACTTCTGTTACCCCCTTTTTTAAGATGAGGAAACTGAGGGTCAGAGAGATAAAAATAATTTGCTGATACGAAGATTGTAACTGGTGGAACTGGGATGCAAATCCAGACTGCCTGGCTCCAGGGTGCACACTCTAAATCACAAAGCCAAGTGAAGAGGGTTTCAAGCAGGGGGGTACTCCACAGGATCGAGTGCTACCGAGAGGTCAGGTAAGATAAGGGCTGTGGGGCGTCCACTGGATTTAGCAATAAGGAAGTCACGAGAGGGGCCTTGGGTAGGAAAGTCAGACACCAGACAGCAGTAGGCTGAGCAGTAAGCCAGAGGTCAGGAAGTAGAGACAAGAGAAGCAAACCTTCCTTTCAAAAAGTTTGGCTGTGAAGAGGAGTCACAAAATCGGACAGGAGATAGAGGAGAAGGGAGTATCACAGCAGAGTTTTCTTTACTCCTGCTTTGTTTTTAGAAAGAAGAGCAACGTGAGCATGTTTAAACATTGATGGGAATGAGCCAGTAGAGAGGGAGTCTGAAGAGGAGTGGGGAAGGAAGGAGGAAAACGGAGCAGGGTCTCCAAGAGGCCGGAGGGGTGGGCCGGATAGGGCAGGAGCAGCTTAGACTCTCTTCTGCCACAGAGGGTTAGAAAGCAAGGATGGCTACAGATTCAGATCATTTTGTAGTTGGGTGAAACGAAGTTCCTTTACGGTGGCTTCTATCTTCTCTGAGCTTGAACACAAGGCCCTCAGTAGAAGGAGGGGTGGAGGGTGTGAGGAGCAGAGAAAAGCTTCAGGTCACCACACTGCAGGACGGGGGCCTCCTGGGGAAAGAGAGGAGGGCCCCACAACACTGAGTCCCCAGGTGTGGCTGGAATCTGTGGTTTTACGCTGGCAGGAATTCTCAAGGCACCTTCACACCCGAGGCGCAGGCAAAGACAGGAACAAAGGGAATGATCCAGGTTGGGTGTAAAGGAGAGCAAAGGAACTGAGTGAAGGGCAGTGGTGGGAGCAATGGACGGGATGAGCCAAAAAATCTGAAGGACGTGGGTGAATATAAGAGTTCAGAGAACGGGTGTAGTCAGTTATTACAGGCCGAGTGGATGGTAAGCCAAGAAAAGATGCTATCTGATGGCATTATTTCAGAGCAGGAACAGTTCTAGGTGTTTTAATGCAAGGGTGTAGCCAGGCAGAGGGCAACTGAATTGGAAAAAGAGGTGAAGGTGACGGGAAATAGGGTCAAGAAACTGAGAGCTTTGGAGATTTGGATGGAATCCCCTGGGATGAGGACATGATTTGAGAAGACAGTAAACTGGGGGTCTCAAGCTTTTAATGAATAGGAATGAGAAGAGGAAAGTTAGAAAATGACAGTGGAAGGTCTATAAGGCACATGTCATTTCTGCAGGTCCAATATTCACTGGTTCCTCCTTCTTCTAATAACAGCACCTTGATTTTGCTTTGGAAACCACCTCCTTCCAAGGCACAGAGGGGGTTTCTAAACTATTAGTAACATTCTATAGCTAAATCTAGGTGGTAGGCACATGAGTGCTGTTATTATTCTTTAAAAACTGTATAAAAACTATATCGATACATTTTATTCTTGAGACTATTCAGATACATTTTGTATCTTTACAGATACATGTACTTCCAGATGCATATTTCACAGTTCAAACAAATAAACAAACATACAAAAACTTCACTTTTCCACACTCTAAAGATAAGGAACTGTTCCAGGTCTGGACAATCAGTTACAAAGATTGGTTTCGGCGCCTGACCCAATTTAGGCCCCTGAGACACCAGCCCAGAGCTTTTGCTGGAACTATCAGGAAAGAGGTGCTCTCTTTCTGCTGGAGTTGGGAAGCTTGTTTGTATAACATATCCCTTTGCTATCTTGAGAATAAATCTAACGCGGAAGAAGGCAGAGCCAAGAAACAGAAAGTGACAGAGTCCCAACACCATCTGAATACCTAGTTCTAGCCATTCCTGAAGCCAAATACCTGGAGCTTTGCAACAACATGAGCCGGTCTTTTTTCTTTTTTTCCTTCCGCCAGTTTGCATTCGGTTTCTGCCCTTTTAACTAGAAAGAAACCTAATTCAGTAGAATAGTCAAATAAAGTATTCTCAGTTCAATAGCCTGTATGATCCTTTTCAACATATAAGACAAACTGCCCTCCTTCTGCTCAAGACCCTGCAGCGGCATTCAAAGTAAAGGTCAAAGTTCTCAGCGTGGCCTACCAGGCCCTATGCAATCTGCCGCCACCCTGCCAAGCCCTCGACCGATGACTTTCCATGGCTCACCCTGCCCCAGCCACACTGGCCTGTGAGCTATTCCCTGGTGCACTAGGAACGTGCCTTCAGGCCTCTGCTTTGGCTGTTCCCTCCACCTGGACACTCCTCCAGATATCCACTTGCTAAGTCCCTCACCTCCTTCAAGTCTCTGCTCCAGTTTTCCATAAGGCCTCCCCAAATCCCCTTCCCCGTGGCCAGTGATGCTGAACACCCCCCTCCCTGCCCGACCTTTTCTTCCCTCCACGGCATCTATTCCATAATATAGCACGCACTCACTTAATGTACCCAATGAATGCGGGGGCTTCAACTGGTTGCTTCATCTCAAGTTCCTAGAACAGTGCCTGAACACCCTCAAACATTTGCTGAAAGAACAAAAAAGGACATGAGCCTCAAAGGAGCAGGACATGGTTTGTAAAAGGCAGTGGAGAGGGCCGGCCCAGTGGCTCAGGCGGTTGGAGCTCCATGCTCCTAACTCCGAAGGCTGCCGGTTCGATTCCCACATGGGCCAGTGGGCTCTCAACCACAAGGTTGCCAGTTCAATTCCTCGAGTCCCGCAAGGGATGGTGGGCAGCGCCCCCTGCAACTAAGATCGAACACGGCACCTTGAGCTGAGCTGCCGCTGAGCTCCCGAATGGCTCAGTTGGTTGGAGCGCAGGCTCTCAACCACAAGGTTGCCAGTTCGATTCCTCGAGTCCCGCAAGGGATGGTGGGCTGTGCCCCCTGCAACTAGCAATGGCAACTGGACCTGGAGCTGAGCTGCACCCTCCACAACTAAGACTGAAAGGACAACAACTTGAAGCTGAACTGCTCCACAACTAAGAGTGAAAGGACAACAACTTGACTTGGAAAAAAGGCCTGGAAGTACACACTGTTCCCCAATAAAGTCCTGTTCCCCTTCCCCAAAAAAAATCTTTAAAAAAAAAAAAAAAAAAAAGGCAGTGGAGAGAGAGAGAGAGAGGACACTGACCCCCATCTCCTGATCCTGATATGAGCACAAGAGGAAAAGACACCGATCTCCATTTTGAAGACTTCAGATAAAGCAGCGACCTAAGGGGACAGGAAGTAGGTGGAAGAGTTCAGTGAAAAGGTTGAGGATGTGGGCAGGGGTGTTAACCACAGGTGGGGCTTTAGTGGGATAATGTTAAGTTTTGGGAGGCACAGCAGGAGTTGGACGCTGAGTCAGGGGAGAAGCAACCCAGAGTGGTTTGCAGATGAAAGTGAAAAAGAGAGATAGGCCAATGGTTTATTTACATTTTAGGTGGAGATGAAGCACATGGTGATAGAAAACACGGTGAGCTTAGCTGGCAAAAGAATTACTGCTAGCAACCCTTGGTAGATAGAAAGGATTCCTCCCATTACTCTATGGTTTGAATGATTTTAGATTTTGTGGATGGAGAGACCATCACAGATGGTCTTGCCCTCCTTCCCGACACCCCAGAGCCCATTCAGAAGTGTCTGCTAGATGGAGACACGAGCCTTCCCTGTTCATGGCACCATCTTGGGCTCACAGAAACCAATGCCCTGCACAAAATGTAATAACCCTGCACACTGTGAGCAGCTGGTCACACTCATTCTCCCAGTCCAGAACTGACTGAATCAGGCATCCAGAATCACAACCCTAATGTCCAAAATGCAAGAGAACAAAAAATGCAAGAGAACAGGCTTCTTTTCAAAGACAGACCAGAATGCTCAACTTCCCTCCCTGCCCTCCATGCTGCCTGGGCAAGAAAAAGCAGGGCAAAGGGAAGCCTTCCTTCCGCTGGTCCTGATTCACCTCTGTTGCTTGCTAGCTTCTCTCTACAGAAATTTCTCCAGAGTTACGAAAACACATGTGCATGCCAAGATTCAAGGAAAATGTTACTCCCAGTCAGAGAAAGAAATTATATTGCTTTGCCTCTAAGGAAAAGTGGCTTACTATAAATAAGGCCCTAGGGAGTGATGTCATTTGGTTGTTCCTTACTGCTGTAAGGAGACATATTAAATATTCGATAATTAATAATAAGGTCTTCAAGACTCTCTCTCAAAGAACTGTCCCGGTAAAGGCAGCCAGCAATCATTAGACTTGAGCCTGACTTCCTGGCCACCAACAAGATCTTGGTGGTACGGGGCATTTGTTCTCCCAGTGCTTATTAGTAAAATGCCTATATTCTGAGTCAGGTATCTTCCACGAGTGGATCATTAAACAAATATTTAAAATAGCCATCTGTAGTAGCCAGCCTCCGAGATGGCCCCAACGATCCCTAACTTACAGTCCTCGATGAGTTCTGTGACTTTAAGTGAAATTACATATAATGAAACCAATTTTCCCATAGGCTAACTGATAAACAAGAGTTAAGTTTCTACAGCATCTCATCAATGTTACAATGAAACAATATTATTCAAGGATTTGCTGTATTCATACCCTCTCCCCACATTGTGCCAGCATTGGTTTGTGTGAGCAACAGAATGTGACAGAGGCATGTCACTTCCAAGATTAGATTATATAAGACTGTGGCTTGAGTCTTGGGATCTCTTGCTCTCGTGGATCACTTGCTCTGGTGCAAACCAATTTTATGTCAAGCAGCCAATGGAGAGGAACTAAGGCCTGTCAACAGCCGAGTGAGTGAACTTGGAAGCGCACCTTCCCCAGTCCAGCCTTCAGATGATGGCAACTGTAGTCAACAGCTTGATGGCAACCTCATGAAAGACCTGAGTCAGAACAAACCAGCTAAACTACTTCCACATTTTTGACCCACAGACACAATTTTCAGGTGCTAAATTTTGGAGTAATTTGTTACACAGCAGTAGATAATTAATTCACTATCCTACACAGCCCTGAGAAGGAAGTCAAAAGATTTAATCTCAGTTCCTAACCTACATGCACGTAGGACAATTTCTTTTTCCACAGAAAGCAACAAATTATTCATTCAGTCATTCAACAATTATATATTGAATGTTAAGTATGGGGAAGGTATTTCCAAGTGACATAAGCCTTCATATAGTTCATAATCTATAAAATAAAGAGAAATAATTACAAAGAGCACCCCCCACACACACCTCAAACTGCTCAACCCATTGGTTTTCATTAGCTTTTTTAAAGCCTTCTTGCTCCTAATGCTTTACGCGCCCCCTCCCCACTCTGCTTTCACAAACTCTCTCAAGAAGGTACATCAAGTACCCCTCCCTAGCTATTCTGAGGGCTCGGTGCAGGCATCCTCATTTTAACTGTACCACATGCCCTCCCATCTAAGAGGGAAAGAAAGTGAGGTCCCCTATTTCCTTCAGTATTAGGACAAGAAGGAATTCGTTTAATATTTTACTGGGAGGAGGAAATCCTGATCACAAGTGTTGAGAACAATTCTAATTTCTGCAATTAGTGGCAACAGCAGCACTGATACAATCACAGCTCAAATCCTGGTCACAGATGAAATGGCGATGGGGGTGGGGGATGCGGCCCGTTACCACTCACTGGACTCTGCTGTCTCTCAAAGCAGCAGGGGGTTATGCTGCTCTAAGAAAATCAGGAGCTTCTCTCTGCACAAAGAAGGTCAAAGGGCGAGCTTTCTTCCCATCAACCACAAAACCAAGCTTTGCCAAACCTAAACAGTGTGGGAGGCCGTCAGAGGTGAATGGAGTCACAGACAGAAAACCACAAGTGAGTCTCCTCGCGCCGCCGGCTGGGGTCTGAGTCAGGTGACTTCTCAGTGCACACAACAAACCTAAACAAAGATCCCTTCCCACATGACAGACGGGGAAGAAAATGACTGGCAGTAAGACCAAGGCTGCCCAGTGCTACCATGGAAAACCATTAACTCTTACTTCTTTGCAGCCCCAGCCAACGGGAGGAGCTACAAGTTACTCTGCAGCTCGGCCTTCAGGGATGCACCTGGAGGAACTTGGGATCCTATCCCAGGTCACAGGCGCCGAGCACTACACACACGCCTCCGGCCCCAACCCCAGGCGGGACCCCTCCCCACCAGCTGTCACCAGCTCGCGACCACTCAGAGCCGAGCAAGCCGGTCCTCTCTGGTCTCTTCCCATGCGGCTGCGACCCCACGGGGCCCGCAGAAAGGAGACGCTTTTTCCAAAGGATCTGGGGGTCGAGGACACGCCTGTCCCTGGGTAAGGGGCGCCAGGGTGGGCGCGGCCCGGTGCCCAGGAGAGCTCGGAATCCATCATCCTCTCTCAGGAGCGAAAAGAGCCTCCCAAATCCCCAGCTAAGCGCACCCCACCTTGTCGCCGAAGCTGCGGGCCATGAGCAGGTCCGGGCTGGGCGTGCTGTCGCCGCCCACGGCCTCCTCGCTGCTGGAGCCGGCCAGCGGGTGCGGCAGGTCACGCAGAGAGTGGGGCCCGGTGGACTGCAGGGCCTTGGGGGGCCCGCCCGACATGGCGTGCACCGCTCGGGACGCGCAGCCGCCGCTTCCTCCTGCTGCCAGCCTCGGCGGGATCCCCCAGCGCCCTGACCGAGGCCCCGCTCCGCCGCAGTTCCGTCGGAGGCCCTGCACCGGCCCGGCTGGGAGCCGCCTCCGCCTCCGCCACCCGCCGGCTCGTCTCTGCCCGCGCTGGGCAGGGCTGCTCCGCGTCGCGCGCCCCCGCTCCGCGCCCGAGCCGGCGGCGGTCCCGCTCGCACCTTGGCCCCCGGCAATCAGCCAGCTCCGCCACGCCGCCCAGCCCGCTGGCGGCCCCGCCCCCGCAGCGCCCCCGCCGCCCTGGGGTAGGGAGACCGGTGGGGGGAGTGGGGGGGTGGCGGGAGGAGAGGAGGCGGGCAGCTCCGCCCCGCCCGCCGCCCCGCAGGAAGTGCGCCCTGAGCCCTCGGCAGCTGTCCTCTTAACGTCCAACCTCGTCTCGGAGAGGCCGGCCTTATGGAGACTGCGCTCTGTCCCCAGAGCAAATGTTTAACGGAAATCAGAGATGGAAAAAGACGTTAGAGGATCGTGTTCCATTCCACCCGCGTTTACTGATGCGCCCACGGTCAGCCACTCTTGGGGCCGGGGGCTTTGGGATACGCACGTGGGTTGGGATCTTACGGCCTCTATAATATTATAACTGAAAATGGAAGGAATTACGACGCATAGGGTAAGAATGGCATAAAAGGCTATGAGGCCAGAGGAGATAGCGAACAAGGAGACAGTGTGGGGTTTCTTCAGATGCACGCTGAGATCCCCGTGCCATCTTGCCTCTACAGCTACGCCGGGTTTATGTAAGGTTGAGCCTCCAAAGAAGCATCAGTAAATAGAGGGAGTGCTATTAATGATATGACTCAAACTCTTTCCTCGACTGGACAGCCTTCTGAACGAGGTTTACGTTGATTTTCATGATTTTGTGCTTCCTTTCCGGGCCTTTGGCTGAGCTGGAGTCTCAGCTTTATTTGCTAGCAGAGGGGAGACAGTCGAGTCGTTACTTCAGCTCTTTGGCGTGGAAGTTCACCTTTTTCCACCGTAACTGTCTGTGCAGTTTTTGTTCTTAGGGCCAAGTCAGTAGAGGTCACCAGTCCACGCAAGAACAGATTGATGTGAACAAAGTAACACGTTTCGTGGCTCATTGTGAAGGAGTACCTGGCCTGCTACCTTTTCCCACATTTTATAGGTTTGTCCCATTTCACCTGACAAATCTTAAAGTTGGGATTCACTGTGGTCTCCACCACACTTTAATCTAGAAACAAGTGACACTTCATCAAGCAGGAGGAGAATGCAGAGAGTTGAAGCTGACCCAAAATATCACTTGGAGACTCACTGAGCTTCAAAGACCTTATTTTCCCTGGTGTAATTCATTGAGCTGTAGTCCTCATGTCATCATCTTTTATCTCCCCCACAGGTGTCTGCCTTGGTTCCAGAGAACAGGATTCACAGGGGCTCTGGGAACAATGTAAATGCTGTGTCTACCTCCCAGGAATGCCAATATCCGGTCCGCTCGGCGTTGGGTAAAATTAATAATACTTTTATATTCAAGGACTGCTTATAACGACTATAGACCCTATTCACTGTTCTTCTGATTGGCATTAAAATAAATAGCATGAATACCATAACTAGAGTGTGCTAGGGATGGATAGCAGAGGTACTTCTTATTGAAGCGCGCGTTATGTTAACAACCAGGTTGCCTTAACATAATAGAGATGTTATTGTAAGACTCCACCCAGCTTTCTCTTCAGGACACCAGGACAGTGAAAAGTGAACCACATTTGAATTCCTCCTGAGTCACCACACGTGGGTGACCATGAGCAAGTTGCCTAACCGTAATGAGCCTGCTTTCTAACCTAAAAGGGAGGAGTACAGAGAGCAGGTAATGATATTTACCTTAGGTGGTGGGTGTGAGAATGAAATAGCTTTCCCTTGCAAAACGCTGACACGGAACAGATGTTAATTCACTTCCTTTCCCTCTCTGTTGGGTTTTCTCTCCCCTTCTTATGAAAAGAAAATCCTAAAGTTTTCACAAATAAACACGCTGCTCTCCAAACCTCTATTTGCTCAGTTTGGGTCAGAGTACCATTTTTCTATGCCCCTACCCAAAACAAAACAAAAACAAACAAACAAAAACCCAGAGTTCCTAAAAGGCAATATGGAACAGTTTATTTATTTTCCAATTTCCCGTTGGTCAGTGGCATCTGGCCGCAATGATCCAGTGGGTAGTCATCAAAACTAAAGAAAGTGGACTTCTATGGAAAACATTTTGGTATAAAGTTTCCACCATTCAAATTTAGCCCAGGACTGCCTATTCATATTCACCATTTCCTGTTGTATTTCAGTGTTCCTTGTGGTGGGAAACTGTCACTGAAATAATGTTAAAAGTGTCTCGGAGTATGTGACTGTAATTCTACTAAAAATTTTCAAAGCAACATGGTAGTGAGGAAGAAACGTGCAGTTTTTATATCAGAGAAGCTTGTAGTGTTTGGTGGAATGTGTGGAGGTAAGCTTGGATTGTTAGGGCTGAGCTCTGAGGAAGAACGCAGTGGATGTATGGGGGCATGAGGAGCTGCCACCAGAACCCAAGAACACAGCAAGGGGCCTTCCCCCATCCGTCGGCAACCCTGGGGGCACTTAAGCTGGTGCCTTTCGGGAGACAGCGCCATCGGCCCCAGAATTTCCTAAATTTGCCACGCTGGAATCCTGTAAACCTCACTAGAAAGTTTGTGAGGACTTTATGTGAGCACCCACATCTCAGAAACAAAGCCGTGCCACAAGGGAGCATTCTCTCTTTCTGTCCCCTGGTACAGCATGTGCTTAGGCCGTATTCATGTTTGTGTTAGCTGCTTACCCTCTTCTGGTTTTTAATACAATCATAGCTTTATTCTATATGGCGTCCCAAGCCCTGCCTCAAAATAACACCAGCACTTCTGAAGTGGACAGCTGATGAGGACAAAGGAGGTTTTCAAAGAGCATTCGTGGTGACATGGAGAAAGCCACAGAGGGCTGTCTCAAATAAGACGGGCAACTGAGAAGGCACTGTTGCCAACAGACAAAATTGTGTGAACCATTTAATTCAGTCAACAATGTCCCAGGAAAAAGCAAAAGCCAGCAGGTCCACTTGAGGCCAGGATCTGAAGGGTTTTACAAACAAGAAATTGGACCTTGCCCCAGAACCAGCAGAGAGGTTTGTGGGCAAATGATAGGATCATTTAATCTTTCCATGTCAAAGTACCTGGCCCCAAAAGCATGGAGACCCTTTGCAATGTGTAATGCAGCACAGATCGTGGACTGATGTGAGTTTGTTAAAATGCAAATTTCTAGACCCCCATCTAAGAGATTGATTCTGGAAAGGGGCCTGGAATCTGCATTTTTTAACAATCTCCTAGCTGGTGCTCGTGCTATGCAGCTCTATAGACTGTACTTTGAGAAGCACTGTTCTCAGAGCTCTGCCCATTTCTCTCACCCATAAATTGACATTCCAAACCTCCTTTTGTAAATAGTATTTTAGGTGCTTACTTTGGAGAAATTTCCTGTTGGCTGAAATGTTGCTTAACAGACAAACTTCTCTTACAAAATGCTATTACAGGCTCCTTTACCCTAAACTTTTATGGTTATTTTTATTGACGATCTACCAGGTGCTTAAAATTTGGGAGCAGGGCTAAGATGAACTAAACTATCTGTTGACAGAGTCATTTCTAGTGCTGGCTGTGAAGTGCCTCACAATGGAGTGGGTATTTTCCAGAGCTCCGGAAACTTCCTTGGCTGGCCCTGCGGGCGGGCCGCTAGTACCTGGGCCTCATCTGGCCATAGAAATGTGATTCACCGCCATCACAAGGGACACCTGCTACCTGGCTTTCTTCACAAGCAGGCTGACAAGTACTGGAAACCCTGGCCCTGCGTCTTACTAGCAGTGAATCTTTGGATAGGATGAAAAACCTCTTTACTGGTTGTGTGCCCCGTGATCGTGTTTGGGTCCATCACTAGGAACCATCCTTAAAAGGCACCTAGAAGATGAACATTCGGACATCATATGACCCAGCAGTCCCACTCCCAGAACACAACAGAAATGCATGTGTATATTCATCAAAGATGGATTCAAGAATTTCAACAGCAGCACTATTTGTAAGTTCACGTAAAAAAAGGCATCTAGTGTGGGGCTCTCATTTCATGAATGAGGAAGCTGAGACCCAGAGATATCAAGTAACTTGCTCAAGGCAAACCAGCTAGTGCTAATGCTACTCCCTTCCATGTGGATGCACAGTGATTCACGTGTGGGTTTGGGGAATACTAGTTTAGGTAAAGCCAAAGGTAAAGGAGAGAGGAAATAAGAGAGAGACAGAGAGAGGTGCCAGCAACTATTATTTGCCTACCAGTCATTTGCTGCCTTTCACTGTTTGTTGTCCTGTCTCTCTCCCTCTCTCTCCCTTCACGTGGTCTTGGGAGGACCTGATGCCTGGGGCAGTTACAGCCATCTTGTGGCCAAGAGTGGAGACATTCCCAATACCCTAAGGACAGTGGAGTGGAGAAATGGAAAAAACCTGTGTCCTTGATGGCCTCTTTGAGCCACTGCACCTAGTAACTCCAGACTTTTTAAATAAATTTTATTGGGGAATATTGGGGAACAGTGTGTTTCTCCAGGGCCTATCAGCTCCAAGTTGTCATCCTTCGGTCTAGTTGTGGAGGGTGCAGCTCACTGGCCTCTGTGGGACTCGAACCGGCAACTCTGTTGTTCAGAGCTCGTGCTCTAACCAACTGAGCCATCCAGCCGCCCCAGATTTCTTAAGTGAACAATAAACACCCCTGTGGTCTCAGGCAGTTTAATTGGGGGCCCTGTAACATGCAGCTGACTCATCCTTACGGATTCAGAAGCTGCGTAAAACAAGCAGGCAGGAGGAAGTCTGAGAGTTCCCCTTTGTGGGAAGCAATGTTCTCAACAGCAGGACGGTCCTTCTATAACATGCGTTCTCAAAAGGGGAAACACCGCCCCCCAAGGTGGTGAAAATTGGTTCTTGAGGTGGGGGTGGGACAAAAAAAGTCTTAGATACTACGATGGCTTGTGGCCCTCCAAAGCAACAGGGCAAAATCTCATCCCTTAGTATTTAAATTCTCTTTTAGGGAAAATTTAAACCTAATAAACTTTTCCCATTACAGGCTATGGTAAGAGAAAAAAAAATTGGTTAAGAAACACTGCTCTTTAAAGATGCAGGAAAAGCTCTAAAACAGGAGGAATAAAGTTCCTGCGTCCTAAGGCAGAGCTTCCGGGCCTTCCCAAAGCCTCTGAATTCCACCAGCAGATCCTGGTCCCAGCTTCTACCCAGCTACTGGCCAGCCCCTCCTGTGCTCTGTAACCCAGGCCATAAAGGACTGCAGGCTCGCGGGCTCATCCTCATCATACAGAGGTAGTGAGACTGTACAGGCACCAGGCCTTGTCTTTCTGTATAACCCGTGGGCAGTGTGAGCAGACGGTGCCGGGGGCACAGCAAGAAAACTACACTCAGTCCCCAGATCATAGATCCAGGTAAGGTGACTTGCTAAACAGGGTTCCCCGGACACCCCCAGCTACATGATAAGGTAAGGAATTATGCTGAAGTTTCAGGATTCTCTGATTGGCAGAGCAGGGGGCTTGGTGTTCCCTGTGCCCCCTCTCGGGGCCACCTGGGATACGGCACGCAGCACACTGTCACCACCACTCGTGGAGAAAATGGGACATACAGGAAGCTGCACTCAATACGTACCCATTAAGCTGAATCTCTCTGCTTGCCAGAATAGTAGCCTTTGAGTTTAAGCCAACACACTGAAACGTGGAGAAGTTTTATCTGTTGAAATGTTCATTTTTTTCCAAAATCAAACCCAGTCCTCTGCAAGACTTAGACCAAGCCCACACGAGAAGGAAGGTTTGTTCAACTCCACGTTTCTAGTGTGCACAGTGTTTCTCGGCTCTTCCAGGTCAGCGTCCTGTGAGGCTGTCAGTCTCACTCAACTGATTGGCATTCAGTCAGGAAGAGCTATATTCTTCCTAGAAAAAGCCACACAGCCAGTCCCTCAGAGTGGAATCTTAGGAGGTTATTGATGATACAAGTAATTTAACACCAAAATAAGAGCAGAATCCTAGCTTCATCTTGACCACCGGATTTCTGTACAGCCTCAGAATTAAGATCTGCTTTGCTGACTTCAGTCCATCCATCAGCCCCAGGACTACCCAGGACCCCCTGGAGTGTTGGTACACAAGTATATGGCCAGTACTGTCTGGGGATCAGGAAACTTAAGGGGACGCCAGAAACTATAATACATCATATCACTGCTCCCTTAAAAAATAAAATGGAACACATGATACAAAATCATAATTTGATATATTAGTATAATTACTAATAGTGTTTTTTAAAGCTACTCTCATCTAGAGAGCTCCTGTATTCTTCCTAAAGTAGAAGATGCCCTTTCTATTTGATGACATTGCTGCTGCTGGTCTCCCATCCCATGGACAGGAGAGGCTACACATTGTCCACTCCTTCCAAATGCATCCCAGAGGGCCTTGGGCTAGTTGGGCACTGAAGGACGGTGGAAGGAATCGCTCTCACCTGCAGCTTCAGGTAGTACAGAAATCGATTGTGTGTGGTTGAGTAAAATGAGGAGCCAAGATCAAAAAACCAGGGTAAGAGGTCTGAATTAGTCACTAAAGCAAGGGGAGGGTGGTCAAAGCCAAGTGTCAACAGGGAAGAAATAGGCCTTCTGGGGATCCTGAGCAGCATCTTGGGGGTTGGTTGGGGATTGGGGATGTCACTGCGAACCACTGTGCTTGCTGCGGTGGGTTGCATGGAATGGCCCCCACCGCCCGAATCAGCCGTTCTGGAAGGCTGCGCTGAGCTAGCAGGGGGATGTGGACAGGGGAAAGAACTTCTCAAAATTCTTTTCTGACCCACCCACATAATTGGTTCAAAGTAAGCACTAGGTTGTAGAGACACCAACTCTTATTTTCAGAAGGCTGGATGCTTTCTTGGCCTAGATAGACTCCCTCAGGAAGGATGTGGCTGGCAAAAGTATCTCCCCTCCCTCTTAATGTAGACTTTTTATTTTAGAATACTTCTCGATTTACGGAAAGGTTGCAAAGATAATAATGAGTCTTCATATATTCCACACTCAGCATCCCCTATTGTTAGCATGCTATGTCATTACGGTACATTTGTTAGAACTAAGGAGCCAACACTAGTGCGTTACTATTAACTAACCTGTCTTCTTTACTGGATTGCATTAGTGTTTCCCTAATGTTCTTTTTCTGTTACAGAATCTCATCCAGGATACCGCATTGCATTTCATAGTCAGGTTTTTTAGTCTCCTCTGGTCTGTGGCAGTTTCTCAGACTTTTCTTGTTTAAGATGACCCTGACAGTTTTGAGTAGTATTGATCAGGCGTTTTATAGAATGCCCCTCAGTGGGTTTGTCTGGTGTTCTTCTCAGGGTTAGACTCAGATTATGAGTTGTGGGAGGAAGACCGCAGAGCTGAAGTGCCATTCTCATCACCTCATGTCAAGGGTACATACTATCAACATGATTTCTCATCAGGATGTGAACCTTGATTACCTGGCCGAGGTACTGTTCACCAGATTTCTTCATTGTACTTACTCCTCTCCCCCACTTCCCATACCGTAGTCTCTGGAAGCACATTGCTAAGCACAGTCTGGTTCCTTTCTGAGGGTTGCTGTTTCGACCCCATTTTCAACTCTTTATTTGAAAGAGAATGTTCTCTGGTCAAGGTAGGTCTCGAAGTATCATGTGAACATATACCATATGCCCTGTAGCAACCACACCAGGCTGATCAGGACTCTGCCTTTTTAGGGTGCTCCTCTTCCTTGCTCTGGCCCTTTGGGCCTGGCCCCCAAGTTTGAGAACAGAAACTTCTCCCTCATTAGGTATAGTAATTTCTCGAAATCTAGTTAAGAAGTGGGGGTCTACCTGCTTAGAGGGTAGGAGAAGATTGAGGATACATTCCAGATAAATTAAAGATGTAAATGTAAAAAAATATTAGAGCAGAATATTTAAATAACCTTAGCGAGAGTGGAGACCTTAAGTCGCACTAGAAAGTGGAAACCTAAAAGCTGGGGGGAAAAATGTAGAGATATTTGACTATAGGAAAGTTAAGGAAATTTGATACTAAAAATATCACATATCAAAAGACAAAGTGTGATGGGGAATTGAGGGTGATAGCTAAAGGGTACAGGATTCCTTTTGGGGGTGATTAAGTATTTTAAAATTGATTACAGAGATGGTTGCACAACTCTGTGACTATATTAACAGCCATTGAATTGTATACTTTAAGTGAATAACTTGATGGATATGATAATTAGCTTGATTGTTGTAATCAATTCACAAAGTATATGGATATCAAAACATTGCACTCTACACCTTAGGTATATACAATTTTTATTTGTCAATTATATCTCAATAAAACTGGAAAAATAATATAAATAAATAGGTGAATTGTATGGTCTGTGAGTTAGATTGCAATAACACTGTCACCAAAAAAAGACAAAGGATAATCTAGAAAAAATTATTTAGAACACAATGACCAACTATGTATTAATATACTTAATACACACACCCCCTACAAATTAATAAGAATCAATCAAAAAACAGACAAAAGGATATGGATACTCAATTCAAAGATGAAATACTAATGGCCAATATATATGTGGAAAAAATGTTCAGTCTCACTAGAGATCTATGAAATGTCAACAAAAGTAAAAAGATACAATTTTTGCTTGTCCTCCTGGCAAATAGTGAAAGATCAATAAATTATAATCAGGTGAGATTCATGCTTTCTGAGGCCTAAACTTTAAACAATTTGGGGGCCTTTTTCAAGTAAAAGAACTCAAAATTTCAAATATAAAACTGTATTTGTACAAAGCTGAATATTTAGAATGAGAAAATAAATCATCACGATTATAAGTTTTATGAAACCAGTATCACAAAAATTTTTTAGATTATTTATTAACTGCCTGACACACCTCTGCAATACTGTTTTTTCATAGTCTGGATGCATATTCTCTAAGAATGTCTTCATTAGACAACTATTTTATAATACTATTTTGTATAGAGAGAATAGGAAGATAATGAAGTTTTTCTTCTAGTACAGCTGACTGAAATTTATTTTTTTATTACTGATAGTTTAGATAAGTTTCTTTCACCTTCAAATTCGTTGTTGGGAATGTGTTAAGATCCAATCTGATATGTTGGCAGGCAGAAAATATGTGGCTTACCACCAAACATACCTGCTGTTTGTAGAACTACAGCTTTTTAGCCTATGAACCCAGGAATTCTTATTCTGTTTCAGGTTAAGTTCCACCAAAAAGAAAAAAAAAAAAGGATGGTGAGTTTATAATTGTATATACTGCTTTATCAAGGATATTCCCAATAGGAGAGAACTTCTGGTTTTGGCAACTCATCAATGAGAATGGAATCATTTGCTTACAATTCTGTAACTGACCATCAGAAGAATTTTCTACAGACCAGCTTCTGGCTCCATACATTTCAAATTCTGTTTCTCCTCTAGTACCCTAAAGATCTGGTGCCAGGTGTCGTAAGACCAGTTCATTTCACAATGTCACCTCTGGCCCTGCATCTTCACAGGAGTATACCCAGAAGCTATTCCTCCACCAGGATGTCTAGCAACGACCCCACCCCAACGTACACAGAAGTGACAGTGAACCTGCTAAATACATCCTGCTAAAACTAAACTGCATCCCAATTCAACTTTCAAAAATGCCTGCAGCCACTCCAAGGCCATCCAGCTCAAGGAGAAGTGTGAACAGAGGAGAATTCGTAGTGGAAAGGCACAGTTGTCTTAACTGGTTGTAGATAAAATAACTTAATTTTTCAAATACGACAAAAATAATGACCCTGTGAAAACATTGCCAGACTTCTCCCAAGGCCTAGAGGGGTAGGCGGGGGGTGTTGGGAGGGTAGGGATACACGTTCAAGTAAGGGTCCCTGAAATTTATGTTTCATCAGCTTCATGTGAAATCTACCTCCTCATCCACAGTTAGTGAGGATACAGGGAAACAGGTGCTTTCATTGCCGGCACAAACATGTAGTGCTATCAAAATAAAAGCACTATTACCTAAGGCTGTATGTGCAATGATGTTTATTGCAGCATTGTTTGCAGAGGCAGAGAGGGTGAAAATAACCTACATATATATCACTAGGGAAAAGGTTGAACAAATTATAGCACATCTACCCTATATTATGCAGCAATAAAAGACAAATTAGAGCTTTATGTACTGGGAGGTCTAAGATAAATTAAGAAAGCAAGTGGTGAAGTAATATGTATAGTGGGATCATTGTATATGAATGTATATGTATGTATATACATATATGATTGTGTATGTTTATACAAGAATAGGAAAATGCATCAGACTGTTAGGGTTTTTGACTCCGGGTGAGGGGGCAGCAGGGCAGGGGCAGACAAGATTAACATTTTCTTTCTACAACTTCATATTGTTTACTTTCACACATTACAATACACATTTTTTCTTCTGTAATTTAAATATTCTAATAAGGAAAAAAATTTAAATCAAAGCACATGAAACATCGGAGTTAAACATATTTACAATTCCTCCTACTTCTTTTCCAAGGTAAGCAATATTATGCGTCAGTCAACCTTTGGCTTGCCTTTCTCCACTCCTAGGTGATAGGATTCTAAAAAGAACTTTACGAAATCTCCATTGAACCCCAATTAACAGTCCATAGCACTTAAAAAATTCTTATGACAGGTGTCACTTTCTATTTCAAATTACATTTATATGCTATTCAGTAGCAACAGGACAATTTTCAGATACAATCCTAGACTTCCACCTTACAGGTATGTCCCACACCTCTCCTCCACTTACAGACATACTCCTTTTCGCCCTCCCTCATTTTTATTAGATGTGAGACGTGTTAACAAGCAAGGTTCAATTTCTATCATATTCTTTGAGGTGCACTATAGGAGCATTTCCAATTTTGGAAAAAAATTTTGATTTTACTTAATTAGAATATTTTTACATTTCAGAATTATGTCTCTTTGCTGTTCACTTTAAATATAATGTGTGTTTTTAACTGGAGCTGGTATGTGTTCTCAGCATCTTTATTTTGATGACCTTACAAATTTTCTTAATATTCTTTTTTTTTAATTAAAGTTTATTGGGGTGACAATGGTTAGTAAAGTAAAAGTTTTCTTAATATTCTGAATACATTCTGAATATAAAATATAACATAGCATATGCTGAGTCATCTGGATGACCACTATTTAATTGACTAACGAAAAGATGTTAGTTCTCACATTTACTTTTAAAGATCAAGAAACTACCAAATATTTTTATTTTAATTTTCTTCTGCTAATGAGGAAAGAACAGCAGCAGGCTTAACACAGGTAAACGTGTGCCCAGTCAGGCCATCTGAGCATTTGTGGGACCTGAGGCAAGAATACAGATGCAGGCTCACATTCCATATGTCTAAATATTTGAAAGTTATAAATTAAGCTAACAAATATGTGTAAAGCCATGGCCTGAAAATGACTGAAAGTTGGCTAACTATCAAAGACAACCATCTTTATTATTTTTTCATGTCTGGGTGGTCTGTTGATATTTGATATGAGTAATAAAATAAATACATAAATAGTTCATAAAATTTATTTTTCTTGCCTTTATAGCAGCAAAATAATATTTACATTGTTATAAGATTATAAAATTTTTCACATAAATTGTGTTCCATTGACAGTGTTAAAAGCTAAACTGAGGCATATTAAAAACTGTAAGAGTTTATTTGAGAAAAAATCAATTACTGTCGGGCAGCACCAAACCAGAAGTGGTTAGGAGAGCTCCACGGACAGGAGCTAGGGAGAAAGTTTTTACAGAGAAAAAGCAGAAGCAAAGTAAGTTAATTAGTGATTGGCTACAGCTTAAAGCCTGGTTGGCTGTTTGTGATTGGTTGTCCTTAGATTTCAATTTTGTAACCTTGAGGTATTCACAGGCTTTGGTTTTGGTTTGCCTATGAAGGCTGCCATGGCATTAGAGCCACCTCGGTCTCATGGCCTCCCTATTTAATTAATTTAACAACAGGAATGTCAACTTGTATGAAGTTACTTGAGTGATTGTAGTTCTTAGTTTTTTTTTATTAATTTCAAGTTGGGGAAAACATGTTCTTTGGTAAAGGAATGACAACTGTAATTGCCAATTCAATTATTAAAGTAACACTTAGATTCAGAAATGAATCATAAATTTTCTGTATCATATTAAAACACTGAAATGGAGACACATGATAAACTATTACTGCAGAATATTAGGTTATATTTTAATTTTATCAAATTACTGATTATAATGCAATCTTTACCATTTCTTAAAACAAATCTAGCGTCATACAGCAAAGAATCAATGTCATGCTTCAGTCATGTGTTCAAAAGAAACAACAGGTCCCAAATGGAGTCACTTATGCTAAGCCCACGTCACCAAACTGAAACTTAATACCCAACCTAATTGCAGTTTCAACCTTCCCCAGAAATGTAATCTTAACCAGTCAGTCTGGGATTTCCTGGTTAGCACCAGTGAGGTCATTCACCTAATAGACCCTTTTTGTTCCCCAACGGAAGGTGACCTTGCCTGAAAAAATCCTTTTTTTTCTATATGACTTCCTTGTCCCACCCCATCTCTCCCTTTAAAAACCTTTCCTTTTCTGTAGCTCTATGGTGCTCCTTTCTGTTTGCTAGATGGGATGCTGCCCAATTCATGAATCACTGAATGAAGCCAATTTGATCTTTAAATTAACTCAGTTGAATTTTTGTTGTTTAACACATGGTATGTATAAATATATATAAATATCAATTGCTTAATATTGCAGAAATGTTCCTCATTCACAACCAGTAAAACTGTTGTGAATACTGTACTAATTCATGAGTAACTCCAGAATCACAAAATGAGAAGAAGAAAAGCCAAGTAATGACATTCAGCACTAAACAGAACTGTTGGTTTTGCAAGAACTTAACTGAATTCATCTAATCTCAGAGGAAGTATTTGGAAGTTAAAACTTTGTTTCTTCTCTTACCTAAGTACTTCTGCTGCTGAGCTATTCCCTGCACTAAAAAGCAGCATCCATTTCTGACCTTGTGAGATAACAGGGAAAAAAATATATACAGATAGATAGATAGATAGATAGATAGATAGATAGATAGATAGATAGATAGATATAGCCATATATCTATATCTATATCTATATCTATATCTGCCCCTCCCACCCCTCATTCCTGGCATAGAGCTCCTGAAACCTTCTAAATTCCTACGTGATACGAGCGGTCTGGGAGCATTCTTTTGTTCTAATATTTCGTCTTTGACATTTGAACTTTTAAACTTTAAGTCTTTAATCCTGCATTAGACATTATACAGATTATGATCGGTACAGTATGCATCAATGCTGGGATTCCAGTGTTAGGCCTCCCTCCTCAAAGAAAATCTCTATGTGACTAGACTGCTTGATGACCTGTAATTCATCATCATAATTATTGATACTAGTTGACTCATCATAATGGGCCATTCAAATGGCTAATATTGCAGGGCTCGTTTCTCTCTTGTGATTCAGTTACATTATAAAATTGAATAATTTTTTTTGTTGGTTCATGGAACACTTCTGGGTTTTACCTAGCTATGTTTCTAGGTTGCTAACTCTGAGACCTATGAATAAATTCTTATCATTTATTTCTAGCCAGAGCCTCCAGATTATTTTTTATTATGATCGACAGGAGGCACCCCTTTACCTCCCTCCATGGGGAAAGATGCAGAGTGACCTAACACCTTGGTGTCTGTGACACACAGACTGGGACTGCGCACTGTGGACAAGCCCTGACTCCACATTAGGTCTCAATCTGTATCAGCTGCCAGGTGATTAGGTCACGAGAGCAGAGCTCTCATAAATGGGATTAGTGCCCTTATAAAGGATACCCCAGTTGAAATCACAGCAAAAGACAGCCATCTATGAACCAGGAAGTGGGTCCTCACCAGAGCCCGACGATGCTGGCACCTTGATATTGGACTTCCCAGTCTCCAAAACTGCGAAGAATAAAATTCTGCTGTTTATGAAGTCACTCAGTCTATGGTATCCTGTTATAGTAGCCTACATGGACTAAGTCCTCAGTGATCCCACCTCCTGGTATTATTCACAGCTTCGTAGTCCCCTTCTACACTGTACCGAGGTTGGTCTTTGTGACCGACAGTATATGGCAGAAGCAGTGGGTATGTCACTTCCAAAATCAGATTATAAAAGACACTGTGGCTTCTATCTTGGTCACTCTCTTTAACTCTTACATCACTTGCTCTGGCTGTTGAGTTGCTACGTCACAAGCAATCTTCTGGAAAGGCCTGTGTGGTGAGGAACTGAAGCCTCCTGCTGTCAGCCACATGAGTGAACTTTGGAAGCAAGCAGATCCTTCCATCCAGTCGCGCTTTCAAATAACCGTAGCACACACCCTGCCCCCCAAGCTGGCATCCTGTCTGTACCCTCATAAAAGATCGTAAGCCAGAACCACCCATCTATGCTGCCTAGGTTCCAGCCCCTCAGAAAGGAAAACAGAATACATATTTGTTTTAAACTGACAGGTTTGGCGGTAATTGTTACAAGCAATAGATAACTAACATAGTCATTGTCTCAAACTTCCACACACTTGATTTTAAAGGCTGTCTAGCCTAATGCATTCCCCATAAATATTTTATCACAGAATAGTAAAAGAGGATTAGGGTGGCTTCAGTTGGAAATTGAGGACTATTCTCAACTCTATTTTGATATTGAAGATCTATAACAATCATAATGGCTTCAGGATGTACCAGTTTACATACTGCGACCTAGCATTTCCTTATCGGTTAACACAGCCACAGAACTGTAACATGCATTCCTTTTTTTTTTTAATAAACTTTATTTAACACTTCCTGAAGCGGACAGTTTCCCTTCAGAGAACTGCTAGTCTGTCTTTTTATTTATTTATTTATTTATTTATTTATTATAATTATTTTTTTTATTGGGGAAGGGGAACAGGACTTTATTGGGGAACAGTGTGTACTTCCAGGCCTTTTTTCCAAGTCAAGTTGTTGTCCTTTCAATCTTAGTTGTGGAGGGTGCCGTTCAGCTTCAAGTTGTTGTTCTTTCAGTCTTAGTTGTGGAGGGCGCAGCTCAGCTCCAGGTCCAGTTGCTGTTGCTAGTTGCAGGGGGCACAGCCCACCATCCCTTGCGGGACTCGAGGAGTTGAACCGGCAACCTTGTGGTTGAGAGCCCACTGGCCCATGTGGGAATGAACCGGCAGCCTTCGGAGTTAGGAGCATGGAGCTCTAACCGCCTGAGCCACTGGGCCGGCCCACATGCACTCCTTTTTATCTGGACTTCCCCTGCTAAGTATTTATCAGCTGACTTACTGACCAAGTACCAAGATATCCAGTAAAATACAGAGCTTTCATGAGTGCTGCCATCACCACCATCTATCTCCAGAACTCTTTTCATTTCATAAAACTGAAGGAAGCTCTATACCCATTAAACAGCTCTCCATTCTCCCCTCCCCCAGCCCCTGGAAACCATCAATCTGTTTCTATCTCTATGATTTTGACTAATCTAAGTACTTCATATAAATGGAATCACAACGTAAATAGAGTTCCTGGACTCAAATCCAATGTGGAGAGGGGGGCCTCCATAACAACAAGTAATTCTCAGACACCAGCAGGGTATCGAAGAATTCAACTCAATTCTGACACTACCTATCCAGAGATAGCATCAGATTCCAGGGGTTAAGGAGTCAGTTCTGCAAGACACGCCTCTTTCCTCCAACACACGCCTCTTGCCTCCAACACACACACTTCAGAGGACAGATGCAAACCCAGGTTACCTATGCTTCAGACCGACTGGATACCAACTGGAGATTCCAACAACCCCTCCTTGGGTTCAATTAATTTGTTAGAATGGCTCACAGAACTCAGCAAAACCTGCTTACTCACTAGATTACTGATTTAATTACAAAGAATATTAAAGGATACAAATCAACAGCCAGATGAAGAGATATTGTGTTTCCCCAAAAATAAGACCTAGCCGGCCAATCAACTCTAATGTGTCTTTTGGAGCAAAAATTAATATAATACCAGGTCTTAATGTTATAAGATCCAATATTATAAGTATTATATTATACCGTGTATTATATTACATTACATTATATAAGACCCAGTCTTATATTATAGTAAAATAAGACCGGGTCATATATGAATTTTTGCTCCAAAAGACGCATTAGAGCTGATTGTCCAGTGAGGTCTTATTTTGGGGGAAACACAGTACGTAGGGCAAGGGAGCTTCCGTCTTCATGGGGCTTGGGTCCTGGCACAGTGGCATGCGGAAGCATTGTGGCTCCCCAACACAGAAGCTCTCCCAACACCCTCCTTTTGTGTTTTTATGGAGGCTTCATTACCTAGGCATGCCTGACTAAATCATTGGCCATTGGTGACTGAACTCAATCTCCATCCCTTATCCCCTCCCAGGAAGTCGGGGATGGGACTGCACCTTCCCACCCTCTAATCACTTGGTTGGTTCCACTGGCAACCAGTCCCCATCCTTAGGTGCTTTCCAAAAGCTACTCGTTAACATAACAGAAGGACAGATTTTTGGGAATCTTCATCACACTAAACACTTGGGAAATTCCAAGGGTGTCTAGAGCTGTGAGCAAGGAATTGTGGCCTAAGACCAAAAAACAGAGGGTGCTAAAAAAATGTATACATATTTTAAGAAAGGAAAACTGTATTAAAATTGTAATACTCAATATATACCAATTACAAAAGATGAATACAGGTCACATTTGACTTCTGCAATTACAAGAGCTGCTCAAAGTGGTTACCATCAGTATCTAGACACTTCTGATTATGGTGAACTACTGCTTGAGTAATGTTGACCAAAGTGCCCACTTGTATACATTTTTTTGGCACTCCTGGTGTGTGTGTGTGTGTGTGTGTGTGTGTGTGTGTGTGTGTGTATGCCACAATTTATCCATTCATCTGTTGAACACTTAGGTTGCTTCCACTTTTTGGCTATTGTGCATAGTGCTGCTATGAATATGGACGTACAAATATCTCTTCAAGGCCCTGCTTTCAGTTCTTTTAGGTATATACCCAGAAGTGGGATTGCTGGAGCATATGGTAATTCTACTTTTAATTTTTGGAGTAACTGCCATACTGTTTTCTACAGCAGCTGCACCATCATTTTACATTCCCAATAACAGTGTATAAGTGTTCCATTTTCTCCACATCCTCACCAACACTTGTTATTTTGCTTTTTGTTTTGTTTTGTTTTTTTAATAGTAGCCATATAATGGGTGTGAGGTGGTCACACATTTATTTTTATTTCTTATTTATAGATGACAGAAGCACCGAAAAGTTAAACAAGGGCTTACAAATCATTAAATGTCAGAGCTGGGATTTGAACTCAATTAAAGTGACCCACTATTAACCAATATGTTAAAATTCTTGTGAGGCAGAAGTTCCAGAAACTCTCAAGAAGAAGATAAAGGGGTTCTAGGGCTAACACCCACCAAGCAAAAGGCAAAATGATTATTAGCAAGTTAAATTCATCTTTCTCCTTATAATGTTCTCCCAACCCTGGGAGGCTGAACTTGCCAAGAAACTGCAAAATGTTGCTTATGTGGTAGAATTCTTACTTTTCCCTTTCACCTTGAATAAACTTTGTCCAGAGTGTTCATGTAGGATTTAGACGGGAGCTTTCTTATGCCCTAGTTTCTGTGTCCTCTGGTCAGGCAACCTAAAACCAAAAAGTTCTCCTATACATCTTGGTCATTTTAGTCAGGCCAGGACTCAAAGAGCCTTCTTAACTGTAATAAAAAGGGATCCTGACCAACTACCATCAGGCTCGTGTGTTACACTTTGAATCTAGATTAAAGGAGTCAGTAAGAGCTGGTCTGAGAGCAGAGATGATATGTGAGGTTTAAGTATCTGGGCCTTAGTATCTGGTCGACCTTTAGTCCTTTGAAACTCTGCTGCGGCTGGCTACGTGACAGAGTAAGTAACATTTCTGAGTCTCATATACAGATCAGGCATGACAGGCCTGGAGTTGACGCACAGGAAGCACCCGGCACGCAGATGATATTCAATAAATGCTTGCTGGTGTTATTACTTCAGTCACAGATCCATGCACAACAAAATAGTGCATCATATACATTTAGTATTGAGCAAACATCGATTATGAAGAACGTATGTTCAAATTCTAGAAAAGATGAAAAACGGATTAACGACCACAGAACAGGTGACACATCAATACACGGTTAGCTTACATTGTGTAAATCAACCATGCTGGAATCAGGCATCAGATGAGATCCCACTAAGAGGGACTTAATGTTCTAAGATGTGGCACACCCATTTCTTCAATACAGATTATTGAACAGTAAAAACTTCTACATGTTTAGTACTTTTCTTATGTATAATTATGTAAACTATGAAAGAAAAATATCCCCGAGATAGTTGTTATAGCTTGAAAGCGTGCCCAGCCTATGAAGACTCACCCTCTGAGTCCCGGCAGCAGCTGGGCCTCAGTTCCAGCCTAAGTGGATTCACACCGTCGCAGGACCGGCCGGTCTGGTGGCTTTTCTTCCTGTAGCTGCCTCCACGAAAGGGCTCCTAACGGTGCTAGGGACCCAGCTGGTCTCCACCACGCCCCTGCCTAGCTGAGCCCGCAGGATACGTCACTGCGCCCCGCCCCGCTCAGGCCCCGCCCCCTAAAAGCGGCCTGCATCTCCCATGTGCCTCTTCGGCTGCCACTCTTCGGAAGGGAAGTGGCGTAGGCGCAGTTAAAGTATGAATCTCCGTGGACAGCAACTGCGGGGACGGGGTGGGAGGCGGGACTTCCGCTCCCTCGGGTTCACGTCATCTAGAGGCGGAAGCGCAGCGGGGGCGGGAAGGTTGTAGATCCGCACGCTGGGATCGGTTTGCCGGTCTTTGAGTGGTCGCGCCCCCTTGCAGAACGCGATCCGACGGCGAGGCTGTTCCGGGCGCTGTCGCGTCCCTGGGTAAGTAGAACGTCAGCTTGGCGCTGGGGGATGGAGATATGTGGCTCCGGCGTTGACCTGTGACGGTTGTCTCTTATGCCACTGGGCAGTGGCCTCCCCGCTTCCCTCGCCTCCCAAAGTTTCTCACTCCTCCTCTCGTTGGTTTCAGCCGCAGCCCCCGCCCAGTCTGTCCTCCACTCCCGCCTGCAGGTTCCCTTATAAGACACAGGTCCAGCCTTGTCACATCCATGATTGACGTTCCCTTTCGCAAGATGTGGCCCTCTTGTCCTCACCGGGCGTTGCTAGCCCTGTGCTTCAGCCACAGGAGACACCTACCCATATTTTGTTCAAAACCGACATCTGTTTGCTAGCCCCGGTACATTCCCGGGCTTCCCTGAAGACATCCCGTATCACGCTAATAGAATCAGTTCCCCTCTGCTTCCCGAGCTGTGTATGCCTTTTCAAGAGCGCGTTTGTTAAAGTTCTTTAGCAGGCTTGCTTGAATAAGACTATATTTACCCACCGGAGTATATGTGCCTTGAGAGCAGGAGCAGGGTCTTGCTCATTTGGTATCTCCCCTCGTTTTCCTTTTTAGCTTTCAGTGTGTGCAGTTGTTGCTGGGTACGTTTTTCAAGTGACTCGAGAGGTACCATAGATGAGTGATTTTTCTTCCTAACACTGATCGTATTGATGTTATCAGTTGGTCCATACATTTGGTAGTATCTGGTCAACACCACCTAATGATGAATTAAAGACAGTCATGCTAAATGTTGGTATCAACATCTGCAAGAATAAACATTTAACCTTCACACTCAATTAAATACTTGAGGCACTTGCAGAGTTTAAATTTGTGATTTAAGTTTCTGAAGAGATGAGAAAACTGCAAACGTTTCATTGTAGGGAGGCTAGCTGTTCCTGACAACTTTTAATTTGTTGTTAAAGTATGGTGCATTTTATATGCATGTACACATATTTTTAACAGGTGATTGTAAAGTGCTGACCAATTGCCACTGAACATAGTTGAAACAGAAAATAGGAAGATGGCAGCAAACCCTTCAGGACAAGGTAATGCATGCTGGAATTTATTTTATTACTAGGAGCTATTCCCCCATATAGGAAGAACTTTCCTCTCATATAATAAACGTATTTTAATAGAAAATTTGGCATAGGGCAGTTAGTATAGCCAGAATAAAAAAATGAATAGCAAAGTAAAACTCCATATATGAGGCAGGTCCAACCTTGTATCAGATATATAACATCCTCAATAGCTATTAACCCTGTATTTTAATTTGTGTTAAGATTATTCACATTGTAACCCTTAGATCCTCCCCTAACACCTGTGTTCTTTTGCTCTTTTACTTGAAATCAAAACCACTTTTAAAAAAATTATAAAGGCAATATCCATACCTTTATCTTCATTTGCTCTGTAAACTTTCATACACATTTCACCTGTGTTAAGAGCTCTTTAAAGCAGATCAAGTTAGACATCTTAAAGCAGAAGTTTTTATTTAAAAATATATTTTTAAAAATAAAATTTAATCTCTAGAAAGTATTAAATCCCACTTTGTAAGTAGTTTCCTGCTTCAAAACTTGAAGCAAACTAGTTTCCTTTCCATATCAAGTCTAAAGTCCTATTTGACCCACACATTTTTTTATTACTCATCTCTGTTCTGATCTGCTCTGATTTTTTTTAAACATTAATTTTGTCTTATCTTAAACTCCATATAAATGGCATTATAAAGTGTGCACTCATTTGTGTCCAGCTTTTTTCACTCACTATACTGTGTGTGAGCTTTGTCCCTGTTGTGCCATGTATCAATAGTTCATCCCTGTTTATTGTATGAATTTGCTACAATTTGTTTATTCGTTCTCCTGTTCAGAGGCTTTGGGGTTGTCTCAATTTTGGCCATTGTGAATAAAGCTGCTTTGAATATTTGCTTGTAAGTCTTTTTGTAGATACTTGGATAAATATCTAGGAATGGAGCAGTTAAGGGTATAGTTAACTTTATTAAAAACTGTCAAACCTTTTCCTAAGTGATTGTACCATTTACAGTCCCTGCAGCAATGTGTGAGAATTCTAGTTGCTCCACATAGAGCACTGGCTGTTGGTCTTTTTTATTGTAGACATTTAAGGGGGTGTGAAGTGACATCTTATTGTACTATTAACTTGCATTTCCCTGATGACAAATGTTGAGCACTATTTTATGTGTTTATTGGCCATTGTAAATCTTTCGTTGTGAAGTGTTCAAGTCGTTTGCTCATTTTTTTTTTAATTGGGTTGTTTCTTTTTATTACTGTGTTTCACCGAAAATAAGACCTAGCCGGACCATCAGCTCTAATGCGTCTTTTGGAGCAAAAATTAATGTAAGAACTGGTCTTGTAGCAAAATAAGTATAAGACCGGGTCTTATATTAATTTTTGCTGCAAAAGATGCAGTAGAGCTGATGGTCCGGCTAGATCTTATTTTCGGCGGGCGAGACACAGTATCAAGTTGTGAGTCAGGATACATACAGGTGCTTTGTCACTGCTAATTCCATCATCTGGATCATCTTGGAGTCGGTTTCTGTTGATTGTATTATTGTTGTTGTTATTATTATTTTAGTATGAGTCACATTTTCCTTTTTTTTACTACACTTAGTGATTTGTTATTGGATGCTAGATATTCTGACTAATGCATTGTCTGAATTCTGTTGTATTCCTCTGAAATGTGATGTTTGTTCTAGCAGACAGCTTGGTTCAGCTCCTACCTGGGACTCTTGTCTCCATTGTGTTGGGCAGCAGCTGAAATCTCTGCCCATTCTTTGCAGCTTCCAGCTGCTGCTTTATTGCTGGGCTCCCTCGAGTCTCCCCGTGTACGTGTAGTTTAGCAGGAAGTGAAAACTTTGGGTGGATTTTATAAACATGTTTTGGGCTTTACTCCTGCCTTTCCCTCTCAGGTTTCTCCCCTAATTTTTTGGCTACTCTACCAGCCTGAACTTTCTCCTGTAATACCTTCAGCCAGTAAGGTGAGGCTTTTCATGCTCTTTGTGGATTGAGGAGAGAGTCAGGGAAAAGGCCACAAATTCCCAAATCTCACAAGTTGCAGTTTCTGTCTGATTTTGGTCAGTCTCTAATACCTTCAAATAATGACTGTTTACTGTTTTGTCCAGAATTTATAGTTATATTTGCAGCAGAGTTAGTCTAACTAAACTACTCTGCCAGTACTGGAAGTCAGAAGCTCGCTGCATCTGTTTTAGTATATTAGTTGCATTTAGGACAAACTAAAGGTTACGTGAGTTTTCTAGCAGTGTAGTATTGTAAAAAGCTAGCTGTGGTGACAGCTTTACCAGCTGTAACCAGCTAATACTGTTCTGTTCTCCTCTCAAATAACCATATGTGATTTGTGTGCTCTGTGGACCTCACAGGTCAGCATTCCCCTATGGCCTTTGCCATCTTTTCCAGTTATAAAGACTCAGATTAAAAATAATTTAAATTGAAACTTAAAAATGAAAACTAAGAGAAATTGATTTTGGAAAGAAAATATGCTGCTAAAAGTTACACAGTGCAATCCAAATGAAAAAATTTTAAATTATCCCTCTGTTCTAATAACACAAATAATTGAGATTTCCAGTTTGCTGGTCTTTTTTTTTCAGTAGCTGCAATAAAACGCAATCATTTTCAGTGTTGCCTTTGATTGCTCCATAGTGAAATCCACGATGAAACACAGTCAAAGCCACTTTGGCTTTTGTTACTCTTTGGTCAGAGATTTTGTTGGTGTCGTGGACCTGCTGCTATTGGCCACCAGCAGAGGGAGTCCATATCATGTTCTATAGACTCCCACACGCTCAATGAAAAATTTAAATTCTTACTTATTTGGATCTATTGAATTTTACTCTATGTATTAAATTATTTCTGTACTGTTAGGAACTAGTTATTATGGAGAGTGAATGTCAAGTGCCATAATTATAACAATAACTGAAAGAACAATGACTTGAAGAAATATCTTGCTCTGTGCATTGTAATTTACGAATTACAATGTCCCCTCTGGTGTAAATTACGAATTACAATGTTCCCTCTGGTGTAGGGGACAGAATGCCATTGTGTTCCCTAAGCCCTCTTTCAGATCTAGCGGTCTGCCCTACTGTAGCCCTAATCAGGACTGCTAAACTTCACAAGCTCTTGGCAGACAGTTATTGACATCTCCTTCTTAGTGTGGAACATTTATATTGATTGATTAGAAGTAACATTTTGAGAATTTTAATATGTAAAGGCAGACTGTTAAACTGGAATTTGTCCAGGGTCCCATTCTTATGTAAAGAATCTTTCATTATTGGTAACATCAAGGGCCTGTGATGATGTGGTAGTTGGATTGGTCTACCCTGATTTCAGATACAGAGAAACCTGGAGAAATACTGAGTAAGGAACGGGAATTCTTTTCTTTATTTTATAGTTATCTCAAAGAACAGTGGTGGGAACTATTGATTTTGGGGCTACTCTGGAGGCTTTTAGCTGTGATTTCATGGTGCTGTGTAGGAATGGGGTGGCATAACTCTTGGGCAGTTGTCTTGCTTGACCTCAGATCCCACTAGAAGTCTTATGTACACCATCCATGGTCCAGAAAGAAAGCATATTTACCCTTCAGGCTTATACTAACTTGCATAACTTGCTTTTTCTGTTTGGCTTAGCTACAGTTCCCTGTATCTACCCTTTCCTCCTGTACCTAAACAAAAAGTACACAGCTATACTTTATAAACAGGCATATACTTAATAGGAGAAACAAAACACCTAAATGTTAACACCAGCCTAATAATTAACTATTATTTTTACCCGTTTTTACAACTATTTTTTTATGTACTTTAACTTTCCTTTTTGTATCTTATTATGAATTCATGGCTTATCATAGACTCATTTTGTTCCCTTTAGCTATCATTATTATCCTCTTGAATGTTCCAATTGTGACAGCCTGGATAACCTCCAACTGGCTTCTTTGTGCGTTGAGCACTGTCCTGGGCCTTTAAAAAAAAAAAAAAAATCTTCTTGCTTTCTAACAATAAGATATTCCAGGCCCATCTTGATTATTTTCCTGCCCCAAGATGTGGAACTAGTACTCTCCTAGAAGTCTGGTTCCTCTGAAAGGAGGGTAGACCAAAATCTGTTTTACATGGACTTGAGGAGGAGGTTGCAGGCATTGTTGCTTGCCATTGTAGTGACAGAACAGGGAAATATGTTTCTTTTAAGAGCATATGTTAATAATTGTTTAACATCACTACATCTTTTTACATTTAGCATGTTTGTTCATTATCAAGTTTCATTGACCACTAACACTGTCTTTGTGAGTAACATGTATCTTTTCTGCATGAAGCACCCTCTGCAAGGATGCCTCCAGCCAGCCCTTTTGACTATTTGGCAAATTTAGTAATAAGAGAGGAGGGGACAGAATAATTTTGTATCACTTATTTCCTCATTCCCATGCCACCTCACTCCCATGTGCTTTGGAAACAAAACTAGTTTCATGAGATTGTAGTTTTTAATATTACTGATCAGATTGTGGATCTTTAAAAGTAATTTAAGTTTACATACATTGAAAAAGCTTGGTCGTGCTTCTATTTATATGAACATTATTGATAAAATTATGTAGCTTTTTTAATGCTTTGCCCATTGTTTGCTATGTGCATACAATTTCCATGTATATACAATGATTTTAATGACAGTGATCCTAAAATATTTTTTGTGAACAAATTTACCTTGAGGGAAATTGGTATTTCTGTAAACAACCCTTCAGTACTTTACAATGTGGTGACTTACTTGGCTCATCACATAATTTAGACACGATCAGATTTTTAAATTTGCTTTTTAAGAATTTTCTGTTTTATATTTATAGTATCTCTAAATCTCTTAAAAGGTGGACCCACAAAATTCTTCTAAGAATGCATTGGCCTTTAATGAAAAAAGGACAGATGTCTTGTCCTATAGTTGAAAATGTAGCTGGTGGTATAACTTGCCTTAAACATACGCAACTTCATACATACAAATGGGAGTATCCCAATTTCCCTTGGAAAGCATTTTTCACTTTACAAAGATCTCACTTTTGGATTCCTTTAAATAATACATTCCAGTATATACTTACCTTTATATAATTATCTTACCTTAATTTGTATTAAATCATTTTTAGGGAAGTTTCTATTGTATAAAATCAATAATACCCCCTTCTATACTTCCCATCCCATCTAATCCATTGTCAGATCACTTGTACTAACTGGGTTGTTTATTTACATAAACTGTGAGATAGTAAATAGACTGAGAATAACATAACCTTCCTTAGTGGGCTAAGAACATTGACAGTCAAAGAGACTATGTTAATTTAGAAATTATATATTAATTTAGAGCCTATGGTTACTAATTTTCGCGCTTAATTGCCACAGTAACAGGGAGTTAACTACAACTACGTGTGCCCTGATTGTCAAACTTGCATGAATTTGTTTGAAAAAAGTTGTTCCTTCCTGACCAAGCCAAGAAAGACAGACATGATTAAAAAAAAAAAAAAAAAAGTCGGTGAATCATATGAAATTGTTTTTATAGGCAGAAAACAATCAAATATAGGCAACTTAATAATAACATATAAAAGTTTTCTTAATGGTTATTATGTTTACATAATATTCCTAATTGTATAGATATGAGTTGATATTTATGGTTTGTGATGGTCATCCTTATTAGAGATTGGTCTCTAAATTTTATAAGGAATTATTTAATTGCTGAATATCTTTTTTTATTGCCTTTATTTATATAGCATCTAATTTTTAAGCCCCCCTTGGCAGATTGCCTTGATAACATAGAAGATAAATTGTTCATCAGTTGCTTTGATAGTAGTCGAAGTAAAGGTCTAAAGCTATGGTTAGCAAATTACAGTCGTTCCCCCTTATTCTTTGGCAATACGTTCCAAGACCCCCTGGATGCCTGAAACCACGAACCCTATGTCTAGTACGTTTTTTCTGTACATACATAATACCTATGATAAAGTTTAATTTATAAATTAGCCACAGTAAGAGATTGACAACAATAAATAATAAAATAGAACAATTATACCAATATACTGTAATAAAAGTTATGTGAATGTGGTCTCTCTCTCAAAACATCTTACTGCACTGTATGTGTAGCATGGATATGCTGGACAAAGGGATGATTCACGTCCCAGGTGGCGTGGAGTGGGACGGTGCATGATTTAGCTGAAAATGTTGCAAACCTCAGTGTGTATACGCGTATTTTATATGTACTCCCTCAGTGTTTACATGTTGATATTTAATTCAAAATTTTAAAACATAATTGGATGCTGCTCCTGGGCCAAGACTTTGCAACCTCTGTATCTTCTGTAAGTTTGGAGCTCAAAACCAAGCCCAGATGTGATTCAGAATTGCACAACTGAAATCTTTGTAATTCTACTAACAATTGTCACCCCAATAAATTAAAAAAAAAAAAAAAAAAAAAAAAATTCAGTGGCATAACAAAAAAAAAAAAAAAAAAAACCAAGCCCAATATTCAGTATTTGTTAAAGAATATATCTTTCTGTGTCCTGTCAGTTGTGCTCCATTTGTTTCTCAGAATTGCTTTCGAGTCAGTTGCAATTCTTTTACTTGTTCCTTGAAAGACTGTGTGTCATTTCTGAATGAAAGGAGTTGAGAAAAAGAAATATCGTTTTGATCTGAGTATGTCTAATGCCCTTTCCCTCCATGAAAGAGGCTTTCACAGAAAGGCCTAAAACTGAGAACTAAGAAAATCTCCACTCCCAGAGACTGACTGAGCAGGATAGAGATTGATCGCTTGCAGCATTTGGAGCCGCAGAGATTTTGTTAAAAATCAAATGCTGTTACCCGGACCTCGGTGATTAGAATTCTTTAGAACCGAATCTTGGAAGTCCTCAATCAGTATTATACTTTGCAAATATCTATGTCTAACGCTGTTAAAATTGCTGGGAAATCGGCAGTAGGGAAACTAACCATCAAAGGAAACCACTTACTAGTGAGTTCATTATGTTAGAGAAGAAAATTTTGCTGTGTGGGTTTCTAGATGGCCTAGGTTTATAAAATAGCTCTAAAATGTTTTTTCTTTCTCTATCTCTTTCTCTTCTCCCCACCCCCCACTCTTTTTTTAGGTTTTCAGAACAAAAATAGAGTTGCAATCTTGGCAGAACTGGACAAAGAGAAAAGAAAATTACTAATGCAGAATCAATCTTCAACAAATCATCCTGGAGCTAGGTAGGTATTGAAGAATGTGGTTTTTATATTCAGTGATATAAACATTATCTTGGACAAAATAACTCACGTTGGTTGGCAATGGTTTGTTTCTTTAACATTGAGATTTACATGTTTTGTTTCCTAGATAGATTTGAAAAAATTAGACTTTAATTTTTAAAAATTGATTAGATTTAATATTTTAATTCTAATTAGAATATTTACTTTTCCCTACAGCCTACTTTTAAAAAAAGAAAAGGCTTTTGTATGATTTTTGTTTGTTATTCAAATTATTTCCAATGTCCCACTTTTTAAGCATTCTGCAAAGTAGATAAATTTAGATAGCTTAATGATCTTTATCGTGCAGTATTCAGTTTCTGCCATTTTCAATCTCTTCCCTCAAATCCATTCTCCCTTTCAGCCATCACCCTGACTTTCCCGTCTTTTTCAGCTGGACCTCTTAAGAGTTGTTTATACTCACCTCTACTTTCTCACTTACTTACTCAACCCACTCCAATCTGACTACCAAATTGTATGAACTCTTCCCCCACCTAGAATAAGTTTGAGCCTAGGTCACTTGCTACTTCCTTGGGGCTAAATCTGGTTAGCCACCGTGACATTATTTGACAGCACTGAGCATTCGCTCCTTCTTAAAATACTGGCTTCCATTCACTCACTGTTACAGTGTCTTGATTTCTTTTACAGACATTTCTCCACTGCCTGTCTCTTGAATGTTGATGTCCCTCAGAGTTCTGTTCTGGACCCAGTTTCCCATCTTTTCTACATCTTTTCCCTGGACAGTTGCATCCACCTTCACAACCTGCTACTTAAATGTGTCAATAATTTTTACACATTTGCATCTCTAGCCTAGTCCTCTCTCCCAAGCATCAGACTACTTCCTGCACATCTCCACTTCACAGTCGTACGGGCATTTCAAACTTAGTATGCTCCAAACTGAACTTATCTTTCCTTCCCTCTGTCTAACTAACCTCTTAATGTTCTTGGATTTCTTGTCTCAATGAGTGGTACAGATCTACTAGTTATCAAAGTCAGAAATGTGAACTTTGTTTTCCCTTTCACTTCCATCTCCAAGCATTCACCACTCTCTGTTTTACACTCTGCAATGTGTCTGAAATCTGTCCATTTTTCTTCATTACTACTGATGCTGCCTGGTCCTGGCCACTGTCATTTCTTGCCTCAATTACTATAACTGCTGCCTCACTGAATTTCCTGTAGTCTTCAGTCCTCTCGAATACATTTATCAGTTGTGTCAGTTAGGATGTTTTAATCTGGAAGTAACAGAAAACCAACAAAGCTGACATAAACATCAGGACATATGTTAACCAGGAATGTGAAGGTAAGGTGGTCCCAGAGCAGCTTCAGGCTATGGCACGACAGTATCAGCAGTGACCCAGCTTCTTCATCTTTCCCTCTGCCTTTCCCCTTGGGTCGGCAGCTTCCTAATGGTCAAAATGTGACTGCAATAGCCTAGGCCTCACCTCTACACCGATAGGTTCCTATCCTGTCTTTTGTAATAGTAAGGAAGGTGTTCTCAGACGCCTTCCAACAGACTACCCATTACGTCTACTGGCTCAGAATCATGTACCTTTCTCTTGCCTAAACCAGAAACCAGCCTGGGGAATGGCATTGCCTTACACCAAAGCTCACACCGGCCTGCCTGAAGCATGGGACCACTGATAGTTGAAGTAACTTTGGGTTCCATTAGGAAGGAAGAAGGGAGCTGCACCTTGTAGAGGAGGGGACTAGCACTGGCTGCCATCGCCATGTTCTTTCTGAACTAGAGCGCGGTACTTCTCCTCCTGTCACTCCTCTGCTTATAACCCTCTTTGGAAGTCTCCTTTACTGCCAGGATAAGGTCTACATTTCGTAATCTATTTCACAAGGCTCCACATATCCTGGCCCCTGCCTTCCTCCGCAGCCTCATTTTTTGCCAACACACTTCACCCCTCCCCACCCTGACCTCCAGTCCTGTTGAACTGTAATTTCTTCAAACATGTCCCGCTCTTTTGCTCCGGGCCTATTCATCAATGAAAAGGAAATAATTTGAAGCCCCTGTAAATAACATAAGCTTTCTTCATGTACCTTCATGTAGACACTGAGAAAAGACAGAAAGACGGAAGGATTTTTTTTAAATCGCTGTAAAAAATATATAATAGAAAATGTGATTCAGAAGTAAGCCGGTGTGTACCTCGAACAGCCAGGTAACTAAGATTCCCGTTGTAGCATCGCACTTTCGAGACCCTCCCTTAGCAAGGACTTCCGGGATCATGCCGAGCAGCAGCACATTGCAGCCCAACAGAAGGCAGCTTTGCAGGTGAGCCAAGTATACCTGACAGTCTGGTCTCCTTGGACGTTTCCTGGGGCGTGGAGCCAGCACACTTTCTGTTTTGTAGTTCAGTGGAGCAATACCAGTAAAAATGTTCCACACATAATTGCAATGCTTTGCTGATGTTCAATCGTGCCCAAAGGATGTGAAGGACCAATACAGCAGTTATGAAAGTATCTTTTATGGTGTTGACACGGTCATGAGTGATTCTCTGCTGTACCTGGCGAGGGCTTGCTTGTGCACAGAAGAGTTTAGGATATTTGGATGCACCGAATGACCTTAAAAACGGAACTGGCTACTTTAATAGTACATACATACTTTTCCAATTTGTAATGCCATTATAGCCTTTTGTAGTCGAACCAGTTTATTGTTGTTACGTGGATTGGTTTTCAACGGTCAGCATGACTATCGTTCAGGAGACATTTAAAAACTCTTTAACCATAGGAATGTGATAATACATCAGTTTAAAAAAATACTTTCTTCCTAGTAATAAACACTTTTACTATTACACTGTTCCTGGGTAATTTAACTAAGATTCCTAGAGACCTTGGACAAGACATTGTTGCCGATGCTTTTAAATCTTAAAATGCCAGAATTGGAAGGAACATTTCAGACAGCCTAAAAACAGGCCTCCTTTTTTTAGTGACAGAAGGAAGTCACTGGTGGCATTCTGTTATTTACATTCCAACGTTCTGTACAAAATGTTGGTATCATAATCACCAGTAATTGGCTGCCTTCCCCCACCTCCTTCCAACTACTGCCCTTCTTTTGCAAGCTCCTGCTTTGTTGATCACAAGCACAGTACTTTGGGTCCTTTGTTGCTAGTTTTCCCCCACTCCAAGTAACAAAGTACATAATTCGTGTTTTTGACTCATTTACTGACTGTAGGGAATCACTGGGGAGAGAGTGGAGGTGACAGATAGGTACCTGGTGTAACTCACTAATGTGAATTCTTTATCATTGTCTGGCTCCTGTGTATTTAAACAAAACTAGCAGCACAAGAACTGATTTTTACAATAAATGTGTTCTCCAGCACTCAGAAAGGATAACTGATCTTAAAGCCTTGGTTGAAGGATTGTGACTCTTAATAGCTTAATTGCCTTTTTGTTTTTTTTTAACTCTTCCCCAGCATGCACATGCACATTCGTCGGGATACTTCATAACTCAAGACTCTGCCTTTGGGAATCTTATTCTTCCTGTTTTGCCTCGCCTTGACCCAGAATGAAGGAAATACTTGTAATGAAATTGACTCTGTAATAGCAAATGCCAAAGCTACTATCATTTAGTGCTCTATAAGCTGTGACTTTCAGAATTTCGGTGAACTTTTATATTTGCTTCTTTATAAGGAAGGTATGTGTCAGGGCAAGCAAAAGAAAAAAAACAAAAAGGAGGGTAACCAGGATGATGAGAATTTTGGAAGCTGTATTATCTGAGGAATTGACAATGCTACCTGTGACTGTAACTTACCTGTACTGCAGTTTGGTTTTAATGCTAAATCATACTCTGAATTGGGTGGTCACGTAAACTCAGCCCCCAGCCCCCCAACCAGTTGGACTGAATACATCATGTCCACGCTAGACTTTTAAGAACCATTTATAGTACTTAACTTTAAAGAACAAGGGTGCTTTTTAAAAATGTGAACCAAAAGGCGTAAATAAGTTACATTCATATTTGCTGTTTATAAAATTGGTATCAGTGTACTTTTTGAGTTTATAATCACCACATCAATCTGAAATATTCTTTAACTCCTAACCAATTTCCCTATTCTCAATTTTAAAAGAAAACTCAAGATGAAGTTACCGACCAGTCTTAAACATTGTTTATAAACCTATGCCACTATAAATTATGTGACTAAATGCTATTAAAAACAATTATAAGAAACGTGGTTTTAAATTCTATACATGCTTTTATTTAGTGTTACAACATAAGTGGTGTGCCTGCGTCGTTTTATTCGTTTTTGTTCTAATTAAAAACATATGGAAGTTGAGCCTCCTTTTAATTACGTTAAGGAGGAAGGAGTTAGGTTAAGCAGTTTCTCAACATGACACATGTTTAACAGAATCTGGGGTGCTTCTTTAAATATGCAGTCCTTACTACCTTACCCTAGTCTTATGGAGTTAGTAATAGAATCTGTAATGCAAAATAAAGTCTGATAACCATGGGTTAGACTAGAATTCAATTTTCATGATACATGTTTGTAAATTCATAAATTTGTAGGCCCCTGAAACTCAAAGTCATTTCGCTAAAATCTACATTATTTTACTTTTAATAGGATTGAAATCATATTATATAATGTATCACAGATAGAGTATTTTATATAACTGCTTATAAGTGACCTCATTTTGGCCTTGAGTCCTCATCCTCTCCAGGGGTAGGATGAAATTTAACCTTAAAATTCCAATTTGGGTCAATATTTAATCAAATTCATCTCCCCTTTCAAAACCTTTCTTCTCCCTGCTTGTGTAGCTATTTGCACCAACCACACAGCCCCGTCTTACTCGAATCGAGGCAGGCGTGGACAGTTCTAGACTTGGCTGTGCCATTTAGGTCTTTCGCTTGAGAGTTTGAACAGGTTTTCTTCATTTGGGTGAATTGGCAGCTGTCCCCACTGTAATGGTCACCATTACAGCAAAGGTGTCCTTACTCCCCGGGGGCCTCTGGCTCCTGTCTTGCCTCAGGTCTGTCCAGCTAATCCGTGGGCCTCCTGATTGTGGCCCTTGTTTTCTTGAATTAATTTGACTAAGTTTCCAGCCTTTGCAATCTATGACCTAAATCCATGGTTCTAAATCTATCTACTTGATGCTAGGGAGATAGAAAATATGGATTGTAGTTTTTACACTAGTAAAGCCTCTACCTAATGTGTGACTTTTATAACCCAGGTTAAAGAGGTCTTTTTTCCAGAGGTATCTTTTCCAGTTTCAGCCTTTTAAATAGATGTTGCCTAAATCCTGCAGCCTGGCTGGTAAGAACGTCCTCCCTGCCCTCTGCTTTGAGCCACTTACAAATCCAATTGAACTCCATATGTGTTTATTAATGCCTACTCTGTAAAACACTGTGCTTTGGGGAAAAAAGGTGAACAATACCTGCTCTTCAGTGGAGAGGAGCCCACTCTGGTTCTAGCAGTCATGACAGGTGGAGTTCTAGCAGTAATGATAAAGGAAGGCAGAACGCAGTGAGTGGCATGGCAGAGGCATCCTGGAGCATGCAGCAGTCTAGAAAGGCCTAGAAACATTGATACGATTTTACCTGGCAAGGGAGGGAGGAGCTGCTCCAAGCAGAGGTCAAGATTTCATAATCAAAGAGAAGGAGAAACGAAGACACTTGCGAGGACTGCCAAGGACAGTGGAAAGGACAGCAGTGGACTCATTCAGAAGCCCTGAGGTGGAGTTTCAGTATTGCTTCCCCCAGATTGTGAGTGAATTTGGCTAATTCGCTCAACTACTCTTAACATACCGCTCTGTCCCCTCTATAGCACAGGAACAGAACATACTCTAATTCGTAAATTGTCTAGACTAGTATTTTTCAAAGTGTAGGTCTCAACCTGTTACTGAATTGAGAAGCCCACTTAGTGGCTTAATGGGGTGTGAGCAGCATTTTTTTCCCTTTTTCTTTTTTTTTATAAAATAGAAACCATCAGGGTGGCGTAGTGTGTAGTAATAGGTTTTGTTTAATGAATTTTCTGTTTCTGTGTATGTGTGTTTTACTTACTTTGTTTATTGTATGTTCCACCAGTATGTGAGGTCTCTGAAGGCAAGGGTATTTGTTTCCCTCCTTCCCTTCCTTTTTGTTTACTACTATATTCTGCTTAGAATAGTATTTGGCATATAATAGATGGTCAGTACCTACCTATTGAATGAATGAGCAAATATCTATGACCTGGGTCATGATGTAAAGGGTATTGTTTTTTTACTGTGAGTCATGGCAATAAAGTTTTGAAAGCCACTGCTAAATAATACAGATGATAGTGCTTTGTACGATTCTGGAATAAAAACCAAAATGACACAATAATTTCAAAGGCAGATATTTTTTCCTGAACAATCCATAAGCTGTCTTATTAAGTTGTCTTGGTTCTTTGCTCACTTTGGCAGTAGGAACTCAGCCTTATATGAATGAGTTTAAGACCCCCTTAAGGCAAGGGTTTTGGCAAATGTGGTTCCACAGACTAGAGGATGAGCAGAGAGAGCGGCAGTCATCAGGGCTGCTCAGCCCGCTGCCGTAACCCCACCAGCGAGCACAGGGCCCATTTCAGCAGCATGAAGCGCAGCCGGTATGTTCTCAGTGCTTCTACTCGCCTCTGTGTGCACAGTGATTGGTACCCAGTAGATACCAACATTTTTTTTTTTAATGAGCAAATAAGGAGTGGACATGGATGGAGGAGGAGGACTTCACTGTCCTCGAGAATAACAATCTAGAGCAGCAAGACAAGCACACTAACAACCAATACTGGGGGGCAAGTTCGTGAAGAGAGAATGAGCACACGAGCCTGAAGGACCAGGGGAGGCCACATCAGAGAACAGGCATTTGAACTTGGCTTTCAAGATGAGAGGATCTCAGCCAGGAAAGTTAGGAGAGCAACATTCACAGCAAAGGAGAAGCCTGCAAAGGCAGGAGGAGAGCAGGTGTAGGGGGCCGTTGTGCGGAGACCAGAAGTCCAATTTGGCTGGACTTGTATGGATAGATTTGTGTAGGACGATCATTAGAAATGATTCCAAAAGTAGGCTGGACTCACGTTCCAGAGGCTCGAATTCCAGAGAAGGCAGATATATCTTTAGCTGGGCACTCAGCTCTGATCTAGTGAACGTTTTTGAGCATGGGCAGGTATACAGATGAACCAATTAGGCCCTCAGCTCTTGGGAAAGGGGAACTTTCGAGGCACTAGAAGAATATTACTCTTCATTTCTACTGAGAATTCAGGCAGCTGTGTTCTTTTTACATCCACATTGCAACTCCAGCTCCACTACCTCTATTCTCTCTTTCACTTAGTTCTTGTACTCTTACCCCGATTTTCTCTTTCCTCACCTCCCTTATCTACCTTTCTTTTCCCCCCAGCTTTCTTCTATATCTCTACTTCCAAGAACCTTTTGAGAAAGAAAAAGCAAGGCATCCTCACAGTTTTCATTTGATCTTCACTATAGCCCAGTGAGGTAGTGGATAGTCTTAGTAATCTACCCCCATTAATTCTTCCCTTCCCCCTTCCTGCCAATACTCAGATTTTTATGGGGCGTGCCCCTTCCCAACACGGCCGGTGTGCTTCAGTGGAAGCTGACTGCCCAGCACCAGGACTGGGCCTCAAATGCTCCAGACCCACCCCGGGAATTCCTTTGCCACAGCCAGTCAGCACCCGGTATTTCCCAGACCACAGGAATTGGTTCAACATTACACATTACCCAAATTCAACCCAAATGAGACTCCAGGAGAAGACTGCTGGGCTTACGGAAGATACGTTCTCACCTTTCTGAGGGTGCTGCCAAAAGGGAGTCTTTCTAGATGTGTGAAAGGAAGTGTATCTATGTACAGATGCTCCTCGACTTATAATGGGGTTACATCCCAATAAATCCAACGCAAACTGAAAATCTAAGTAGAAAATGCATTTAATACACCTAACCTACTAAACACAGCTTAGCCTCGCCTCCCGGAAACACGTTCGGAACACAATATCCACAGCATGCTGGCACAGCACGTAGAGTGTGGGCTCTTTACGCTCGTGATGGCGTGACGGAACTCACCACCGCTGCCCAGCATCACGAGAAAGTATCCTACCATGTGTCACTCGCCCGGGAAAAGATCAAAATACAGACTCAAAGTATGGTTTCTACTAAGTGTGTATTGCTTTTCTACCCCCGTCAAGTCGAAAAGTCATAGGTTAAACCATCACATAGTGGGACTGCCTGCATACAATTTTATCCTGAGTGTTGTTGGCAGCCATTGTGACTGTGAGTTGGGACCAGTCTTAAGATGAAGCTACCCCCATAAGAGATGCAGCAGAGAAATATCCAGAAATTGGGTCCTGGATGACATCATTGTGCTGCCGAGTCAAACAGTCCCTAAAGTGGTACCCGTCCTCTGGAATTTCCAGTTATGGGAGGTAACAAGTCCTCATTGTTGAAGCCAGATTAAAGTAGGTTTTCTGTCACTTGCCACCTAAATACCCTAATACAAGATGTGCTAACCAACCTCTTAGCCACACAGCTGGGTAGTGGGAAAGCAAAACTTGAAAACGCCCATCTCTCGTCCTGGGCACACAGTGCTCCCTCCATTTCCTACCTGGCGCCATGTCCAGTCAGCACCAAGGTTGGTTGCCTGTGCATTCCCTCCCTTGCAGTTGTTGCCTGCCCTGCACCTGTTGACCTTAATCCTTCCATGACATGTCCTTTTCTGATGATTGCCCTACTGTGATTGCTGGAATCCTTTGGTCCAATCACCAAAACATATCTGCACATCCCAACTCTTTCTCAGCCCTCCTTTGTCTCCACGCTTACCGACTTCTGACTTTGTCTTGAGGTCTGCAGGTCTCTGTTCCTCTCAGGAGGCCGCTAAGAAGTCCACATCCTGGCTGTAGTAGATTCACTTAGTTTCTGACTCACCACTGCCATTCCAGAATATTGTTTTAACGTCATTTTATAATTCACTTTTTAAAAACACATATCCTTCCTCCCTTAAAAAAAAAAAAAAAAGCCAAGCCCCTGGCAGTGTCATCATGGCCAAGTACTATGGGCACTCCTTCACATTCCGTGAGGACCTTGAGTCCTACTTCATGTTCTTCGTCTCTGCATTACTCCTATTACCTGGGGACGTGGACAGCCACCTCATAAGAACTGACATCCTAGTCTCCCAGGTTTTACATCCTCTGCTGCAAAGACTGCCTTCTGGTCACCACAGTGGCCATTCCCTGAACCTGGAATATGCCCTACTTTCTTCCTCCCCAAGGTTTGCATCCTGCTCTGCAGCCACATATTCTGAGATTTCACATCATCAGTTACCTCCTTTTGTTCCTGTCTCCTTCTCCATGGCATCATGGTTTTTGCCTATAAATGTGCACCCACTTCAAAACTTTCCAGTGATCTTACATCTTGTTCAAGCCTGGACTAACTGTCCCTTCACAGACTATTTGTTTCTACAGCACTTTCCACTGCCACATCTAACTGCCACACCTGCATCTGTGACCATATACTCTGTCTTTCTGGCTGTAATGAATGAATGGTTCACAGTCCTTGGGAAGGCTGACTTCTACATGTGTCTTCCCTTGATCTACATCCCATTCCTATAATGCCCCATTTCTGTTTCCCTGTATAACACACGCCTCAAAAGAGTTGTGTATGCTCACTGGTTCTAATTTCTCTCCTCCCGTTGTCTCTGGAACTCACCTTAGTCAAGCTTATGTCTCCATAAATTTACTGAAATTATTCTTGTAAAACCATCAGTCATCCCCACTTGGTCAAATCCAATAGTCAACCGCCATCCCTTGTTTTACTTGAACTGTCAGCAACATGTCCCAGAAGTGATCACTCCCTCTTTCTTGAAATACTGTCCGCACTTGTCTCAGCAACACTGCCCTCTCCTGGTTCTCCTACCTTACTAGTTGGTTCTTCTCAGTTTCATTTGCTGGTTTCTCCTTTCAAATGCAAACTTTTGGAATACCCTAGCGATCAGTTTTTCCATCTCTTTTTTATCTACAGTCATTCCCTGGGTAATCTTTATTCAGTACCATGGCTTTAAATACTGACTATCTTCTGATTACTTGCACACTGATGTCACTAAGCCTGATGTGTCTCTGTGGTAAGATAAACATGGCTGCCCTCAATTCCTCCCATCCCTGTAGGCATATAACTGTTCTCATCAAAAGCTGGAGTCTGTTTCCCCTCCCCTTGTATATGGGCTGGCCTTGTGACGTGACAAATAGCATACAGCAGAAGAGATGCTATATCCATTCAGACCTATCCTTTAAGCGGCCTGACAGCTTCTGCTCTTGTCATTTCTGGAGAAGCGCTAGATAAGAGGTCTGACTCCCTGTGACCACCACGCTGCGAAGAAGCACCAGCTAACCACACGGAGAGGCTACATGGTGGATCACTCAGGGGCCAGACGTGAGTGAAGCCACTTTGGACCTTCCTGCTGCCACCAGCTGAATGCACCAAATGGGTGACCCCAATTGATGCAGAACTGCCCAGCTGAGCATAAATTTCCACAGAATTGTAAGAAATAATAAATAGTTGCTGTTTTAAACCTCTAAGTTTGGGGTAGTTTATCATGCAGCAAAAGATAACTGAAATACCCTTGATCTTCAAACTCCCATATCCACTGTCAACATGACATCTCTACTTGGAAGTGTAATAGGCATCCAAATATAGTATGTCCAAAATCGGACTCTTGATATCTTACCTCCCCAGCACGCTCTTCCTCCAGCTTTCCTCACCCCAGTAAATGGCTATTTGCACAGCCTTAAACATAGGAGTCATTCTAGACTCCTTTCTCACACTATCAATCTAACAGCTCTAGCCTCAGAATATACCCAGAATCCCATGAATTCTTACCACTTCCACAGCTATCATTTTGTTCCAAGCCACCGTCATTTACCTGTTGCAATTGCCTAACTGGTCTTGCTCCTTCCATGTTTGTCCCCTGCCCTCTGCAGTTGAGAATATTCAACACAGCAGCCAGAGTGATGCTGTAAAAATGTAAGACACATGCAAAGATGCTCAGCATCACTAATCATTAGGGAGATTCAAATAAAAAAGCCACAATGAGACCACTTCACACCCATTAGACTGGCTATTATTAAAAAAAAAAAATGGAAGACAAGTGTTGGTGAGGATGTGGAGAAACTGGAATCCTCGTGCACTATTGGTGGGATGGTGCAGCTACTGTGGAGAACAGTATGGCGGCTGCTCAAAAAATCAAACCTAGAATTATCATTTGATCCACTCATTCCACTCTGGACATATACCCAGAAGAACTGAAAGCGGGGATTTGAACAGATATCTGTACACCCATATTTATAGCAGGAGTAATCATAATAACCAAAAGGTATACAGACCTAAATCTCCATCAATGGGTGAATAGGAAAACAAAATGTATTATATACAAACAATGGAATATTATTCAGGCATAAAATTCTGATGCATACTACAATATAGATGAACCTTGAAGACATGATGCTAAGTGAAATAAGCCAGACACGAAAGGACAAGTATTGTGTGATTCTGCTTATATGAGGTACCTACAGTAGTGAAATTCATAGAGAAAGAACAGTGGTTACCAGGGGCAAGGGGTGGGCGAAATTAGTGGTACAGAGTTCCAATAATGGGATGATAAAAACGTTCTGGAAATGGATAGTCATGATGGTTGCAAAACAGTGTCAATGTACTTAATGCCACTGAACCATAACATTTAAAAATGGTTGAAATAGTAAAGTTTATGTCAGGTATATTTTAACACAATAGATTTTTAATATAAATAAGATCACGCCATTTTTCTTCTCATAATGAGTTTCCATCTCACTAAGAGGAAAAGCCAAAATCTTTACAATGGATTACAAATATAGAAAATATTATCAAATGAGTATTTGTTGGAACAAAAAGAATTTAGTTGAAAACAGGCAAAGTATTTTTCTCCCTTGATCTAATGTACTCTTCTCTTTCCCTCTTGGAGTTATTAAGCAATTCTATCACGAGGCTATTGAGCTACTGAAAATGGCCAATGACCAAAATGACAATTGGAATTTGAGCCAAAAGTATGTGTGCTTCCCTCCTGATGTGGAACTAGCAGGTCTGAATAATAACGAATGTCAGTCCCTGGTCCAGAGTGATATCCTTATCCAGTGTGGTCAGGCAAACCAACTTGGCCCATCAAACAGAAAATGGTTTGACCTGAGATGCTCAGCCCTTCCACTCTTCCAGCAGGTCATGATGTTTGTTAGTACCTGCTGTCTGCTTTAATGCCAGGCAAAAGCAATTTTGAAGAGATAGTCCCCCGATACCTCTGGGACCTCAGGGCTGTTACACTTGCTGTTCTGGCTGGCACGCACTTCTTCCTGTCACCCATGTAGCTGACTCCGTCAGCATCCTCCAGTCTTTACTTAAATGTCATCTTTTCAATGACACCTTCTTTGACCACCCTATTCAAAATTCCATCACCGTTCCCCTGTAAAACCTTGCTTAATTTTTCTCTGTGGCACTTAGCAACTTGCAACATAGAATGTAATTTACTTCCTTATTTTGTTCATTGTCTGCCTTCTCCCACTAGAATATAATAAGTGCCATAAGTGCAGATACTTTTATGTGTTTTTTTCTTCTTCACTGAGATATATCCCCAGAGCTTAGGACAGTGCCTGGCACATCATAACAAGTGTTCAGACATTTTAATTAATAAATGAAATAAGTCTGATGTCCACAGGGAAAACTGGCACCTTCGTCTTCAGCAGTGGACCCTCTCTCCAAGTGAAATGTACATATACACACACAGGAAAAACTATGCCTCTGATTTTAAGGGCTTCCTAAACTCCTTGAAGCCCAGCCATAGGTGCCATGTCAAAACCTTTGAATCAAAAGGAGCTTAGTTCTACCCATTTGGATGCTTCTCCAATGTAGTCTTTTGGAACTCTTCTCAAGGCCACAGATGTTATTACCATTGGGAGTCTTCAGGAGATTCCAAGCCTTGCAATGTTGTAGCAAATACACTGAAGCTGGCAGCCATAGTTCTGTTAAGAAAACGGGAGTGTGTGCCAGCCCCTCACCCTTCATGAGTGAGCTGTTACTTCACATTCTCTTAGGAAAGCATCCAACAGTGAAAACACAGGCCCTGAGCAGCCACAGACTGGAGTGTGGTTCTCCATCCTGGGGGGTGCAGACCTTCATGAGAGAACTGAGTTCCCCCAGTTCAACCTCTTCGTGAGTCAGATGCTCCCAGATGCAAGGCTATGCCTTTGGAAGACACTTGGCTCCTTGGGGATAAGAGACGGCCTGCAGGGTGACAGTGATCGGTTGGTGGGTTCTGTTGAACGTTGCTAACTTCTGAGACTGCAGAATCCAAGGACTGGCTGCTCCTTAGAGGAGGAGCTCCCATGTACAGCATGCCAGATGAGACTGAAGAATGAGTAAGGCTTTCACAAAAGGAAGGGGAAGTGGCAGAGGAACGGTGGAAGGGAGCGGGCATCCCAGGCAGAGGATGAGGGGAGGGGCAGGCACAGTGGCAGAGAGGGAGGGAATGCTATAACAGCGCGAGCCAGCAAGTCATGTGGAGGGTTTGGAACTTTATCAGAAAGGCTTTGGAGAGCCACTCAAGGGCAATGATAAAATAAGATTTGTATTTAGTGAAATTTCCCCAGGAAGCAGTGGAGGATGGACTGGTGGAGGCAAGGAGACGGTTGCTTTTAAGTGATCATAGGACAACATGATAGGGGCTGACTAAGCTGGTGGCAGTGAGAATGGGAAGAGAAGAGATTCAGAGGATATTAAAATAGGAAGAATTATCTGATAACGGAAACTGATTATGGAGAATGAAAGAGGAACGCGGAGGGAGGAGGGAGGTACTAGAATAATTGTCAAGTTTCTGGCTTGGGCAACGAGGAGGATACAGGTACCATTTCCTTAGGAAGAAATACAGGGTGGGGACATGGGGTTGAAAAACCTTTCTCAACTGGGGTTCCACTAGAGAAGTAAGCCCTAACATCCTAAGGCCTCCATTGTCTGGAATCAATTAACTCTTCTCCCCTGCACCTAGAATGTATTAGTAGTTATGTTCCTCAGTTCTCCTGGAAGATCTGAAGAAAATGGGCACTTGGGTCGTTTTCTGCGTTCTGTGGTTCAGATGAAGGACCCGAGGGGAGAAAGGTTTAGATAATGCCGGTTTACTTATGCTAAGGCCATGGGAGTGGATGAAACTGCCTTGAAAAGGGTATACAATTGAATCAGTATAAATGAGACAGTCAAGGGATGAGGAGCCCGAGAAGGAGAATCTAGAGATGCAGTAGGAAAACGAGGAGACAGTGACACCTGAAATTCTCGTGGAAGCCAAGGAGAAGATAATTTTTAAAAGGAGAGGGGGTTAAAGCAGTTTCCCAGAGTATGGTACTTATTGTGCCACTGGTAATGCTAGAGATGATTCTTGGGGTATATATGAGCAACACTTCTTAATTTTTATAGTTATGTATTTATATCTATTCATCGTAAGACAGCACTTATAGTGTAATATAAATAACCACAGCTAACAGTTATTTTTTTGAGTGACTGTTTACCATTGTTCTAAGTGCTTTATATGAGTGACTGTTTACCATTGTTCTAAGTGCTTTATATGTATTCATGTTCCTACTTAATCCTCACCACAACCCTACAAAGTAGATATTATTGTTATCCTCCCTTTAAAGATGAAGCATTGAGGCACAGAAAGGTCAAATAACTTGCCCAAGTTTATACAACTAGTAAGAGGCAGAGCTGGAATATGAACTCGAGTAGTTTGATTCCTGCTTAAAAAAACAAAGTATTTTTTTTTCTTTAACATAAATTCAAGTAAAAAAAGAATCAATTTAAAGAAAATAGCAAATAAAGAATAGAACAAGTGGACTCGGCTATCACAAAGCTCAGAGAGGAGGTACATGACTAATAACGTGGGAAACAGTACCTGGGCTGGTGTTACACTGAGAAATAACCAGGGAGCAAGAGAAATACAGTACGTGACAGTGGACTACCCATATCTACACATGTCCTGAGAATACACGACAAAAGGAAACATCTGGATTGTACTCTTCCCTGCCTAGGGGGAGGTCAAATGGCATCCTTTCAATTCTGGACCATTATCCTAGGGACAGACAACAAACCAACCACAAATACAGTATTAACTACTAACTGTCAAAATGTATTTGTTATTCTGGGGGTTAGAGTCTTTAATAACGTCTTCAAAGATTCACTGGGTTCTTTAAATTTGGCCAAACTCTTCAACATTATTACCATAGTTAAGTGTATTTGAAATGTGCTAAATTACTTCCTTGATTGCATTCTGAACATTTCAACAGCTGAGTACATTGTAAATACTCCAGCAGGAATTTTTTATTTCTCATCCTTATTTCTTTGGGATCCCATGAGAAATACAAGAATCTTGTTTATTGCTGACATATATCTTGTTTAATGTCTTTCATGTCTGTCCCTGGTGTGTTACCAGCAAAAACCGTAGTGAAAATGCTCTTAAGCAGAGGAAGATATAAAACAGGGGAACTGAAAGAAATAAAAGGAGAAAGAAATGTACTGGGAAGGAAGACGGTACCGGCATCTTCTGGGAGAGGGCAAGAAAAAGGAGATTGTAATAAGCCAAAACGTACTTGGTCATGAGAGACACCCTCACGCACTGGGAAATGATGTCTTGACACCTAAGTGGGAGTGGGCACGCACCAGGCCGTCGATGCAGCTACCCTCCACACATCCCTTGCTGACGCTCGCCTGGAGGTCCTTCTTTCAAGGTTTTGGTAGCACATAGTTTCCGTAGCAACTCCTCAGGACTATTTGTCCAAGAGGCCATGCGCTAGCTGAGGCCCTTGGACCTCCTGGCTCAGTGTGCCAGCGTTCACAGTACTTCTGCCATGACTGGCTCCCATCTCAATGTCCTAACTACATCTCTCTTAAGGCTGCTGGAATCAACCCCCAAGATGTCCACAGACCTACTTTCTGCCTTAAAGAGAGAGCACAAAATGTGTTCCCATCTGGTTGGTACAAATGAAGTCATGGCAATAGTAATCATTCAAATTTCACTAGTTCTTGCCATTACTGCTACAACCCAGCGTTTCTCACCTGAAAATCTACCTCAGGTGTAATCTGGAGGGTTTTATCTGTGTTTGTTGCTGCCAATACGCTCATCTCTCAGGTCCTTCCTTTCAGCTTGAAGATTCTGTGATTTCTATGAGATCGGTGAGAAGAGTTGTGGAATTTCTAGTATAGGAGCTTTTTGCGTGTGTTTGTTTTTTAACTCTGTCTTATAAAAAATTTCAAACATATGCAAAAGAACAGAAGAGAGTGCAACAAACTCTTAGTACCCATTGATTTGCTTGAACAATTATCTACTCAAAACCAATTTGTATGTCATCTCCACCTCCACCTACTCTACCTCTCTGAATTATTTTGAAGCAAATCCATAAATATTTTAGAACATATTTCAAAAAGACAACTCTTTAGAAAAGCAAGTATAAGAGTTTTTAAATCTCGGTTTAATGTATGTATAATGTTGTATGCACATACACATTTTCCTGAGGGAAAAAAAGTCTATAACTTTCATCAAATTCTAAAACTGGTCCAGGTGTCTAAAATTTGAAGTGTCTACCTATTGTGTCTACTTATTGCTCTAAGTAGAATAATAAGAAGAGTGTCAATTTGCCTGAGGGTCAATAATTGTCAATGAAACCTGTCATCTATTCACCATTATCCCCATTATACTTGGAAGTATTCGGAACTATTATTCAGAAACTTACTTCTTAGGAATGGTTTTAGCTGTTGTACATCTACAGCAATAAATATCTAGTTTAAAAGATTTTTGGGATTAAACGTACTCTCCAAAAACCATAAATAATAATTTAAAGAGCAGGGAAAAAACATTCATTAGAGGCATGTATACAATTACCATGAGAGCTTTCAGAATGGGCTCTCAGCCTGCCCAGTGAAGAAATCTAAGTTGGAGAACCGGAGCGAGAGTCGTTCAGAACTCTTTCACCCAGAGCATTAGCTCAGAAGCATAGAATACAAGTATAGAGCAGCTCAAGATATCCTAACATTTTGCAAAATTCAAAGGAAAATATTACTTCCAGGAATGTGGTACCAAAACAAGAAACATTTAGAAACCATACATACCGCTGATTAAGTTAAAATAACTAAGTTATTTTAATAAAACAGACATAAAATATACATTAACATTTTTTTTATTTTCAAAAATCTGGGTTAAACATCAAGCTCCATGTACATAAACCAAACCAAAAAACAATGACTTCTTTTTTTTTTTAAACCCAGAACCTTGTAAATTGTTAACAGACTCCACTAGACTATCAGCTAGAGGGCTGGCCTTGAACAAGAAAATGCCTTCCAACTCGACACTCTATGACAGAAAATAGGTGTGACATGTGCTTTCCCACTCGTGTGTGCCCATGTGCACACTCATGTGTGAACACGTGCAGGCGTCACTGGGGGGAGAAAGAAAACGTTGAAAATAGAACAAAAAAAATAATTTAAGTTACTGACCATTTCCGCTATCACATTCCAAATGATGTTTCCAATGTTAAGAAATGGTTATCCTCTACATTAAAAAAAACAAACAAACCCCAAACATCCAGAACAGTAAAAACATTAGGGCACAGTTTTCTTGCTATCATTTGGAACATACAGCCACACAGAAAATATTAAAAATTTAAGTACAAGCATTGGGTTTCTTATCTAAGCAGTTAGTGAACAGACTTCTGTCAGTCACAGCCACACAAGGGGAGACCCTGGAAAGGTTATACTTGGAATCTGTCCCGAAGAGACTCTCTCCATCTGGAAGAGGTTTGCTGTGCTTCAGAATGACAAGCCAAGCAAACGCAAAGCAACCCATTAACTAACTATTCTATTGCTAAATTTAAAGCAAATGTGCTGGTGTTGTTGACAATGTAATTGCGAGTTTAAGCTGGCAAGACAACTTGCCAGATAAAACCTTTAGACTGCCAAGAGAGAAGTGAGCATTAAGGCCGAAGAAACTGGACATTCCTGCATGTTTTCAGGTCCTTCCAGTGCAAGCTAATGAAAAAAAAAGCACAAAAAAACCAGAACAAAACGACAACCCAGCTTCAGTTCTAACACTGATGTTGCTAGACACAGGAAGGGATTAAACTGGTGGTGGTGGTGGTGTTTACTGCTTTTACTCCCTTAGTATCTGAATTCAAACACAGTTCCCTAAACTTCAAGTACAGCTAAGGAAAGCACTTCACTGCCCCACGCCCGCTTCCCGCTGTTGAATCTGAACTTTTCTTGCATTTGTATTCTAAAACAAGTTTCCTTTTCCTCATCTCTGATCTTTCTAAAACACAGATATATATTCTGTAATTTTCTAATTTTGCACCTACGTATTGTTGTTAGCTCTGAGTTGGAGAAGAGTAGAGAAGCACATGGGACCCCCCACCCCTTCTCTCACGTGAAAGCAAGGGACTCTTTCAGGATAGTGTTTTACATGGTAGTGGGAAAAACTGAGAGCAATTTAAATTTTACTTGTAAAAGATGTATCTGAATTTCTATTTATACTATAATGATCATACATTACTTCACTAATAAAAATGAAGAAATATGATGCTATGACATGGCAATTATTCTTAGGTACATTTTCTTGTATTAATTTAACCCATTTATGTGACTTTGGGAACTTTTAGATATGTAGCTTCTAGTGTTATTATCTATTTAAAAGCATACATATTCTTCTTCTAGTGGGTAATGATCTATATTTAATACCCCAGAGTCCCTTGAAATTATGATATTAAGCAAAATTGCTTTGTAGGTTGCAGTACAATTTATAAGAATGGTATAGAGATGGTTCATTTCTTGAATGCTTGTCATATCTACAAATATTTTCTGTATCTTAACATATAAAACATGTATCAAATTCCAAAGTCACAACTTTTTCCCTCAAAATTCCCTATTGTTTCCTGGCATTTGGTGGTATAGGGTAGAAATCTGAAGCCAGAATGTTTTGTTTTCTGATAGGCAACTTGTTACTTTCTGACTGGATGCCTGCAGGAGTTTTCATTCTCCTTGTAGTTTAAAATTTTTGCCATGAAGTGCCTAGGTAAGAATCTCTTTCCAAAAAAATAATTTTGTTTTTGCCTGGAATGCAGTGAGTCCTTCCAATCTACAAACACAGATTTTCATTCCGTTCAGGAAATATTTCATTTTTATAGTTTGATACTTTTTTTCAAAATAGTCTTTCCACCAGGAAAGCAAATATCAGTAATGTTAGCTATTGTTCAGTCTTCCATATCCATTATCTTTCCCGGTTATTTTCATCTCGTGTTTCTTTTTGAAAAGAATATTAGGAAAAAAATCTTAAGTTTGTCCTTCACATTATTGAGGTGTTTTTTTTTTAAGTATCAGTATTGATCTTTTCTGCTTCCAATAAGGATTTTAATCTGATGTTGTGTTTTTACCTTCCTTGAAATCTTTCTTTCTAATCTATTAGGCTGGTGCACAAGTAATTGCGGTTTTTGCAATTATTTTTAACCTTTTAAACCGCAATTACTTGTGCACCAATCTAATATCTTCTTTTTCATTTTATTCTATTGCCTTTTCCTCTGAACCCACTCCCATTCTGAGATAAGTATTGCGCATAGAAGCAACTCTTTTTTCAGTGATGACAAAAAGAATCCTAAAATTTTCTTTTTTCTCGCAGTAGACCACTATCATTTTCAAATGTTATGGAAGCTATCCATTTTTCTTGGTTCAGTCACATTTTAAACACACGCCCCATTTCACTTTTTTTCTCTGTATTCAAACTTAAATGTGGTCCTTTCTTCCCAGACCCGGTATTTGCCTTGGTTATGCTATCTGTCCACTTGAGTGTTTGTCAAATCCCACTTTCAGGTACGTATGGAGTTTGGTGGTAAGGAGATGTACAGATTTCCAAGTTCAGTTTCTAGTTTAGCACTTTTCTTTTGAGGTGGCATTCTTTGTCTTCCTATTACCAGGCTTTCTGGCTCTCTGAACCAACATCATACATTTAAAAAAAATAAATAAAAATAAAAATAAAAATCACAACATTTCCATGTTCTGCTACCTAGTTATTTACTGTTTCTGCTCTCACCTGAAGGGCATTTATCTTCTTAGAGTGCACTACACAGATCCTCTCTGCTTTCTTCTCATGGTTGTGCCTTAGGACAACTTGGAGTCTTGGGCTGAATGAAGAGGAGGCGGGGTGGGGAGAAGGAAGGGAGGGTGGGATAAAGAAACTTTCCAGTTCCTTCTAAATTACAGAATTGAGATTTGGCCTTTTCCGGGTATTTGTGTTTTTTCCTGGGAAGATTGGAGCTCACTGGGGGCTTCTGATAACCAGATGTCATTCTGTCTGTTGCAGATCCATTAATTTTTAAAAATCCCAATCTTCCCAGCCATGGTATGCAGGAAAGAGTTCTAAATTAATTTTCTATTTCTGAATCTACCACTTATTGTCTTGCTGACCTTGGATGGACCCTGTACTCTCTCTGGGCTTCAATTTCCTTATTGGTAAAATGAGTGAATTTGACTCATATAGAGTTACCTATACCTTTTTTTTTTTTAAGTCTTAAAGCAGAAAACAAACATGCCTTGATAAAGGAAAGAATAATAAAAAAAACCAAATGACTATGTAAGTATTTTGCTATGAGGGTGCTTTAATCCTAACGATTATAAAAATCCTCTGACACCAGAAGTAAAAAGCGAAAGTAAAAAAACCCGAGCATGTAATTGTGACATAGATTAGGAAGCCCTTTACATTTTAAGCTGTGATGCCAATATCAAAACAGATGCATTTATAAATTACTTGACTTTTATTAGAATAAATTGGCATGATCGTGTGCCCTTTAAGGTACATGATGGATAATACAAATTATTTATTGGATAAAGATAAGAATCCTAGTAGGCAGAAAATGGTGTACTCATTCATAGAAAACCATCAGGCTTTCCAGGAACTACTGAATAATACCACTAATTAGTAAGAGTACATAAGAGGTGTGACACAGTATGGCTTAAGAAATATTTCCCAAACAAATAGAAACTGTTTAATTTTTTCAAAGCTCTGTGATAAGTGGACCTCTGTGGGCCTTAAGAAGGCAGTTTTGTCTAATGGATTGAGCACTGGATTTGGAGTCAGAAGACCTGGAATCCAACACGTGCTCCAGCTGATTAGTTCTGTGAGACTTTGGAAATTTACTAGACTTCTCTGAGCCTTGGTTTCTCAGTAAGTAAAATGGGAATAATTAGACCTACCTTGCATAGCTGTTGTGAGAATTACATGAGAACATGAGACAGCTGTGGGAAAGCACTTACCACAGTGTTATTCAAATCTGAACCTTCTAGAAACTTATTTGAATAAATCAGGAACAATAACTACCATTAAATATAAAGGAATCAAATCAGTTGTACTGACCACAAAATATTTAGGACTAAGCCCATTCTCATCTCACTGGGGGCGGGGGGATCTATCTAATTGCTATTAATGGTAATGGATGCAATATGAACCTAAATATAATCAGTGATCACTTTTTGGACTTCATAAATATTTATTTATTAACTTCCACATGAGCTACATTACGTAAATAATAAAGCATTTTAATTGAGCATAAAAATCTGATTCTGATCAATAACTAAACATGGGGAACTACTCTGGATCTTTTAGATTGTAAAGAACTAGAAGTACTCAGAGTCATCATAGTAACAGGCAAACTTGGCCAGAAGGATGGGCAGCCTCCCTTAAAGGAGTTTTGGGAAATCTGTGATGTCAGAATAATTTCCAGAGGTAAGTTAGTTATCATCTCACATGGCCTCCTCCTCTCTCAGAAAGGGAGCCTGGCCTTAGGTCACCACCAACCTCTCCCTCCATTTACGTTTTTGCTAAGATGGTTAATTACTATGGGAAAGTACAATGAAGATTTTCACCTAAGAACACCGCCCAAACAATTGAATGTTTTTTCTTTTAATATAGAACATTAAAAATTCACCCCCAGAACAAAAGCATTTAAAGATATATATGAATCTGAAACTTTTAATGTATTTTTCTGTTCAGGGCTATTTGTTTACAGCTTCTAAATATGTACGGGCCTTAACTTAGACGGAATGGCAGCTCATATGGAGAAAATGAGGTAACTCTTCTTGGAGGTCTTCATTGTTTGCATTTATTGATGCCTAAAGGTGACTGGTTAGTAGCTCCAAACGGTTTAGCAATCCAGATTTCAATAAAAGCAACAAGGTGGTGGTGCATGTTTGAAAAACATAATAAATACTCTGTTTATTCTATTTAAGTAGTCACAATGCGGTCAGTGTTAGCCTACACGGAAAAATAATCAACATGCTGCTGCCCACAGACAGCAAAATAATTTTAGAAGTTGTGAAATTTGAAAATTCAAGAAAATTGTTATTCCTAAAGTTTCGTGAGAAGTACTGGTTTAGGAGATTCACTCTAAGACCTTGAGGAAAGAGGAGTTTTGTTTGCTTCCTAGTTTCCCCCTTCCTAACTATATGGCCTTGAGGACTTGCAGAAGGGTAGCATTATTCACTTTGGAGACGATCCACTCCAACGACCCCACTTTACAGCTGAAGAAAGTGAGACCAGAATTTGCCAAGTTAGTAGTGAAAGAGCTCCCCGTCTAGTAACCTTTCTACTACAGCAAAAGGCTTCATTCAGCTGCTTCATGAGGATTATTTTATCCACCTTCTCCCAATGACTGTCTGTGAACATACTGAGAAGTGGTATAGTGCTTAATGCTTTTAGTAAGGCTGAATGAAATCAGAATCAAAGTAACAGAATCCCACATTTCTTTAAACACCATTTATCAGTCAGGGGAGACTAATATAGCATGTGTATAACCCAAGGAAAGCTGGAAAATCCACATGACCCTGGGGACCATTTCTTTCACAATTTTGGTTAGGTTCTTCCATACTATTCCCCTTTGCAAACACACTAAACAATGGAAAAGCTTTCTCATAAAGGTTTCTCCATTCTTCACTTGTATTTGCTTGTATCTGAGGTATCAGGGCTAGGCTGTGTTGGAGGTAGAATTTTTGGGCATAAGTGGGACCAGATTATCAGGTATGGTTTCCTCTTCAAGTTTAACGGTTTAAAGGAGAGAGAATCTCCATAATGGAAGAAATAGTGGTGTAATGCAGATTAGTTGAATAATATTAGTTATTACTATTACCAAAAGTTGTAACTAAAATAGCTAACATTTATTGCATGCTTACTATGTGCCTAGTGCTGTGCTAAACTCTTAATATTTAATTGAATCATACCCTGAAGCTCATGCCCTATCATCTCTGGCAGAATACACTTCCACGGGGAGATCTGCTAGATTCGGGGAGGAGGTACCAAGCAAGCAGGGCTCCCTTTAGAGCAGATGCAGAGGTGCTATGGGCAAGAGCTCTCTCACAGGACTCCACAGGTCCTGTCCCAACACCTACAGCACCCCCATTCCTGACAGAGCCAGAGGCAACTTGTGCGTAGGTGAACTTGCAAGTTCCTGATATTCACTCTGACTTGTGAGTTAAAAAACAAAAAACAAAACACTAAAGGTCAGGGGGAAAACACTCTTAGCCTTCCCACTTCTTTCTCCTTTCTCCTGGCTTAGGCCAAGAGTAGAAGACCATGGAGTCCCCAGGGGCTATGGTTTAGAACTGACTGGAAAGACAGAACAACTGCCTTAGCTGTACACCGACTAGAACTAGCCACCCTGCCCCCTGCACATCCTCTGAGGATGGACACGACCATAGAGACGGACAGGTGCTTTGCCGTGTTAGCAGGTTTACTAGGCATTACCACACGCACGGTGTGTGTGTGCATACAAACATACACATCCACACACAAATGCATAACAGACAAAGCACCCAGGACAATGGGTGGCGCAGAACAGCACTTGATGAATGTGTTTTCTTTCTCACTCCTAATCCCCAGGGAGGCATGTAATAAACGGCAGTCAGGATGCTGAGACACAGTTCTTTCATTTCATCAGCTATCAGCGAAGATTCCACCTCCTGAGTTTTTATTGTAATCATTCACTTCAGAACTCTGGGGATTTACACTATGTCAAATAGGTAATGAGCAACAAATTTGAGGCAGAGATGGTTATTGAGCTGATAAAAAGCCACTACCAACAGAAAGATTACAACCTCTAGATCAGTTATTGCTACTTCTGGAAACGTTAAAATCTGCAAAGATCCCAGTGATTCCTAATACCAGTTTCTTCTTGAGTCTATTTAAAATAATAAGAGAGGTTTTATTTAATTAGGCTGCAGGCTCTGCCCAGTAGTTCACATACATTCTATTTCTGTTTAAGTACAGAACTGACAAGAAAAAAAATGACCATCTGCTTTCCACAAACAAAATATCCTTTGGGTGTTTAGCCAACTAAAGGAAATTGTACATGTTTTGTGTCCCTTTTTCACTCAAAACCCTAAAATCACTATAGATAATAGAACAGTATGGAATATCAAGTCATGACACTGATTTTTAATTATTACCTGTTATTTATATACAGATGGAGACACCAAAATTAATCTATATTCAGGAAAGATCGACTAGCAAACAAAATGATAAATGTGCAGAAACTAAAAAGGGAACTACAGTAACCCTTAAGGCAGCATTGGTTGAGTCTTCTCTGGTAAAGGAAGTATTCCATATTTCAATGACCAGTGAATAGTTTTTAAAAAACAATTAATTAAAATAAATACTAAAACGATGTTTTGAAAAAAAAACAGACTGATTTCAGGACTCCCGCAATTCCAATATATATTATATTGGAATTCTGAATTTTGAATTTGAAAGCATACACAAGAAACACAACGGTATAAACTTGTAGCAGTCTTTCCTCAAATATAAAACAAAGATCCCTAGAAATTATTAATTAGCACTCTTTGGGCTCCTTTTCCACTTCTCATTCAGAGTAGTCATTAGAAAAATGTTGCTGATGTTTCCATAGCACGTGGTCAGGTTGAGTTTTACCTGAGTGAAATGGTTTCAAACTGCATTAATAACCTATCATCACCCTCTGATTTTGACAACTACGTCCTTAACGTTGGGTGTGCTTACCTGATAGGCTGTCTACATCACCGTGTCCCAAGCACTGGTGCCAACCTAAAAGGATGACATCTACTGTGGCTGAAAAAGTCATACTTGGACAAACGTATTTCAAAGCTCTTTAATAAACACATTTCGGATTTGTTTCCTTTGCAGCTTGTTTTGTTGGGTTTTCCTGGCTCAGCTTGAAAAATGACCTTTAGTTCTTTTACAAATCCAGTGCTATATGCTGACAGAACAACTGTATGACACAAAGAACACATTTAAAAAAAAAAACAGCAAACTGTAAAAAATGTTCAAATGAAAAGAGCTTTCACGTGATGCTGAGAAATAAAACGTAGGCACTTCTGCTTCAGGAGGTTTTCACATTTTGATCACAGATCGCTTTTCCAAGCCACCTTCTTTTACTACTGGAAATTCCCTCATGGTACAAACCATCCAGGTCACTGGAAACCTTGCTCTCACAAATACCTTTTGGTGGATTAATCTTTTTTCATCAAATTGTCTCCACTGGCGCAGAGATCAAGCTCCTCCCAGTGCTGAGAGCCTGACTGAGTGCAGCTCCCCAATCTGCCACCAAACAGGGTGTTTGCTCTGCAGAAGCAAGTCATCCATCAACACAATATAAAGAGGAGGGTCAAGTGCAATTTTCCTCCTGGAAATGGTTAACATGTCTGCCTCTTTCTTTCTAGTTGTTATTGTGGGTGTAATTCAACAAAGTGTATACAGTCTTCATAACATTCTAAAGCTACTAGGCTACTGGGATTTTAAAAAATAACTAAACGGTTTTCTTTTTTTTCTTTTTTTTTTTTTTTTTTTTGAGAAAATCTGTGCTAAAAAGGCACTAGATAAAATGAACTTCCTTGCTCCTGTGTATGTAGCAATTATACATTGTATTAGATTCTATTATTTAACAAAGGTGACACACATTTGGAAAAAACACCCTAATGATTCAGACTCATCTACTTTCAGTTAGAACATCCAAAGTCAAAGAAGTAGCGGGTCACATAGACAGAAAGCAGCCTGGCTGTGAAGTCGCAGCCGTCCCCTGCCACCTCAGAGCCCTGGTGGGGCTGCCTGAGGGAGCTCTCGCCTATCGGGGAAGCAGGGCAGAGACCTGGACCCAGGGGAGACTACTGGCAGCAGCTGTGGGAGCCAAGCCTCCTAGAGACCTGAGTAAATGAGACGAAGGTGAAGTTCTCACAGTTTTCCAGCTTGACCTTCTTGGCTAAGTTTGGGACAATTCCCCGAAGAGACCGCAGTCCCATCCTCTGTTCCTCATACCACACACTGCCCATGTCGATGGCCTCCTTCCTGGCGGTAAGGTAGAAAGGGGACTTGGCTTCCATTTGGGTGGGTGGCCGGTGGATGTACATGTACTTGTAGAGGAGGCAGTATGGGCACTGTTTGTGTCCCCTGGAATGCTCATGATAGATTTTCCCATGACAGATTCTGGTGGACCCACTCCGACTCTCCCGCTTGACACTGTCTGTCCGAGCAAAATAGGGCTGGTTTTGTGGGTCTTTGAGCAGCTCGATGTCCCCATACATGAGATCCGCATGCTCCTGCAGTGTCCGCATATTCAGGTATTGGCTGTTGTACTTGACCACAGTGGACAGGAGAGTGATAGGACTGTCATCCCCTAGACACCCTGCCTGCCACATCTCCTCCTCATCGGAAAGGGAGAAGTAGATGATATTGCGAGAACGGGCACCTGACATCCCTGCCTTACTCAGCACCCACAGCTTCTCCTTGAGTTTCTTGGTGGAAGAACTGAAGGTGCTGCTGGTGATGGAGAAGCCCACACCTGCATTCTTCAGGATACGGTCCAGGCCTCGGCGAATGGCATGGAGCGAGGTGGCCAGGAAGTCTGAGCCGTCACTCTTCTTAACGGTGACATAAAAGTTCTCGAGCAGCTCGTTCAACTTCACTGCAGGGATCTCAAATGAGACAAACACTGAGGTTACACATTTGAGGACACCCAAATAGCCAGACCCCTCCTTCCTTCTCCTAATCCTCACCAGGGGCTGTACTGTAGACAAGACATTTTGTGGCCTCTAGAGGGTGGACTCCTTAGCATGACATAGTGGAAAGAACAGTGAACTTCAAGCTGGAAGATCTAGGTTCCATACTTGGCTCCACTTAATCTTAAACCTCAGTGTTCCAAGCTGCAAAATGGGACATAATAATCCATACCTTCTCAAAGGATTACTGTAATGCTTAAAGTAGCGGACGTGAAAGGGTTTGTAAATAGTAATGAACATATATACATATACATATATACACATACACATGTTATAATAATTATTATCAGCCTTTATAACTTTCACTATTCCTCACTGGAAAGCTCTTTCTTCTCTCTTCTAGCAAATCATTTTGTCCCCTCCCCTTCAATAAAATTCAACGATCCTCTCTGAAGAATTCCTGAACTAATCAAATTCGGAATCATTCCAACATTAATTTCCTTGGTATCTGCACATATTGTTTGGTGCTGCTGGCACTAAACATTGTGCTGTAAAGAAAAATGACTGATAAGTCCACTTTGCATAGCAGGTTAATGATCCTTGAATTTTCACTTGAATTTCTTTGGATAGGTCTGGAAATATCTCTGGCTTAATGATCCATAGGCTTTAGATATCAGTATTTGTTCAAAAGATATGAAAAACTTAATGAATAGACTGACAATTAGAGAGAGCTCCTTATTTGGGTATGGTAGGAGGAGAAGGATGCTTGGCTGGTAAGAAAGCTTTATTTTCAAGAGGGAGCTATAGAGAGAAAAACCAGATCTTGCTCATAGTAAATTCAGGCTGAATATGCATTCTAGGACAAAAAGCAAGTCTCAAGAAAAAAAAAGTCTTAAAGGTAGAAACTGTACAGGTAAGATTTATTCTTCTGATAGCCCTTGGGTCAAAGAGAAAACAAAAACGGAATTACAGATTTAAAATGAACCAAACTGAATATATTCCACATCAAAATGTATGAGATGTTGCCTTTAACACTCCAGCACCGTCATAGTCTTGAATGACTGTGTTACAAATTTTATTGAAAATAAGCAAACATTATTCAATTCAAAAAGCTCGGAAAAGTAAGTCAAACTCAAAAATAGTAGATTGAATCAATAAAAGTGAAACATAAATTAATGAGCTAGAAAATGTATAAATTGGAATAAAAAATGAAAATATGTAATCTTTGAAAAGACCTATAAAGTTGACAAACTTCTAGAAAGAGAGAGAGAAAGAAGAGGAAAGGAAATACATTTTTAAACAATACTAGGAATGAGAATGACTATAACTACAGAAAATGAATAGATATAAGAATATGGAAAAATACCATATACTTTATGCATATTAATTTGAAAATCTCGACAACCTCAACAATTTTCTGGCAAAATTTAAATTACCCAAGTTGGTTCAATAAGAGGTAAAAGATCTGAGTAGCCCCAAACAAGAGCAGAGAGTGAACTGATTGTATAAGATGTAAATCACTCCTACAGAGATGGCTCTGTGAAGTTGATCCAGCTTTTCTTTTGTATTTAAACAGTTTTGGAGTAGAGGAAAAAGAAAGGTTCTTCATTTTTTTCTAATCCAAATCTGACAGATATTATACCAAAAAAGAAAAAGTATATGAATATAAATGTAAACTTCCCTAAGTAAAATAGAGGCAATTTTCGTTTTGCACAGTACCATGTTAAATAAAATGTGTACACATTGGAACCGTGCAAAGCAAGGACATGGCTCTGATATGCACATGGTACCTCGCAAAATAAGGACTGCCTCTATTATCAAATCACATTTAAGACTACAAGAAAGCAATTCTACATCAAGACAATACTATATCAGAGTGTAAGAATGATTCAAAGTTCATAAATATTTTAATATAATTGGCTTATTCACATATTAAGGAGAAATACCATGAATTTGATAAATACTAAAACTTTATTTGAAAGAATGTGATCTCCATTTCAAATTTTTAAAAATTCACGTTAAGTGTAGATTGGGAAAAATAATCCTCTTACTATGATGAAGAGTATTTTACAGATAAGAACTATAAAAATTATACCCAAGATGAAAACATTAGAATCTTTTTGTATAAAGTCAGAAATAGGAAGGGCATGCTGAATATCATTGCTATTATATAACACTCTTCTGGAGGTTCTAGCCAACCAGGAAGACAAAAAAAAAAGAAATCACACACACATATTTATATAGTATACAGGAAAGGAAAAGGACAAAATATAATTGTTTTCTGATAAGCTGATCTTTGATCTAAGAAACTCCGAGAGATTCAGCTGAAAAGCCATCAGGAAGAGTAGGGTAGCTATATACAATATATAAAAAGCAACAGCTTTCTTACATACCAGTAAAAATCAGTTAAAATAACTTCCTAATAACCATGAGACCCATACTCAGCTGGTTTCAGATTTTTGTCACTTGCAACTCCCTACGTGCAGGTGTTAATTTCTCTTTGTATTAGTTGGGACTAATTTGGTTGCGAGAGACAGACCAAAGTTGAACAAGCCTAGGCAAAAGGGACATCGGAATTAGTGGACTCCAAAGACATCAGGACTTCCTCTCTCATCTCTGCTTCTCTGTGCAGAGCAGCTTTCTTTACATAGCTCCAAACACAGCCACCTAGCACTCCCCAAGGTTTACAGGTGTAGACTTCAGGTATTAGCAAGAGACCAACTCTCATTATCTGTAGAAAAAAATCCAAGGAAGGATTCTGAATGGCCCACTCCTGATCCAAACAACTGACCAAAAGATGGGCCATCGTACTATCATGATGGCTTCTGTAATAACTTTGGGGGTTGTAAGAGAGGAATGGTTCCTAAATAAGGGGTTCTGAGCAGCAATCTTATTTATTACCTTAGTACTTAAAAACAAAACAAACAAAAACTAACCTCTGATAGCTTCCTGTTGCCCTTAGGATAAATTCCAAACTGTTTACCTTGTTTGCAACTCTTTGCAATCTGGCTCCACTCTGTGATAGACTGTTTGCAAAAATAGCCATATCAATTCCTCTCTTTCTGTGTTCCCACACCCCTTTGCAACATGACTTTGCTCCTCCTCCCATCAAGAGGCAGAATCTATTTTCCACCCTTGGAATCTGGGCTGGCCATGTCTTATTCTGACTAATAAAATGTGGCCTAAGTGACGATGTGTGAATTCCAAGTCTTGGCCTCAAGAGATTTTGCTTTCATCTGCTTTTGACTTAATAGGTTTTTACAGGTTCTGCTTTTGTTGTAGTACGTGATGTTGCCATGTAAGGAAGCCTCGTTAGACCATGGGAACATGAAGCAGAGACAAGCTATCTCCCATCTATTAATAATATCCAGATGACTGCACCCACATGAGTATCCCAAGTAAGACCAGTAGAAAAACCACCCAGCTGAGCACAGCCCTTAGAATCATGAGCAAATAAACTGAATATTGCTTTAAGCCACTAAGTTTTGGGGTAGTTTGTTACACAGTGATAGATAACTGGCACACACCCTATTTTTCTAGCTTAACAGTCTGTTCTTTTTGTACTCTATTTCCAGCCTCGGTGAACTCTGTGCCATTCACAGAAACCACAAGGCCGTTTTATGCTTCTAAGTCTTTGCACATGCTGCTTCCTCTGCCTAGAATGCTTTTTATTCTAACCTTTTCTATTTGGAAAATCTCTATTCATTATTTCAGATCTAGCTCAAATTCTGCCTTCTATATAAAGGCTTCTCCAGCTTCCCTAAGCAAAATTACTCTCTCACCTGGGACCTTAATTTAAATTTTATTATGGCCCTCTCCATATCACACAGCCTTTTATCTATTTATATATCTGTCTCTCAAAGTGGACTGAAAGCTCCTTAAAGGCAAGAAGTACGTCTTACACACGACTGGGTCTTCATCACATAACAGAAGGCCTGAACTATATCATTGACTCCCAATGAACTGGTAAACATGGGTTAAATCAACGAATTAGCCTTGGAGTCAGGGGAACCACTTGACTTACGATGCAGAACATTTTTCTGATTTACACAGAATATCACAAGTTTCAACATAAAATCACAGCAAAAGCAATTCCTGGAGAAATTTTTAAAAATTTTATTGTTTGCACACAAGAAACCTTTCATTATGGCCCACATTGGCTGCCTCCTTAGTTTTCTCAGACTGAGTTTTGCTTGGTGATTATTACTCCAGGTTACCAAGGTCTTCAATTTGTTACAACGTCATTGCAAGAAACTATAGTCCTTCATTAGCTACTCTGAATGGATTTATCATCTCAAAATTCACTATACACTTGGTTTCCTTGATATAAAAATGACCAAAGAGAAGTAAGAGCTTTCTCACAGGGCAGGTGAGTCCACGTGGGAAAGAAAATAAGAAAAAAACTGACTTGTTAGGCAAATTCCAAAATTCTGGTACTACGCAGTAATCCTTGAAACTTGATCAAGTTTTAAGACAAGTAAAACCAAGCTCCCCCTTATAATAATCTCGTCTAGGGGGATGAAGAAAGCAGAGAAAATGCTTATGAACTACAAGTACTCTATTATTAAGGAAAACAAAATGAACCTTGAAGTAACCACTGCTGACAACAAAAATGACTTCATTTTGACAGTTACCAAATTTTGCTTTATGCAGAAAGATAGGTATTGAATTTCAAGATGCTCTATTTTCTGAGTGAGTCTAAAGAATATAGAAATTGATGAGATAGCAACCTTGAGGGAGATGGATAAGGGAGAATTAGGTCACACTTGTGAAGGAAAAAACACTGAGTTGAACACACACAATAGACTATGGAGTGTAGAGTGAGACTGGCAATGCATACTCTGCTTATTTAGATGACATTTGGAAGTCTGAACTGACTCCTTGCTTTCTTCCTTAAACAACTAGATAGATATGAGGCTCACCAGCTGCTAAATCATGATCAAGCGCTGTTACCCACCTTGTGTGCTGCCAGTATATCTATCTTTAAAGACACATCTAGACTAAAAATATCTTGCATTGAGGCTAAAGAAAGTGAGGTTAAAGAGTATGCACCTTGATACCACAATTTCTTCTTCTAACTAAATATTGGCTAATTCTCTAAGATACTGGCATCATTTAAAAAAAATTTTTTTTATTGGGAAACAGTGTGTTTCTACAGGGCCCATCAGCTCCAAGTCACTGTCCTTCCATCTAGTTGTGGAGGGCGCAGCTCACTGGCCCATGTGGCAATTAAACTGGCAACCCCGTTGTTCAGAGCTTGCACTCTAACCAACTGAGCCACCTGGCCTCCCCATTAAGAATTTATTATTGAAAATATTTGAGTGACCCATGTGAGTAGATTACAGAGGACTGAAATATATCTTCTTCCTCACCCATTATTCCTCTAGATAACAGAGGAAACTAAGAAATACTAGTGAGAAAGCGCACTCTACTGGACAGTTGAGACATTTTCATCACCTGGGATGTATATGCTATCGAAGCCACGGAGGGAGTGGAGAAATGAGGCTTCTCCATGGATTGCTACAGGGAAATGTAAAGGTTCCCAGTAACAGACAACTGTCTCCACAGTGAGTTCAGAAGTCTGGAAGATAAGACCCTCTGGCCTAGAAAAGGTTAAGGTTAAGTGAGGCTGAAGAAATGGTGATGGGGGTCTGTGAGAACAGGTGAATTTAAAAATCAGGCATTGATGAAGGTGAAATAGTTACATTTTATTATTTGTTTTTTTATTGTGGTTATATATGTATATCATAAAATTTACCATCTTAACCACTTATAAGTGAACAATTCAGTGGTATTAAGTACATTCACAATGTTGTGTAACCATCATTAGTATTCATTTCCAGAACGTTTTATTATTCCAAACAGAAACTGTACTCATTAAACAATAACTCTACATTTCTTCCACCCACAGCCCCTGGTAGCGTCTATTCTACTTTTTGTCTCTATGAACTTGCCTATTCTAGGTACTTTACATAAGTGGAATCATACCTATTTGTCCTTTTGTGCCTGACTTATTTCACTTAGCATAACATTTTCAAGGTTCATCCATGCTGTAAGCATGTATCAGTAGTTCACTTCTTTTTATTGCCAAATAATATTCTATTGTATGGATATACCACATGTTGTTTATTCATTAGCCTGTTGATGGGCCTTTGGGTAATTTCTACATTTTGGCTATTGTGAATAATGCTACAGTGAGTATTTGTGTATAAGTTTTTGCATATGTTTTTAATTTTCTTGGGTATACAGGAGTGGAATTGCTGGGTGATAGAGTAACTCTATATTTAACTTTTGGGGAACTGCCAGACTATTTCCAAAGTGGCTGCATCATTTTACATTCCCATCAGAAGCTATGAGGGTTCCAGTTTCTCTACATCCTCAATTAACACTTGTTACTGTCTGTTGTGCCTTTTTTATTCTAATCTTCCCTTCCTACTAGATATGAAGTGGAATCACCTGTGGTTGAGATTTGCATTTTCCTGATGTCTAATGAAGTTGAGCATCTTTTCATGTGCTTATTGGCTTTTTGTCTATCTTCTTTATGGTAACTGTTTAATGCCCTGTCTACTAATTCTAAAAACCATCTCAGTTCAGGGTTGGTTTTAATTGATTCGTTCTTTAAGGGATGTGCTTTCTTTCTTTTTTTTTTTTTTTTTTGAATTTTTATAAGAGTTTACCGGTTTTGCACTCCAAATTCACCCTTTTGCAAATCAAGTTTACCTTTTTGCAAATCAAATTTATCCTTTTGCAGATCAAATTTTTCCACAAAAATGTTTTCTTAATCTTTGTAATAAAAATAAATCCAATGTTATTGTTAAAATTAAACATTTTATTGCATGTATTTAACAATAAACATAAAATACTTATTTAACATCAGAAATACTTATTACTATAGCTTTGCTTTTAAAAAAAACCCTACTTTTTCCTAAAATAATTCTCCTTTATTTTGTTTATTTATTTATTTATTTATTTTAAGGAGGGCACAGCTCACAGTGGCCCATGCGGGGATCAAACTGGCAACCTTGGTGTTATTAGCACCACGCTCTAATCAACTGAGCTAACCGGCCACCGCTTACTATAGAGCTTCACTTATAACAGTTCTCCTGCCGCTGCTCATGGTAATTTCATATATATATATTCATAAAATAATTATGAAAATCTGTAGGAGTAATAGTTGCAATGGAATGATTAATAACATCTACTAAATGTTCTAAGTTTGATGGATCAGCCAAAATATGTCTTGCGCAGAACTTAATTTTTGAAAAAACTTCTTCAATGGGGTTCATCATTGGAGAGTATGGTGGTAGAAATAATAAAGGGTGTCTTGTCCGACCTACAAGATCACGATACTTCCTGGGTTTTGTGGAGGCTTACATTGTCCAAAACAAACCACACTTCCTCCAGATTATCTTCATCCAAGTTCTGCAATAATCTCTGAAGAAATTTGCAAAAAAATATTTGAAGGAACCATAGAATGTGCAATTACTTCATGCTACACCGTTCCCTGAATGTTTATTGCTGCAATTAGAGAAACATTTCATCCTCTACCCGTTGGCACATTCACACGAGCTGGTGTATTAACTTTCTATCACACCTTCTTTCGCTGAAGATGGCAATTAAATACCAATTCATCAATGAATATTATTTTTTGTCTTGCTTTGGGGTCTTTTGGAGAAAAACTCAATGCGTACACTTTGTGCATCTCAATTGTTCTCTGTGTTGATGATCAATTTATAGTGATGCATACTTTAAGATGATCCGTAATTGTTTCAGTCCATTCCTAATGGAATTTAGGCTTAATTCCCCATGTTCAGATTTGAGGATCTTGTCACAAATTCCCTTTAAAGTTATGCATGGATTTTCCTCAATTATTTCGTCAATTTCAATCAACAGTGATGCATTTAATTTCATATTCCTCTAACCACCGTGTTTTTTTCTATCAATATACCACCATTTTTGTTATACTGATTAATAATGGACTTTGCCATATTTTAATTAATCCCAAAGATTTCAGATTTCACCGTTCTACCATCTTCATAACATTTTATTGAAACGTTACTTTTTTTTAAAGATTTTTATTGGGGAAGGGGAACAGGACTTTATTGGGGAACAGTGTGTACTTCCAGGACTTTTTTCCAGGTCAAGTTGTTGTCCTTTCAGTCTTAGCTGTGGAGGACGCAGCTCAGCTCCAGGTCCAGTTGCCATTGCTAGTTGCGGGGGCGCAGCCCACCATCCCTTGTGGGAGTGGAACCGGCAACCTTGTGGTTGAGAGGATGCGCTCCAACCAACTGAGCCATCTGGGAGCTCAGCGGCAGCTCAGCTCAAGGTGCCGTGTTCAATCTTAGTTGCAGGGGGCGCTGCCCACCATCCCTTGTGGGAGTTGAGGAATTGTGGTTGAGAGCCCACTGGCCCATGTGGGAATCGAACCGGCAGCCTTTGGAGTTAGGAGCACGGAGCTCCAACTGCCTGAGCCACCGGGCCAGCCCCTAAAACATTATTTTTTGTTTATCATTGCTGATACGATTGTATATAGGTGAATTATTATGTCGAACAATGGGGTTTCTTGATCTGGATCTGGATGATTCCAACAATGTGACTTGCATTCACCGGCACAAATGTGTTGGCAGTGGACTTCCGGAATTTGATTCGGTAGGTGATGCTGTATCCATTTACAGGGTCTGAAAAAAATATTCTGGATTTATATAAAAACGTCTTAATGGAATCAAAATATGTACATCTTATGGAATCTGTATATGTACAAAATATGTACAAATACTTATTACTTATATGTAGCTTCATTTATAATGGTTCTCCTGCTACTGCTTGTGGTAATTTCATACAGATACTCATAATTATGATAATCTGTAGGAGTAATAGTTGCAACAGAATGATTAGTAACATCGACTAAATGTTCATAGTTTATGGATCAGCCAAAATATTTCTTGCGCAGAACTAAATTTTTGAAAAACTAAGGTGCAATAAAAAGTTAATACACCAGGTCGTGTGACCATGCCAACGGTTAGAGGATGCAATGTTTCTCAATTGCAGCAATAAACATTCAGGGAATAGTGTGGCAAGAAGTAACTGCACATTCAATGGTTACTTCAAATATTTTTTTGTGAATTTCTTCAGATTATTGCAGAAATTGGATGAAGATAATCTGGAGGAAGTGTGGTTTGTTTTGGACAATGTAAGCCCCCACAAAACCCAGGAAGTACATGATCTTGTTGGTCAGACAAGACACACTTTATTATTTCTGCCACCATACTCTCCAATGATGAACTCCATTGAAGAAGTTTTTCAAAAATTAAGTTCTGCGCAAGACATATTTTGGCTGATCCATCAAGCCATGAACATTTAGTAGATGTTATTATATTAATCATTCCGTTGCAACTATTACTCCTACAGATTTTCATAATTATTTTATGAATATGTATATGAAATTACCATGAGCAATGGTAGAACTGTTATAAATGAAGCTATAGTAAGTAAATATTTCTGATGTTAAATAAATATTTTATGTTTATTATTAAATACGTGCAATAAAATGTTTAATTTTAACAATAATTTAACATTGGATTTATTTTTATTACAAAGATTAAGAAAACATTTTTGTGGAAAAATTTGATCTGCAAAAGGATGAATTTGGAGTGCAAAACCTGTAAAATGCTTACTAACATTATCACAATCAGAGTAAAATGAAAATGTGTTGATGAGATGCAGTGTCTTTCTCATTGTATATGGTATGTAACAAAGTATGTAAAATCGGAACAATTCTATTTTTTCCTAAATGGATACTGTCTAGACCAGCTTCATTTATATCGACATTTAACTTACCTTGAATTTGTAAATTTATAAGAAAGAGTTTTTTTCTGTAAGTAACTTGTGATTTAAAGTCATGGCAGACTGCCAATTGACAGCAATCTGTTTACAATGTATTGATCAAATTAATGTATGTGTATGTATCAATTGGTCACCTGTTGAGTGCTAGTCAGTACGGCTCGCCTCATCGCATAAGGAACTACAAATAAAAACACGAAAAAAATGACATTATTGTGTTACTTACCTTTATTGTCTTCCCTAAGGTGAATTTGATTTGCAAAAGGGTGAGTTTAGAATGTAAAACCTATATTTGAGCCAAACTGATGACATATGCTGGGGAGCAAGATCAGGGATATGTTTTCTTGCTTCTTTGCATGTCTGATAACTTTTGTTTAGTTGCCAGACATTGTGAATTTTATTTCTTGGGTTCTGGATCATTTTATATTCATATAAATAAATATTCTTAAGCTTGTTAACAGTTCCTTGAAAACCATTTGATCCTTTTGGATCTTGCTTTTTAAATTTACTTTAAAAAATGAGATATAATTTATATATGTATTATATTAGTTTCAAGTGTACAAGATAATGATTTGGTATTTGTATATATTATACAAATGATCACAGTAAGTCTAGTTGACATCCACCACCACATATAGTTAAAAAATTTTTTTCTTGTGATGAGAACTTTTAAAATTTATTCTCTTAGCAACTTTCAAATACACGAGTACAACACAGTATCATTAACGATAGTCACCAAGCTGTATATTACATCCTCAGGTCTTTTGACCATCTTCACGCATTTTGCCCATCCCCCTGCCTCTAACAGTGACCAATCTGTTCTCTGTATCTATAAGTTCATTAAAAAAAAAAGATTCCACATATAAGTGAGATCATACAGTATTTGTCTTTCTGTGTCTGACTTATTTCACTTAGCATAATGCCTTCAAGCTCTATCTATGTTGTTGCAAATGGCAAGATTGCATTCATTTTTTATGGCTGAATAATATTCCATTGTATATATATACCACAATCCATTCATCCATCTATGGACACCTAGGTTGCTTCCGAGTCTTGGCTATTGTAAATAATGCTTAAATGAACATGGGTGATGCATATATCTTTTGGAGTTAGCATTTTCACTTCCTCCAGATAAATGCCCAGAAGTGGAATTGCTGGGTTGTATGGTAGTTTTATGTTTAATTTTTTGAGCCACCTCCATACTGTTTTCCATAATGACTGTACCAATTTACACTGCACAAGGGTTCCTTTTTCTCCACATCCTAATACTTGTTATTTTTTGTCTTTTTGGTAATAGCCATTCTTACAGGTGTGAGGTGATATCTCATTGTGGTTTTAAATTGCATTTCCTTGATGGTTAGTGATGTTTACCACTTTTTCATGTACCTGAGTCTTGCTTTTAAGATTTGATGTGTGGGATTAGGGCAGAGCTCATTCTAGAGTTAATTATTCTCCAAGTCTGATGCAAGACCTTTCTGAGTACTCTGCCCCATGAATCCCGAGATTTTTCCAGTCTGGCTGGTGGGAACAGGTAATATTTCCAGGAACCGATACCTTTAATTCTTTCAGGTGTTTTTTTGCAAGTCTTAGGTGATTTCCTCATATGCATATGTTGATCAGTACTCAGCTAAATATCTGAGGGAAACTGTCTTCCTTTCTCTCAGGTGTAGCTCTCTACCTTCGAATATGCTGTCATGACAGTTCTAACCACCTTGCTCTCTCTGGACTCTCAGCTCCATTTCCTCAACTCAGCACGTCAGCTGAGCTCTGCCTTCATTCTCCCTCCCTGCACCAGAACTCTGGGAAATCTCTCAGGGCAGCGCTCGTAAGGCTCACATTGTTCCCTGGTTCTCAGAGATCACTGTCCTTTCTTGTGCATTATAGAGTACCTTGCAAAATGTTGTTTATATCATTTGTCTGCATTTTGGTTGTTTCAGGCAGGAGGGTAAATCTGGCCTTCCAAATTGGCTAGAAGTGAAAGACTTGACTGAGTTTTCTCCTGGTTATGGGTCACATGTTCCCATTACCCTATGAGGAGTAGTATTTGATTGGATGCTCGAAATTGTGGATTTTACATTGTCGAATTCTGGATTTGTCAAACTTCTTCAATGAACGTTGGGACTGCTTTCTAGTGTCCTCATTTCCTCTGCCTCCTTAAACTCTGGTCTCTGTCTCCCCTCAACTCAGCAAGACTGCCAGGCTCTGTTTGGTTCCCCTTCCTTCACTGCAGTTCAGAAATTGCCTCCAGGCAGAAAGCCTGAGAGATGATGGCACTCATCTCATTTGTTACCTTTCTCTTAGGGATCAATCAAGTCCTGTGCTGCCTGTCCTGTCCAAAGAATGTTTCATACCATGTTTCCCAGAAAATAAGACCTAGCTGGACAATCAGCTCTAATGCGTCTTCTGGAGCAAAAATTAATATACGACCCGGTCTCATTTTACTATAAGACTGGATCTTTATAATGTAATGTAATGTAACATAATGTAATATAATATAATATAATATAATATAATATAATATAATATAATATAATATAATATAATATAATACCGGCTATAATGTAATGTAATATAATGTAATAGAATAGAATACTGGGTCTTTATATTACTTTTTGCTCCAAAAGACGCATTAGAGCTGATGGTCCCGCTAGGTCTTATTTTTGGGGAAACACGGTATATTGTGCTCAGTTTTCTAGTTGTTACAGCTGGAACTTTTTATTCCCTTACGGCCATAAGTAGAAATTTTAATTTATTTTCAAATCTGCTGGATCATTTTGATTAGTATTTTAGCTTGTACATTTTTTACAGTATTTTCGATCCACAGTTGGGAATCCACATATGGGGAGGGCTGACTAGAGTTTTTATATGTAGATTTCTGACTGCACAGTGGTCATGCCCCTAACACTCACGTTGTTCATTCAAAGGTCACCTGTAATTCTTTTCATTTCTATAAACATTTCATACATACTTAGCCTATAATCCACTATCTAAAGTCCTGGGTGTCTAAACCTATTATTTGTTGTTTAGATTCATTCTCACTTGTGGTGATTTATTTCCTGGAGTGGCTTGTGGTGTTATTTTTTTAAATGAGTACATATTTAGTTGATCTTAATCTGCCCAAAACCTGAGCACCTATATTCTGGATGGTTTCCTTCAAAGACTACTAGCATATGCCTCTGCAGAGCCAGGAGACGCTACTGACCTAGAACTCCTTCAGGCCCTTTTCAGGGTCCTCTCCTCAATCAAGGATTCTTCAGTTCACATACCTGTCTCTTCTCTTCCTTAACAGTGTTGTCAAAATATGCCCTCAGGTAGAGCCCTGCCTTTCACATGTGCTTACTGCTTACAGCTCCAGTTTCAGCTGTCCTTTTTTTTTTCTTTGGCCCTGTGGATGGTTTCCTTTCTTTGGCCAAGTACATCAGAAAGGCCCTTTGCAGTATCTAGTGCACCATGCTGCCAGACGGAGAAACCTGAATTTCCTATTTTGTCTCTTATGCCCTCAACACATCACCCACACTTGGAGATGTCACCTGCCCATGGGCTTCAATTATGACCTTTATTATTTGCAAGACCTTTAAATTTATACTTCCAGCTTTAACATAGCTCCATGTTTTATATGCCACATTCTTAAACGTTGGACATGTTTAGGTGGATAGCTATCTGATTTAGACTCAATATATCCAAATACAAATACAACACCTTTCTCTTCTGTTTCTACATGTCTAAGAATTTTTCCTTCCCTTCACAAACCTCAAACATTTCAAGTTGGAAGAGATTTTTCGGAACTTATTTTACAACTGGGGAAATCGAGGACCAAGGATATTAAATAAAGTTTTGTTCATCACTTCCAATTAATTTCTCTCAAATATCACTTTCATTATGTTTCTTCCCATTCAAAGAACTTGAGTGGTTTCCCTTGTGCCTAAGCCTTAAGACGCTTGCAGATCTTATGGTTGAAGCATTTTTCCTATTGTAATAGTCCCTTCCCTACTGTCCCCGGAATAATCCTTCAAATAAGATCTCTCCTTACAAACAAAAACAAAAACAAAACAAAATTTCAATGGTTTCCCAACATCCACAAGATTTCAGCATAGCATTTAAGGGGTATCACAATCTAGTTTTATGTCCATTAATCTCATATATGAAGCCTCTGCTACAGGCAAGTGAGTCTATCCCTCCAAATCTTACTCGTCTTCACATCCCTCAGCCTATAGAAGATGCCTGCCTGTCTTCATCCAATTCTGTTGAAATTCTACCTCTCTCTCAAAATACAGCTGACATATCAGTGACTTCGTTAGTGTCACCAAACTGAAATGTACCCAACTGAATTTTTTTTGGCATTTCTGATTTGTAAATTCATAGAACACTTATTACATTCTGCTTTGTACTATGGCTATTTTTCTATGTTATGTTCTTTCAAAGTTTCTCCAGGCAGAAAGCAACTCTTCTGTGTTCCCCACAGTGCCTGCCACTTGTAGCTCGGTGAAGCTGGCTGAAAGCAGAAGTAAACTCAAGAGTTTCTTACCTTGGTGATGTCCGTGTGATCTTTGAGCCCATTGGTCATGCACCAATACCGCCACACATTCAGGGCATACCGCGTGGCTTTGGTAGTATTTGGGCTGACTGCACTGGTACACAGATCATTCAAGTCATCATTAACATTAAACACAGGAAATTTGTTGAGCTTAGTAGAATAGGCTAGAAACAGAAAAAATAAAAGGCATTAAAATAATTTGCCATTCCCTTCTTTAGTGAATTACATCTTGGGATCATGTAAAATAACAGAGGACTCCGAAGAGAAAAATGAAACTTCTATCAAGCATACTTCTATTAGGATAAATAAAGTAGGGAATGACATTTCTAGCATGAAATCCATACAGTAACTTTGCATTTGATGCCAACAATTCTGCCATATAAACTAACGGATACACTAATGCAGACATTCCAACAACAAAGGGGGGAAATGAATGTAGAAAAACAAAGAACGTTCTATCGAAAGTTTTCACTGGAAATAATAGCATTTCTATTAACAGTAACAACAAAAAGATTGAAAGAAGAGAAGACAAGTTAACACATCCTTTCTCTTTACCCTTCGCAGATGAAGAAGAGCTGTTATTTCTCAGTAATATACAGTCTCAATTGCTTTATGTGCCATCCGGGGAGGCTTTAATCAAATGGTGTTAGCTATTTCTTTAATTCTTTTCATAAATGACTGAAGAGAATGATATTTAAACCCTGATTCCACAACCCATCAGCTATCTAAGAATCCAAATGTCAGAGGAAAACAGATTTTAAATTGCAATTGCCGATTACTTCAACTGAAAAGTGGTTTTCCTCAATGTATCCACTTTAAGCATTAGTTTCCAAAGAGATAATTGATCCATAACCATTTGCTGGCCTTCTTCGTTGTCTGGAATCTACTATAATCATGCTTAAACTGTTCAAATTGTGGTGTTAGGAGGGGAGAAAATAAAATCAAGGTAGACTACCTCAAAGTAAAAACAATGGCAACCTGTACTTCATCTAATAGTTCGACTCTCCTCCCTGGAATGTTTCTATATTCAAACAAGGCACAAAAAGGCTGAGAAACAGCAAAATAAAGTTAATACAATTACCATTGTCTGCAAATTGGCTACACTTTACCTCACTCACCTCACCTTTCACTGCTCCTGGTGAGGGACTCCTGCTGTCCCCAGCACCCACCCCCACCCAGGGCACCCAAAATTATCCTGAGAAGTCTCCCTATAATCTTTGTACCCATCCAAATCGTCTTTTTTTCCAATCCAATTCCAAGTTCACTTCTACATAATCCTTCCCCACACTACCCAACTTCCTCATTCTCTCCTTCACTATGTCTCACATTTGCTTTATTATTCCACGGAACTGCAATCTAATTGTGTCCAGAATCTCTCTTCAATTGGTTGGTATGCTCAAGAGACTGTGTCTTCAACCCTTTAAGTCTGCTGTTGAACTGGTGAACACACAATTTGCTTTAATAAATGTAGATTTCTTAAACAATGCTAGAAATTATATCTGAAGCAACTGAGTCAGGTGGGTTTGTTCCTCTCATCACCCTCAGAAACCGAGCTAACATTATTTCTGGGACTCGCTTGAGATTAAGGATGCTAGTATAAAATTTATTATTATTACATCTATCTGAATGCTTACTATATGCCAAGAGTTATATAAATTATCTGTAAGCTCTAAGATAAGCTTTAAGATAATAGGTACAACCCTATTGTTGTACCTATTTTACAAATAAGGAAATGGAACCTTGTACATTTAGTAACTTCACTCATCACTCATCCAATATTTACTGCGATGCCCTCTCTGTGCCAGGTACAGGGCTGTCCCAAGTGATCGGGTCAGCAAGTGCCCAGGCCAGGGTTTGAACCTGGGTCAAAGGAATCAGGTACCACAGGGATAGTTCTCAATCAAGAATCCAATTTAAATATTAGCCCCTTACGAAACATATATCCTGGCCCCCCAAATGTATTTGGATTAACCTTTTGTGAGGAAAACTAAATCTGATTTATTTAGACCACCACTATAGTTTCACTGTTTTTTTGTTTGTTTGTTTTTAACAACAACAAAAAGGACTTATTTGCAACACAGCCCCGTCCCCATCACTTCAATACAGCACAGGCATAGAAAAGAGTCACACTGCAAGATAGGATGGTTAAGTTTAACTATTATGTTCAACAATATGACCTTAAATAATTTCATTTTTATCACAGGACAGAGACTATACACTGAAAATGGAAACCTCTTGTTTCTACTGAAGTTTTGTCAATCGTCCCAACAATATCCTGTATGTGGGAAGGGGTCCAATTCAGCATCATGTGTTTTGTTTAGTTATGTCCTGTTCCTCGGGTTTTGATTTTCCTCACCTGCTTTGACTCTGACACCTCGCTGTGATCTGCCTCCCATACAGATGTCCTTATTCACTCAACATATGACACCCTGTCCTGGGCCATCCTCTTAACCACCACCACCTTTCTCACTCCAAACTCTGACATCACATGCTAGGAAGCCCTCATCACACTTCTTGGGCTATGATACCTCACACCAGGCCACCCCCATGCATGGAAGCCCTACTCACTCCAGGAAGGCTCAGACTTTTCACGTAGGGCTTCTCCCCGTACCTCCCACTATTTCTATGGATGCCCTCCTTACCCTGCTCAGGCTACTCCATCACATACCTGGCTACCACCCCCAGTGGATGCTTTCTTTCCCAGTTCAAGCTCTATTACCACTTGCCAGATTACTCCCTATTAAAATATATTTCTTGCCCCAGTCAGTTTCCTACACTCCTCACTGGACAGTTCTCCTATGCAGATGCCCTCTTTACCCTTTTCAGGCTTCAAGCCTCATTCTAAGCCATCAGCGTCTTCAACACACATACTTTGCTCTCATCCACCAACAGCTTTGAAACTGAATAGTTCAGGAAGAAAAGGGAAAAAGAAGGAAAGGGGAAGAGGAGAAAGGGAGAGAATTCTAGAACATTTTGTTAATAGACAATGAAACAATTATATACTTCTAAATAAACCCTTGGTGAAAGGAAAATAATGGGAATCATTTTTGGAAAAAGTCAGTGGTAAATATTTCAAACTGAATAATGACAATACAACGAGTCAAAGTTGTGGGATGAAATTACTGCAGTGTCTATAGAGCAAATGATAGCATTAAATCCAGAGATTACAAAAGAAGAATGGTTGAATACCAACTGTACCAAGAAATTATAAAGATAATTTCCAAATATAGCCAAAAGGTAAAAAGAAGGAAACAATACATATAAAAACAGAAATCAATGAAATAGGAAAGAAATTCACACACACACACACACACACACACACACACACACACACACACAAACCCAGACAACATAATGCTAAGAGATGCATTTGAAAAGACTAACAAAATTAATAAACGTGTAAGAATAAAAGAGAGAAGGCACAAATTACTACACCAGGAATGAAAAGACGGTTATCACTACAGATCCTGCAGATATTTAAAAGTCAGTAAAAACATATGAAACACTTGATGCCAATAAATTTGAAATTTTAGATAAAATGGACAAATATCTAGAAAAGCCACAATTTACCAAAACTGAACAAGAAATAAAAAATTTAAATAATCCTACACTCATTAAAGTAATTGAATCTATAATTTATCACAAAAAACCTTTCAGGTTCAGATGGATTTCATCAGTAAATTCTTTTAACAGTTAAGGATCTAATAATGCCAAATCTAAAGACTCTGCCAGTAAAGAGAAAAAGACGGAATAGCACCGTGTCTCTTATAGATCAGCAAAACTTTTCTATAAAAATACAAGAACAGTACAATAAAATTATAAGCCAACACAACTCATAAACACAGACACAAAAATCCTTAGCACAATATGAGCAAATTGAATGCCTACCGTACACCATAAACAACAAAAAACAATTCTAAATGTGTCATGGCCTAAATGTGAATGGCAAAACAAAGTTGCTAGCAAAAAAGATAGGAGACCATTTTTGTGACTTTGGGGTAGCTACATATTTTTCAACATGCCATCAACATTACTACCCCAAAAGTAAAAGATTTAAAATTGGGTTTCACTGAAATTAAAAAGACACTTATCAAAATGCACCATTAAGAGGGTGAAAAGGCAAGGGACAGTGGGACATCCGAAGTGCGTATACCTCCCAAATCAAGTAGGAGATAGTCCAATTAAAAATGGATGAACTTGCATGAGCACTGCACAAAATAGGAAGTATCACTAATATTTTAGGAAATATAAATTAAAACACACTCATTGAAATGTCTAAAATGAAAAACAAAACCTATAAACATCAAGTGTTAATCAGGATGTAGAACAATAAGAACACTGTACTCGGCTGGTAGGAGTGTCAGTTTGCACAACCACTTTGGAGACTTAATTGGCAATATCTACTCAAGTTGAATATACACACATATTCTATGATCCCGCAATCCTACACTTGAATATATACCCAAAGGAAATGTGTACATGTGTATTAAATGTATGTATGAGTGGTCATAAAAGCATAATTAATAATAAACAGCCCGAAACTGGAAACAACTCCATGTCCATAAACAATAGAATGCCTGTGAAATTGTAAACACAATTAATACAATGAATTATTTTAAAGTAACAAAAAGGAATGGACTACTGGAATGAACTATATGATTTATAGATGAATTTCAAAAATACAATGTTAAGTGAAAGAAGCTAGACACAATAGAGTATGTTGAAATAGTTCATTTATATAATTCAAAAGCAGATGAAATGACTCTATGGTAAAGTAATACAATTGTCACCTTAGAAACGTAACAGAGACGGGACATGAGGGAAGCTTCTGGGTAATGCTCTATGTCTGCCTCGGGGTGGTGGTTACAGCATGTGTTTGCTTCATAAAAATTAATCAAGCTATACACTAATGATTTGTGCACTTTTCTGACTGTATAATTCATTAAGAAAATTTTCCAAAACTTCTTAAAGTTAAAAATGTATATACAAACCTAATAAATGAAGAGTTATAAAAAAAAAAGTTATACCATGTACTTGGATGGGAAGGCTCAATATTATCAAGATATTTAATTTCTTTAATGCAATGTAATTTAATTTTTAATGCAATGTAATTCTAATTGAAATCCCCCTTTTTGTTATTACTTGTCAGGTTGATTCTAAAATTTATCTAGGAAAATGCATAAGAAAAGGAAGGCAATTTTGAACACAGTAATTGGGAGGCCTTGCCCTGAAAGATATAAACATGTATTATAACACAGCAATAATTTAAAATTTAAGTTCCGGTAAAGAAATAGACAAATAGATCAACGCTACAGAAGAGAATCCAGAAAAGATTTGTGTAAATATGCAAATTGACTATATAATAAAGGCTCCAAATCAAATTGCTGGAGAAAGGATGGACTCTTCAATACATGCTTTGAGCAATAAGCTATTGAGTTGGAAAAACAAAAATAAAAGCAAATTTAGATTCCTATTTTATATCTCACACAAATAACAGATTTCCAAATGGATCATTTTTCAAAAAGCTATTTCCATAAAGAAGACAATTTTCATGATTTGGCGAGTAAGGAAAGCCTTTCTGAGTATGACACAACCCAGTGGTATAAAACAAATATATTAACACAAATGACATAAAAATTCAAAAGTTCTGCATTGAATAAATCTTAAAAGACAATAAACAGACCTACTATAAAATACTCACAACACATAAGGTGGCAAAATTCCTATGAAAAGCTCCTACAAATCAATTGGAAAAAGATAACCAAGATAATGGACCCAAAATACGATAAGCAATTATTCATAGAAGAAATACACATGACAAAAAGCATTAGCAATAATCAGATATTATAATCAAAATAAGATGTAATTCATTTATCAGATTGGCAAAAATACAAAAAGGTCCATTTCTAAATGTAGGCTAGGATATGGGGGAACTTGCACTAGAGTAGAAAAAAATATTGAAGGACTTACATGTTTTACAATATATTATTTTTGCAAGTTATAAAAATCACTTAGACTTTGGAAATGCGTATGTAGGAAAAATAAAATGTTTTTATTTGACCCAGGAATTCCTCTTTTAGAACTTCATCCTAAGGGTGTCATTAGAGATATGTATAAAAAGGTATGCTGAAGGCATATTTATAAAAGTGAAAAACTGGAAACAAATCCAATCCAACAAAAGCATTATAAAACAGATTTTGGTACTACTATGCAATGGAAAACTTAATATGTAGCTATGTAATAATCACACTCTCAAAGGTAAAGATCTTTTACAAATGTAGAAAACAGTAAATATAGTTTGACTACAATTTTTAAAAATACAGTTGACCCTTGAACAACACATGCTTGAACTGTACGGGTCCACTCACACACGGGTGCTTTTCCATAAATACGTATAGTCTGTAAAGTATTTTCTCTGGATTTTTAAAGTAACAGTTTCTCTTCTCCAGCTTACCTTATTGTAACAATACAGTATGTAATATATATAACATACAAAATATGTGTTAATTGACTATGTTATCAGTAAAGCTTCCAGTCAACAGTAGACTATTAGTAAATTTTTTGAGAGTTAAAACTTAAATGTTGATTTTTGACTGGGCAGGATTGGCACACCTACCCCCTGTACCTTGTTTAAGGGTCACCTGTACATTTATGCTTAAAAAGTTCAAAATAAAACACCAAAATGTTAAAAAGTTATTTATGGTAGTAAGATTCCTGCAATTTTTTCTTCCTATCTTATTAGTTTTTGCCAAATTATTCACAATGAATATTTATTGCCTTAATATTTAAAAAGGATTATAAATTTTAATAAAGAAAATGCTTTAAAGAATAAGAGTTCAGTCTGAAAATGTTTGCCACCAAATTCAATGTGTGCTTTTAACATTATCTCTTCAGATGACATTTCACCAACATCAAGTATGTTATATGTATAAGCCATTTTAGTCACTTGAAATCTTCGTGGAAAAGATTATAAATAAATAAATAAATAAAACTATAAAAAAACCATTTTCTGACTTGTAGGCTAAATATTACTCAACTTAAATGCTAACATTCTTCTATCAGGTAAGTAAAATTTGTCATAATTTAAATGAGTAACTTGTTTCTTAAAGTACTTGGAAAACATAAACTAAGTTACAGCTATTTATAAAGTAACTTTAATACCATTAAAAATATTATCACACAAAAATAGTCATTATTTCTGTTTGCAATATACAGCTTTCTATAAGAGTTTGGTGGATTATTCATATATAGGAAAGGGACTACATTTGCATTTCTGCGTAAGATTTGACCGTGAGAGAGAACATTATATTTTCGGGTGTTTTACTATGCTTTTCTTCATTAAATAATTTTAGTGACACAACAAAGATGTCTGAAGTTTACATTTAATTATAATCATTTTGAACAACCATTCCTATTCTGCTCAAAGAACATTGTCAAATGTGCTCAATGCAATGAATGGCACATGGAGAATTATATCTGACCAAAAAGATTTTCCTAAACATGAGGAAGTCTGGAAGCTGACATCTACTTCGTGTGGTATAACTGCACAGTTGGCCAATACTGCTCCCGATAGTGAGTTTGCAGTGGCGCATTCTGCTCCATTTACAGGGTTTGAGGGGTTGGGGCTCCAGAAAGCATACGATGAATTCAGCTGTAGAAGCCTTCCTGAAGTGTCTTCCCTCCCCCCGGGCTGTTTCTGAGCACTCACATGTAGAAAGGCTTCTCCCTCCACAACCTCTCCCCATCCGCAGTGGTTAGAAACCCTTGGCATGGACTGCTTTGTCCAGCATGCACTGAGTATATGAGGCTAATGCAGAGTGACCATGATAATTTTGTTTTTCATTATATGGCTTGTTTTTAAATTGTTTGTTGTAGCTACAAAAATCAGCCAGCTTTGCAGAAAACCATTTATTAAATGAATGAAGACTGCATATACCCAAATACAGACAAAATATTGTGATTAAAACATGCTCTCATAGAGACATCACTGACACTCATTAGCTGATTTTATTGGCCTGTTTTTCTCATTTCCATAAGGTTTAGGCTGTACCAACAAATACTGAAAACAATAGAAAATTACACTTACATTAAAGGCAAACATTATACACACAATGGAATAAACCACTGGGACATAAAACTAGAATTTTATTTAGAGCACAAGTACACAGACAAATATGAAGCAAAAACAGTGAGCTGATAAAGATGAAAACATCTTCGTGTAAAAGATTAGTGAGCAGCAAAATAAAAATGAAACCAAGAAAATACTCTCATTAACAAAAGTTCTATCTATTACAAATATTAATTAACCAAGAGTATCAAAGTCACACATTTTAACATATTAACAAAAAATTCCTTCCATTTCAATTCAGCTTTCTCCTCTTTTTTTCACAAATTATAACTGCAGCAGCTTAAGAGAATTTTTAATATGATTAGAGTGAACAGGCACACATGTGCTTTTTTCATGTACATCAGTTAAAAAACAAGTGAAAAATGACAATCTATCAAATAGGGGGGAAAGTAAATGCATCTTCAAAGAACAGTTCTATCTTTTTTTTAATAAATTTTTTTCTAAGCGTTAATTGTGGTGATTATATTTCTAAAAAGATGCCTGGAATTAAATTATACTGATTAGATTGATAAATTTACCGTTTTATTTCCAATTAACTTCTAAGTGGTAAATGGAATCTTAAAAATTCATTCTTATAATTTGTAAGAAAGATGGAAGACCTTATTTAAGTTGAATACGGTATTTATTCTATTAAACCACCAAAGTTCCTCATTTCAACAGATCAATGAGTCATATACAGTGATTCTGTTGAATCCAAATGCTTCCAGTTATTCTCTCACCAGGTTTCAGCCTATAGGGTTATAGTTACATCTTCAGATTCAATGAAAAAAGTACAAGCTATTGCTCACCAAAGGGCTCATGTAGCAAATCTATGTCTAATGATAGCAGTGAAAAAAAGTTTAAAGTCAAGGTGGAAACAGACTCTATAAATTAGACGCCTAATAAGTATATATGTATAATTCGATTAAAAAATCACCCTAGGCTAAGGGCCTCAGGACAGACATACAAAATGTACAGAAGAGCCACAGGGGGTGAATAAATCCAAGAGCAAGATTCAAATAAATGTGCCCACTGCTATCTAAAAGAAACTGTTAATGTCAATCATCAGAATATATCATGCCATCATCTTTGGTGTCCAAAATATAAAAGAAATTCTAAGTGCAAAGGCCTTGCCTGAAAACTCCCAATGCAGGAATCAAGAAATACTTTAGTGTCACTCTGGAGGCCAGTGGACAAGGGTAGAACTTCTTTAGAATATGCATAATTGAATTTCCTTTTATTGCTTTATTACCTCTCTTGAAGGGCAAATGTTGAAAGCATATTCTGGAGAAAAGGCTCACTAGTTAAAAATCTGCCTTTCTTTTCCTTTAAGCAAAGAAGTAGCAGGGGACTTGATGAATTAGTTTTAATATTCTTAGAATTAAACCAGCATTTTCAGCAGCAATGTTTCCAAATTCAGCACTGGCTGTCGCCATGTATCTGGGACAGTCACAGCAAAAGCCTCTCTGTAATTTAGCTTATCCCTTTATTAAAGGAATCTTATAATTATAAACCCATTGAACAGACAGAATGAAACCCTGCACGGAGTGAGGAATTTTGGCATGTTGGTGCAAAAAGCCTTTTAAAGAAGTAGCCTTCTTTTCTTAAGATTTTATGATAGTTTGTATTCCATTTTAAGAGTATAAATGTATATTGACATTTCCCACATGTTGAATTTTTACAAGTTATTTAGTAGAATTCATCCACTGAAATAATTTTCTATTTACTTTCAGAGTTTGTTTGGAATTGTTGAGGCAAAATGGAAATACTAGGAACCAAACTAAAGACAGGTGGGAAAAAATTTTGATGGTCATGAAGCAACCAAATATGTTAAATAAGTCCATGCAAATGCTGAATCTAAAATTTAATATTTGGGAACTGAGGTGTCCATGGTCCCATATATACATAATTTAAAAACAAAATATTCTTATTAAATGTAATTCGAACATTAAGCCATGATAATGAACAGGAATAATGTATGTATGTCATAGCCCTCTGTTATTTCATTATTCAACCTAAAAATATCCAGATTACGGGAAATTATGCTGCTACATTGTCATTCTATTGGAGTTCTCTGTAAGGCGCTCAAGTACCAGGAAAAAAAATATTTAAGGTGGTGGTGGGGGATCAGAAATCTTGCTTTCTCTTTTTGCAAATGTTTCCCTTTCAAAGAGTTGGGGCTAGTATACAAGAAAAGTTACCTGGAATTATCTATAGGAAACAAGATTTTGAAGTTGGCACCACTTGACAACTACAATATTTCCTTCTGTAGAAACCACTAAGTGCTGGCTCAAAATATTAAACAAGTACATACTTCCACAAGTCACACAAAATGTTGACTGGCACAGCCTCTGAGCACAGTTTTTCAGTTTAACTACAATAAGTGATAGCAGCAATGGTTAACAATTCCACATAAACACCACAAACACACATATGAAAGAGCACCCTACAACAACATGCAAAACCTCAACAATGACGTCACCGAATATTACACAATGCATAGAAATTGTAATGGTTTTTGGCAAGATTTTTTTTTTTGTAACAAATACTTTATAAAACAAAAGTTATTTTGTTATAAATGCTATTTAAAAAGTTGTAATATAATGGACTGTAGATATAAAAGTTTAGATAAAGTTAATCTGAGTGGATTAATACTAAAATGGATTTGCTACTTTATCTAGTATAAATAAGTTAATTTCTAGTGGAAGTATACTAAGGTATCTGATTTATAAAATGTAAGAACTACACAAAGTAAACAGGCATAAAAGTCACTTCAATACAGTATGCACAATTACTGTTAGGATTCTATATTGCTGATGTCTTCCTAATTCTACCTACCACAAATAAATGAATGCCAAATATTTTCAAAGCTCTTTGAAATGAATGTATAATGGTAAAAATGCTAATTCCTGTGTAATTCTAATTCCAAAGAACATCAGAAGTCTAGTAAAATTCAACGTTGCATTCAAGACAAAATTTCCATTGTACCTTTTTCACATAAGAAAATTTCATTTTTAGTAAGTGTAATTTATAAAGAAAAATTTGTAAAACTTTTCTATTTATGCTTGAATTCATTTTTTAGAAGAGCAAGCAGGATAATATGAGAATTTACAAATATTTTGTATTTCTACATCTTCCTCCTGTAGGTCTCTCATAGTTCCCATTTTCTTTCCCCTTATCTCTAAATAAATTCACTTCAGAAAAATTCTAATTATGTTGATAGAAATTTGATCATTTTGATTGAAGAGAAGTCATCTTCAAGATGACTTTTTAAACTTTACATAGACTAAAAAAGGATATAGACTGCATTCAAAACCAATAGCATAGATGCTTTGTGGATGGATAGTCAAATGAATACCAAATTTTTTTAGTTGCGTTTTAGTTTAAAATCTCTAATTGCAATTCCTATACTTGAAAACTATAGTTTGCTTCCCCTCCATAAATGAAAACTAAATATAGATGGGTGAGGCTAAAAGATGTTTGTTAAAATAAAAAGGTGAATGATTACATTTAAAGATTATCCCATCAAATTTCAAAAGAAGTTGCTAAAATCAAGATACAACACTACACAATGAGAAGTGAAAATTCACATGCCAAAAAAAAAAAAAAAACCTATTTGAATACTGGCAGCTTGAATCTACTCCTAATAGAAACTTGATTGAGGAATTAACGTTTTAAAAAATTTTGAAAACAAGGATACCCTCTCTAACTCAGGAGAAAGGTAGGGTTTTTTTCCTCTCTAAGCTCTATTTATGGACTGGAAGTCAAGATGCCTGGATTCTAGTCTTGGCTCTGACTCTGACAGGAGCACGCACCTGGGCGTTCATCTAATCTCTTTGGGGCTGTTCCCCAATCCTGTACATTAGATGCTTCCAATCCTATTTTACAGCCCAGTACATCTGCATAACAGAGGCAAGAGCACATTCAGTCTAGTGAGTCTCAAAATAGGAAGGTAAGGGAACGTGAGAGTTCCTGGGAAAACTGTTTCACAATACGTCCTTCCCTTTGCAGCCTCCGTTTCCTTGACCTCCAGGCCCGCTCCCCTTAAGAGGACATGGTAACTCCTATTCTTCACAGCACTGAAAATCACTGGGCTAGATGATTTCTTGGCTCCTTTTGAGGTCCAGCCTCTAGGATTATAATTCAACAAAGATAATGGGTTATATTAATGCTCTGACCTAATTAATATTCTGATCAAATTAGTATTTGAACCTTATCAATACTTAGTCTAATCCACTAGGTCATGGTTTACATAAAAACTCAATTTAAATGTATTAAAATGCTATCTTTTTAATAATAATGCAATCTTCAGTATCGTTATCGGGTCTTTCTCTCAGTTTTGGTAGGCCCTGTTGGTCAATTTACAAAGAGGATGGACCACAAGAAAACTGTTTTCTCCGTTTAGGAAAGTGAAATCAGTGTTGTTGGCAGTTTACCAATAGCATCCCCTCTTTTCTGTTTTTATATCATTCGAAATACAGAACCACCACCAAGATGACAGATGCAGTGTATTTCTTTATCCCAGTTATATTCTATGGCAAGGATCTCTTAAAATCATCCCAGCTTCATTACTTTGCCTTATAAAAGGTTATGCATTCATATCATCTCAGCCAGCTCCGAGCGGGGAGGAGAGGCAATGCTTGAACACCATGCATTAAGAAAAAAACATAAAAACAATCGAGGGTGCCCTTGTTATGGTGTGTTTCTTTGTAACTATCTGCACCACACTGTATGGTGGATGTGCAGAGATCTGTCTTGCATAATTAAGAAAAATACATTAAAAGTGATCCGGAACTTAATTCTTTAGTATTTATAACTATTTTTTTCATGAATGAACATTAAAAAATTACCTTACTGCAATAAATTATCATATACTCCCCTTGATATTTTTTCCTCTAGGTTTATAAGTTTCTTTTATTACATGGGAGGGAGTTTTTATTTATAGTCGCTAAGTGTTACAGCTTTATTTTTTCTACAGAAATAAAAGATCAAATACATCTTTCCTATAACAAAAAACGTCAGAAAAAGGCTGAGTAAAATCAGAAGGCTTTGTCTCTAATACGTATATTAAACTGTGGAGATAGTCAAACTAGAAACAAATCTGAATGGTTTTACAATCAATTTCTAATTCTGAGAATCATAAGGACAGTATATTTCCCAAAAAACTTTGTTGTAAATAATCATGACTGATTAAAAAAAATTAAAAACAGTATTGTTCTTAATTTTGTTAACTTGCTGGCACCACATTTATAGGCAAGACCAAACTTCCTGACAGACTGGCATCCAGTATTTAGTATCTGGTGAATGGCAGTATCACTTTTGGGCTTATGAGGGGTGTTTTCTCTGCCTAGAACCTCTCCCTTCCCTGTCTGAATTAAATGGAACTCTCTTTAAACAGGATAAAAACAAATGCCAATCATTTTTAAATATGTAATTATGTGTACACATACACACTCATCTCCACAACAAAGTTAAGTGTCCTTTAAAGAGTGATACAAATTTTTGTTCTCTACTCATGGCTGGGGGGAAACGAACTCTGCTGACTGTCCTCTCTCAAAGTAAGTACAGTAATGGGGCCTCAACAATGTGCCACCAAACATGACAGGTGATGGCACTGCTCTCAATCAATTCGGAGTTGAATGAATACTGATGATTTTATCACACCAGGGATTTCATTGATAATTTACCACTTCAGAGGGTCTACAGAAGCACAGCAAATCACTTTGTGAACAAGCAACTACCGCAGAAAACGACAGTGCTTAACAGTATCTGGATCTAGTTTCAGATCCTGATGCTCTTAAGTATTAACTGTGAGGGGGGCAACCCATTGACTTCTCTGGATTTCCTCACTCAGAAAAGAGAAATAATGATATCCACCCTCACAGGACTACGGTGAGAATCGAGCGAAACAGCTTACGGAAGCACTTAGTACTACGGTACACTGTAAGAACTCAATAAAGGATAGTCAGTGATGACAATCTGCACATTCTCAATCACGCACACCTACGTGAACACAATGGACGGTGCGGAAATGGCTTGGCCTTAGTATTGATTTTAAAACAGGTTCTAAGGAAGATTCTCCACAAAATACCCAAAGCAATATTATGTATTCTATAACAAATCAACATATTCAATGGCTATTGTACAAAGGTTGAAAAACTATGAAAAGTAGTACTGGCATAGAGTTTTTTGATGGGCTCTCAAAAAATGAAACTTTTATTACAGTATCTTTTATAAATTTGTTGAGAGCAGGGACTATTTATGTATCTTTGTACCCTCCTCGTGTCTAGACACTAGGTGCTCAAATATTTGTTGACATGACTATAAATTTTCATCTCGGTGAAGTCACTTGATTTACTGACACCTGGAAGGTAAGTCAAAGTACATGGATAAGTTAATACGATGAAGGTTTCAGCTAACAATGACCTAACTGAAAAACCAAAGAGACCCAATCTATGCTAGAAACTTTTAAGATTGTCCTTTTATAGATCAGGAAGTGATTTAAACATAGGGAAAAGTAAATTAACTTGGGGAAAACTTAACATCAGGAAAAACAATTGTAAAATAACAAACATTTGAAATAGTTAATGTGTATTTATGGATCATATTCAGACCAGCCCTATTAACCAAGGTACCAAATGGAATCTTAAGAATAAGTTCTGTTGGATAAACATCTTGAATATCGCTAACCTTTTCAAACAGTATGGTTTAAAAAAAAAATACCATCTAGGGTTTTCAATCGCCAGTCACAGGAACCTAGGAGACTGAATTTATGCAGCTATGTCATCCAAACTGACAGATGGGTTTGGCATTGTTCTTATAGACAGTGCAAAACTTCCAGAGTCATGTGAAGGGCACTGGACAATTTCTTACATGACATTACACGGACTTTAAAGTGTAAACATTGCAAATAAAGTTTTATATAATAGTTTTTGTATGAACTATGTGATTGCATGGAAAGGCAGCACACTGTGTTGAACTGAGTATCTGCTGGATTGTTGAATTTTTGCTAAAGCACATGTACGAGTTTGGCATCTAGCACTGCCACAGTAGGGATATAATTTTTTTTTTTTAATTATGATAACAAACAGTGGTATATTCTCAGTACTGTTTATACAAAAACACAAAATTTAGAGGTAGTTGCAGATAATTTTTCACAATTTAACTCAAAGAGACTATAATTTGGCTATACTTCTACCAAGCTGTTCTTTAGGAAATAATGTTCCTATTTGGTTTGAATCATCAAAGCAGAATATAAATAAATTTAAAAAAATAATTCACATTCTCAATTTAACCGTGTTCTTCTAAATGCAACAGGATTAAACAGGAGAGACATTTTAATGTTAGTACCTCAATAAACACAAATAGAAACTTCCTAATACTGTTTTGTCAGTGCAAACTGACTGCCCTTTTTCCTCGTGACAAACTTACTTTGCTGTCAAAAACATACCAAGAAATAAAAAAAAAAGGCAATGCAAAAATAAAACGCACAACCATATTTTTAGTTTTACCAAAACCTTTTTTTAAACATCAGAGGTAACCTATGTAAAAATATCCTTACTTTTAAAAAGTTATTTGACAGTAGGATGTCCTGTGAACTTATAGACCAGTTTTAGAATAAGGACAACAGAAAAGTTTTGTAAAGAGAACCCAGAGAAAGAGACCCTGTGGTTCAAAATGAACAGAAGAGGGGGGACTAGGGGACACAGTGTGCCACCATGAGAGAGAACTCAGCATTCCTTTTAATCGGACAGCCTAGAGAGATGGGAAGACACTGTGTCCCCGTATCTGGCTCAAATCACTAGAAACTAATTACGAGTTCAAACTAAGAAAGGTAAATACAAAAAACTCTGGAGTCAGATGACAGAAAGTACCATTTCCTCAGCTATAATCTCAATGATTTGTCTTGATCTCAACGTAAAATGGAGATAACTAACCTTCTATTCAAAGTTGTTGAAAGGATTAAAGATATTGCATCTAGAAGTAAATATGTATGTAACTGAAATATCTTAAGAAATATTTACAAGAAAGTTAACAGTGGTTATTTTTGGCTAGCAGATTTATGAGTATGTATTTTGTTTTCTTTATGCTTATCTGTATTTCCTAATTTCCCTACAATTAGTAACTTTCTTATATAAGTGACGCATGTAAGTCACTTAGCACAGTGCTAGCACACGTATTGGCCCCCAAATCACTTATCATCATCAATACAAAAAGTAAAGCAAAATATCTTCCAACCTTTCTTCTTGTTTCTGGATGCCTCTCTATGGAGGAAAAGTCATGCAATGAAGGTGACTCCACCACACAAAGTCCACAACAGACTTCCCACTCCTGAGCCAAAGGAAAGGTCACAGCTTAGAGGAATTGGGCTTTAGGAGCCGTGACTTAGTCGTGGGAAGAGCTGCACAACCATGGGAAAGCTCAGCTAATGTGATGACTCAGCAAATCAAAATGAAATCTCTCCTGACCGTACAATAAATTAATACATAAAATACCACCTACCTTCCTAGCTAATGTGAATTATGAGGTTGCCTTGAAGAACAAATACTCCCAACAGAATGCCCAGATTCAACAAAGCAATTAAGATTTGGATTTTTTTATGTTAATGATCATGCAGGATGTGAACCTTGCTTAGCTTTACTGTGGTCCTAATGTCTAAATTTATTCTATTTTTGAAGTATCTTAACTAATAATTCACCACAGCCTTCAAGACTTGAAAATAAACACCTTGGGAAAACCACCACAAAGAGTTTTTTAACGAAAATTATTATTATTATAATTGCAGGATATTGCAGATAAATGCATTTATATTTACTTTAAAAGAAACTTGGCACATTTTCAAGAATGCTTTGAATTCAGCTAAATCTGGTAACAAAATGTTGTTACCTAAAATGAGTGTCAATATTCCTTTGATCTCAACTACAGTCAAGTAATCCCCTAGGGAAAAGATACTGATATTTAATCCTTATAAATAAATAATTCAAGGGAGGGATCTGAGCTTTGAAGACGATGAGTTTTTTTGTTGTCTTAACTAGTGCTTCTAAATCTTTTAGTAAGACTTTCCCATTTTTCTACCTTCTCTTTATACTTGATATACAATCTAATGCTTGGGAACATTTTCAAAGCTTTGGTAGTTTTAAATTGCTTGTAAATCTGATAATCAAATTTCATTTACACTGATTTCTTAGGGAACAAAAAAATTCTACCCAGGTTCAAGCACAAAAGTAAAATCGAGCTATATAATAGTCTTTTTTTTTAAAAAAAAAACACCACAATTATGCAATTGGACTTTGCATATTATTTAAAAACTATGTATGTTCCAAAAAGAATGGCAGCTTTATTCCCTCCTTCTACCTCATTTCCTCCAAAACGAAAAAATGTTAGGTAAACATCCAGATTTTCACACATTGCAAAAAAATGAGGCACAGGGACTAAAATTCTAACTAAAAAGAAAAAAAGAAAAGTATATAAATAATTTGATATCAAGCTTATATCAACACTTTCATATTCTGGATCTGAATAAATACAATTTTGTAAAAGCAGTAAAGTTAGTGTTATCTTCTCCTGGTTCATAGAGAATTTTAAAAATTAAAAAAATAAAGCCATTTATTAGAAGACTCAAAATGAGAGGCGGGGTGGGAAGGAGTTGAGGACACAAGCGTCTAGGATGACTCTCAGTTTCCATTTTGAGTTTTTCCAGAAATGGAATTCCTTCTCTATTTTGTGTTGCCTGAGAACCACTATGGTTTTGTCAAGTCTGTAACAGTAATTACATTTAATCACCCACAAGTACATTTGTTTTAAGCCTATAAATACTATGCTAGTAATACTAAACTATCTCCCTTGGCTTATTTGTAAAAAGAAAAATATATTATATATTTATAATTTTATAAAGTTACCACTGAGGGCAGAGGAAAGGGAACGAGAAGCAGTGTATAATCACAGTTCCTCTGGACACAGTAACCACACTGGGGTCGCGCTCAAGCCACCTGGTCAAGCAGTGTCTGAGGAAGAGTCATAGGAGGCGGAGACGATGAAATTACCACTGTTGGAGTGCCCAGCCACCGACTGGGCGGCCTGCTGGCTCAGATTGTTACATATCAGCACGAGCTGGTTGCTCTGGGCCTCAGACAAGGTGCTGCAGCTCTGATACACACTGAAGTTGGTTTTCCTGCCAGGGATGTTGCCCTTCTCACACATGGTCTTCACCATCTTGGCCAGCTTGTTCTTGCCGAGGGCCTGGCAGTTGTACCAATGCAGAGCTGCCAAGTTCACAACTGGCTTGATGGACAAGTAGAAAGGGGCATCCTCGTAGCGCATGGCAGGAGGCCTCCGCTGGGCATACTCCTTATAGTCCTGGACGGGGCACGTCTGTGGGGCATGCTGGGTAGCATACACACGGGAGTCCGTCCCCCCTCTCTTGGTTTTAGCATTCAGGTCACCGGTATCTTGACCCATCCACTCTAAGTACTCCAGCCCCGTTTCTGTTATCCGGAGCCGGATATCACCCCACTTCAAGGTAGATCCATGGAAGCCTGTGCAGTGCCCAAAAGCTTTTGTGTTGTTGAGCCAGACGAGGTTGAGCAGACCCTCAGGATTGTATCGGCTTAGCAGTCCCCTTTTCCGCAGAATGAGCTCATCAGCAAAGGTGAGCTTCATGGACTTGTGTGGCTTATTTCCTTTACCTTTGCAGCGGAGTTCAATTTGCTTCTGTTTCAGGGCCTCTTGGGAACACTTGAATTCCTTATCCCTGGTGATACTGTAGCCATACCTGTGTTCTTTCAGGTACCGTTCCAGTCCACACTGGTAATTGGCCAAGCTGTTGGGTTCATATTCGGACCCATCCTTCTGCCTGGCATCCACAAAGAAAGAGGCAAGGTAGGCATCCAACTCCTTACAAGGGATGACATAGATCTCTCTTGTTTCAGAAGGATACTTGGAGATGAGGAACTCGCGGAAATTGCGGAGCGCGGTCTGCGTGCTCCGGATGGTTTTCTCATTCTGCTCCCTGCTGAGCTCAGCTGCTCTTTCATCCTGGTCTGCAACAAATTGGGGAGGGGAGGGATAGAGAGGGTGTTGATGAGTTCAGACAATGCACTTTCTACTCTGAAATAAAGTTTCCTTTCATAATGAAAAGGGAGAGAAGAAATCAATTTTATAGAGAGCACTAATAAATGTTATTTACATACCTGTTGCATTATAATAGCAAACTTCAGTTTCACAAATGATGTACTAGACAAGAGTAGGGCCCATTGCAATCAAAATGAGCTTCTCGAGTCACTGGCACATAGTTTAGTGCGTGAAGGTTTGTGGAAAGAGTGAGATTAGAAGCAGCCTTCGTTTTAGGAAAAATGTGAGACAGAAACGTGCTATTTATCCTAGTGCAGTGTGCAAGGGCCTTGTTAGAGCTGATACATTCATTTTGAATCACTTCATTTGTGAAACCAGAGGTTGTACTGGTTCCATTTTATTGAATTAAAATATTCAAATTTGTTATTTAGCACACATCACTAGAGATCTATATTTAAAAATTACTAAACATATCATTTACAGTAGTTAATTCAACACTTATTCTACAGGAATTCAGGTAAGCACAGTTTATAAATATTCTGTATGTTACTGCAGGGTAGTTTGTAATAAGTGATAAAAATATTTGGCACTTTGGAAAGTAATGAGGATAAAACTTCACAGCTATAAAGACAAGATAATGGAATTTGAATTAGGCTATTATAATCAAGATGTAAGGAAGGGAGTGTGTCTCCTGGAAAGATCGTCTTATTTTATTAATGTATTATTTATATACTCTGCCACCAAGGACTGACGTGGCTCTTCCCATTATGGTTCATCCATGATTAAGTAGTGTTGCTCTGGAGTAAGGGTTTTTATACTTGACTGTGATTCAGAGTCACTCAGGATGCTCGATCAAAATCGGATTCCATGGTGGCAGGCCTAGGAATCTGCATTTTTACTAGCATCTCCATAGTCTTGATGAGGTTTGAAAGAACACATTTTGAGAAACCATGTTCTAGTGCTTACGTCTTATGAAGAAAACCCTATTCTATTTTACTCAATTATTTTTACAATGATTAAGCTCCATGATCATTTAAATGGTTTTCTGTAATATGTAATTTGTATTTGGAATTTTAACATTAATATTTTGTCAAAATCATCACTAACATGTCAGATATGGTCTGGATGAAACTCAAAAAAGAAATCCTAAAAATACAATTACAGAATAGAAAACCAGGCTATCCTATTGATTGTTGAGAGGCAAACATTGAGGTTAATTTAAAACAACGTAAAAATGTAATTTCTGATCCTAAGGTATAAGGTAAAATATTCTGTTTATCCTAATTATTTTATTTAGGAAAACTTTAATTTGCAAGGTTGCTCAGTGGAAGTAATTATTTGTAATAACCACATACAACAAAAATAAAATTTCTAATAAACTCAATTTTATTCACAAAACACACTACTTTTTTGTTATTATTGTACAAATTTACGAATGACCGTGTTGTTTTAAAATAACAATTTTAAGGTATAATTGCCAAAATCCTCATAACTTATAAAATGAAATCAACTAAAATTCACTAGCAAATTAGGTATGTTATAGGTACATTTTTGAGATCGTATTTCCAAAATTCAAATATACTCAAGTATATTTTATGCTTCATTAGACTTAACTTTCAGTTACGCTGTTTTCTTCCAGTTCGAACTGTTTATATATCAACAATAAAGATGTGTACAAAAAGATGTGTATCTTACCATCAAAAAGATGGAAGCCACAGGTTACACATAACCTTTATCTTGCTGGCTTCGTTGAATGTTTATATGTAAAGCCAAACGGGCCAACACATCCGTTTACTTTGGCTACTTGTTCAAATATCTATCACAGGGTCTTCAAACTTCAAAGACTTTCTAAGAAATAAACATTCATAGACAACTTCAGGGGAAAAATGTCCAGTTCCTCAACTTTCACATAGAATCTTTTCTAAAACTTATTTATCTAAAGTGAATGAAGACTGAGTATGCACATGTTGCCATCTTAAATCTACCACGGTACATACTCTGGGGTGTAAAACACTAAGGAGCCAAGGAAAATTTACAAATTGGTGATTAAGTCCATGTTTCTTGTCCTTCTCTGACTTACACATATTCTAATATAGGTGAAATCTGCCATGAGAAATAGGGTAATTATGCCTGAATTGGGGTGTTCTGAATTCAGGACTTCTGAAAGGGTTAGTGAGGCAGATGGATTCTTTTAACTGGAATTGGAATATTCTGCAGGACTACCAAACTGTTAAAATTTTATTCAACTCTGTCAGATTCAGTATGCTTTTATTTATAAGATTCTTAACAACTATTATAAAATCATATGAAATATTGATTCTAGTTACAGTCAATCCTCATCTTCATTTTATATAACATTCAATATTTTCTACCTCCTTTTTTACAAAAATAAATGAAACTTATGTTGAAAATCTTTGTTTATCAATTTAAAAATGAGCGCATAGTATACAACTTTACACTTGATCTTAGCCAAAAGGCTGAGAAGCGATTAGTATACAACTTTTCAAAGTTCTTTTACGGGATATGTAGGTAAGAGTTGAAGTCTGTTGGACTTAATTAAGCAGCATTAGTAAGTATACCACAAGGAGAAAGTATGAGTGACCTTGGTTCTTTGAATGAATGGTCACTTATTTCTTGTATCATCCACAAGAGCCATAATATTTATTACTTCGATTTACTCTAAGCTTCTCAAAAGGAGAAGCCATCCTTTAAAACCTAATACAGGTATCCTCCCCGTGTTTCGAAAGTTTGCATTATGCCACTTTGCTCTTAAGAAACACCTACAGTAGTACTACCTGTTTTCACCAACCGAAAAAAATTCGAAGAGGATTTTTGCTTTTACGAAAAAAGGCAAAAAGTAAAACTAGCATTCAGTGTTTGTTGTGCAGTGCGCCATTACAGCAGCAGTGCCGACCCCGGGCAGCGACAGGGCCCCGCCCAGCTCCTTCCCCGGGAACTACACTCGGCATCTCAGCATCAGGCTGCCATAGCTGTGAACTGTCTGAGCATCTGGGCTTCATCTCCATTTACTTCGTGCACCCATTAGCAAAACGTAACCTAACGTATCAGAAAAGCCTAAGCGAACTTGTAAGGGTGTTATGATTAGCGTAAAACTGGACATAATCAAGCATTTCAATCGTGGTGAACAAAATAAAGACATATTAAGTTAATGGTAATTGCTTCTTTACGCCTTTTTGGCTTATGAAAGGTTTCACAGGAACACTCTACTTTCTGACAGTGGGGGAAACACGTACAATGAAATGAACCTTCAACAAATATAGCCAAAAAATAGAAAGGTTTTAGGTTACTGATTTCCAGAGATCTGCAACCTGAAGAGGGAAGAGCCTCAGCACTGGCTCAGGAACTCTTATCAAGACCCTGAGTAAACTTTTTACACAGACAGCTTTTCTGTACTTATTTACATAGTCTTCACGGCCCATTAATCCAATAATTTCCTCCATTGTTAGGAGATGGCATGGAAAAACACGTAATTAGTGCAGTATCTTGTGTTCTCATTTAATTTGAGATTTACGTTGGATTTAAATTCAGATCCATTTACTTCTATTGCTGTAGCACTCAATTTAACAAAAAATATACTTAGCTATCACATCCCTTTTATGATTTTATTAAAGCAATACATCTGAAGCAATAAGACACATTTCTTGATGTTTAACTTATTATTTTCATTTAAGAAGGGTATTTTGTCTTTTCACTTGATAAGAGAAATGATGTTCAAATTCTCTTTATAAATCAGTAAATGATAAATCCATGAGCTTATTAAATAAAAATGTATTTTAAATTTGAAAAGTAAAAAAAAAAGTCTGGTGAGTAGATTTATATTTATGAGGCTGCAGTTGGAATTAATATTTAATCCACATTTGTGAGTACCCACTATGCCCTCTAGCATTTCAAGCAGGTCTGTGGGGTGTAGTAGTCCAAGGCAAGTCCCCTGATGGGTATGCAGATTCCATCATAGCTGGAAAAGATGACTGTCACACAGAAAACTAATTAAAAAGACCATACACAGCTGTGTAATTAGGAATTGCGTTTGTGGCTCAAGGTCCTACAGGAATTCAGAAAGAAAAGAGAGAGATGTCAAATAGAGCTTGAGCTGTGTTGGAGGTTTATTCTTTGGGGAACTAGGGACTCCGGTTAGGTATTAAAGGATGGGTATCATTTGGTTAATCAGAATAGGAGGGTAGGGCATTCCAGGAAAATAACTGCATGAGCCAAGGGAAGAGATGGGAAGGAATGTGGCTTTTGCTCATGAGGACTGTAAAGCATTGACCCTGGTTTGGGGGTGGGAGGAGGGTCTGAGTAGGAAATAAAGTGAGATCAGTGGGATGACCACCTGGAGAGTCTTATATAATTACAAATATATACACCAAAGAGAGGAGACTGAATATTCTAAGTGCAAAGAACCTCTAAATGCCAAACATTTGAAGAACCTGCTTTTGAAAAAAACATTCAGCACCTCAATTCTCCCCCTCTGACATTTTTTACTCCCCCTATGCTGTTATTTTCTTTCTACACTTATCAGCATCTGACATATTACAAATTTACTTGATAACCTTTCTTAGCGTCTGTCCTGCCACAGTGAGCTGTGGGCTCCCTAAGAGCCAGGATTTCACTGCTTTATTCCCAGGGTCTGGAAAAGCATTTGAGAATGCAGCATTCATTAAAAAAAACTGTTAACTGAATTAACACAAAAGCTGAAAGGAAAGTTAGAGATAACTCTGTGTAATCACACAATCCACTTTAGACCAACAATACTGACTACATTTAGAAAGGACTAAAACAAAAGTGAGTAGTATAAAATTAAATTTTGGGACTCACAATCAGACTCTTACAGACTCCTTATTCTTTGTTAAGGCTCTTCAGAGGGTCAGGTGTGGACTGGGCAGGTGATGTATGCGGATGTCTGGAACAATGGTATGAAATGATTTAAGAGGCCACTAGAAGCTTTTCTCAGGGCTAATTCCTTAGGAAATAAGGACCTACCAGCTGTCACACAAATTGCTACAAGACAACATCTTTATCTTACTCTTAGGATAAGGAAAAAAGATAATACGTTAACAAAAGTCCATACTAGAATTATATCGATAAAATCAAGGAATAGTTGCCATCCACCAATCCCGACCTCCACTTTAAAAGAGATTATACTGCCATTATGGTGTTGCCCACTAGGTATTTACTTCTTTCATACAAGTATTCACTTGAAAGAACTTTTCTTATGACTTTTTCTATGTTCAAGGAAAATAATCTTGGTGTTATAAAAATATATATGACCTGGCTGGTCATCTTGGGACACGGGCCAACTTCAGTTTTGTCAGGGGTTACAAAAATCATAACTTGCCAACATTCATGTTTCTTTTTTTTTGAAAATAGCACTAGTTCCTAACTCCTGCAATTTATTTAAAAAGAAAAAAATAGTTATATTTACTTTAGAAGTGGAAAGCAAATTAAGATAACCTTATAACGACCATAAAATTTATTAAAAAGTCAGTGCCTTCTTTCTACTTTAAACATCCAACTCCTCGCACATTTTGATGCTTTCTCCAAGAACTTAAAAATGCAGGCTATTTTCTAGGATTGTTACCCTCACTAATTGAAGCCAGACTTGTATGCTATTATAGCTATCTGACCAGCAAATTATTTTTATACTCGGTTAAGCTTTTCTACTAGTGGGAGTAAAACATACTTCAGGAGCCTGAAAATTTAGAACAACTATAGTAGTTAGTCCAGTATGATTTTTGAGAGTATTTTTCACTGAAGCAGGAATCACTTAAATAAACATTAGTCTCCCGCTCCTTTCTCCTGGTTCTATGTTTTGTGACTCTGGAGCATCTGGACAAATTTCTCCTTAACAAAAATTTAGAAACAAAATACAGCACAAAAAATACCAGTATTATTAAACAAAATACAACCAAAAACGCTTCTCTTCCTCATGCATATTCACTGTTGTCATGTGGGGTCTCTGGTCCTGCTCCCCACATAAGAACGTAGGATATGACGAGGCCAAAAAGGAAACCAACAGAGCCATAGATAGGGGAGTCATACCACTATAGTCTCGCTGGAGGCTGGGTTGGAGACAGAGGAAGCAGGAGCCACACGATCCACAACCTGCTGTTCGCTTCTCTTCCAACCAACCCACCAACGTAGCCACGACAGTTATATCAATGGCCAATGGCTAACCGGTAACAGCTGATGGCCATCTACTACCCGAGCCAGAACCTTTCCCCGTGAGGCCGAGAGCCTGGAAACTGCTCTCTGGGACTCTGTCCCCACAACTGTTATCTCTATACATGAATTAAATCAGGCCAAGGAGCTGTGTGTGTTGGAAGGTGGGGTAAGATATTGCCTGTGTAAAGGAGACCCAGGTACTGACCTTGCAGATCCTCACAACAGGAATTAATTTATGGCGAGTAGGGTGCAGGAGTCTGCATTTTAAACAAATTCTCAGATGATTCTAATACAGGTGTGGTCTACTAGGTCATGCTTTGAGAAACAGTGCCGTACCTCTCTCCCTTTCCCTAGAATGCCTAGAAAATGACTTCTGCACATCAGCCTCAGGGCAAGACCAGCCTCAGTTACAGCACTTGCCGCCCTGCTGGAATAGCAGACTTTCTGATCTGAAAAATTCTTAATTCCCAGGCAGGACAGTTGCTTCATAAATAAATAAATAATAAGTGTTTACATGATTTCTGCTTCAGTGAAAAATACTATCAAAAATCATACTGGTCTAACTGGTATTATTATTCAACAAAATAATGAGTGAATGAGTTAACGTGGGGACAGAGCCAGGGGAGCAGTTTCCAGGCTCTCGACCTCACGGGGAAAAGTGCTGGCTCGGGTAGTAGATGGCCGTCAGCTGTAACCAGTTAGCCATTAGCCACTAATATAACTGCCGTGGCTACACTGGCAGTGTGGATTGCAGCTATCTGGTAGGGCTGGTTGGCAGAGAAGCATATAGCGGATTGTGGCTAGCAAGTGCAGTTAGCAAGCGGATTGTGGATTGCGGATTATGTTGATCCTACTTCCTGTGTCTCGCCTGGCCGCCAGTGAGACCGGAGTGCAAGAAGAACCCTCTGTGGGGTACCGGGGGAAGTTTGCTTTTGTGTCTCGACCAACCGCCAGGGAGAATATAGTGGTATGACTCCCCTATCTATGGCTCGATGGATGTTCCTTTTTGGCCTCACCATTTCCTGCGTTCTTGTGTTCTTGTGCGGAGCGGGACCAGAGTCCCTGCATGACAGTTACATAATTACTTTCCCTCTAAAACCCACTGGATTCAGACTTTTTCTTTGCAACTTTTCTGAAATTAAGTTCAACACTGTTTCCCTAACTCCCAAAAATATTTTTCAAATCTAATCTTAATCTTAAATCCTGTGATTTGACAAGTTTATCATGTCATTATAAGAAGAGACATTAAGTGACTGTATGAATTCAGTACAGTACTAAACAGGGGTGGAATTCTCTCTTCTAAGAATGCTCTTCTGAATTAAGAAACTGAGAGTTTCTCCTCAATTGCTCCCTTTCCTCAAAAAGAGCTGTAGCATCCCAGATGTGACTTAACAAGCTCTGTGGTCAATTCTCCTACAATGTTTCCCCGAAAATAAGACCTAACCGGACAATCAGCTCTAATGCATCTTTTGGAACAAAAATTAATAGAAGACCCAGTATTATATATTATATTATGTTATTACATTATATTATATTACATTACATTATATTAGACCCAGTCTTATAGTAAAATAAGACTGGGTCTTATATTAATTTTTGCTCCAAAACGCATTAGAGCTGATTGTCCAGCTAGGTCTTATTTTCGGGGAAACACGGTAGCTAGAGACAGCTCATTTGCTTAGAAGGGCAAGAATTCAAACAGGCTTCACATAAAAGGAGATGCAACATTCAGTGACAACTAAGAAGACACAAAAAGGCAAAAGTGAAACCAGATGACAGGAGTAAATAAAAACTAGATGAAGCTTCTCAAATCTCAAACTTAATTTCAAGTCACAGAAAAGAAATTAAGCATTCCAAAAGCGAAAGAATAGAACAAGAGAGTAAATATTGTATTACATTAATCACAATAAGAAGCACTTTCATCTTGGCCAAAATATATTTTAAATCAACTTTAGAATGTGGCTGCATTTTCAGGCTTAGCAGCATGAAACCCACATGGCTGTAATTAATGTAATAAATCATGCTGTGGAATTTTCTACAGAATCTGACAGTACTCATTGATATACTGCTTATTAGAGACTGTAGAGATTTCTCCCCCACTTTTTTATTATACTGCCAGAGACACTGAATCAAGAGTGCTTTCTGAAATATCTGTGGCTGGTGTAATACACAAAATATATAGTGAGCTGCTACCATCAGACTTTGATATACAAAACATCATATGCAATTTCCAAAAAGAACTTGGTTTTTTAATTTTCATTTTCCTTAAGGCAGTAGTTTAGGATACATGGGATTCATTACAGATGTGATATTTATATTTTCTAGTTTCAGTCATGAAGCCACAGTTTTTCACACATAGCTCTCCTTTTCAGTTTATTCTATGATGACTCCATTATTATTTGGCACAGAATACTGTTAAACAGGCATTATTCCATCAACCTGTATGCGTTCTTTCATTGTTTTCAACACCTGACTCTGAAGTAAAATTTTACTGAATGTGAAATCATTTTCAAAACTAAAAATTAGTCCTTGCGGTTCAGGAATCAGTCATGACTACACTTCACATCAGGGAGTTTACATACCCTTAAATATGCTTTGCATAAGTTTAAGTATTCTAATTTAGAAATGTCTGAAGTTAAAAAAACAGATGGTTAAAGGGTAACTATTTACAAAATTATTTCATGTATATTTCCCCTAATAAAAATAATTTTATTCATTTTATCATAAAAGCAATACATGTTTATTATAAAAATTTCCCCCAGATAATAAAGGTATAAAGAAGGAAGCAAAACTGCCTATAAATCCATCATCCAAAAATAGCCACTGGATACATTTTGGAATATATCTTTCTGATTTAAAATTTTAATAAATTATTACTATTTAATCACCAAGAGTCTAGTCCATTCCATCTTAACTATACACTTCAGTTTTCTCTTGTGATTTATTTTATTTTCTTCTGGAAATTCGCTTTGTCTTATGTTCAAGAGGAAAATAACTGCTAACACAGTAATGCCTGGATAAGTTACTGTTTCTGACATATTCCTTTTGATCATCTGAAACTGCAGATTTTAAGACTTGAATATGAATTTGGCACTGGATTTACAATCTATTAGTAACACAGAAGCTTTTTTCTTAGCTGAGGAGTCCCCATGTCCACTCTTGCCCCCAGACTGTTCTCCACACAGCAGCCTGAGTTTTCTCAAAAGAAAGCAGAGGAAATTAAAGTTATCTCTTTTTCTTTCTACAAATTTTAATTGCATAGTTGCTTCAACATTCAACAAAAATATATTCAGCACTTCAATATGGTAGGCATTTAGGCCCGTCTATATATGTCTCCTCAACTGTTAAACACGTCCATCCCCTCCCTGTGGAGGAATCAGACAATAAAAGCAGATGGAGATTGGGACTAGAAAAGGAAGAATAAAAACTAGAAGTTTTGGCAATGAAGTTTTTGAAGAAATAAAGAAAACTGAGGGAGAGTGAGTCCAGGTCCTAAAAGACTTTTAAGTGCTAAGAAGGATAACAGAAGCAAACCCATGGCAAGTGAGCCTAATGGTTAACAGCATGAACTTGGGAACCAGACAGCCTAGGTCAGACCCCAGCTCTCTCACCTCCTTACTGTGTGACCTCTAACAAGTTCGATCATTTGAGCCTTAGTTTCTTCATCTGTAAAATGGAGTTAATTATAGTCCTAACTTCATAGGGCCGTGAGAACTGAGTCCCATAAGTACTTAGTGAAATAATAAGCACTCTATACGTACTGACTATTTTTACTGCTATTTGGCAAGCAGTAATCAAGGAGAGCTGACAGTGTATGACCCTGCCTACTGAAGAGGAGTTTGAAAGTAAAATAATCATCACCATTCATTAATAGTTCATCGGTATGTCAGAAAGAACTGAGTATTTGAGAAGCACTTTTCATGAGTTTGCCAAAATTCTATGGCTTCAAAGACTGAGAACAAACTCGAGCACAATATACCGTGTTTCCCTGAAAATAAGACCTAGCCAGACCATCAGCTCTAATGCGTCTTTTGGAGCAAAAGTTAATATAAGACCCAGTATTATATTAATTATATTATATTATATTATATTATACCTGGTCTTATGTTAATTTTTGCTCCAAAGGACGATTTAGAGCTGATGGTCCGGCTAGGTCTTATTTTTGGGAAACACGGTATGAGGTAGCATCTGATGGATTTAAGAGATGAAATGCTGTATCACAACAGAAATAGTTATAACAAACTTTTGATTACAAACCATCTCATCCTTTAAATTTACATTCAATTTACAGGACTGCATACCTTAATTAACGAGGATCAAACTGTGAAGACGTCATTTAATGAAAATGCACAATACCGTCAAAAACACATAGGAATTATTAATCAACTTGAAATAATAGATGTATGGTACATAAAGCAAAGTAAAACAGATAACATAAAAATGGAAAACACAAAACTCTAATAAATTACCTCCTCCTTTTCTGAGTTAGGCTATTTGTATTCATTAAATTCCATCCAAGAAGTAGTAACCTAATGGATAGAAGGATGCTAATTTCAGTAGATAATAACAAACCATATATTTGAAAAGTTCACTATAAAATAAAAATTCAAGTATTTTTCTATATGGATTAGTTTTCTATTACCCACAACAGGAAAATAAAGCTTTTTTTTTGTTTTTGTAACAATGAGATAGATGGCTGCTAAATTATTGTACATAGAATAATTTAGCACAGTAATTATAACGTATAAAGGCGCAGAAGAAACCAACATCAGATTCCTGTCCTGTGTTCTTAAACGTGAACAATTCGACTAGGCATCAGGAGAAAACTGGCAGCATTAAGAAATGGATAAAGGGACAGGAAAACTGAAGGAAAAGGTAATTCAAGGACAGAAGATATTAGGTTGGTGCAATTATGCAGTTTTTGCAATTATTTTTAATCTTTTAAATCGCTATTACTTTTGCACCAACCTAATAATTAAAAAACCCTAATTAAAATTCTCAAAGAAATGTGAGAAATTAGTATAGGTATAATCCTTATAAAATAAATACTAAAGGTAGACTTCAAAGAAATCGTATTAGAGGAAAGGAAGTTTTAGCTATTTAAAGACTCAAAGTTTACTTTCCACTTAACCATTTTTGGGAAGTTATTTGACGGACTCCAGCAAAATAAGGAAAGAGACTGAGGGAAACAAAATCTAAGGAACAGTGGATATAATCCAGGGGAAACCTCAGGGTTGGAGGGTTACCTCAGGCTTACATTAAATGGACTCTGTCCAAATTGCAGCAGGAAGACTGAAAACCCAAAATGGTAATCTTGGGGGGACCACACAGAGATGGTAAGGGCACATTGCTATTTTGTCAAGAAATGCTACCAAACAATTTAGGGACACACACACACACACACACACACACACACACACACACACACTCCCCAAAAGCTAGACTAGTACCATGTTTCATTGATTTTAAGACGCAAGTCTTCACATTTTAACATCCCTGAAATTTGTCTCACAGTTCCTGGGGATTATAGTTTAATTGGTAGCTTGCTTTTTCTTTCTTTGTGGAACATACAATAATGGTATGACTTATAATCAAAGACATTTCAGATGCAATGAAATACAGGAATAATAATGCTGGGACATACTTATTGAGGACTTACTCTCTGTACCAGAAATTGCTCTAAGCCCTTTAACACAGATTGTCATTTATTCACACAATTGTGAGGAATATTTTTTCAGTGTCCCAGAGTCATCAGGATGGAAAGAAATCCAATCTTAGAACACTAATAGATATGAATAACATTTACACTGTCAAAATAATATAAATGGTGTTATTGGTTTTGAATGTCTAGAGTCAACTTAAGGAGAAAGCAGAAAGACTGAGTTATGGCCACAAAAGAGAATGAAGATACTGACAACCTTGCAAAGTTAAGAATATGGTAAAAAAAAGGGAGGGGCGATCAGTGAAAGGAAGGATAGAGACACTAATATCTTCACCCTGATGTTGAGAAAACATATTATTTCCTCTTTTTCATTATTGTTAATTTTTCCATTGGTTACTTGCGTATTTTAATCGCATAGCAACCAAATATTAGAAGGGTAATGAAAATGAGTCAAATCTTCATCATTCATAAGCAGTCTGTAATATTTCTGAAATTGATACATCAAGGAAAAAAACATCAAGAAACAGATGTATACAATATTGTTCAGCAATATTATTTTATTGATTGCTGCATACACATATTACACCTTGATAAAAATAAATTGAAAAGGCAATAAATATTATTTTTTTTGTTTAAGAAAGCAATCCTGTAGTTTTAAGGCAGTATTGAAGAATCAACCTGATACATATAACTGAAGTCAATAAACCAACTAAGGTGCATCGATCACTAAATCAGATTTACTTGATTGTAAATCTGATCACTGTTCTCACCTAAAGTAAAGCTTAAAATCATCTTGTAGCCATAGAAGTATAATGTATCACTTTGCCATGTTGTATAAATACTTATTGTAAGTCTAATACTGTCTTGGGAACACAAGCCATTAGTTACATAAATGAGATCTAGATTGAAAATTATTGCTGGGCCTAGAATACAGTGGATCACACTCTGCCCTTCCCTGCTGAGACCCCAGATGGTCACGCAGAGCTCAGTGAGTGTGGAGAAGGGGAGGCTGCTCTGAGAAAAAGAGAAACAGGGATGACTGGACACTGAAGCTAAGTCTTCAGTGCCCTATACCGACTTGTTTGCTCTGGGTTGTATACGATTTCATCTTTTCAGACCCCAAGGAATGGATACCAAGGCTAGAAAATCAAGGTCAAGGCCTTTTCAATCTGAACTGCTTCCGGGCTCCCTAGCAGTCTTAGTCAAATCCAAATTCATTGAAGGAGAATTATATTCTGAGGTTTACAGCTATTTGTTAGTCTGCTGTATTTGGGCACATGTTGCATATTTGGAAGTCTCAATTATGTTTAGGTGAACTTCTAAATATATAAAAATAACAGTTTTTACTTCATTCGTATAATAGAAAAATGTATTTTAAAGAAATAAAGTTAATTGGGAAGATATTCTTGTGAAATATTAAAACAAATGATAAGGAAGGATGTACAAGCACTGGAGAAAAAGTGATAAAACTGGTAATTTTTCAAAAAATTATGCATTTGTACAATAGAGAACAATTAGCTTAATTTTCTATTTTTGCCTTTCAGGAAACTAGTAAACAACTACATTTTTAATTCTTAAAGATAGGTCACTGGTTGTCTGCAAAAATATGCAGTATTACAATTTTAATAGAACTAGGCTCCTGTTATCTTTAGCAGAGAGAAAGTGTTTCAAATAAATTGTGATGTGGAATGGGTTGCCTGTAGCCTCTGCACATTTAATTTCCAGCGAAGAAAGATTCACCTTTCATTTATCATTGTGGCTTAATTATTCATTTAACCATTTTAACCATATATCATCCTAGAAACGGCCTTAATAAATGTATTATCTAAAGGCAATCAGTTTAGTCTTACAAAGTCATTCACAGTTGAACAACATCTTGGTTCAGTTTTTCTTTTTTTAATTGGGGATGTTTTGAGAGGGTAAGTGTTAGGATGTCTTTCTCCTATTCGTGAAGGCAGTATGAGAACAGGAACCATGTTTTTGCCCTCTATGTTGCTATACTCCCAGTAGCCAACTTGAACTTTGCAACTGTAGTCTTCCAGTGGATACTTGTTGAGGAAGGAATGAATGAATGAATGAATGAATGGTCGTAGCACGCTTCAGAATTAACATTGTTTTATCTTATACACAGAGAATTATGACTTCACTGTAGATATCTGTGTCCTGAAGACCTTTCAGCATTACCTAAAGCAGTGCCTTTGGATAGAGAATATGAGGGTGTCAACAGAGATCCCAAGAGGCCAAACACTGAGCGGTCCTCAAGGTTGTACTTCCTAACTCTCGAAACAGTCACCTCGTCTCCTCCGCCTGTCCAGTGCCTTTCTTTTGCCTCATTTGAGCACTTACTGCCATCTCCTATCTGGATCACTGTAACACCCTATGTCAAAGGCTCTTCTGTCCCAGTCTCTACCTTCCTACTGTTACCAGTGTGATCTTCTAAGATAATGAACTGTATCCCTCTTCTCATGTAGGACATTTGTGACATCACATGCACAGATGGCGCCAGCCTGACTTTCCAGCACTAACTCTCACCCCTCCGAAATCTCCTCTCAAGCCACACTGAAGTCCTTGCTTCCCTACGTAGTCTGCATATGCCCGTGACCTAACATCTTTGTTCATATTGTTCGGTCAACCGGAAATGCCCTTCCCTGTGTCCCATAAGGCTGACTCAACAGCTCCTCACTTACGTTCCACTGCATTCTATATACCTCTTTGTATCCACTAGGAGTTGGAGTTGTTTTGCCTGCTTCCTGCTCTAAACAAGGAGATTCTGGGGGCAGGGAATTTGACATTCATCTCTGTATTTTCACCAGCCCTGCCATACAGTTGATTCTGAAAAAAAATTTTGATAAATTGAAGTGCAAGTGATGTGTCCAGATGCTCAGTAGAAAAAGAGACTAAGACACATGTCTCCTTGCTCCTGGTACAATGAATCCCTCTATTAAACCGTGGGTCCTTTTAAAAATGAATCTCAGAAAAAATAGATGATTTCTTTAGGATATACTCTAGAAGCCTAAAGTTTGGATAAGTGATAGGCATGACCTGAAAATGAAAGAAGGGGAAGCAATCAGTGATTCTGGCTATTTCTACACCAAGACGAGCAGAGTTAGGGACCATGGTGCAAAGCAGCAACTCCATCTCTCTTAGTAAGTATGAGATCAAGTTTCTTCCCATTGTAACTACAAGCAAATCATCTAGTGTTTTTGATGCCTCATTTCCCATCAGTAAAATAAAGGAAACAATCTTTTTCTTCGTGTGATTCAGGCAGTGTTAATCCTAGAAATAAAAGTGCTATCTAGGTATTAGAGGACATTTTGTTTCTGTGTTTTTTATTTATTCCAGCAGAACTTAAAAAAAATTCCCCATGACAGCATCCCATCATAATCATAAGGAGAAAAGCCACAGTACTGAAATTTGTAAGAATAGTTCTCAAATTCTTTGTTCATAAACAAGTACACTGGAAGACAATGTTTGTCAAGTTTTGCTTTCTTACAAAAAACCCCTCTGCATTCAGTAATAATAACAATGTCTTAATGCCCACAATTTTATTTATGCTTCACAATCTGTATTTTAAAAGTAATCACGTTAAAAAATATACAGAAAAGTATACAGAATAATATTAAAGTATGCTTACCATGAAACAGAGGGCTTTGTGTAAATTAATTTAATCCTTATATCAACCCTATAATATAGATACATTATTTTCTTCATTTTACAGATGAGAAAGCTAAGCCACAAAGAGGTTAAGTAATTTGCCAAAGCCACCCAGAAAATGAGTGGCAGAGCTGGGGTTTGAATCCAGGCAAGTGTGAGTCTGGATTTCCATAATTAAGCACTGAGTTTATACTGCTTCTTGTATAACACAAATTCATGTTCCTGTCATTCCAAATTTAACACGTTAATATTTTGTCATATTTTTTGCATGTTTTAAAAAGAAAATGTTACAGGTACAGTTCAAGTTTCCTGTGCACCCGTTTCAATTCCCTCTTCCTCAAAGGTAACCATTATCATGTATCTGGTGTGTCTACTTCATTCCAAGTTTATGTGTGTTGTGTGTATGTACGCGTATATGTATAACATACAATAGTATATAGTAATGTGTTTTTTTTAAAGGTATGGTACTCTAAGTATTAATATGCAACTTTGTTTTCAAGATTTATCTATGTTAATAAATGCAGACCTGGCTGATGCATATATTCCACTGAAAAATACATCACAATTTATCTCTTTCTCTATTGGCAGACATTGAGGTTGTTAACTGATTTTTTCCCTTGTTACCACAAAATTGCAATGTATACTTGTGCACATTTTTATTTTTGAGGAATCTATATACGGAAGTTTCTCTAGGGCAGAAGTCTAGAAACTGAAATCCTAGGTTGTATGATACGCACACCTTTATTAGATACTGTAAATTGCTCTCCAAAATCGTTGTACCAATTTATATCCCCCCCCAACATGTTCCCATTTTCCCATACGTTCAATACTTAGGATAGTTAAAATTTATAACTTATGCCTTTCTGATGGTACCTTATTGTTGTTTTAACTGGCATTTCCCTGATTACCAGTGAGGTTGAGCATTTTTCATGTTTATTAACTCTATGGGTTTCCTCTTATTAGAAGTGCTTCTTCATTTCCTTTGCTCATTTCCCTACTGGATTATTTTGACCTTTCCCCTACTGATCTGTGGCAGTTCTTTATATATTCTGGATATGAGTATTTTTGGTTATACACATAAAAATCATTTCATAGATTGTTGCTTGTCTTTTAACTTTGTTTACGGTATCCCCTGTCCCAGCTAAGATTTTTATTTTAAGGCTGTCACCATTTTAATTTTTTCCTTTAAAAAAATTAAATGGTTTGTGCTTTTTTATGTCATGTTTAAAAAACTCGTCCCGACACTACAGCCATTTTGCAAAATTTCTGTCAAACAGTTTTAAGTTTTATATCTCCACATTTAGATCTTTCAATGAGATTTGCTTTCATGTCTGATGTGAAGTAAGGATCTAATTTTATTTTGTTCCACATGGTGACAGTTGGCCAATACCATTCATTGACTGGTCCGTCCTCCTCCCATGGATTTGTCATGACATCTCTTTCACATATAGTTCCTGTATATGTATACGTATGTTTCTGAGCTCTTTATTCTGTTCCACGGCTCTATTTGTCTTTGTATCAGACCAGTCCATTTTAATTATTACAGCTTTTTAATAAGGTGTGTAAGTTATACATTATATGTTACATAAGTTATAATGGGTTTCCATTATTGCCTTGGTAAAACTGTCTTTGTAAAAACCCAAATACTTTGAAAAGACATGCATTCAATTCTTTTTCTTTTTTTAATGGAATTACTGTACTTAATCACATATCCCCTTCCCATACCTCTCTCTGCCAGTGCAGAAAACAAGGCTAAAAACTATTCATTTAACACCAAAGCTTTCTCTTTTCTAAGAACTGCATTGCAGGAAGGAAGAAGGGAAATGCTCACCAGCCAGGGTCTGGTGACCCCTCAGCTCCTTAAATGCATCATGATTACAGGCTTTCTACTATACCTACGGTAACCCCCACAACCACTCTGACAATTGCCTTGTGACTGATTGGGGAAGAAGGGCTTTATGACACTGGCACCTCCGATCCTGACACCCAAGTAGGAGAGTCAATAACTAGTGAACTTCAAGGAGAGAAACAATGAGACCTTATGCTACTCAGCAGAGGGATAGAAAGTAGCCTCCAAAACGCTGTGGGAAGGGGTGCTGTTAGTACAGATCTGCAATGGCTCACAGTGTTCCGTAACACATTAGGGATCTATAATTCCATCAAGGTTTTGACTTGCTCTCTCTTTCTATGGACATCGTGTCCCATATCATAATGGGGGAGAAGGACTGATTTCTTCACTGCCCCATTAGGTAAGTGGAGGAATGAAACAAGGTTATTGCTTGTACATGATGTTGCTAACATCAAGCAGTGAGTCCTGGGAACTCCTGGGCCCAGGTACATAACCTTTCCCTAGGGCATGTTCTTGTTGTCAATTATTTATCCACATGCTGGCCATATGTGTACTATGCGCAAGGCACTGGGATTGAAGAGGAGGGTGCTGTGTGGTTCCATTAAAGCCTCCAGCTCCAACCAAGTCTCTCTCAGTGTTACTAGAGAAAGGGAACACAAGTCAAGTAAGTAAGCATCTGGTCCATGAAGTTTATTCTAAGAAATAGGCCTGATGATCACCAGATCTTAGCAAACTTTCCATATTACCACCACTACCAATTGCAACTCGAAGATGAAAGTATGCAAGAAGAAAAAGAAATGGAAGGTAATAGGAAGAAAAGAAGTATATGAGGCAGTACAAAATGCCAATGTCTAGATTTCTAATATTCTCCTCATTTGGGCTACCTCCTGGTGGTTTTGCTGTTTAGTCCCTTTGCCACAGGGATCAAACTGAGAAATGGTAAAGAAATAAAATAGATCGTTTCAGGAAATAGTATCATGTGAGTTTACATGGAAAAAGATACACTTAAGGGAAAACTAATAATTCAAAATTAACTTTTTAATAAATGTTCAACATGGTGATAAGAAGTTCCAACTTGGCACTTCTCTTACTTCACAGAACTGCCCTTAAAGCCCTCGGCTGAAAGCAAGGCACTACGTACCTCCTTCTCCCATTCTAGGTTCAGGGGATGTGTAACCTATAGGGCCAATCACTCGCCTCAGTGGACATATTTCAGCAAAAACTCCCACTGAGAAGGGAGGGAAGGGTTAGCGTGAGCAGAAGCTATCTCTACCCCTCAGCATCCTATGGGTTGCTTGTGCAGTTTGTACACCGAGATAAGCACACAATATGGGGCATCACGGTAGCAGTGGTTACTCACCAAGGGGATGTTATTTATTTAGCTGAAAATACACACCTAGTGGCAAAAACGAAAGGATTGTATTTTTCATGCAACACCTGGAGAGGTTAACACCTTTCCTAGGTTCAGAGGTTATATTCCTCCAGATTCTTTATTTAAAACAATGAAAGTCCAGTTTAGCTAGTTTAGGCAGAAAAAGAATTTAATAAAGGCCACAGAATTTACTAGTGTAACTCAGACTACAAATAATTCCCCGACCACATCAGAGATTTGCTCTGGTAGAGAAAACTCCAGCTTGGGCCTCTAACAGTGGAACTACTATTGGAACGCTGCTCCTGCAGCCTCTACAAACTGACTGTTATTTACCAAAACAGATTCTTCCAGGTACTTCTGATTAGAGTCTGGTGTGCACGCATTTGACTGGCAAAGCCTGAGATCATAAGACTGTGCCCTCCCTGCAATCTAAACTCAGAAAGCAAGTTTCCTGGTGTTCCAGGAAATTCTGTGGCCTTTATTAAATTCTTTTTCTGCCTAAACTAGCTAGACTGGGCTTCATTGTTTTAAACAAAGAATCTGGAGGAATATAACCTCTGAACCCAGTGGGGACATGCAGACGCACAAAGGAGGGAATTCTCTCACACAGGAAGTATTCAGAGTTACTGGGTGGCCAGATGAAATAACAATGAGCCTTAGAATGCGGATCCTGCATTCCTCAGATCACTGCTTCTCAAGCTTCAGTGTGCGTACAAGTTACCTGGAGAGCTTGTTAAAATGCAAATTCTGATTCCGTGGGTCAGGGGTACAGCCTGAAATTCTGCACTTCTAATAAGCTCCCAGATGATACTGGTGATACTGGTCCGTTTTAGTAGATGAATGGGTGTAACTGCATTAAATTGGAATCTACTTCAGTATTTAAGAGTATTGAGCACAATCTAATAATGGCAACAATGACAATGATAATGAAAGTAAAAATAATAATGGTAGAAACTACTGTTCATTAAATGTTTATCATACGTCAGTGGGCTTTACCTGTATTTTTACATTTGTTTTTCAAATTACACCCCCTCGTTTTCCACTGAATGCATTTTGTTTTGTATAAAATATAATCAAATTGTAAAAACTAGAAGAAAAAAGACAAAGAAATTTAAAAAAACAGAATTGAAAATCTAGAAATAAACCAATTATAAACAAAATGCAGTATATAAATCAGGCATTATTAACATTACTTTGAAATAAGCAAACTGAGTCTCAGAGAAAAGAAATGACTTAAAGTCACAAGGCCAGCAGGAGGGAGGGCTGGGAATTCAAGCTGGGCACGTCTGATTGCAAACTCGGAGTGGCCAGACTCTCCTATGTCAATGGCCAGCACTGCCCACCATCTCAATCCACATGAGCACCCCCTTATGAGAAGGAGGGAAACAATGGCGTAAACTGAGAATGAATTTGTACTTGGCCTCTCTTACCTTTCAGAATTTATGTCTCAGGTCTTCCTGCAGGAAAGTACAGGAAAGGGCATGGCTAAGAAAACAAATTTAGTCTTGTTCTATCTTGCAAAAAGAGGCATAGATTTCTTGTGGAATAAGGAAATATATCAAATAACGTGTGTGTGTGTATACATATATATGCATACGCACAGGCACACACACACATTTTTAACTATTTGTATCCCTTATATTTGAAACCTGTTCTAGTATATTTTGTCTTTGAGTGATGTATATAAATAACTCCTATCTGCTCACATAAACTAAAGCTCAAAAAAAAAAAAAAAAACAACAACAACAAACAAAAAACAAACCCCACATAAATAGTAGTGGGTATCTCTGGTTTGCTGCCCTTTTCAAGAACAGAATCCAGTGTGTCCTTGGAAGAACACTCCCACAGTACCCACACTCAGCTGTGTGGTCTATGTGACTGATCTCAATACCATTTCCAGGGTGAGCACTTGATGCCTCAATGAATGACTCAATTTTTAAAAGCTCACTGAACTCAATTTTGAGTAGTTTTTTCAAAAAATATTCTATTAAATGCTTTAGACTGACCTCTCTTTTTCTCTGAATGCATTTTGTTTTGTATAAAATATAATTGAATAGTAAAAATTAGAAGAAAAAAGATAAATCAATAAAAATAGAGTTGAAAATCTAGATATAGACCCAATTATAAAAAAACTATGGTACATAAATCAATTCAGTGGAAATTGAGAATTATTCAACAAATGATGCTGGAACATTTGACTACCTGCAAAAATAATGAAGTGAGATTCCACTCCCAAATATATTTTATTATAGAGTTAAATGTGAAAAAAGAAAGAAGACAGAATGGGAGGAGAGGAAAAGAAAACCAGAAAAGAACCAGAGGAAAATATAGGTAAATATTTCTCTCATTCAAGGTAGGGAAAGAACTTTCTAAGCAAAATACCAAAGGCAGAAAAGCTGGTAACTAACTAGCTAGACAGATAAAGGTAGAAAGAATAGCCTTCATAAAAATTAAGAAAATGCATAGTTCAAAAAATACCACAACTCAATAGTAAAAAAAAAATCTGATTAAAAATGGATAAACAGGGCAGTCAGATGTCCCAGTTGGTTAGAACGTGAGTTCTGAACAACAGGGTTGCCAGTTCAATTCCCACATGGGTCAGTGAGCTGCGCCCTCCACAACTAGTAGATTAAAGACATCAAGCTGCTGCTAAGCTTCTGGAGGGGCGGCTGGATGGCTCTGTTGGTTAGAGCGCTAGCTCTCAACAACAAGGTCGCTGGTTCAATTCCCACCATAGGATGGTCGGCTGCGCCCCCTGCAACTAAGAAGATTAAAAATGGTGACTGGACTTCGAGCTGAGCTGCACCCCCAGAACTAGACTGAAGGACAACGACTTGGAGCAGATGGGCCCTGGAGAAACACACTATTCGCCAATAAAATTTTTTTAAAAAATGGAATAAGTGAAAATAAAACCACAGTGAGATATCACCTCACACCTATCAGAATGGCTATTATCAAAAAGATGAGAAATAACAAGTGTTGGTGAGGATGTAGTGAAAAGGGAATCCTTCTGCAATGTGGACCAATACAGCCACTCTGGAAGACAGCACGAAGGTTCCTCAAAAATTTAAAAGTAGAATTACCATCTGATTCAGCAATTCCACTTCTGGGTATTTATCCAAAGAAAATGAAAATGCTAATTCAAAAAGACAGATGTACCCCCATGTTCATTACAGCATTACTTATAATAGCCAAGATATGGAAACAACATTAAGTGTCTACTGATGGATGAATGGACAAAGAAGATGTGACACACACACATACGCACACACACACACACTCAATGAATTATTATTCAGCCATAAAAAAATGAAATCTTGCTATTTTTGACAACATGGATAGACCTCAAGGGCATTAAGCTAAGTGAAATAAATCAGGAAGAGCAAGACAAATACCTTATGATTTCTCTTACAAGTGGAAATCTATACCAAGAAAAAACAAAACAAGCTCATGGATGCAGAGAACAAAATGGTGGTTGTTAGAAGAAGGGGGTAGAGGTTGAGAAAAATGAGTAAATTATTTTTGTTTCCGTTTGACTAAATTGAATTTTTAAAAATTGGGTATTAAAACATTCTAAAGGAAAAAATGCCATTAACAAAATTAAAGGTTAATGGTAAATTAAGAAATGTATTTCTAATATACATGATTATGTATTTCCAACATACCCAATCAACTGTGAATTAATATTTCAAATATGTAAAGAATATATATGAATCTATTAGAAAAAGATAAAAATGTGTATTTTCAAAAGAAAAAACATATACATTACAAATCTGACAAGCGGAAGTTGATTGCTTGCTACTACAAAACTTCTGATATAAGAGCTGATTAATAAAAGGGGTCTTTGCACAAAATCATAGAGAGTGGTGTGTATGTGTGCATATTTAAGAAATATACACATAAAAACCCAACTCATGGTGTAATGGAGATTTAAAATTATGCAACATGTCCAAATTAAAAACCTCAAAAACTAACAGAATCTTGACTCCGGGTGAGGAACACACAATGGGATTTATAGATGATGTATTACAGAATTGTACACCTGAAATCTATGTAATTTAGCTAACAGTTGTCACCCCAATAAATTTAAAAAAACAAACAAAACTAAGAGACTCTAAGCTGTTGGGAGATAGTCAGTAATTCTAGTAACGTACGTCCTCTTTACTTGTTACTATTTGCTAAGATTTGGGTTGCACAGTATGACAGAACTGACATGAAAATTAATAATTTTATCCACCTTCATTAACATTTTATAACATTGTGAGTTTAGTTCTGAACAGAAATTAGGATGATTTTCCAGTGGGGGAACAGAATTAAATGACATCAGTAAAACTAAACAAAGTGGAACAATTTCTCTTTGTTCTGGCTGATTCAATAGTCATTTGTCAAATTCTTTATTTAAAAAAAATTACTCAAAGGTATGAAGTATTTCTACAATGATTTAATAAAGACTCCATTTGATAAAGACTTATACAACATCCATTTTAAATGTCCCTGATTCTGCTTTCAGCTATTTCTTTCATAACCTCTCTTCTTTGCTTAATCCCAAGTATGCTATGCTTATTAACCATGTAAGGTCCATCTGTACATATTTACTCACATATATTTATTTGGATGTGCTGGATTCGAAATTTAAAAAAGAAATCTATGTTTACAATGAACACTATTTACTGTAAACAAATATACAAAATAAATAAGTAAAATTTTGAGTACAACTATTTACTATAAATAAATATGCAAAAACAAATAAAACTTTTATAGCACAAAGCATAGTTTGGGCTCTGTGCAACAAAGATAAATTGTTAAGTTATATTTACATATCTCTCCCAATAGAAAAATGTCAATCAGATTTTAATTGTCCCATTGATGTTTCCAATCCAAATAGCGTTTCTCTAAAGCCAACAATATCTTAGCAATATAATATCCTTCCACAGAGCAATGAATGAAAACATCAGGATCATTCCTTAGGAAACTCCAATCACCAGTTCTTCAAGACTGTTTTTCTTGAAGGTTCATCTCCAAGCTAAACCTATCCTCTCTGGGAGAATAAAGCCAAATCATAATTTATGACTGTGTATGTTACGTGCCATCCTTGGCCATGCTTACTTTTTATAGCTATCATAAAAAGTGCAATTTCATTGAGAAAAGGAAAAAAAACCCTAAGAAAATGTAATCTATACAACAAAAAAATAGATTAAAATATTTTTTGCAATAGGCTGAATTTCTTCTCTGAAATAGTTATATATAGTAAGATACTCATATTTGGTTTAGTAAAGAGCCTCAATATCTGATTTACTATCCACTCGGCAGATGCAAAGACGACTTGCCATCTCGCTTTACAGAGGTAATTTAATGGAAGTGTGTGCAACTCAAGTTAACAGTCTTACTAAGCTGTTTTGGTGTACTGACCCACTTTGCAAAACACATTTCTGAATTCTACCCTCAAATATAATTTAAGTGAGAATGTAGAAAACTCTGTCAAGTCTCCTCTTTTACAAAACAAAAGGTGGGGGAGAGACAAATCAGATTCACAATTATTTAAGTGAAAAGGTAGTTCTTATATCCTGCAGGTATCAAGAGTGAGATTTCCTAGTAGTACAAAGACTTTTGCCAGGCTAATAAAGATAACATTGTACCTAATGATGTGAATATTAGCCAAAGACTGAGTTATTATTAAATGACTGAAGTAAAACTTAAAAAAAAAGAAAGAAAGAGAGGGAAGGAGGGACAACCCATGGAATGGGAGAAAATATTTATAAATCATATATCTGATAAGGGACTTGCAATCAGAATGTATAAAGAGGTCATCATACAACTTACCAATAAAAAGACAACCTAATTAGAAAATGGGCAAAGGATTTGAATTTCTCAAAAGAAGATATACAAATGGCCACTAAGCACAGGAAAAAAAATTCAACATTAGTCATTAGGATAATGTAAATCAAAACCATAATGGGATATTACTTCACACACCCAAATTTTTTAAAAAAAACTAAAGCTATAATTTAAAAAAATTTAAAAAACAAAACAAAACTAAAGCTATAATTTAAAAAAAAACAACAGAAAATAAGAAGTATTGTTGAGCATGTGGAGAAATAGGAAACTTTTACAATACTGGTAAGACTGTACAATGGTGAAGCTGCTTTGGAAGACAGTTTGGAAGCTTCTCAAAAAGTTAAACATAGAGTTACTATAGAACCCAGCAATTCCACTTCTAAGTTATTGCCCAAGTGAAATGAAATATCCATATAAAACGTTGTACACAAATGTTATTAACAGCATTATTCATAATAGCCCTCAAATAGAAACAACCTAAATGTCATCAACTGATGAAAAAAAAAACAATATGGTATTACCCATACAATGAAATATTATTTGGCGATAAAAAGGAAAGAACTGCTGACACACACAACATAGCTTAACCTTAAAAAACTTATGCTAAGTGCAAGAAGGCCGTCACAAAAGGCTACATGACTCCATTTATATGAAATGTGCAGAAATAGGTAAATCCATAGAGACGGAAAGTAAATTATTTGGTTGACGGGGGCTGGAAGGAGGGGAAGAGTGATTGCTAATGGGTTTCTTTCTGGGGTGATGAAAATGTTCTGAAATTAGATAGTGGTGATGGTTGCACAAGTCTGTGAATATACCAAAAACCACTGAATTTGTACATTTTAAAAGAGTGACTTTCATGGTATGTGAATTATGTCTCAAGAAAGCTATTATTTTAAAATGCAATAAAAATGAATAAACTGAAAAGCACAATTCTGAATCAAGATGGGACTATTTTCAATTGTATATTTTATTATAGTACCATGACTGTGTTAGAAAAATCATAAACCAAAGATTTCCTTTGGGGATCTTAAGGTTGACACTAACACTGGGAAAGCATTTTGTAAAGCCACTTAATTCTAGAAAGTTACAGGGTAAAGGCACAGGTATCTCAGGATTCTAGGAAGCTCTTCCCAAAATACATGACTTTCTTGAGAGGGAGTAAAATGAAACCAAAATGTGCCACAAATTTCTGCTTTCTATATCCTCTGCATGTCTATTCATCCTCGTCTATGTTTCCAATTTCTGGCCTATTAGACTTGAATCATAAACTTAAACGTGTGACATCCAAACCTTCTTCATATAATAATAGCCCAGATTAAAGAAGTACCGAATGTTAAAATTACAGAGCATTAGAATGTTAGAATTACAGATGGGGGCCTCATATAATTGTTTCCCTTTCCTCCTCCCAAACCATTCCAGTGAGACGCACATATTCCAGAAATGCAAGCTATCTGGTTCTTCTAAATTTTGAGAGATCAAATACTTCTTTTAGAAAGGTTTGTTGTTTTTTAAAAAACTTGTTTTAACTGCCGCACCAACGAAAACGAACAGAAATGCCAAGCTGATTCAGACAAATAAATGGAAAAACATTAGGCCTATTGTCATTCTGTGCCTAACCCAATGTCATTTTGGTTTCAAAGAGCAACCAAATACCTCGAAACTAGGGCAGCATAAAACTGTTTTCAAAAATAACTGTATAAAAATTCAGCTTAAGATTAGATACAAACCTTAAATCTAGCCATGCAGTACCAACAGCACAATCCTACAGCTATCCCCTCAGCCTTGAGATACATCAACTAGATGGATGGCCTTAATTCAGAATTTCCTTTATAGTAGCACCTGGATGTAATACATTTCACTATTTCTATCTTTCTAAGAATAATAAAGGCCTGAATTATAGCAAACTGAGCCAATGGTTTTAGAAGTGTTGACGGCGCGGAATTCTCTGATGTACTTGGATGAGGGACTCACTGTCACCTCACATGCCATACCTGGTATGCACTGTGCCATGGCCTCAGTGGTTATGGTTGGAGCAAGTGGGGGCTGCTGCTGACTGGAGCTCACTTCTGGCTCTGTGTTAACTGAGGGAGAAAGGGCTACCTCACAGGAGGAGACCTGGCTGGGCAGATGGGGCAGGAACTCTTCAGAAGCAACTTGCTCATCCTGTCCAGGCAGCTGCAGGGCAGACAAAGGGATGCTGATCTGTTTGTTAGGATGGGATGTGCTCACAGGCATCTGCATGGCCACCTGCTGGTTGGTGCCGTGGGCACCAGGGGGCCCTCTGTTAGGTGAAGCCAGAGATGCCCTAGCCGTCTTCTGGACAACTGGTCTGGACATCACAGAGGGGGATGCAGACATACCATGTGGGTCTAGCTCTGTGCTGATGGCAGATGTTACGTGGGGAATTAGCTTAGCAGACCCGACACAGGAGGGACCAGCATGAGTCTGAGGCTTGGGTTTTGCCATCTGAGTCAAGGAGAGGGCCGGTCCATCCACTCCTCCAGTCAGCTCTGCATTGGCCACAATGTAATAATCTTCGGGAATCTCTTGTTTGATTTTCTTGATGATGACATCATTGCTGCATTCATCAACCATCTGAGTCTGGGAGCTTGAATGAATAGAAGAGGGAACTATTCCAGGCCTTTTGCGAGCAATGCTTTGAGGCCTTTGGGTCTGAGGTTCAAAGTCACTATCCTCATCTGTAACAGAGGACTCACAAACCATGTCGAACAGGGTGTTTTCATCTTCATATTCTTCAACAGCTTCATCCAGTTCAGAGGGCTCACTGCAATAAGAGAAGTCACAAGAGTCTCTGGTCCGATTACAGTCTAGCTTTGCTTTCACTGGTCTCCCAGAGTATCTTTCAACTGGGCTAGTCTGTGTCTCAGAGGGCACTCCAATTATACTGGGACTATCAGAGTTAAAACTTCTGTTATCCTGGAAACAGACCCTTTCTTGGGACCCAGCTCTGCAGGTAGCTGTCAGGGGCCAGTGATAAGCATGGCCAGCACTACAGCCCCACATTGCTGTGAGGTTCCCATGGGAACCTTCTGAAAGCAAGTGTTTCAGGTTAGGAATGAGGCTGCAAATAGTCCCATGGCTGTGGGCCCAGCTGACCAATTTGGACAGATTCTCAGATGACGTATGAAGGCAATCCTCCATGTTACAGGATCAGCAGTGTCTTTCCTAAAGGGAAATAATCAAAATAAGAAGCCATTATTACCCAAGATATTCCTGTATCTCAATTCAATTTCCTTGCTATGATCATCATGTAGCATAAAAAAGTAAATGCACTTCAAAACTGCATCTAGTTAATATTACTGCATATGGGCAGGGACTGGAAGAAAATACGCATACTCGTACAGCAAAAAGTAAAAATAGCTGATGCCTTATGGTTGTGAGATTTGAGAAATTTTTTATTGGTTTTCTTTATTGTTATAATAATGCCTGCATAAGAAAAAAAAGGGAAAGAAAGGAAAAAAAAGAAATGACCAATAAAAAAGAGGTGAGCTTTTTCATGGTACATTTTGTGTCCAAAGTCACAAAGAGAGAAGTTCTGTCAGCCCCTTAATAATAAAATGTGTATATTAACCAAGAGGACGCACTTACAACTTCACCCTCTGCCATCAGAAAAGTCATGACTAGAGGAGAGCTAAAAAGGCTTAGATCTGTTCTAGGGTAGATGTCAGAGAGGGTAGACATTCTCTGCTGGGCACCAGACCACAGATGATGCAACTGGGAGTCCAAGGAGAGAGTGAGGGGCTACATCTGGGAAGTGGGGAAGAAACGTCTTTAGCAGAGAAGGGAGAACAGACTGGGAAAAGAGCCACTAGGGGTGCCTGCTGGGGTCACGGGCACAGGCAGGCTGCAGACCCCGAGAGAGGATAGGTAGGCCGGGTGCCAGCACTCAAACCAAACCTTAAGGGCAGGCTTCCCACCTCCTTGCTGTCTGAAATGCCTGCAACATGGCCTTTCATCTCACAATTGGAGGTAAAAGACGTGTCTGGTGTATTTCACCATCTGCGGTTCCTATACACCCAACGATAACCAATTACCACATAGGAGTAAATCGTTGTTTATTGGGCAGAGGTCAAAAGGAATCACTTGTGGTGGGTCCTTGACGGGATAAGAGTGAAGACAACATGATGGGCAGGAAAAGTGAAATGGGGCACATGCAGTCCGCACGTGACTACAAAGGTCAAGTAAGCCTCTGCCAAAAGGGAGATCCTGGGGAGCATTGGGCAGGGAGGAACAAAGGATTTTGATGGTTTAGTCTGCCGTAGTCATCTACAGCTTGGGTGACAAGAGGTGCCTTTCACCTACAAAGACGTGAGCTCTGCATTAAGGTGCCAAGGTCTAACTGCAACACCAGGTGATCTGAGCCTCCATTCCCCACCTCCGTATCCTGCTTCCATGGCCCCCTCAGCAGAGTTAGGTAAATTTAAATCCTTTAACGTGGCAATGAGGCCTGTATGATGGGGCCATGGCCAGAGTCAACCTGTCAAGCCTCACTTCCTGCTATCATGGCCTTTCCCCACATTTCTTACGTCTTCTTTAAATACAGTTTCTCACTCCCCACTGGGCCTCTAAAAACACATGCTTTGGTTTGATATTCAGCCCTCCTCTTTGTTCACCTGAAAACCCCCTTCAAGACTGAACTTGGGACCATCTCCTGTTGAAAAGTTTCCAGACCCTCTTTCAGCCTCAGAGATTTATTTAGATTCTCTTCACCTGCACCTCCATCACCTCAAGGCACTTTGTCTTGGCCGTACTGCTGTCATTCACATTCCTGTCTATCTCCCAGACTTGACTAAGGATCCCCTCAGGACAGAAACTATGACACAATCATTCATCAATGAGGACCTACTTGGGGATACAGAAATTAGTAAGACATGGTCCTGCACTTCAGATCTTATAATCTATGGTTGCTGCTGAATCAATGAATGAAGAATGAATGAATGAACACATAAATTCATAAACTGGCAGCACCCCCAACACAAGCTGAACATATAAGGCCTCAAATAAGAAACATGAAATTTCCTCCAATCGCTTTCATTAGAATCATTCCAGGGATTAGAGGATTTTCTCCCTAGTGGTGTAACCAAAACACAGCTGTCTTGTCTATGCAAGAGAGTAACACACGAGCCACCAGATTTTATGAAGCAGCACAGTAAATGGAAAGAACAGTGGCGGCATGAAATTCAGGAACTTCAAATTCCAGTCCTGAAACGGATGTCTGTGGCCTTAGACAAATCACTAATTATCCCTAAGCCCAAAATGACAGGACTATATGGTCTTTATACTCTAACAATTTATGGACTTATTTATATTCCTTTCATACAACAAAATGCAGATAAAAGAGAAGGCCTGAGTTTTTTTTTGTTTTTGTTTTTGTTTTTTATTTCCAAGCTTCCCTTGAAATGGGGGTGGCCATAGGACACAGTTCTGACCGGTGATGTGTAACACACACAGACTTGTCCGGTTTTTGCCTTTTGGGCCTCTGTCCTTCCCTTTCTTCCTGCCTGGAACAATAACATGGTGGCTAGAGCAGAGGCCCACTTGGAAGGATGAAATAAGAGCTTGAGGGTGAGAGAGACCAGCCCAAAGGAGCCTGGGTCCCTGATAACTTCCTGGAGCCACTGCATCAGCTCTGAACTGCCTAGGATTCCTTGCCTTACAGAGAAAGATGAACCCCAATCTTGCTTAAGCCACTGTTGTTGGAGTATTTTATTACATACAGCTAAATTCAATTACTAATTGATACACAAAAAATAATACAGACGTCTCTGGTTTTTGAAAACTTAGAGCAGAATCCTTCATTTTCTCTGCACCATATCCCAGTACAGTTGCTTCTCAGATTGGACTCCACAAATAAATTCTTGAGAGGTCTGTAATTCTATGTCAAAATGTTTGTAACTGTCTTTATTTTGATCATAATAAAAAAATACAATTAATATAAGAATCGTCTAAACAATTCTTATGTAAAATCAATTTACATCTAAGTATTGCTGCGTGATTTTAGCACCCGCTCTGCCTCTGCATCTCTACTCACATTAGTGCCCACAATCACTAAAGTGACATCACTCGACTTGGGAAATCTGTTTGTGCTGTGTTCTTTTTAGCAGATATCAATACAAAACCTCTTTTGCATTAATAATTTTCAAATGAAAGGCATCATGATTTGACCTCATGAAAATGGCATAAGTAATGGTGAAGCAATGTACCACTTTAAGTGTCATAGGCTAATGAGAAAATAAAAAGGAGTTGAAAGGAATATGCTTATAGAAAGAAAAACATATACATTAAGGCACAATATTTGAATGAAGTTGTAACCGTTCAAACATGTGGCAGAATCAAAACACAAAATTGTATATAAGCATTTGGAACTCAAAAGAACTTAGAGTCTCCGTAAAACACAGTTAGTAAAATAGTACCATTGCTGAAGGTCCCAGAAAAAAATAAATAAATAAGACACAAAGTAAATAAAATTAAATATTTTGTTACAGGCTTATCCACTTTTATAATTACCACCAACCTTTAAGAATCAACAGGTAGTAACTGTACGTCATTTTTATTACATTTTGAAGTTGACTGGCAATTTCATGAAGAGGCTCTTCAAGTTTTCTCGAGTACCATATGAAAAGTTTTCTAGTATTACCATTTATATATTTCAACCAGTAACTGATGTCAACTGGTTGAGAGCATAATTAGCTGATATTTAGGGTAATTAAATGGATTGAGTCCAAGCTGACAAAGAATAGCTATCAATGTATTGCAGTATATTCTAAGTTCAATACACAATAGAATCAATGACAAGCCAATCAAGGTATTTTCAAAATGCTGAGGGTAGTTTCTAGGATGTACTCATTTCCATCAAAAGTCAGATGATAAGCTCTATGCTGAAAATTAATGCTTTTTCTACATCTTCAAGAACTGAAAAGTAACTTCAACTAGTATTTTCACATATCTGACATGGACGATGACTAGGTTTAGACGCTCAGTTTTACGGAGTCATCAAGTGACACTTCACTAGGAGTCGTACCTAGCACAGTTTATTAAGTATGAGATTTGACTGTCCTATATTTAGCAAAAAAGCTATAAAATTATTATCACCACACTGTATGTTAACTTAGGCAAGAAGATTGGTTTAGTATTTATATTATTAAAGTCAAAATTGGAAACATTAAATATAGAATCAGACTTTCTACCATTAAACCCAACGTTGATCATTAGATTTCAGTAAAACAACAATATAAAACTAATTATTATTGCAGCTAATATTTATGAAACAATTACTGTTTGTCACGCACTGTTCTAGGATGTGACAAACCAATAATCCTAATTACATCATAATTCTAGTAAGTCAGGTAAATTATTGAACTCATAAATAAGTAAACTATGTCACATGGGCAGAGTAAATGGTGGAACAAAAATCTGACCTTCAATCTTACTCCGGAAACCAAGCTCTTAATCACCACACAATGCCTCCAGCATTATAACAGTAAAAAGATATTGTCTCAAGTCTGGTTCCCTATGAATTATGTTGATGCTATAGTTTTACTTAAGTTACATTTGTATGTCTGTTTTGGTTTACAGCTATATCAGAACTATAAGCATAAGTTCAGTTAATACATATTTAAATAACATTATGATAAAAATGACTTAAACCAGCACTGGGCATGAAGAAGTTCCACGAAAATATTTTTCTTTCAAAAGTTTGAGAAAAACTTCTTTACACACAAAAAAAAAGGTATAAAAAGACTGTTACTGGGTGGGGATGATAGAGAAGGGGAGGGGATTAGAAAGCACAATCGGTAACCACAAGATTGAGATGGGGATATGAAAGACAGTTTGGGGAATATAATCAATAATGTTGTACAGATTTTGTAGGGTATCCGATGGACACTTGTCTTATTAGGGAGACCACTTCATGGATGGTGTAGATGCCTGACCACTGCAGTGTACACCTGAAGCTGAAGCTGAATAACATTGTATGTCAACTATAATTTAATATATATAGTCACGAGATATGAGTACAACATAGAGAACAGAGTCAATGGAATTGTAATAGATATATACGATGTCAGAGGGGCAACAGATTGGGGGAGGGAGGTTATCACTTTGTGAGGGGTGAAATGTCTAACTATTACATTGTTTTGCACACCTGAAGCTGGAAAAAAAAAGGGAATAAACAAAGTAATAAATATTTCATGTGAGATAACATTTGTACTTTCAGTTTTCCTACTTGTATTGTACACACACAAAAATAGAGATTGTTAAATGAAGTTCATAGAGTGTTTAGATGGTCTTTTATCGCTTCCCATTATCTTGTGGCATATCTAATCTTTAGTGTAATTTAAGGTACAAATAAAAATGAAACCAAGAAAACAAAGAAAAGACTGTTACTTTTCCAAAACCTGACAAAGCAAGTTACCAACCACATACCAGTGGTCTAAGTTGGCTTTCACCCAACGTCATTACAACAATCTGCCCCACAGTCCTTATAATCTCTCTCTAAAAGGTTCTGAACCTTTCAAAGGGTTTGTTGTTACTGTTGTTTTAATACACTAAATTTCAACTGCTGATGGATGACAAACTCGACCTACAAAGAAACAAAATCTGAGCAGTCATATATCTATAATACTTTTTAAGTAAAAAGAAAATTTCCAAAAGAAAGAGTTCACTGGAAAATGCTAGCACACATTCAGTACCAAAATTTTCCAAAAATAGGAGGAGGGAGCACTACCTAGCTTGTTTAAGGAGGCCAGCATAACCCTAATACTAAAACCTGACAAAGGTATTACAATAAAGAAAATTATAGCTTAATATTCCTCATTTGATGCAAAAATACTTTACAAAACATTAGCAAACTGAATCCAAAAATATATGAAATATCACCAAGTAAGACTTATCCCAGGAATGCAAAGGACACGCAAAAATCAATCAATATAATTCAACCTAACAGTCCATAGAAGAAAACCCACACAATCATTTCAATAGATACAAAGTATCTGACAAAATTCAATATTCATTTGTGATTAAAAAAAACTCTTAGCAAACTAGTAATAGTAGAAACTTCCTCAAACTTATAAAGGGAATCTATGAAAAATCTAATATCATATTTAATGTAAAAGACTGAATTGTTTCCGCCTAAGATAAGGAATAATGTCCACTTGCATCACTTTTATCCAACACTGTACCAGAGGTCATAGCAATTGAAATAATGCAATAAAAATAAATAAAAGGTAGAAAAATTAGAACATAAGAAGTAAAACTATTTTATTTATAGATGATATGGCTGTTTATGTAGAAAATTCCAGAGAATTTAAAAAAAAAAAACTGCTACAACTCATAAATGAATTTAGCAAAGTAATAGGATACAAGATCAATATTCTAAAAATCAATTATTTTCTATATTAGCAACAAAATATTAGAAAATTAAGTTTTAAAAAATTCTATTTATAATTGTGCCAAATATATTAAATACCTAGGAATAAGTCTAACAAAGGACGTCCAAGACTTCTAATTAAAAACTACAAAACATGCTGAAATTAAACGTGACCTAAATAAACAGAGATATACCATATTCATGGATTGGAGATTCAGTATTGGTAGGGTGGTCTTATTCCTGAATTGATCTATATATTCAATGCAATGCCAACAAAATTCCAGCAGGGCTTTTCAGTAGCAATTGACAAGAAATTAGCAACTGACAAGAAATTGATTTTCTATGGAAATGCAAAGGACCTAAATTAAAATAATCAAAGCAAATTTAAAAAATAAGAACAAAGGTAGACGACTCACTCTACCTGATTTCTAGACTTACAATAATTTCAAGCTACTGCAATCAAGACAATCGGGTACTTACGAAAGAATAGATGCAGCCATCAATGAAACTGAGTCAGTGTCCAGAAATAGATCTACACATATTTGATTAACTGATTTTTGACAAAAGGGTAAGGCAATTTAACGGGAAAGGAAAATCATTTCAACAAATGGTGCTGGGTGGGTCAACTGGAAACCCATTTAAAGAAACATCAGTCTTTAGTTACACCACACATAAAAATAAACTCAAAATAGATCATAGACCTAAATTTAATATCTAAAACTGGAAAACTTCTAGAAGAAATTAGAGGAGAGAATAACTTAGTGGCCTTGGGTGGGAAAAGTTTCTTAGCATGCAAAAAGCACAAGTCATAAAAAAATTTCATAAATTGGACTACATCAATTGCTAACAGAATATAAATACAGGGCTTTAGCAGGGACGGAGAAGGTATTCATTAAACTTAAACACACTCAACACTGCTACCTTCTTTTAGAGGTTCCCCTAAGTAAATTTCAATGCTAGCAAGGAAACTTGGGTGTGGTCTAAAAAGTACTGATGATACCTCCACTAATAGGCCAGTGATTAACAAACCTAGAAACAACGAAAATCAAACAAAAGATGAGAAGTAATGGCTTCTTTAAAAAACTAGAATACAGTATAGAGAATATAATTAACAATGTTGCAACAACTATATATAGAGCCAGGTAGGTGGGTACTAAGCTAATCAGGGGGATCACTGCATAAATTATATAAATGTCTAACCACTGTGCTGTACACCTGAACTAATGTAAAATAATATTGAATGTCAACTGTAACTGAAAAAAAGAAATAATTTAAAAAATAAAGGATGTGCTCACCTTAAAAAACAAACACTTCCAATTTTATTTTCCCACTAATTACAACTCTTAGAATATAAGAAGCAAATCATATAAACCTAATTTCCTCATATTCCCATTAAAGGATGCAATTTATTGCATATGCTAAAATGAAAAATATTGAAACTAGGATTTTACCCCAAAAAATCTGAAGAATAAAGTTCCAATATTAATATACATTAATGTGAAGAAAGAAGATACTACCGAAAAATGCAGCTAAAAGATAGGGAAAGGGTATTTATTAATATTGAGGCCTAAAATGTGCTTTCTAAAATTTGAAATCATTGTTTCAAAAAAAAAATTATATGTAAATCACACAAAACAATACAGGTACTAAAAGTGGATTTACAAATAAAGAATTTAGAGAACATTATGTTTGCTTTCACTTTAAGATAGCATATTTATTAATTTTCAAATGTCACAAGTACCATGTAATCCATCATGTAATTTTTGGAAATAAACCTAAAAGATACTATGTACCTAGTAATTTTTTTTAAAAAAAAATCACACCTAAAAATCATTTAATTCTATACCACAAATATATAACATGTATCCTCTAATATAAAGTATTATATGGTTGTAAGCAAGAAAGTGACTTTAGAATCATCATTCTGATTATAACTGGAAGAGATTAAGACTAGAGGTGGGAATCCAGCTAGGAGAGAGATTGCAGTAATTGGACAGTGGCAGGAGAAAAGAAGAGGATAAATTTGAAAACCAAGGTAAGAGGTAGAATATGAAAGACTGGGTATGGGAGGTGGTTTAACTTATGCCATGTTACTCTGCGGTGCCTTTAGGACACCCAGAAGGAGAGGTACCAAAGAGACAGTTGAATATATAGATCAGTAGAAAGAGACTGATAAAAGGAATGATACCCTATAAATATAAAACATCTATGAACATTTTTTGCACAATCATAATGCAGAGAATAAAAATTGGATATACAAAAATAACAATGACAATATATCCCTGTAAACTCTGAGCTCAGGAGTTTGAGTTCATTTAGGGTTGCTGATTGAGGGTTGCTGGGGGCAGAGGGAGGGGGAATGCTACCTTGACAATTGATGGCTAACTTGCCTATATCTCAGTAGTGATGACTTTCCCTTATGTTTCTATTTCTTTGAGCATTTATATAGGAATTTAAGATGAAAGGGAATTAAATGAATGAGCTTAAACTGTGATTGCACAGACACCATTTTAACAAGTGTCAATGTTCAGATTATCTGAAAGATAAGACCTGGTAAATCAAAGTAAGGTTTATAGGAAGATGGATACAGGAGAAAGTCAAGTCACTTGGGAACAAAGCCGAGAAATCCGCAACATTTTCCACTTACTGATGTAGATAAAAGCTCTGAGTCTCCCAAAAGGGCCTCACCGGTGGAAGTTGTAGGTAAGTCTGATTAGGTGAGGGTCAGATAAAATTTTCTAACAGCTCAACTGCCTCCTTCAAGCCAATCTTACATGCATAAAACTAAGGAATTTCTTCACTCAGACTATTCTGGATGTGTGTGAGGGCCCACTTCATGTGAGCTGGGACAATGCAAAGTTAAAAGCATGGGCTCTACTGTCAGACAGTCTGGGTTTAAATCCTAGCTCTGCCATTTGCTCTCTCTGTGACCTTCGGCAAGTTACCTCTGTGTGCCTCAGTTTCCTAATCTGTAAGATGATGATAAGAATAACACCGGCTTCCTATGCTATTATGAAGATTAATTCATACTGTAAAATGCTTAGAACAATCACTTGATAATTGTTCATCTGAAATAAGGATCCCCCCCCCCCATTTCATGATCTACAATATAACTACAGAGAACTAGAACACAGGACAGTACACTCACGGAAAAATGAGGCCCAGAAAACATAACAGTACAGTATGGTATACTTAGTCAAGAATGAGCTCCTCATTTAACTTTCTCAGACTCCTCAGAAACACACTCATCAAAGTACACCTCTAAATTCAAAGCAGCATTACAGAACACGGCTCAATTACCCAGACATCCCTGGGAGTCATGCACCCAGGGCTTCAGGCAAGCTACAGGATCAATTCTCCAGCCATCTTAAAACTTCAGTCCCAGTTTCTTTTAAGAGAAATCAATATGGCCTTTTCAGCGGCATCCCTTCATTCGACAAATACTGCATGACGCTGGGTCAGCAGGCACTAGGAAAGCTGTCGTGAACAAGACGGCCATGATCTGTGCCGCCTCGCAATTCACCACAGCAGGGTGAGAGGGGACCAACAACTACTTATACAAGAAGTAATTCTGTTGCAACTTTGATAAGAATTTTGCAAAAGCAATGCACTGAGTGTTAAGAGAGCATAAATCCAGGGAGACTTGTTCTATTCTGGGGGATAAGAGAAAGCTTCCCTGACAGAATGATATTTAAAACTAAGAGCTGAAGGATTAGTAGAAACTCACAGATGAAAAAGAAAAAGGATGGAGCAAAAGGAGAGGAGAGACATCTAGGCATAAGAATAAGGACAGCAAAGAGCCTAAAAAAGGTTCTGGAATTCCTTCATCATATACCCACCCTTGGCAACTACTCTGCAACAGTCTAGGACGCCCACAACATCCTATGAAGAGCACCGCACACAGAGGGTCAGGATAATGGACCCAACAATCTGAAGTACTTTTTACCCTACCCATTCTACCATACCATAGTTCACCCTCTCTCTCCTAACAAATGCTGCTCACCATCTCTGAGAGACTGATCCAATTTAAGTCCCCACTTGAAATATACATTTATGTCATGCATGCTAGTTATGGCTTTGCCAAGAAAACAAATTAATTTTAAATAGAATTTTGACTGTCAAGGAAAACAAGCACCTTAACCTTCGTCAATAATTTGATACTGATATTATATCCAAAATACTTTAAAAAATATTAATGCATCTAAAATATCCATAAATACCTCAAAATTCTCAACACTCAATTATTCATGTTTTTAATTTCTACAGTTTACACTGAGTGTAGGTTTTTATTACATACTTTGAGAAAGGATTAAAATTTTGATGGCATTTCGTTCATTCAAATTGTTCCAGGTATTCAATGGCTGTATTATTCGATCACATTTTAAAGTGATTTACCCATCAATGAGCATGATTTGACATGATTCATGCTTTATAGCCCACTCAAAGAAGTGTAGTAAATAGAAAAACTGAAAATCCTATCTCAAAGTGAATGATGTTAACATTTTTAGCTGCCTCTAAATTTACATAGCCTCGTTCTCCTAATGGAATTTTCCAAGACTTAAGAGAGTAGCAGTGTCCTGTAATGAAGAATCTGTCCTAGATGTTGAGAATACAGCCCCACTCCAGTAAGTGAACTAAAGGGAAGCTGATCCCAGATTTCAGAGAATAATGTGAAAATGCACATGCCACTCCACTCTCCATGGGAACTGTTCTGGCCAAGGTCACCAATAACCTCCAATGTCAAGGACTTCAATCAACACTCTTTGGTTCTCTTCACACAGCTTTTCAGCAGCACGAAGAGCTGGCTGCCTTACATGAAACCCTCTCTTGCCTTGGCTTCCACGATACGGCCCTCCACCACTTTGCCATTTCTCAGTTTCCCTTGCTGGGACTCATCACCCTCTTTTTGACCTTAAAACTAGAGTTTATCAGTGGTCCTGGCACTCTTCTCATATTACTGTCTCCAAAAATTACTAGGTTTTACAAAGCTTCTGGTTTATATTACCTCTACTCTTCTAAAGGGTGTAGAAAAAGATGAAACATTCAGACAGAGATGTATTTTCTTTATGCATAGTGGATAAACAAATTATCGTTTTAAATGTGATAATAAGTACGGATACAATTATATATATGGATACAGTTATATGTTACATAAATTAAATCTTACATCTTTACTGCTTTTTAGGAAAGGAAGACAGGTCTTTCTTATTATGAAATATCTGCTCGTGGGAATAAGATTTTGAAGCTACTGTATATATCATATTAATAGCCCCTCCATTCTGACTCTCATTTTTAGGAACGAGAGTAGTGAGTAATGAAAGTGGTGTAAGTGTTCTAGATGTGACAATGAGTCTGTGACAGGTGCTGGGAAAGTGAGCAACCCAGTTTTACTCATCACGTGAAATACTTTAGAAATTCTGACAGGGACATAATAGGACATAAAAGGGATACTAGGACTAAACCCTCCAACCTAGGGCCATAACATTCATTTTAGAAAATATTCAAAGGAAAGAGACCATTTCCCAGAGAAATTCAAAGGAATTAAAAAATTGATATGGTTTGGTTGAGTATTATGGTCCCTTTTTGCAAAACCACAAAAATTTCCTTGATTTTCCATGTATTTCTATCGTTTATATTCTGATTTGTTGGTCTACTTACCTATTTTACAATTAATACTGCATCACTTAAAATTCCTATAACTGAATATGGTTTTATATTTAGGAAGGCAAATCCCTCATTATCCCTATTTTTCAAAATTGTTTTCTAATTCTTAACTTCTATGGCAAAGTTTCAAATGTTTAATTAAGTATATTTGTTCCTAATAAAATTTTAAACTATGTTAAAAATGTTTTTCATTTCTTAATTACAAAGGATGTTGAATTTTATCAAGTATTTTAATCAACTATAAATTTGATGTGTTTTCTTTTCCACACTGTAAGTTACATTTACATATTTTTCAGTTTTGACCCACTTTGTGTTCCTTCTGATACTTACCAAATTCTGTCACTGGCTCTTTTTAACCTTTAAAACTAAATTCATCAGTGGTCCTGGCAGTCTTCTCATGGTACTGTCTTACTAGATGATGCTTTCATCCACCTTTGTGAATCTTGTTAGCAGATTTATATTCCCTGATTTTCCTGATTACTATTTTCCTGACTGCTGAAGCCCAAATCCCAGAATTAGATTCCTAAATGTTTTCTAGGATTTGGGGATCTTTACAAAAACACACTGCTCAGGGACCAGGCAGTTGTGTACAGCATCTTGCTCTGTAAGCCTTCTCGAAGCACTGACCGCAGGCTATGGGAGGGTAGAAACTTACCCAGTACTGTCTCCAGCACCTCTAACAAAGCCTGATACACAAAAGGCATTCGATAAATACTGAACAAGTATCAAATGACTAGATACCAAGTGCACAAACTCAATGGAGTTTTCATGAATTCTATGATTGGAAATATGCCACCCACCTGTTCTATACACCTGTCAGCTGGACCATGTCTCCTCTGTCCACTATCTCCTGCCCAATCTGACAAGAACAGATGCCACTCCTGCCCATTTACATATAGGATTACATGAAGCATAACAGCAGTTCAGAGAAGGGATAGGGGTTCACAATCCAAGTGAAATATTCACTGGATAAAAAGTCCTTCAACAAGTATGTATCGTCTTTAATTGCAATAATACATTACTAAAGTGACCCGGAAAGCCTGCTATATATAATCGTTCGCGTAGCTCACTCAGGAAGTCTAAGTGAAGACGGCTATATAATAGCCATTGAACAACAAAATCAGAGTGTAAAGCTATAAGCCTGTGAACTAAGTAAGAAAATGGGAACATGGGCATGTGTGTAAATTAGATGTTAAACTTTTCAAAACTGTGTCCTGCTCCACTCCAAGGAACTCGGCCAGGAGCAACTTGGCTTTGAAGGTAGCAGGTGTTGCCCTGGGTGGTGATGGGGACAGACCAACAGCTGGGCCTCCCAGGGAAGGACAGGGGCAGAAACCGACATGCTGCTTGGGTCTCCTCAAGGGAGATGTGAGATGCCATGGAGTATTCTGAACTTCATTAGGCTCCCAAGAGGTACCTCGTGAAGTCAGGGGGTGAACCCCATGATCTCCCCTCTGTGTGGTGCAACACCTCAGGCCTGTTTGTTCCCCAACTTCTCACTTGCCTGGCCTCTGCTCACGGGACCTCAGGAGCATCGACGGTGACTAAAACTACAAATGCGTTCACTCAGTCTTAATGAGATACTCCATCAAAATCATGCCTGGAGATGAGCTCTAAATGCTAAGATGCAACCCGTAACCACAGCTATCACCTCCGAACCAAGCCTTACTGCTCCAAGTTTTAAGAAAATCTTTTTGTTCTTTTGGGGGAAAACTAATCCACTAATTTTTCCCAGGGGGTGGGAGAAGACTTTTCCTTGGCTTGTGTTAGGTGCTCAGCACTAATTAGCTTTTTGGGTAATCTTCTTCCAGATGTGTGTGTGTGTGTGTGTGCGTGTGTGTGTGTGTGTGTGTGTGTGTGTTTGGGGGGGTCCGGGGGAGTTCTTCTGAAGTTCTCTTTCCTTGTTTTCCAGGGTTCCAATAGATTTCAATGTAGCTGGCATTTCACTTGGCTTTAAGGATGAGCAGAACCGTGGGCTCAGTTGACTGCGAGTCAATGCATACTGGAGAGCCCCTGCCAACAGTGGTTCCTAAACGAGGCTGTCACTGAAATCACCTACTAGGGTTCTCATTAGACAATACAAAATATTTTTCTTAGCTCAACTCTAGAGATTCTGATTCTAGAGATTCTGATTAGTTTCCTCAAGAGATTGAGTTTGGCAATCTGTTTTCATCTAATGTTTGGTAACTGTCTTGCAGTCAATAAAAAAATCTTCATTTGAGAACCATGGTTCTACATGATTTCTAATGATGGATATACTATAATTAACCAAGCCTTTATTTATAGTCATTTTGCTTAGTTTGATTCCAATGATTCACTAACATAAGTGCTACAATGAACATCTTTTTATGTTAACCCTTTAATATACTTCTACGTCATTTTGATAAATGCCTAGACATAGAAACAAAAGCAGAGATTTCTTTAATTCTTTTGGTCAAACTGCCTTCAAGGTAGGGTCTACAGACAGCTCCCAACTGCAGCACATGATAATGTCTATTTCCTTACCTCTCTGCCTAGCTATGATAGTATTTTTTAGTCTTTGCTCATTTTAGAGGTGAAATAACATCTTATTGCTGAGTTATTTTATAATTGTAAAAATATTTATTCATTAAATAAATCTTTTTTGGACACTTATCAGGACCTGTGAACAACGTGAGCAAAAACAAACATGATTCTTACTCTCACTTACATAGAAAGTGTCATTAATTCAATAATCAAGTAAACCTACTAAATGGTACTCATTATCATCACTGCGATAAGTGGTTCTATCAGATCTTATAAAGAAGAGACTTGACCTATTTAGAAATGTCAGAGAAAGCTCCTCTGAGAACTGAAGTTAACAATAATGACGGTAACACACCCAGACATAGCACTTACGGTGTGCCAGGCTCTATTCTAAGCTCATCAGATACATTCATGCCTTGCCCTTTATGAGGTACTATTATTATCTCCATTTCACATGTGATAAAACTGAGTCAGACAGTTTAAGAAATCTGTCCGGTGTCACATACTTAATGAAATAAAAGAGTCAGGATTCCAACGCATGTAGTCTGCCTGAGTCAGTATGACTAACCATTACGTTACAGCGCCTCTTGGGTGATATTCCCGAACCCTGTACCCCATCAGAAAGGGATGATGGGCTGCACTGCTCCAAAGAAATGGTGTACAAGCTCCTCCCTCTTTCAGAGCTACAGCCACTGCTCCACAACCCCCCCCCCCCCAGCACCTGACTAAGGTGCTGGAGAAGGAAGAGAATTTTTTGTTTTCACTTTAGTTTATTTTTGTTGTTTTTACATTAGTAATCCCCAGACCACCCATGTTTATTTCTTGGTAATCATCTCTGTTTTATGACACATTTGAAGACTAAGCACCCCTGTTTTGTGGGAGGATGTGGGGGGGAAAATCCATTGAATTCTGATTTTTAAACCTCTCCAGCTAAGATGACGCCCTCCTGTAATGACCCCGCCCAACACAGGCCTGGTTCCCTAGGCTGGCAATCTATTTTTATAATGCACTTGCATGTATATTAGGCCTGTAACACTAAGGATGGATTACTTTAAACATGGTAAAAGGAGACTAGGCATTAGAGACAAGGGAACTATAAAAGCTTAAAACCAAAGATCCTTAATCCTCTGTAAGTCTGCCAAACTTTTTGAAAGTTTCAAGTACGACAACTTAAACAAGCATGTTCGTGAGGAAATTTCACTCACTTCAGGCCCTAAATGAGTGAGTGAAATTCTGCAATAGATTATTGAGCAAACAGGCGCTACTTCCACAAATCAAGTACAGAAGTCCTCATTATCCAGATGCTTGTTAACCACGACCTATCTATAATCATAAGATTGTGGAGAGAAGCAAAAGCTGCCATACATAAAAATATTCACCAATCAGATGACCAGTACCCACTCAAACGCCCCCACCCCCCACCAAATACTACTTCTGAGAACCTGTTTATGTCTCCTTCTCTGATTTTTGGGTGTTGCAAACACTTGACCACATAAAAGCAGGATGAATGTAAACTGAAACTAAAAACGTTTCCAAAAATGCAGGATTTGAAGAACTTGCTAAAAAATGCTAGGTAACTACTTTAATCAAATGCAAAACCACTTAAACAAATTTAAGGTCTGGCAGACTTAGACCAGCAGCTAGCAAATGTGAAGAATTCTCAAAGATGACACAATAGATACTTAAGAAAAGAATAAATAAAATCTCCAAGAATTAAGAGAGGCCCTTAGGAAAACTAAAGCAGCAAGAAATGCTTTTGCAAAAACATTCCTCTTCCTGATCTGGCTGAGTGAAATGAAACTGGTGAAGGATATTGCATTTTGCTTTTATACAATTTTGTCAGGAAAGCTATATTCCCCAAATGAGCACTCAAGCCACTTCTTGTTCATTTGAAGGATTAGCACAGACCTTCAATTGTATAAACTTTTTAAAATATAAGATAAAAAAAAACTGTCAATAATTTTGAGTTTGCTTTTTTTTCCAAATAGAAGCCTGTGCAGTATCAGAGTTAAAAAGGAATGAAATTCATGCCACAACATGGACGAACTTTGAAGACATTATGCTAAGTGAAATAACCCAGACACAAAGGGACAAATACTGTATGAATCCACTTATGAGTTACCCAGAAACGTCAAATTCAAAGAGACAGAAAGTTTAATAGTAGTAATCTGGGTCTAGAGGAGAGTGGAATGGGGAGTTACTGTTTAATGAGTACACTAAATTTTCAATTTGGGATGATGAAAAAATTCTGGAGATGGATAAGTGGTAATGGTAGCACAACAATGTTCAGTGTAAACATACATAATGCCACTGAACTGTACTCTTAAAAATAGTTAAATGATAAGTTTTATGTTAGTATATTTTATCACAATTAAAAAAACTCACAGTAAAGCAGAATAAAATGTAATTTTCTTAACCTAAGAAAGAAAGAAAGAAAGAAAGAAAGAAAGAAAGAAAGAAAGAAAGAAAGAAAGAAAGAAAGAAAGAAAGAAAGAAAGAAAGAAGAAAGAGGCTTGTGCAATAAAGGGTTAATCCAGCAGGCTAGGGTTGCTCAAAACCTGTACATTCAAAGAAAGGACTCCTAAATTCATGCAATATCTTGCCTGTATTTTTGTATGCCTCAGGCTTTGGGCCGCGTGTATCAGTTTTTGCCCTCTATGGGATTGGAGACTGAGTAGCTAAGGTCAGTCACATGAGCTTAAAATAAAATAAAAACCCTGGACAGTAAGGCTCTGTTGAGCTTTCCCGGTTGGCAATATTTCACGTTTTGTCACATATTGTTGCTGGGAAAATTAACTGTGTCCTCATGTGACTCCACTGGGAGGGCACACCAGGAATTTTATGCCTGGTTTCTCCTGGACTCCACCCATCTGTCTTTTTCCTTTGCGGATTTTAATCTATATTCTTTCACTGTAATAAACTGTAACCATGAGTACAACAGCTTTCTGAGTTCTGTGGGTCCTTCTAGTCTGGGAGTGGTCTTGGGGCCCCCAAGACAAAGCCCCAATCAAGTCCCCTCACTAGCTACTACAAAATGTTTGTCCCTCCTTTAGGTGGCTTCACTTTAAATACCCTTTCACTGCCAGTTATCCTCAGCTAACAAGGGCCTCTCTTACATAGCTTCATCAACGATCCTTAGTAGATGGGTAAGGAAGAGTTCAGGCTTACCACCGTGTTTCCCCGAAAATAAGACCGGGTCTTATATTAATTTTTGCTTATGGTTCAGGGGATGTCTTCCTGAAAAATCAGGCTAGGGCTTATATTCCGGTTAGGTCTTATTTTGGGGGAAACACAGTAGAATAGTTGTTCTCAGCCCCAGTTGCTCTACTATGGGTGTCTTCCGATAAACTCCTATTGTGACTAGTTACAAAGCACCCGAGTGTATAAACTGTTCACTTGGCAGTGGATTTACATTAGTGTGGATTTAAGGTTTTGCCTATAGGAAGTAACATTACTCTCCATCAAAGGCTCCAAACAGCCAAAGAGAAGACACCTCAATTTCTCAACATGGCTTTTTGACGCCTTTGGATCTGGATCCTGCCTGCAAGGCTTACCTCTCAAGACTAATTCCTTCCCATTCAAAACCTGAGCTTCAACTACATTCAACTCATTCTAGTTACCCAAAATAAAGTATCTCGACTCCAGATCTTTACAAATATTGCCATTTTATTTATTTATTTATTTTGTCAGATTAAATACTTCCCTATGCAATCTTTCCAATTTAGAGCAAGGTTTCTCACTCCTTGGCACTACTGAGATTTTGGGCTGAATAATTCTTTGTTGTGGGGGGGTTTCCTGTGCATAGGATATTTTACAGCATCCCTGGCCTCTACCCACTGGATGCCAGTAGCACTCTCTCCCCCCTAAAGTCGTGACAACCCAAGATGTCTCTACTCCACCTTGGTTTGAGAAACACTGATGCAGAGTCATTTGTTCAACCTCCCTTTCTCACTCTACCCCCCCCGAGGCTTGGTTAGGTGCCACTCCATATGCTCTCCTGGGACCCTATGATACTCCATTAAGTGTTACCTCCTTGGTCATAAGGCTTATAGTTTTATTAATCATTATACTCTCAGCTCCTAGCCCAGTGCCTGGCACATAATGAAGCTTCAATAAATCCGTGTGGACCGACTGAATGAACAGGATCAGGATATGCAGAGAAATGTGGGCATTACAGGGAGAAAACAACGTTGAGTACAGGCAAGAAGGTGGGGAAGTTCACGGTGTACAGAGAACAGCACATATTTTCATTTGCTTGAAAACAGAGTAGGTTAAGGAAAGTAGCAGGATATGAATTAAGAAAAATAAGTTGGAACAGCACAGAGAGTTACAAAGGCCAAACTAAAGAGCCAAAACTTTATTGGGAAGGAGAAATGAGGGGACTGAAACAGGTATTTGTGACAGTCCCATCCACATACGTAATTCATGAGTTAACATATTATCAAGCATGAGTTTCCGTATTACCTTGGCAAAAATAATGTAGCACAACCTCTGCTGTTTCTTTGGTCAACTGCTGTCCTGTACAGCCATCCTCTTTAAGCTGAAAGTCAGTGTGTGGAAATGTGTAAGTTGTAGAGTTTGGTATGCACTTAAGGAGATCAATCATTCCCACAAACATTAACTCTAGAGTGCTGAGTGGATTACAAATGTCCAACTTTTGGTATGCTGAACTGAGATTCAGCAGCTGTGGGCTGTAAGTCCCTTCACCAGTCTTGATTCATATGTTTATTTATACACCATCAATAAATGAACACCTACAGTAAATCCTTGCTTAACATCAACAAGTTCGGTGACTTGAAGCAAAACAACTTATAACGAAACCAATGTTACCATAGGCTAATTGATTTAAAGAAGAGTTAAGTTGCTACAGTATCTCATTGTTACAATGAAACATCATTCAATACAACCTGCTGTATTCTCTTCCAAGCACTGTGCTCAGTGCCAGAGATGCGCATTCAATAAGGCAGATGTGATCTCTATTCCCACTGAGTTTAAACTCTAGCAAAAACGCCTACAATTAAATAAGCAATCATAAAACAGTGTGGCAGAGTTGGTGAGGAAGTTACTAGAACTTCAGGTTCTTCAGCAGTAAAATAAAGGAGTTGAATGGTGGTCCCTGAGGATCCTCTCAGACCTAACATTTACTTCAAGTCTAATAGTATAGAAAAATTGGAAAACTTTTCAAATTGCTAAACATTTTCTTCTGTTTTATAGTAAAGAATGCCACAGATAAGAAAAGGGCTAAGAAATGAATCTAGTATACTATGGAACTGTAAGGAGGATTTTAGTATACAAAAATGGGGTACACAGAGGAAAAGAAGACATCTTTATTAGGACAATAGACACACAGACAAGCGTTCACATCTATCACCTTTAACTAGTTACCGGGCAAAAATAGCAACACAAACATCATAGGGAAAATAAAAATATTGTAGGAAATTTATGTTCCAATGACTTGGCATGTTACCTGAATCTCTTACAAATATTATGATAATCCATAATAAGGTATTTCCATGATAGGTATTTCATATGTTTATTCATTAAAAAAGAGTAAGCATCTTCTATGTACAATAAATTGTACTACATGCTATAGCATAGCAACTATAAATCAGACATGGGTACTGATTTTAAGAAGCTCACAGTTTAGTGATAAGCTTAATGAAGGAGTAAAGCATTTTACAGAATTCTTTGTACAAACATCAGAAAATTAGTATCACATGCAAAACATCATATAACCAAGGTGTTCACAAGATCTGGCCCACTCAGTACCTATTTACATTCAATGGTTGTTTACTCAGATTTGTATGTGAAGTAGATGGTCATTTCTGAGTACCCACAGAATGCTAAGAGATTGTAGTAATATTTTTTTTCCCCAAAAGATGTGCTTATAGTGTGTGAGTGTGTGTGTGTGTGTGTGTGTGTGTGTGTGTATAAGTGGGTTGAGAAACTTGGGTTGTTGCTGGCAGGAAGCGCCTGGGTGAGCAGTGTTTAAGCTGTCCAGAGCTCCAATCTTTCAAGGTGAGCACAGACTATGAAGAATGCTTAATTTATGAGCTCTCAGGGTAGCAAACTGAAACTGAACATTTCTTTCTAAATTAGCAAAACTTAAAGAGGAGGTAAGAAACTCACAAAGAAAGCCATGGGATTCCCAGTTTCCCTCTATTTTGAGTTAAGCGCTATCATTTTGTGGATGGTAACTGGACTAAACTCCTCAGCCGACAAATACTACCGATGCAACAAGAGAAAATAGTAACCTTCAGAATATCATCAGCTCTAAGTTTGAAAATGTATTAAATTATCCTCTAGCAGGAGACGTGCCGCCCAGATATACCCTAGATGTGTTTCCAATCTAATATAAGTGGCCCCACAGGTTAATGTTGCTGCTGATGTGAATGAGAAGGGACAGAAAGCACCTCCTGTGGCATCTAGCACTTCCTGAAGAAGACCCAGATCTTTCAGTGGCCTGCAAAGCACATTCTGAACTGCCCCATTCCAATTTCTCTATTCAATATCTAAACTAAAATCCACCAATAAATGTTAGATAACCACCCTTTTAGTTATACTCATATTTAGTCATTTTGTATTTTGTTGCTAAAACTTCTTTTTAATCAGCATTTTGTCTCAAAGCAGAGAAGATGGGAGCTTAATACTTATTAGGTATTTGGTATGTAATACGGTATAACTGGTAATTCTTTCATCAAATAAGACTTTGAGAAATGAGTATGTGTGCCCACAAAAAGCACAAGAATATAAATTAGTAGTCTTATACCAGTCCCAAACTGGAAACAACTCAACATCAGGAGAATGGACTAAAATTGTGTTGCATAGTCATACAATGGACACCAATAAAAAAGAACATACTACTGATACACACAACTATAATGAATAAACTTCAGAAATATTATGCTCAGTGAAAGAAGCCAGGCACATCAGAATACGTATTGTATATTCCATGTGTATAAATTTCAAGAACAGGAAAAACAACCTACAGTGAGAGAAGTCAGAACAATGGTTATGGGGGGGGGGAAGTATCCACTAGGAAGGGGCACACGGAAACTTTCTAGGGTAAAGAAGGTGATTTACATTTTACTTGGTGGTGTTCATATGGTGCATACATATGTAAGAATTTATTTTTCAATACATGGCTTTTATTGCATCTTTAAAATATCACAAATAAGTCTGAGGAACCATCTGACATCTTGCTGTTTCTGTAGCCGGACAACTTAGATCTTATTCATCGGCCTGCTGAACTGTTGTTCCTATCTCAGAAACATAGATACCATCCCCAAATTTTTCTGATATCCTTGTTTTTAACTTTTGTGACTTGTTGAACCATGAATTTGATACAAGTTCAATGTCTTTTCTTTCAAGAATTAAGTCATCTTTCTGGGCTTGAGATAATGAACAAGCAATGCCTGACCTCACCCGAACCCTGTGGATGTATTTTTCCCCCAAGAAATTTCAGATTTCAACAAGAGAACCATTTCCCTGAATAACGATGCTGATGGGGAAGTGAGCACACATAGACCTCATCTTGTAACGGACGCCCCGGGTAGCACCCTTGATCACATTCTGACTACGGAGAGTGTGAACAGAAGCCAGTTCCTTTCCATCTCCCCACCAATGGTCAACCCGGAGCCTCTTCTTTTTCTTTCCAAGGATACTTGAGTTCTACACTGATGTGACTTAAGTCCCTTCACAGGGTGCCACTGGGCTCTTCACAATAACTGTGCGTCCCTTCAGAGTGATGTTGACATCTTCTGGAATGTCTACAGTCTGATTGCTGAGAATGGTCTTCATTCTCACAATAGATGTGGCAAAGAGCCATATGCAAGAATTTATCAATCTATACACTTTTAAGATTTGTGTATTCTGCTGTATGTAAATTATATCTCAATTAAAAAACAAAGACTCAAGATGTAGAGGCCATAACTGGAGTATGGTTTTCAAATGTAGGTGGTCCAACCAAAGAAACCACTTTATTACTATATAGTCTTATGAATGTAACCCAAGGGAGATGAACAGGAACTTGAAATAACAATGTCTGGCTACATTCACTGCCTGACATACTAGACTCATTTACCTGAGTACTTTGCTCCTTGGATGCCATGCAGTGTCATCATGTCTAACAGGTGCCATCATTTCTTTAGTGTCATTAATCCATCTTCTCTGAGTACTCAGATAGCCCAGCTGTTTTCAATATCCTCTTTCTTGTCTTGGTTTTCCCAGAATAGATGCTGTAATAAATAATGATTCATCTCATGTTGAGGGAGAGGGCTCTAAATTAATTTGCCAAAAATTATTCACTAGGAGCCAATTTGTAAACAGATCAATTCACTGAATGTACCAAATTTAAACTTTTTCATTTATTAAAGATTTCAAGAGAATTTTAATATTTGCTTCATAGCATTTTAAGAACTATTTAATCTGTAAAAAGCAGAGCTGGAGTTTAGTTTTCCTATAAATATATTCCTCATGAATATATTCAGTAAATGTGAATATATTCTTCATAATGATTATATTCGTGAATATATCCTCCTTATGAATATATTCATGAATATATTCTTCACTGCCCTACAGGGAAAACATTTTAATGCAGTTTTAAATTAATGAATATCAATATATTCATGACCATTTTCATAAGTTTATATTCATATTGATGAGCTATGTTCTTCACCATATTGGGCATTTGTGAATCTAGTTTAAAATTTAATGAATATCAATATATTCATTAAGACTATATTCATATTTTCAACAGCATATATTTATATTCATGCCCTGTACTCTCGATCATATTGGGAAATTTTTTAGCTCAATTCAAAATTTAATGAATATCAATAGATTCATTAAGAATATATTCATATGAATATAATCAAATTCATTGTGTATATTCAAGCAGAGTATATTCATAAGGCAACTAACTCATCCAATAATTTTAACCTTTGACAAAATGAACATTCCGAAAAACAGTGCTAAGAAGAACGTATTTGTTTTTATTGGTGAATCGGCACACTTCCTTCTAGGAGGGCTTTTCTCTCCAAGCACACGAGCCTCAGATTTACCCCGTGAAACTCATCTGGGCATGCCCAGCGGTATCCCAGTATTTCCCAGACCTCACAGGCTTTGCAATATCTGTTTTTCTTGTTTTACTCTAACACACTGAGTTGGGATATATACAGGATTAACAGGTTTTTGGTCTGAATGTAAGAACTTCTTCTAGGAGTCCCATCAAATGATTGTTATCCTCTCCCTTTAGGTATTATTTCTGTTCTACTTTTTAGAATGTTTTTGGTTTCACTGGGTAAATCCTGGGGCTCATGTGTGCTTGGAGATAAAAGCCCTTCTGGATGGAAGTATGTTTTTCATCAATTTTTTTTTCATTTAATTCTCTGATTTGACTGCTCTGTTTTACTTATTTTATTTAAATTTTTTAAAATTTTTTTATATTGGGGAACACTGTGTCTCCTCCGGACCCATCAGCTCCAAGCCGTTGTCCTTCAATCTAGTTATGAAGGACACAGCTCAGCTCCAAGTCCGGTTGCCGTTATTCAATCTTTAGTTGCAGTGGGGTGCAGCCCACCAATCGAACCAGCAACCCTGTTGTTAAGAGCTCGCACTCTAACCAACTGAGCTATCCGGCCACCCCTTACTTAACTATTTTAATGTAAGAAGAAGAAAATATCTTTAATCCAATAAACAATATTTATCAAAAATCATAAAACCTTAAAACTGGAACAAGAGATTGCTATCAAAAATAAGGAGGCCTACTCATGATAATCATTCAAAACTGTTTTAACTGTGCTAGCCTATGCAATAAGGCAAGATGACAGAAAAAAGTATTAGAAAAGAATCACAAAACCAGCATTATTTCCAGATGATATGCCTGTCTACCTAGAAAAAAGAGTAATGGATTTTTAAAAATTGAATAAACAGATAACATGAAATCCCAAATAGCTTAGAAATTTAAACAAAAACCAAAAGGACTAGGAAAATAATTTCATAATTTTGGAATGTTTAAGGCATTTTTCTCTTTGAGTATGATTTAAAATTTTTAATATGTAAATATTACAATAATGTGATCATAGAAAACATTCTAGTGAAGCTTTTTTCCTAATTTTTTATTAGTATGAAACATTGATAAAAGTTGATAGACTAGTAACATGGTCACCCATATAACCTCCACAGTCAACTATTGTTAATAAATTATCATATTGTAAACGTTACATATTTTAGTTTTTTTTAATACCTGATCATTGTAAAATATTCAGTTAATGCAGCAAAAGCTACAACATGGATGGACCTTGAAAACATTATCCTAAGTGAAATAAGCAAGTCATAAAGGACCACACATTTCACTTACATGACATGGGTAAAATTGGCACGTCTATAGAGACAGAATGCAGATTACTAGTTGCTAACAACGGGGAGTGAGTTTGGGGGGATGGAAGTAAATGCTAATGAACAGCAGGTTTCTTTTTCGGGTGATGAAAATGTTCTCACACTGACTGTGGCTGATCAGGTTGCAAAACTCTACACTGAAAACCATTTGATTGAACAGTTTATATAGGTGTATGGAGGGTATGTGAAATATATCTTACAGTTGGTATTAAAAGCAATTATAGTTAAATCAATTGACCCTAAGGGAGTTCCCCAAAGTAGGCTTGAGTAAGGAAAGCAAGATGCAGAAAAATGTACATGTAATTTCATTTTTGTAAAACAATGACAAAACTGCACATATAAGTATGTGTGCATGTAATTATATGGAATAAATATGGAGGCTACACACTAACTAGGTCGTCAATATGGCTTTCTTAGATGGGGGTGCTAACGTGGGGAGAGGGTGAGTAGAGGGGAAGGAAGTATTAGCACAACAACATAAGGACTGTTTAGACAAACTGCACTGAAAAAGAAACCCATGATGTGTCATGTCTGCAACTTACTTTCAGAGAGTTCAGTAAGAAAATGTGTCTGTATACGTACATAATTTCACATACATATATACCGTATTTCCCCAAAAATAAGACCTAACCAGATAAAAAGCCCTGGCATGATTTTTCAGGATGCTTGTAATATAAGTCCTACCCCAAAAATAAGCCCCAGTTAAGATGGTCAGACAGATGGACGCATTTAGTATATCCGTTGCAACACAAGAAGGATGTATTGAATTATAAAATAGTATCAATATAAATAAAAATATTGTCATTAATACTTAAAATAAATGATAATGTGCATTATAATTAAGTATTTGTAAATACCCTAGCAGGAGCCTTTGGACAAGAGGTAAAGGCCTATGTAAACAGATGAACTCGAGACTTTTTGCCTAATGACCAATCAGAGTACAGAAACACACGAATAATGTGCGCACTTGATACGAACAGACATTGTTGTGTCCAATATGAATCTTCATAAGTCAATATATCGTGTGTTATAACAGACGTACTTAATGCACTCATGTGAAATAAAGAAACGTTTTCTGAATTTTGGTGCCTGCAATTTTTCGTCACTTTTGTGTGGACCATCATTCTTAACTGTCATCATTTTTGTTGCCACTCCTGTCTCATAAGTCGTCAATTAACACTTGATTTAATGGTAGATTTAAAGGGAATAATATTTTGACCCCCAGACAAGATGAGTGCAAAAACAAAGAGCTATTCTGTCTAGTACAAGAAAGGAAATCACAGAGGACTTCTGGGGCAAGAATCTTCACAGATTTCTGCAAAGAGAAGTTGGATCTCCGAATGGTCCGAAAACCGCAAACAGAGTACGATAACCTCAGTCAACAGGTGGACGAGGGAAATGCTAAGAAGCGCCAAGTGTGGATCAGGTCGGCAAACATTATTTCCTGAGCTGGAAGACATCATCTGTGAATGGATTGCTGAAAGGAGAGCAAAGGCTTTGGTTGTGTGCAGGGCTGATATTCAAGCATTTGCCCTTGCAGTGGCACCACAGTTAGAAATATCCCCAGAATTCAAAGCATCACAACACTGGCTGGATGGCTTCCTTCAGCCATATGAACTGTCTCTAAGATCGACAACACTGTTCAAGCTGGAAGATACTGAAGTTATTAAACGTGCACTTGCATTCAAGTCCTTTGTTGATGGCATCGACTTTTCTAAATACCAACTCTCCAACATGATTGCTATGGATGAAACTGCAGTGTTTATGGGCCAAGGATCTCAAACGACAACTGATGAGAGGGCTGCCTCGTCAATCTACATCCCTCCAATGGTTATGAAAGTGCACGTTAACTGTATTTTGGCAATTCATCTGGATGGAAAGAAAGCCCCACCTCTAATCATCACTAAGGGCAAGAAAGATAAGGTTGAACATGTTTCTGGCATTTATGTTCTTGAAACCAAAAAAGCCTGGTGCACACAAGCAGTTATGAGGAAGTGGGTTGATTTAATGCTGCTACTTGTTTTGCGTGGTGGCCAAAGAGGTCTGCTAGTCTGGGATTCAGCCAGCACTCACTGTGCTAAAGACGTGAAGAACTTCCTTGCAGAGAGAAGAACAGATCAAATAATGATTCCTGAAGGAATGACTGCCTATCTCCAGACTCCTGATATTGCAATAGACGAGCCATTCAAGGACCATTTGCACATGGAAATCAATGACTACACTGAAAATATAGAATGGAGAGAAATCAGCGTGGAAACATTGTAAAGCCTAGCCTGCAAGAGGTCGTGACTTGGGTGAAGAATTCGTGGGATAAAATCACTGACAGCTGTGTTGCCAATGCACTACGAGCAGGCTACATGGACAAGAAGCGCTCATTTAAGGAGAGCTCTATTGCTGGACATGAGACGTTGGGGCCAATGGTTCTACAGGAAATGGAGTCCCAAGAAGTTCAAGCAGGAATTCGGGGTTTGGAGAGTTATGACGATGTTCCAGAAGAAGATGACATGACTGTATTTGAATAAATGTAGATTTTTGTACATGAATAAGTGAACAAATGTAGATTGCTGTACATGAAAAAATAAGACAGCTCCTGAAAATAAGCCCTAATGTATCTTTTGGAGCAAAAATTAATATAAGATCCAGTCTTGTTTTGGGGGAAATATGGTATATGCACACCTAAAGACGGAGAGATAAAGCAAATATAAATAACCAAATGTTAATAGTTTATTTTATTATATCATACACAATTATTTCTCAATTTTGAAACAGTTTTATGAACTGACAGCAAAATTTTCTTGCAATGAATTTTAAGGGCTATTTTGAGTGCCACTATTAAGAAAAGAGGCATTACAGTTTTGTACAGTTCATGATTATCCTTTTAGTGTACTGATAAATCCCATCATGAAGAATTCATGGGCACTCTACTGAAAGGTACGCTCACTTATCAAGGCACAGAGAAAGCTTATCCCATGCACAGTGGCACACAACAGACTGGAGAAACTAATCCCACTAACACCATGAAATGAGACGACTACAATGCAGACCAAGGTTTTGATGTTGCCGTCCTAATTTCAGAACTGGGCTGCCAAATGCTGTGGTGATCCCACCACTGATTTACACACACATCCGAATCTTCTATTAAAACAGACTAACCTTCAGGCGGCGACCAGGGAAATGACCACTCCAGTCCCTATTCTCTTGCATCTCATATTTCCCAGTGACAGAAAGAACAGGAGGTTGGGCACTGGCCATTCGGGACAACGGTCCTATTAGGAAAAAAAGGAATTTTCCTCTGGCTTAAGAATTCAAAAAAAGAAGTATCTTTGAATGTATCTCTAAATGTTAAGTTAAAAAGAAAAGTATGGTTTACTTTACTTAAAAAAGGCGGGGGGGAGGCTTTACCAAAAGAAAATAAATTTAAAATGCATCTGCCTTTAATTGTGGTACCTTTGCAAATTTTTTGAAGACTGGAACATAAAACCTATAAAATCTATAAACTATAATCTATAAAATCTATAAACTATAATCTTCTACACCCCATCCTGGGGACACCTAGTGACATCAGCCTGCTAAAGCTATATATACTGGCTATATATATATATATATATATATATATATATATATATATATACACACACACACACACATTATATATACATGGCAACTTCCAGGCCTCAATTCACCTACCTGTCACCACTACAAAAATGTCAAAGCAGCCAGATAATGCTAGGTATTTTTAATCCAAAGAGGCTCCAGAAGGTATGGACTGAGGCCGTAGGTCTCCTACGAGAGGCTTGTGAGGCTGTCCCTCCCAGTGTGGTCTCAGCAGCCACCCACAGGCCAGGCAGGCTCACTGTGCAGCCGTTAGGGCCTCAGCCTCCAACCGCCCACCCCAATGGGCAGGTGTTAATCAAACTGTGGTTTCAGGACATCAACCCTGAGCGTTAACTCTTATGGTCTGACCCATCTGTGTGTACAACCAAAGTAAAAATCCATCTGATACAGATTTTTCAGAATGAAATAAGATACATTTAAAAATTTGTAAACTGTAAAATGTTAACATTACAAAAATAAGAACTGGCTCTTCAGATCATCTGTGGAGAAAACCAACCCGAGTTACAGAATTTTTTTTTTTTAAAGGCCTTTTAACTTTCATTATCTGGAATGGAACAAACAAATGAGTCCTCAGTAGAAATCCTTGCAGAATATGCTTTATCCTAAATGCAAAAATTTCCCTCATTTCCTCATAAACAGTAATACATGCCAATTTTTTTTTAAATTGGAAAATAACATAAAAGCCATGTCACACTACCTAACAGACATTCACTGCTAATATTCTAGTCTTTTCTTCTAGTTTTTTATTTGTACATGGGGTTAGTTTCCTTTTAAACAAAGTTGTAATCAAACTAAACATTACTATATATATCCTGTTATCTTAAGCATTTCCCATGTTCTACAATCACTTGCTATATATTATTCCATCAGGGGTAACTCAGAATAAGCTGAACATACAATATATAATGGAATTACTGACAGTTCCATAACAAGTCTCTGAAATATTTAGTTAGAGATAAACATATGAAGAATTCCAGGCTTCTAAAAGCTAAACTTAATTTCTGGCAAGCATAGTGGTAATTATAACCAAAAGCCAAATATTATGGAGTCCTTTTTTTAGACTAAGCAATCTTACCACTCAGCATATATAATCACTAAAATACTTCCAGCATAATGATATCTGTTCAGCTACTGGCAACCATAAATGTCCCTGAAAGCCAGAGAAATGTAAAACTTCTCTAATATGATTTGCAAAATGAAAGTTATATCTGAGAAAACTGAAGTATAAAACTGGTCAAAAACACACTCCATGTCCTGAGAAAATTCATACTCAGATACATTTCCACCTATGAGAAGTAGTTACATAAATCATCACAAAAAAACAGATATGAAAAATTTTATCTACTTAATAGTCTGAGTTCATATAAGCACATCAAATTATTTTCAAATTCTATACAAAATCACTAAGGGTAAATTATTTACGTTTTCAAAAAAAGAAAAAAGATATTTGCACACACCTATAAAACCAGGAAATACGGAAATGCTCAAAAAACAAACTGATGGGAGAATGCTAAAGGGAGAAAGGAGCCAACTCAAAGAGTTCCCAATGGCCAAAGCTAGAATGATGTGAGCAACAAAACACATAAAATAATACTGGATTATAAAACAAAGTACAAAATAAATATACATGAGTCCATATTGATGTAAGTGACTGACTAATGAGAACTGACAAATCTACTTATAGAAAAATGCCAAATAAGTTTTATAAATACTACCCCCTGAAGAAGGTGGAGCATAGCTTCCTACCCTTGTGTAGGCTGCACACAGTGACTTCCCTCCAAAAAGTAAAGTATGGGGGTGAGGGGGGTGCGGCGAGTACTTTACAGTGTAAAACCTGACAAACACTACCTCAGCCAAGTGATCAGGGCATCGACAGTGATAATTCATGTTGACAGCATGTACCATGGATATGATGCATTTTATCTCTGGGGTCTTCCTCCCAAGAACCCATAATCCCCATCTAACCATGAGAAAAATATCAGACAAACCCAAATTGAGGGACATTCTCCATTCTACAGAATACACCTGTACTACTCAGCGGTGTCAACATCATACAAGGCTGAAAAACTGCCAAAGCTCACAGGAGTCTAAGAGGGCATGATAACTAAATGTACTGTGGTATGGTGGGTGGGATCCTGGCCAGAAAAGGGACATTAGGTAAAAACTAAAGAAATCTGACTGAAGTATGGATTTTAGTTAATAATAATGGATCAATGTTGCTTCATTCATTGTAACAAATGTACCATTCTAATGTAAGGGGAAACTGGGTATAGGAACTCTCTGTACTATCTTCGCAACTTTTCTGTAAATCTAAAGCTAACTATTCTAGAGTTATGTATGACTGAAATGGATATATAGGTAGAGATAGATCATACACCCATCTAAGTTTGAAGAGAGCAGGGACTCTGTTAGCACCCCTTATGGCACTCAATAAACGTTTTTGGAATGAATAAATTAACATACATGTTTTGTGACACTGTTTTTATTTCTATAACTGCACCCACAAAAAGGATGTGGGAAGGTATTATCGAATACTGGCCAAGATTCATTAATGGAGCCATTCAACAAACACTCATTAATGGAGCCATTCAACAAACATTTACTATATCTTTACTATAATCTAAAAACTATGCTGGATGTTGGGAATTCAAAAACAATTAAGACATGTGAAATCCACAGACTAATCGTGAGGAAGAAAGTTGTAATGATAGGTGATAATGATAGAAAATGATTACACATAAAGTGCTTGCTTTGGGTATTATGAGAGTACATATCAGGGGCACCTATCCTGGCATGGGATGGTTAGTGGCGAAGGATTCATAAGCAAAGAAAGCAGGACCAAACAAACTGATGGGAGTAGTGCTATGACAGAGAATTATAGGGGAGACCCAATGAGGATGGTCAGAGAAGGCCTTTCTGAAAAAGTGATGCTTAAGCTGAGAACCAAGAAATACAAAGGAGGAGCAAGTCATATGAAGCAGAGAGTGGGGCAAATTACAGGCAAAGAACACTAAGTATAAAGACGCTGAAGGAGGAAAGTGTCTTAATGCCTAGACAATACTGTCTATTTAAAACCTGAGATGAAAAGGTTGGTGTATAAACATTAGTGCCTGAATGAGTTCATCACAAACACCTCCAAGGCTTACAGAAACAGTAACCTCAAGCTGTTTAGCACCTCCCAGAAATGTACAAAAGGGATTCCTTTCTTGAAATTTTATAGAACATATATATATCTATCTATATATATATACACACACACGTATATATATACATACATATATACATACATATATATATATATACCCACACATATACATATATATACAAGTATATAGAGGATGCCAAAAAAATGTATACACATTTTAAGAAAGGAAAATTGTGTTAAAATTGTAATACTCAATATATACCAATAACAAAAGATGAATGCAAGTCACGTTTGATTTCTGCAATTACAAGAGGGGCTCAAAGTGGTTACCATCAGTGTCCAGACACTTCTGATTACGGCGAACTACTGCTTGAGCCACGTTGACCGCAGTGTCCACTTATACACATTTTTTTGGCACCCCTGGTATATGGACACCGAGACCCCTCACAGTCAATGATTGGCATTCATTGATGGCGACACATCAGAATAACTTCTCCCACTCCCATGGTCCTTCTTGGCAGTGCCTGAATCCCTTTGTGCTATGCCTTCTCTTCCAGGCTCACCCAGACTCAGGAAGTTGAGGCTCTATCCGTTTGTACTCTGGTTATGCAATGCAACCAGTCTGCCAAACAGCAACAACCACCAAGGACAATGTGGCTTCTCTCACTCAGGGGAAGTAAAACTGTGGAATCCTACAAGGACTAGAAAATTACATAAAAAAGAAATATGTAATAAATTCCCCTTCATATAATAGGTACTAGGCAAAATTACTTTTACATATGAATAATTGCAGCAATAAACACCAATAAAGCAGGAGTAATGGCATCATTAAGAACAGCCAAATAATTCAGGCAATGAACAGACCACCGGTGGTCCCCAGAATCAGTCTACTTCACCATTACTGGGATCATACCATTATGAATAAATGAAAACCACAGGAAATGCTCATTTTCTCTAGATTTGTATGCTTGTGGGGAGGTCAACTGCTGTGGATTCCAGGAGATAATGTATTTCTAGCATTTATGGTCCTGTGAGGATGGGCAATGAGTAACTGATTGGAAAACAGAGCGAAAGAGAAAAGGAAATGTGTCAAATGTCAACTCATAGCCAACACAGTAAAATGTTCTGTGATTATTCAGTATATAGAACACCGACCCAACTACCTTCACTGAGGAAACCATCTCTGACACACAAGTTAAAAGAATCAACATGTATTGAGCCTTAGATACAACGTGCTGCAATCCGCTGTGGAGGGAATTCTGGGGAAATAAAACATAAAACACACACCAAGTCTCTTTAAGGAGACTGAGATCCAAAGACGGCAAACCAATTGGTTAAGAATATAAATGAAGATTTTTATCATAAAAACAAGTCTATCCATAAAGGAATTAAGTTCTCAGGCCACCCACAAAAATCTCATGTAGCCCACTCTGCTGACCAGAAGTATAGAATCCTGCTATATAACACAGTCAACTAGAGTTTTTATTATTATTTCTATGAGACAGTGTAATCTGAGTTACCACAGACGGCACGCCCTGACTCCTTTGGAGGCATCACAGCCCTGCCAGCAACAACCCCAGGGTACCAGGGCAGCATCAGCGTCTTTAAAAATACTAATCCTCTTCTACAGGGGCTATTTGAACTTAAAATCATTAAAATGAAATATAATTAAAAAGTCGGTTCCTGGCTACCACATTCCAAGTGCTCAACAGCCACATGTGGCGATAATGCCTGCCCTACTGGACAGCGCAGGAAGATTTCCGTCATTGCAGCAAGTTCTCCAGGACAGCACTGCTTTCCATCTTTAGGAAGGAAGGCTTCTCACTCTTCTAGAGCATCAGAAGCGACAGCAGCTCTCTGTGCATAGATAGTGATGATGGCAGCACAATTATGTGAATGCACGTAAAGTCACTGAACTGTATGCTTAAAAATGGTTAAGATGGAAAGTGGTATTGTATGTATTTATCCAAGAAAAAGCAGTTCTCTCTCTGTTACATTCTCTCTTTATATTCCAAGGTGTGGCACAATTTGTAACTAGTCACTAAACTGGACCCCCTTCAAGTATGAGGCCCATCAAAGCCAAGAATTTCTAAGTGGTTATGAGCAAACCAAAAAAAAAAAGCGCCAATTCCTGCAGTCGAGTTCTTCTGTCCATGCTTTGGTATTCTGAGTTTTCACACGTCCTTGGTTGGGTCGTAGATCCATCACATTTTATTTCAACAGCACTGTAACTAGACCCCTTCTCAAATCTCACACAAAAACAATTCTCTCCTTCGGAGCTCTGTTAATCCCTTGTGACATCAGTGCCACTGGTGATAGGCCACTGGCTTTGGATATGTGGAAATACGGATGAAAAATGATCAGCCGAAATTAACAGAAAAAAATAAGATGGGGTGGAGGGGAACACACACATACACAAAATCCCAATCTTTAAAAATTCAAATTAGAAAGAGTAAGTTGGTTTGCTACAACAAGAGCAGCAAAAGCCTTGTGTGTACGTGGAGGTGGGAGGTGGAGGGGGGGCCAATGGCCCTAAAGTAAGAAGAGCTGCATAACCGCCTACAAACCTCAGTGCTCCCTCGATTATGAAATCTTACTCAAGAGTCTTGCCTTAAACCTATTAGGGGGTTTGCATATTATGTACATTCACCACTTGGGGCATATTTGATATATGCAATGGCTTCTAGGAATATAACTCCCCCCACAAACAATACCTATCCACCCATGAGGTCCAAAAATAAAAACAAAGCCATCTGAATCAGAGCCAACTTTATCACTCTATCTCCATCTTGCCTTTTGTTTTAGCATTTTCTTGAAATATAGAAAAATACTAATAAATTCATCAACCATGGTTAGGACACGTACACGGAGTATTCTGTGGTTTTGCTAAACCACCCACACTTGCTTTCTTAATCCCACCAGTCAGGAGTCTATAAACATGGAACAATTGGCCTCTGAATGAAGCCAACACGCCTGAAATGGCATCATATGTGTAATGTGGGCTTGTGTGCACCATCTGGCAACCCACTCAGATTCACTGTTGATGCTGAATAAAACTACTAGCTCTTCTTCAATCCTCAAATCTCAAGCTACTTGCAAATTTCCATTCAGGGCAAAGTTTCTGTGAAATCTGTTAAGACACAGTAGGGCAAACGTAAAGGCTAATTCAAGAGAAGTTACAGATACACATCACCTCATAGATCTTATCTGTTACACACAGTGGTTCAATACACCACGCCCAAGCTTTGGCCTCAGACAGACATGGTGCAAATCTTGGCTCCAGCTATCACTAGCTGTGTAACTTGGAACAATTCACTTAACCTCTGAGACTCTCAATTTTCCCATGTATAAGGTGAAAATAAAAGTAACAGAACTTTAGTTTTGTGGCTGTAGTAAGATAATATGTGTAGAAGACTGACGTCACATCCAGCAAAAAGATTGTTAAGAAACTTCTCTCTGCACAACTGCTATTGTCCAGTTCAGCTAACTGCCTCCACGGTTTTGTTATATAGGTTTTGCTATATATTCGGCTCTCAACTCAGCTCAGTCTGTCCTCAATAAATGTAGTACTACACTTATTGTAGTACTACTCTCCTCATCCAAACCAGCTCTATCCCCTGACCTCAGCTCTGCTAGTTTGTAGACTCACCGACCCCATCTTCTCATTAATTATGGCATCAGAGTGTACTCCACAGCCAGCCAGTGTCCCCGCCCTTCTCCAGTTGGCCCCCTCTCTGGCTGGTCCATCAACGCCTGCTAATATTGAAACCAGTTCCATGCAAGTCTAGACCAGAAGTTACAGCACTTGCTCTAAAATGACACTAGAGCATGTGCTCCTATACACACCTTCCAGAAAGATTTATGCAAAAGTTCACTTTTAATCATTTTCAGAAAAATGTTTCACGAAGAAATTCTAAACTACCTTCCCCAGGACTTTCAAAAATCATAAAACAAAGGGAAGAAATTCCAGGCCAGAGAGCAGATGTGAAAAACAGCCTAAATTTCATTTAACCGAGGGCAAAGCTTCTAAAACCACATGTCTGCTGGTTGGTGCTTTGAGATCAACATATTCAATTATGCATGTATCTGAAAAGTTGCAGCATCGTAGCAGGCCCACACTCCACCCTTTGCATCTGATTTTCACGTCACTTCTCAAATTGGGAGTCATGAGTGCAGAAAAGAAATCAGCTTCTGGTGGGTGGCTGTGATGGTGGTGGCTACGATAGTAGGTGGCTGTGTGATGGGTAGAAAAGATATCACCCAGTTGTCATCACACAGCTCTGCATCTTGCTAGTTTGAGCCACCCACAGCTTTTAAGCTGGGGGTACTGCCATCATCCACTGGCCTAAAAGTAATTTGGACCATATGGATTCAAATTTCCATTCTACCTATTGCCGTGTTTTCCCGAAAATGAGGCCTAGCCGGACAATCAGCTCCAATGCATCTTTTGGAGCAAAAATTAATATAAGACTCAGTATTATCATATCGTTTCATATCATATATATTATATTATATTATATTATATTATATTATATTATATTGTATTGTATTGTATTGTATTATAAGACCCGGTCTTATATTACAGTAAAATAAGACCGGGTCTTATATTAATTTTTGCTCCAAAAGACGCATCAGAGCTGATTGTCTGGCTAGCTCTTATTTTCGGGGAAACATAGTATGACCAAGAAGCATATGCTGGAGATTAGATCCACACAATGAGAATAAGCTCCCTGCATTGGTGCCCTCAGCAGCTATTCCGAGGACCCACTAGAGGCTGAGCCAAATCCATCTTACCCAGCTTTAGACTCGGGATTGGGTAAGGGGGATGATTGTTAACAGCTATAACCAAGGATCAACCACAGGAAAGTAGGTATGGCAAGTGGAAATAAGGAAGCTGGTCCCCACTGAGTCAACAAGGACCAGGATCCGAGGTCAAAGCAAGTAAGGGGAACGACTGCAAAGCAAGCAAGCAATGACTTCACATGTCAAGCCAATCGTAACCGTGGCATGGAACCAAGAAGCAATGATCCTGGCCCTTTCAAAGGCACAAGGAGCTCAGACAGGTGTATGAAGAACAGGGACTGGATAGATACCAAATGTGATTCAGGTAAAGGAAAAGTAGGCCCTGAGCTGCTTACAGACGGTAGAGATACTAAACAAACAGGACAAGGGTAAGACTTGGGTGGCTGTGGTTGGGGAGCAGTACTGGGGATAAAACACTAAAATAGAATATGAGATACCTTATCTGCAACATGAAATACTAGAAGACAACAAAGATGGTCTACAGTTTCTTAGGGAAAAGCTCTTTAAAACCAGAATTCTATGCCCAGCAGTAATCATTCAAGTGTGTGGACAAAAATAAAGACATTTCATTTAGGGGCATGTAAGGTAAAAGTATCAGACATATGCTGTTGCTTTACCAGATATGATAAATAATGCACAACTAATGCAAATATCAATTTCATCCTGTCTCTAGTTACTTGAGGCTATACCACATGCATTATCTTATCTACAAATGAAGGTAATACTTCTACTCAAAGCCATTGCTAAAGACTGAATTAAATTTCCTTGGAAGTAATATACATGTTGTATGTTTATCTACCTCTGCCTTTTTTATCTTCCATCTTATGTATTTTTAAAATATAAAAGCAATTTAATTTGCGGCTTCCTTTCTAACCAATCTAATCAATCAAGCCAAGTGTAAAATGGCAAAAAAACTGTTTTCACTTTGCGATTTTCCCAAACCCACAAAACTCAAGAACTCTTTGATCTTAATTAAGATGACATAGCACCAAGGAGTTGGAACCATCTCTCTTCTATTACACTGGTCTACTTCCTGCAATATTGTATAATTAGGAACAAGAGACAAGGTGATGTATTTATAGCAGTACTTACTGAAATACTAATTAAATGTTTTAATAACCCAACAACTACATGAACAAAATCCAATGGGATCAAATTATTCTCATATAGTTATTGTTTTATCAGAAACAAGTTCGTACAATGGCACTGAACTCCAAAAGGTACACCAAAGTACACCAGCATTTCTCAGTTATTATTTGTAGCAATAATACGGATCTGCTCGAAATGCCTCAGAGGACAGAAGGATTTGGAATTTATTTTCATGATCAACACACCTTACACAATACTTACTCATTCAATAAATAATCACCGGACACCTGTGTACCAGGTACTAAGGAAGGCAAACATCTATAGAAATGCTTAGAAGAGTCATAGGATAATTCAAAACAACAAATTCCTAAAAACCTAAAAGTCATTTATTTTTGTCTTTGATAAGGCTTTTCTTACTGCGAAATTGTATTTAACTATCAGGACACGTGATATCCTGCTGATAACCAACACTTAAAAAAACTAGATCATGAAACTTCCAAATGGATTCTCAACAGTTTGGGATGCTATGAGCACAAGTTCAGACATCATAAAGAAACACCTAATTTGTGTTAAATTTCATGTTAGGATGATAACAGATTAGTAAAAGCCCTATGAATGTTTTATAGAGCAATCAACAAATTATGAATTAAAACCAAAAAAGAATGACATTTCTTCTGCTTTCTTTGGCTGACATTTACTTTAAGAATTTTACAGTTTTAACTCTTTTTACATGTTGTCGACCTGTTTTGAATTAATTTTCCTATATATGGTATGAGGAATCTTGTCCCATCTGTTGAAGAGACTATTCTTTTCCCATTGAATGGACTTGGTAACCTTGTCAAAAATCAATTAGCCATGGATATATGGGTATATTTTTGGTCCATCAATTCTATCCCATTGGTCTATATTTCTATCCTTATGCCAATACCACACTATTCTGATTACTATAGCTTTGTAATAAGTTTTGAAGTCAGGAAGTGTGATTTCTCTAACTTTGTGGCTTTTCAAAATTGTCTTGGCATCTCAGGGCCTCTGGCAATTCCAGATGAATTTAAGGATCAACTTTGTCATTTCTGTAAAAAAGGCTTTTGGTATTTTGATGGGGATAGCTCTGGGGAACACTGACATGTTAGCAATATTAAGTCTTCCTACCTACGAACACAGGATATATTTCCATTTAGTTAGGTTTTCTTAATTTTCTTTCAGCACTGTTTTATAGTTTCAAGTGCACAAGTTGTTCACCTCCTTGGTTAAATTTATTCCTAGGTATTTTATTCTTTTATATGCTATTGTAAATGGAATTGCTTTCTTGCTTTCCTTTTCAGATCATTCATTGCTTGTGTATAGAAATACAACTGACTTTCGTACCTTGTAAGTTTGTGGAATTCGTTTATTAGATCTAGTTGCTTTCTTGTGGATTCCTTGGGATCTTCTATAAACAGGACCATGTCATCTACAAACATACATAGCTTACTTCTTCCTATGAACTCTAGTCACGGTGGCCTCCCAGCCCATCTTCTCAACTCGGGATGCCTGGCAGCCTCCACTTATGTTCCCCCTTCCACCAGAGTCTAGAAAGCCTTTCCAGGTGGTAAACTGGGGCAATCATAGGGTTCATCTTACATGTTTCTCATCTCTCAGAGATCACTCACTATACTTTCATTACCTGACATCCAACGTATTAAAAATCACTGCTTAATACAGTCTGATTTATTGTTTCAGGCATTGTGGTGGTTAATTTTATGTCTATTTGAGTGGGCCACTGAGTACCCAAATATTTCATCAACATTATTCTGAGTATGTCTTTGAGGGTGTTTCTGGCTGAGAGTATATTTGAACCAGTAGACTACGTAAAGCAAATTGCCCTCCCTAATGTGGTGTCCTCATCCAATCAATTGAAGACCTTAATAGAACAAAATGGAGGAGTAAGAAGGAACTCCCCCTGCCTGACTGCTGAGCTAAGTCATCAGTCTCCCTACCTTTGGACTTGAACTGAAACATTGGCTCGTCTTGGGTCTTGAGACTGCTGGCTTTCAGACTGAAATTTACTGTCCTGGTTCTCAGGCCTTCACACTTGGACTTGAACTACACCATTGGCTCTCCTAGGTCTCCAACTTGCTGGCTGCAGAACGTGGGAGTTCTCAGCCTCCCTAATTATGTGACCCAATTCCTTATAATAAATATCGTGTGTGTGTGCTCATGCGCACATATCCTATTAGTTGTTTCTCTGGAGAACCCTAATAATAGGTGGGATGATAAATCAGCTCTTTGGCCAGAAGTGTAAGTCTAATGTTTTTCTGTTTGTTTTTAGGGTTCTTTATTCTAGATGTGGGCAGCTAGGGAAGATGGCAGACTCATGTCTAAAAAACCACCTTCCGAGTCTAATGTATTTTTAAGATAATATTTTATTACAAGGCAAGTAATTACAACAGTCGTGAATACTTTTTTCTTACTTTTCTATGAGATTCATACTTTTGTCATAGCCATGAGGCAAGGTTCTCTGCACTATATGAACAAAATACAGGATACAGAAGGGAAGAAAGCAGTGGGGAAGAGTAGAAGGCACAGACCAGGAGATGAGACTCCATATTTTACAAAACATTTTCATACGTTTGTCTCTCATTTCTATTCTGAACTGTGAGGCCGAGCTGTTCAGTGCTTTTAGTTTCATTGTACAGATATAAGAATGGGTTCAGAGAGATTGACTTACTCACAGCAAGAAAATAAAGACAGGACCCGAATTCAAAACTTTTAACTCGAAATTATTTGCTCTGATATGTAATTCTGAAGTCAGGAAATACTGATTATAAAGTCATGTGGCTTCCAAATTTTCTGGGAAAAATACCTGGAATTTGGGATCAATCAGATCTGTGTCAGAATCTCTTTCACTGTATTCTTTGAGCCACTGGGACCTAAAGTCAACTGATCCTATCATGTTTTCACTGTCCCAATGCCCTGTCCTCCTTTATGCGGCTTAGATTTCACAGAACATCATTTAAAACAATCCCTTGCATACACTCAATTCCCTCATCCCTTTCTTTCTTCAACCTAACCCAGAGTGTTTTCATATTAAACTTAAGACCACTACACTCAAGTGGGTCCTCAGGGCTACCTAGTAATTATACTCATATCCCTAGTCCAGTAGTCCTCAAACTCTTTTGCGCATTAGAATAACCCAGAGGGCTTCTGAAAACAGCTTGCCCTTCAGAGGTTCTGATTCAGTACCTCTGGGATGAGGCCCAAGAATTTGCATTTCTAATGCTTTCTGATGATATTGGTGCTGCTGGTCCAGGGATCAGTTTGCTCAAATCCACTCACTCTCACTGTCCTAATTGAACATCTCTCCAAATCTCCAATTCCTTCTGCTCCATTCTCACTCTGAGGAAACAGAACCAATCAGAAGATCATTTCCGCATGCTCCCAATGTCACATCTGACAGGTCAGCCGGTAAAGGAACACACATGGTCAGGCAAGTTAAGTAAGTTTTTATTGTAAGAGAGAAAAGTATATCGGACTGAGCAAAGACCGCAGCAGCCCGGGCTGCACGCCTAAAGGAGACTTGCAGCCCCGAAGGAGGGGGTGAAGAGGGTTTCACAGGGGCTGTGCTGACAGGGTAGCATTGCTTGAACAGAAAATGCTGACTTGCCTGTAGCTGTTTTGTAGTGTTTTCTGTTATCACAAGTTTGGCTCTGTCTACAGGTGCAGGCCAACATTTTGTTGTTTTCTTGCAGACATGGCTCTGTCTGTAAGTCAAGGTCTCTGAAACCTAACATTCAGAGACCTAACATTAAGTCAAGGTCTCTAACATTCAGAGACCTAACATTCCAGCCTTGCTTGTTATTAAAAAGGAGAGGGGCTGTCATATCTCTCTTCTGTAGCTGCTTCAGGCTGAATGGGGGTGGGGAGAGGAGGGGACATTGTGGAAGGGGCTGGTAATGTTGTAGGAAAAACATTTTATATACAGCTCTATTTGCGAACATCTGGAGTTGGCCCTGCAGGAATTGGGTGAAAAGGCGGAGGAGGCAGGGAAGGAAGGCTAGGACCAAAAAGATAATGGTTAGAGGCCCTATGAGATGGAGAAACCAAGGGCGCCAGCCACCCATAAACCAGGGAGGGGCTCCACTGGTTCTTGTGGCGGTCTGTTTTTCTGGGCCTGGGCAAGGTCCTGTGACAGAGTTTGAAAGTGGTGTAAGGAGACTCCTAGCCCTGTTGTCCCTGTCGCTACCCCCACAGAGACGCCCAGTGACACTAGGAGTAGAATAAGGGAGACGGCAGTTTGTTGGCACTAGAGTGTATGTGGGGACACGTAGAGACTGATTATTGGGGGCAATCTGAATATCTGGAGAAAGTAAAACTAGGGTGCAGGTGTTTGTCCAGTTGGTAGGGAGGCAAGCGTATGTGGAGGTTCCACAGAGAAAGAAGAGGCCAGAGAGACCGAGGCAGGCGAAGACGTCGAGAAAGAAGAAAGGGGTTAGAGTTTTTGTGTATTTCTCGGGGGAGCCTTTCTTGTCCCAAATATCAAACGTGCCCGACACTGTGGCCCCATGAGGAGCTGTATGGGAATGTTGGGTGTAGAGTTTGGATGTCTAAAGAGGAGTTTGAGTGTATCGAGGTAAACGTCAGCTGGGTCAGATGGAACAGGTAGCTTAAGACAGGTGGATCCCTTTTAGCGGTATGGGGGAACCATGGGGGAAGTATTATTGGGGTGTGAGGCCTCCCCTAACAGTATAGGGTGTTGATGTTCGTTGTTCCGGTGGCGTTGACGCTGGGCTGGGAGAAGTAGAGAGGATGTTGGAAGAAGGAACCTGTGGAGGAGGTGGAATGAGTGAGAGAGGGTGAGACAGTGATGGGGTAGTACAGAGATTGGGGTCTAAGGCGCCCACAGGGCTGCCGGTGGCCTGTGAGCGGGAGACATAGAGGGGGCTGCAGTGGCAGATGTGAGTTAAGGTACTTAACTAGGATGGGCCTGAATTTGTCACGGGCCTTGTCTAGAACATCGATGAGGTCTTTAGGTCTGTGTTGTTTTGAGCTGGTATTGGCTCAGGAAGGAGTTGTAGTGAGTGGTAGATTTAGAGTGGAAGGCAGGTCCGCGCCAGACTTTGTAGAAGAAGAAGGCAGAGGTATTAGTATATATTTGAGCTGTTACAGGACGGCAGTCAAGAGTTGTGTAGAGGTGGATAGGCAAAGCCAGCAGTCTTGAGGGAGTAAAGGGGGATGACTGGTTTAGAAGACAACGAGTTAGGTTCCAGGAGATTAGGGGAGTAATGGTAGAGAAAGTGTGATGAGAGGGAAGAGTAACATTATGAAGACAACTATGGGGGGAGGGGCTTATGTCCCCTCTGGGGTTAAGAAGATGGGTGATGGAATCCCATGGGTAATTCAAATTTTCTTGGAGGTAAGCATCAAAAAGGAGCTCTAAAATGGACCTGCGGAGGTGAAGGGGAAAGGTGGAGATAACCGAGGGGATGTGGAGGGGGAGCGAAGGAGCAGGGAGTGAGGCTGGGGTCGTTTAGTTCGTGCAGCGAGGATGGGGCAGGGGAAGAGGTGACCTTCATGAGTCTCCCGGGTTTTCCTCAGGGAGCTTGTCAAGTGAAGCCGGGTGGGGCTCAGGGCTGAGCAGCGATAGTGTGGAGCCTGGGGGTCCTGTGGGGGGGGGGGGTTCCAGGTGGTGTAGCTGTCTTTTTTCAGCCTAGAGAAGTGAAACCAGGAGGGGTGACCCAGCAGCTTGGCTGCAGTGGGGATGGTGCGAAGGACTTGGAAGGGCCCCTCCTCCCATGGTTGTAAGTGTGAGGGGTTGAGATCTTTGAGAAGGACCCAGTCTCCTGGGGTTAGGGAAGGGGAGAGTGAGGAAGTGTCTTGGGGTCGGGGAAGAATGTGGTCTGCATGTTCCCTAAGGATCTGCTGAACGCGGCTAAGGGCTGGGAGGTCGTCTACCATTGGTGAGCTGTTAGGAGGGAGGTTGACTAGTAAGAAAGGTCTGCCACACAGGAGCTCAAAAGGACTGGGGTAGGTGGGGGTCCGAGGGGTGGTATGGATTTAATAAGGGAGATATGGTCGGCCGTGATGGCCCTGAGGGTGGGAGTAAGCTGGACTCCCAAGTAGACAACCGAGGAGGCAGAGAGTTGTGACTTGTGTGGGGATACCCAGAAGCCCTTGCTACTGAGGAAGTTAAGAAGGGTAGCAGTATGGCGGAGAGAGAGTGAGACAAAAGGAGACCATCCACTTACTGTAGGGGTGTGTCCGGAGCAAGGTTGAGAGAGGCTAGGTCAGCCGCTAGGACCTGGCTGAAGAAATGGGGGCTGTCCCTGAACTCTTGGGAAGGACTGTCCATGTTAGTTGTCTGGAAAGCAGGCTGTGAAGGTTAGTCCAGGTAAAGGTGAAGATGTGCTGGGAGTGAGGATGTAAGGGAATGGTAAAGAAGATGTCTTTGAGGTCCAGGACAGTGAAGTGAGTGGTATCAGGGGGGTATGACAAGAGGTGGCTTGGAAACGAAAATGGACCGCACAGCTTGATCTTGACAGGACAGTGGTGTGCAGCCATAGAAGGGGTGGAGGGGTCCCAAACAACAAGATCGGCGAGGGATCTGTATCGGAGTGTCGGAGGGGGAGAGTGCGAGGAGAAGGATGGGTTCAGGGTCGGGTGGACGAAAACGAAAGGAGACTCTGAATTTGGAGAGTGGGATACCTGGGAGGACTAGCAATGAGTGGTAAAAACCGAGTTATGAAATGAGCAAGTTAGGGCTGTAGTAGTTAGACTGTGAGATAAGGCCGTCAATCCTGACAATGGAGATATGGGAGGGATGAGTAGGCCCTGAAAATTCAGGGAGGGCAGAGTAGGTGGCCCCCGTGTCTATTAAGGGATTAGCTTATTTGGCACGTGAAGAGTTACCCTGGGCTCCACTGTTGTGATGGAGGAGGGAGCCGGGGGCCCTGGGCTCCGTCAGTCCTCCGTGGCTAAGCCAAGAAGGCTAGGAAGGTTGAGGTCAGATCCTCCTGAGGAATGGGGGATGGTGGAATGACTAGGCCCCCAAAATTTGGGCAACCCCGTCTACGGACTGAAGTAAGTTAGGGGCGTTGAGCTGAAGTTAAAAAGTTCTGATCCAAGGGGCTGAAGGTGGTTACAGAGTCCCTCACGGGGATGGGCTGGAAGCCTTGCACAACAGTCATCTGTAGCTTAATAGACTCGATTCTGGAAGAAACAAACTTGACAAGGTTAAAAAGGCAAGGTCCAAATAGGAGCAGCACAAGGATAATGAGAAGAGGAACGAGTAAAGGTGAAAGAAGGGACTATAACTAGGGTCCCTAAGACTGAGAAGGGCATCCCAGGGGGGTGTAAGTAAAGAAGAAAACGAGCTCTTAAGAGAAAGGTATTAAGAGCAGCTCCAGGAGTCTGGGGTTAGTTATTAATAGTGATCAGTCCTGGGAGAGTGACTTGTCTGTCTGTTCCAAGAGGAGCTTAAGGTCTTCAGTTAGCTCACAGGAACAGAAGCAATAGTCTTTTTTCTGGGGGAGTCCTGTGGAGACTTTAATAAAACAGCTTTGATTCGAAGGGAACCAGCTGTAGCCTGATTAGTAGTTGGGGTGTTTGGGAGAACTGTAAAGAGTCCCTTCCATTTAGGAGTTAACTGTGCTGTGAGAAACCCTTCCCCCTCTAGGCTTTTAACAGTACTTGATCCCGACTTTATGACTTTAAGGGGCTGTAATGTGGGGGAGGTGCCAGTCCTTACATTTTGAGTGCCTGCTGGACTTTTTCCCCGTTAATAACATCGAAAATAACAGGATTAAGGTCAGAATCTAAAGCAATGGGCAGCAATTAGAGCTAGGGCTTAGAGGTCTCCTGACAAAACTTTTTCTAGAGTCCTTTTTAAGTCTGATTTGTTTATTTTATATTTTTCCTGAGGTAGAGGCCAATGGTAAGGAATAGGCTGAGTAAAATGAGCCCAAATTTAGGGCTTTTATCTTTACAACCGAGTAGGTTTTAGAGGAAATAAATAGGTCCAGAGTGAGCGGTCAAGAAAGAATAAATGGCTTCTACATTAATCAGGAAATTAACAGGCTTACCTGCCATGTCAAGGGTCACCCACAGTTCCATCCCTGTGATGAGAAGAGCTTGAAAGCCGCTGGGAACTTCAGGCCCAACGGTGATCAAAGCCATTTGTGGGGAGGGAGTTGGTCCTTGCTCCCTTCAGAACAGTGGGCACTCCCTCCTCCAGTGTCCTTTTAGTTTGCACTGGGCGCATGGCTGGTTTGGAGGACTAGAACATTCCTTACTCCAGTGGCCTGGCGCTTCCTCTGCTGAGGTTTCTGGGGTGCCCAGAGGTGGCTTCAGCCCTGGGTTGTCTGCAACTGCAGCCAAAAGTCTGGTTTGTTTCTAGCCGTGTCTCTGGTATCACTGTTCTTTTATTATTTGTTTTTCCTGCCTCGGTTGTTAAAGATATTTAAACAAATTTCCTGGCCTTTTCTGGATTCTGAGGCTTTTTGTTAAGATGAAACGATAGGTCAGAATTGATATAATTTACTGTCAGGTGAGGGAAAATATTAGACCAAACTTAATAAATTTACCCTAAGTTATCTAGGTTTTTGGTAAAAAAGAGTTAAATTATTTTTTTTATAGTTGGTTATATCTGACATGAGAAGAGCACATGAACACCAGTAGTCGAATTTTGTACTAGCTTCACTACCTTAATTTTTACTGACAACCAAAAGTAAGTAATTAGCACCTTCCCTGGTAAATTGAGGAATACATTTTGTAACCTTTAAAAGCATAGGCTTTTGTAATGCAATACATGATATATTCATTAGGAGAGCTTAATTTATCTTTTAACATTCTTGTGACAAGGAGCCAGAAATAGACTCAGACCTATCCAATAATTGTTATTTCAGTATTTCGTTATTTTGAAATACCTAGTTAATAACTTTTATCATTTAACACAACTTAATAAAACCAAGAAACCAGCCTTAATTAGTAACAAATATTTTCTTAGATCACGTGATCCTGAGAAGTAACTGAGTTAGTTTTTATTATCTTAATTAATATAAGCACTTATTCTTATTTTTAACCAATCAAATATTACAAACTGGCAATACCATCTGGAGGCAAAACTATTATAATATATATAAAACATAGACAAGTATGGACCTTAGAGAATATATATATAAACAGAACCACCAACAATTGCAGAGAGGACCTAAGATCTTATAGTTGTCCTTACAACTTCAAGAGGCTGTAATGAGTATGTGTGTAGGGCGGGGGAGGGGGAGAAACGGTTGCCCTCTAGGTTTAAAACTGCCTCTTTTTTTTCCTCTTCAGTTACCTCAGCCTCAAGCGGAGGCTGCAGCAGCCCTTTGTTTACATTTGAGGTTATCTGTGAGACCTTGAAAGTTACTGAGAGTTAGAGAAATCTTTTAAGACTTAACTTTTGTCAAGGTCCTGAATATAGAGTTGGTATACCAAACAATTTTAAATACACGACGTGAGGGGCTCACAGAAGGTAGAGATACAGAGCTCCTGATCAGCTTGGTGTCTAAGACACAAATAGAAAAGGAAAAGAAAAACAGAAAAGATAGACCAGAGGCAAATAAATAAGTTACACAAACCAGAGTACTTACAGAACCAAATCCTCCTGAAACGAGGAGCTGGAGTTCAGGGGAGAAGGTTTAGGCTGAGGGGATAGTAGGGTGTGGGACGAACGAAGAGGAACCCAATCGTCAGTTGGGACAAAGCAGGCAGTTTTATCTGGAGGAGGAGAAGGCTTAGGTAGGCTAGGAGAATTCAGAAAGTGTTGTAGGTTTGGCAGAGGGAGGGTCAAGCTGGAAGAGTAAAGAAGGCCTGGACATAGGGAATTTCTGACCACTTCCCGTTGCAGTGACAGAAGTTATATTGGGATCAGGCAGTGTTATAGTAAAAGGTAAGTCGTGTGGACCGATCTCCTGTAAGTTGAGCCCCAGGGCATGTAAGCTGTGGAGGAGGCAACCAAGAGGGGTAGATTTGGCCAGGACCCAATGTGAGGTCCCCATGGTTTGAATAGATGGATTGAGAAGGGTGAGGAGAAAGCCTCCTATTAAGGGGAGTACAAGGGGATGAGGCGTCCCAATCCTGGTGTTCAACCCCCAGAGTGAGTATGAGAGATCACTCACAGACTGGACGTCCCCAAGACTGGAGGATGTGGGCCCCCGGGGCCAAGAGGAACCTTCTGGCCTTGTGTGAGGACTTTCGTGGAACCAAGAAACAGAGAGAGAGAGTCAGAAGGTCCAAGACACGAATAGGAGGTTTCACTCACCTGGTGAGAATTTGGCCTGCTGTTGTCTGGGATGTCAGCAACGGAAAGGAGAAAGACCCGAAGTGCGTCCTTAGGGCAGGTCCGGGAGGGTAGCCACAGAGCGGATCAAGTCCGGAGGGAGAAAGGAGAGAAGGGGCCATCCTGAATTCTCTGGCCTAAACCCTCCCGGGTTTTGGCACCAAATGATAGGTCGGCTGGTAAAGGAACGCGGATGGTCAGGCAAGTTAAAGTTTTTATTGTTAAGAGAGAAAAGTACATCGGACAGAGCGAAGACCACTACATCCGGGCTGCATGCCTAAAGGAGACTTGCAGCCCCAAAGGAGGGGGTGAAGAAGGTTTTATAGGGGCTGTGCTGACGGGGTTAGCATCGTTTGAACAGAAAGTGTTGACTTGCCTGCAAGCCAGTAGCTGTTTTGTAGTGTTTTATGTTATCACAAGTTTGGCTCTGTCGGCAGGTGCAGGCCAACATTTTGTTGTTTTCTTGCAGACATGGCTCACACTGTAAGTCAAGGTCTCTGAGACCTAACATTCAGAGACCTAACACCCACCTACTTACCTCTCCCTGACACTGCCTTCTTGGTCACTCTGTCCCATCTGCAAAATCCTCCTTGCTCTTCCTCAAATGCACCACTGCCCCCACTTCAGGAATTTTGCACTGGTTACTTGGATGCTCTTCTCCGCGGATATTTGCATGATTTGCTCCTTCACTTCCTTTAGATCTGCTTAAGTGTCCTCTTACCAGAGAGGCCTTCCCAGACCACCCTACAAACCTCCCACATGTGCCTGGCACTGCCTATTCTCCCCCTTTGAATTACTTTCTCCATGGCATTTATTACCACCTGATAGTTCACTTAGTTGTCTATTTGTCTATCATCTATGCTGAGACTATGATTGGAAGAGATAGTGGCAGCCAAATTCTGTGGGATTAAAGAGAGTTAGTGATAAGAGAATAGACAGCACTGTAATCCATTTATCTAAGAAATCTGGCTGAGAAAGAAAGGAGAGAAATAGAAACCAGGAGCAGCAGGCTCAAGCAGAGGTTTCTCAGGATGCAAAGGCAGGGCTAAAGGAACCGGGGCCAGGACCAGGGCAAAGAGAAAGTTCGAGGCTGCTGGGAATTGAAATGATGTATGGGAGACAAGATTGTTTAGGTATCTGGAAATTACAGGCTCACAAAGCACAGGAGTTTTGCTTTTGTTTTTAAAGCAGGTCTCTACTAAGAGCTTACTATATACTGGACACTGTGGAAAATAGTTCATACCCACTGTCACACCTGATTTAGCGGATCTCCACAATTTCCTACTCCCTAGGAAGTAGGAATTATCAACTAGGCCTTTTGGTACACAGTCAAAGGCATTCTACTGACAGATTTGTCCACTTCAAAAATAAAACACAGGTTTCTCCTCACAGTTTCATCCTTCCTTTCTCCCTTACTTTAATTATGACTGATGCTACAAGATCGCCAACTTCAGGGTTTCATACAGTCAAATATCAGATCTCTGGAGCAAACTTTTGTGACGGGGGCTGAACCACTTCTTTACCACCTCAGGTGGTTATTAAGCTGCCCACACAGGTAATCAGTTGCTTATGCTCACAGAATCCAGAAGTCACCCTCACAGGAACCAACTTCCTGTTGACTGACTCCAGAGTGTCTCATACCAATTCACCCTCAGCTGAAGTCTTAGCGCTACACTAAATACTTTTTCATCACACAGGCTGCTCCACACATTTTCTTCCCATTCTTTTTAGTTGCCCAATTTTACCCTCAACCCCTCCACCTTCAGCAGAAAGCCTTCATTCACCGAAACCATGGAGGGTGCCCCATAGAAAATGGGTATCAGCCTCCCTTCACAGCGCTTTAAACTTCCATCGTGTTCTCAGGAGTGTTCTTTTCCTCTATCCCATCACCACTCTGGCAAATGGTGATAACTGTAGGGCTTCCTTTACAACACCAGTATCCCTTTTCTGGCCTTATCTTACTACACTGACTGGGACTTCCAAAACAATGACAACAGGTATTCTTATCGTGTTCCTGACAACCTGCGGGCCTTCAGTGTTTTCCTCATTTGACACGCTTTTAGTGTTTCCCATTAAGAAACAGCATGGCTTATTTTAAATGTCTCAAGGATAGAACATCCACAAAGAATCAGTTCCAGGCTCATCCAAAACTTCTTCTCTATGATAAAGCTTATCCGTACACTATTCTGCTAGTGCACACAGAGACATTAGACATTACTTTCTTTTCCTAACATATATTAATCTTCCTAGGCATTTTAATCACAAGTCAGCTATTTATTGAAATGTTTATTTTAGTGTCTTCTTTATCACCAAATAATTTTCTTTCTATATTGATAGTAAATGCAGGGCATGTATGCTCATTTCATAAAAGTACAATATAGGTGAATGGCCTATAAAGGTGAAAGATTTTTAAATTGAACCATATAGTTTAACTAGTGGCCAGCAGGGCCAAATAATCTTATACAAATCTTATTAGGAGAAAAAAAAAGGCAATCAGTTTTATGGCACAAACCAGCCAACAGAAAACCGATTTCAAAAACGATTCTCCAATGTTTAATAATGTATGTTTTTATGACATGACTTTCAGCTGTTGTTTTACCTTCTGGCTAGACTGAATCTGATTTAACCACCCTTACTTATGGCACTGAACATATGCAGGGAGCAACTGCAATCTATTGAAGCAAAGCAGTGTGTGTAAAAGGGCTCAATTAAATGGTGGAATGTTTCTTGTAAATTAAAGCCCTATTGAATAATCATCTTCCGTGCAAATTATCTTCCATGGGGTGTTCCAACAAGGCGCCATCATTATATGTAGCCACTATAATACATGTTTATTTGTAATGCTTGACATAATGAATTCTCCTTCTTTATTCCTGTAGAAATGAGAATGAAAATTTGAACTTTTTAATTTTCCCTTGCTAGACTGCCTTGTGACTACACCAGTAGGGAAAAGCTATTTCTTTGTAACCTGTATTGCAGAAGAATGATTTAACCAGATGCACATTATTAGTACATTTATCAGAAACAACAGTTTAAATGAATTTCTGATGGAAAAATACCATGTTATCCTCTCCTCCTTCAAAAAGTAAGTATTCCCTGGAAGCCCGTAAGCTCATTCACCGAATGCTTATCCCAAACTTTTAAGGTTTCTATCTTAGACAGGAGAAAGTCATACGCTAAAATGTAATTACACAAAATAGAGATTGTTAGCACAATGCGTAGGGAGGAAAGGGGGCCCACATATTTCCTAAAATTTATACAAACTGAATGTTGTACGTGCAGATGTGCATTTTCTGAGAATCCAAAGTTTTTATCTGATTCTCACAGGGGTCAAAATCCACAAAAAGATTAAGAATTACCAAATAAAGTCAAAAGATACAATATCTCACAGTCATACTTTGATCTTACAGGTACAGAAAATTTGATTGATGTTCTAGTCAATATAAATTTAGTTCCCTTGTTGCTAATCCTGCACATTTATCACACTGAACAAAAGTTCCTATTCAAATAAATCAAACTAAAACATTCAATCATAGTCATTTCTTAAAACCTATAGATTCCACGCATCCTTCCTCAGCGTTCCCGATTAATTATGCGCATATGATGTATCAACCTAAACCTGAAAAGAATAACTGACAAGGGTGTTAAAGGGGGAATATGAGTCATATGCTATCCTTTGGATCAGAGCCTGGTATGTGAGCAGAGAGCTGGGAATAATAGGCTAATTCAGTGCCACAATTTCATGTTTCATAAAGGTCTCTATAAACATATGGTTTCCTTCCCCCATCCCTAAATTTTTCTAGAAGTCCTTAGCTTAACTATTAACTAAATCATAAATACTAAATTGCACTTAAAAAAATATTCTCAGAGGTCTCTGCAGTCACTTTATTCTAATGGACTAGGAAAAATCCAAGGGACCTTCAGGTTCAATTAAATACCACAACTGCCACAACAGTCATGTACTACAAAGCATGTAAGTACTTGAGTCTGTTAGGAACTTACTACCCAAACTGCCACACTTTGACTTAATAAGCACAATCCCCAGGTTCTATTCAGAATTAATGTGCCCACAGAAACCCTAAGTTACAACCCATGATTCTGCAAGGAAGGCAGAAACTTTCTTATAAAGCTAGTGTGGTGGAAACACTGCTGACTATATCTGCATTTATCCAGCTATGTTTAAAAAAAAAAAAAAAGCAGCAGCTTGAGCAAGTATAACTTCTGAAGACTTACTACTAAAAACAAAATCGACGCTGTGAAAAGATTTCAGATTTTTCCCAGTATAAAGTAATAGTATCTTATGCAATCCCCAAATAGTCACAACACAAAATACATCAGGGACACGCTATTTTTTTCACTAAATGTGTAATTTTCTGTAAGTTAAATTTCATTTTTTCTATACTTCAAATTTTACCCAAAGCTATCCCATACATTTTTTAAATCAAGTCATTTTCTAGGAAAAAACAAAGTGAATTCTTAGTTATGTGAGTTCAGTGGTCGTCAGCCTCTCTGAGGAGGGGACAGTCACATACCAGAATTCCGGTGTCACACTTCAAAGGACGGGGTTACACCCTCACTCATCACTCTCTACTTTAGCTCCTTTCATCACTGTGTATCTGTGTAAATAAAGTTCTTTACTGCCCTGACCTATATACTCATAAGGCAAAGTGCTTGCAGGCCCCAATAAATAAGCAATCTTTCCCAGAGCTGGCTGAACACCGAGCTTCACCTTTTACCACTAATCCTGCCCCAGGTTTCATTCCATCACCCACTCAGGCCATTCACCTATGTCACAGTTTCTCCTGTTGAAATACAAATAAACATTGTTTTCTCCAAAATTTGATAACCATCTCTAAAGCGTGTATAGTGTGTTACAACAGCACACAATCTGAAGCCACTAAAATGATTAGCTTTAAAATGTTCTTAATAAATTACTATGTGCAACCTATGACATCAAAGTAGACAGACACATAAAACTTTCAACAAGTATTTGTTGCACTCAAATTTCTCTGGTGTCTAGCATTCAAATACCTTCCATTCTAGGTATTTAAACCTCGATAATAATTTCTCCTATGTGCCCATCCTACCAACATGAATTCATTTTATCTTCACAACAAGCCTAAGAGGTATGTATACTTGTCCCTCGGTATCCACAGGGGGTTGGTGCCGGGACACCCTGCAGATAATAAAATCTGCACATGCTCAAGCCCGTTAGTCAGCCCTTTGTAGTTTCTGTTCCCTATGCCTCAAATACTCTTCCTCTAACGACCTGTAGGTCAAGCACCTTTTTTAAGTCTTTACTTCGCGTATTTTAAGTCCTTATTGGAAAGTCATTTTCTCAGTGAGGCCTTCTTTGGCAACCTAAATTGTCAAGCCCTCAACCTGAAAAATTTCATTGCTTTTTTTTTCACCTCAGCTCTTAAACTTACATATTATTTTATGTATTTATCGTGTTTATCCTCTGTCTCCTTTACTAAAATTAAAGTTCTATGAGGGCAGGAACTTTTGTCTTTATTGATTTCCCAGCACCCAGAAAACTACCTAATGCATAGCAAATGTTCAATAAATATTTATTGGACGAATAATCTCTATAATCATTTTAAATGGCTCTATCCTATTCCATCAAGTGCTTACACCAGGATTTATTTTATAATTCCCCTACTGATGGATATACAGTAGTACCTCAGTTTTTGAACATCTCCATTGATGAAAATTTCGGTTTACGAACGCCATAAATTTTATGCATCTATGGTATCATTAGATAGTAAAATTTGCAGTTTTAGGGGTTGATTTTAAAGGTCTGGAATGGATTAATCCATTTTGCATTACTTTCTATGGGGAAACCGCACCTCGGTTTTTGAACGTTTCATAATTTCAGAACGGATTATGTTCAAAAACAGAGGTACTACTGTATTGGTTATTGCCAATCTTTCACTAGTCCATATAATGCTCTAATGCAGAAGAGCAAACTTTTTATGGTAAGGCTCAGAACGTAAGTATTTCTGCTTTGAAAAGTTTCTGTAACAACTAAACTCTGCCACTGTAGCACATAATCAGCTACAAAGTATGTTTGTAGCTGGATTTGGGCTGCAGTGGTCCAGATTTAGTCCCTTGGTCCCTGATCTCTGCTTCACTGAAGGTTTTTGTGCATGTATCTTTTTCTATCTTTTCAATTAGTAGAATTATTGGATAAATGGATGTGAATATATTTATGGTTCTTGATACAGTCTTTCAAATTGCTTGGGTTCAACCAGGTGCTAGAAAAGAATTCCTTAGACAGATTTTTTAAAGTAACTGATTTTTTTTTTTTGCCACCTTTACTTAAATTAAACTACATGTGAGGAACATTTTCTCCCAAAAGATAAAAAGATCTTAAGTTTCGTCCAGGGTATAAACTTTAGTTATATAGAAATTCATTAATGTTGAGTCCCTTGTCTTCTCAAAATAACAGATAAATGAAGTATATTACTGAACCAGAATTATCATGAAAACATTAACAACCTGAGTAATTTAGAAATGAAGTAAACTCTGCAACATATATCTGCTTATCACTATATTTGTGATAATATACAAATAATTTGTATATTTGTGATAGTTATTTGTGATAGTAAACAAATAACTGCTTGTTTTATAGAGCAGATAAACAAGAAAAGGTGTTTATAGTCAAATTATTGCATATCTTACCTATTTTTTAAACCTACACAGATATCTGCCCCCTTTGATCAATAGGAAAAAAACACTTTTCCAAGATAACAAAACGTCATACTTAAGAATAAACAAGGGCTTCTCAGCAAGTAGGAGTGGCAGATAATTCATTTTGGACTCTTCAAATCATAAGAACAGACAGAGCAGACCAAGAAACAGACCCTCATGTATGCTCAACTAATTATTTACAAAAGTGAAAAAGCAATTCAAAAGACGAAGCACAGCTTTTTCAACAAATGGTGCTGGAGGAATTGAACATACACAGGCAACAAATGAACTTCAACCTAAACTTCACACCCTACATAACAATTTAACACAAAATGGATCATAGACTTAAGTGTAAAACACAAAAACTGAAAAAAAAATTGTAGAAAACAACATAAGAGAAAATCTCTGGGATGCAGGGATAAGCAGAGTTCTTACACTTGATACCAAAAGCACGATTCATAAAAGGAAAAACTGGTGAAATTAAAATTAACATCTTTTGTTCTGTGAAAGCCCATGTGAAGAGGATTAAAAGCTAGAAACTGGAAGAAAACATTTGTAAACCACATATCTGACAAACGGCAATTATCTAAAATATACAAAGAACTCTCAAAACAGTAAAAAAAAAAAAAGATCAAATTAGAAAATAGGCAAAAAACCTAGAGAAACATTTCACAGATGATATACAAATAGTAAATACAAGGTCTGACAATCAAGTGTGGGAACTTGCCGCCATGCGCTTACTTACATTGGCAGCTCTGTACAAACAGCTCGGTAAGGTTTTATAACTTTGGTATATCAGTGTCTCACAGCTGTGTTCGTGTCGAGGTATGGCGGTGTCTTGCTGAGTGACATTCATTATTGTTGCGTGTTTTCATGTGCTGTCATGAGAATGTCTGAGCTTGAATTAGAGCAATGAACAAACGTTAAATTTCTTGTTAAACTTGGGAAGAGTGAAAGTGAAATCAGGGATATGTTAGTCCAAGTTTATGGGGATAATGCCATGAAGAAAACGGCAGTGTACAAATGGATTAAACATTTTTCTGAGGATAGAAAACGCATCACTGATGAAGACAGGTCAGGGCAGCCAGTAACGAGCAGAAATGATGAAAACATTGCAAAAATTCATTGAATTGTGCGTCAAATCGTCAGCTGACTGTGAGAAGCATAGCAGACCAAGTAAACATCAATAGAGAAACAGGAAAATCTTAACTGAAAATATTGGCATGAGAAAGTTGTGTGCAAAAATTGTTCCAAAGTATCTCACCAATGAACAAAAGCAAAGGAGAATCGAAGTTTGCCAAGACCTTTTGGAAAAGCAAGACGATGTTTTGGGTTGTGTTATCACTGCTGATGAAACATGGGTGTACCAATACTACCCTAAAAGTGTCAAAGTACACAGTGGAATTCTCCACGACCAAAAAAGTTCCAAAAAAGTTCCGCCAGTCCAAATCAAGAGTCAAAACAATGTTGCTAAGGTAGTCAGATGGCTCAGCTGGTTAGAGCGGGAGCTCTGAATAACAGGGTTGCTGGTTCAATTCCCACACGGACCAGTGAGCTGCGCCCTCCACAACTAGATTGAAAACAACGAGCTGCCGCTGAGCTTCCGGAGGGGCAGCCAGATGGCTCAGTTGGTTAGATCAAGAGCTCTCAACAACCAAGTTGCCGGTTCAAGCTGAGCTGCGCCCTCCACAACTAGGCTGAAGGACAACGACTTTACTGGGAGCTGATGGGCCCTGGAGAAACACACTGTTCCCCAATATTCCCCAATAAAACTTATTAAAAAAAACAAACTGTTGCTAACCTTTTTTCCATATCAGAGGGATTATTCATTATGAATTTGTACCAAATGGACAAAAACTTAACCAAGTTTACTATTCAGAAGTGCTGGAAGGCTGGAAAGGTGAAAAAGTTAGACAAAAATGACCTGAATTTTTCACCAACAATTCATGGCTCTTGCATCACGACAATGTACCAGCTCACACGGCATTGTCTGTGAGGGAGTTTTTAGCCAGTAAACAAATAACTGTATTGGAACACCCTCCCTACTCAAACTGATGTGGTCCCCAGTGACTTCTTTTTTTACCTGAAGATAAAGGAAATATTGTAAGGGAGACATTTTGATGCCATTCAGGGCATCAAGGGTAATACGACGACAGCTCTGATGGCCATTCCAGGAAAAGAGTTCCAAAATTGCTTTGAAGGGTGGACTAGGCACTGGTGTTGGTGCATAGCTTCCCAAGGGGAGTACTTCTAAGGTGACCGTAGTGATATTCAGCAATGAGGCACGTAGCACTTTTTCTAGGATGAGTTCGCGAACTTAATTGTCACACCTTGTACATCAGTAATAGAAAAACTAAAAAAGGAGAATGGGCACTTAATAAGAGCACTTACAAAGAGAAACGATAGAGTTCAGGAAGGAATAGGAAAGAAAAAAAATTCAGAAAGGAAGACACAACTAGAAAGAACACTAGATTTAATGGATACCATGGAAAGTGACTAAAGTATAAAAAGGAAAAAATACAAAGATAAAGCAAATATAAAAAATAAGATAAAAGGAATATAAAGCAAGATATAGATATAAAAGACAAGCAAATAAGATCCAACATGTATGTAATAGGAAACCTCAAAGAAAATGAAGACAATGAAACAATAAATACTAAAATCTATAATTGATGAAAATATTTATTTTGAGCCAACACAACAGAGAACAGCCAAAACTTAAGACATATTCTAGTAAAATTATTGGCCTTTAAAGATGAAGAAAAAGTCCTTTAGGCATCTAAGCGCGAAAAAAAAAGTCACTTTAAAAAGAAAACCTTATTGGTATTAGACTCTGACAACTCTTTTTATCAGAATACAATAGAGTAAGTTGGACTTAGCAAACTATGACTTGTGGACCAAATCCAGCCCACTATCTGGTTCTGTAAATAAAGTTTTATTAGAATACAGTCATGCTCATTCATTTAGATACGGTCTACGGCCCCCTTTATACTGCAATGGCAGAGTTCAATAATTGTAACAGTGATCTATGGCCCACAAAGGCTAAAATAATTAGCATTTGGCTTTTTACAGAAAAGATTTGCCAAACCTTACAACAGAATATCATTTAAGATACTTGAGCAAAGAAAATGTGAGCCAAGTATTTGTATTCAGTCAAAGTGACATTCAAGTATAACAGCCACAAATGAACAGTTTTAAATATGAAAGACAACAGATATTATTCACACAAGCCATTCATGAGGATTTAATGAACTTCAGACTATCAAATGACGATTACAGAATCCTTAGCATAAGGACTTGTGTTGCACACTGAATATATTTAACTGTAGAACCAAGACCAATGATGGGCAAAGGTGACAATCGTATGTGATTTGCGTGGGGCAAACAGACAGAACTGAGGAATCTTTGGGAGCGGAACTGACTGGTCTAGAGGCTTGCTTATATATAGAAGATGGGACTGAGAATAAGGAAGGAGTCACAGATAACTCCTGAATTTCTGGACCAGGAAAATGGATGTAAGGTGATACCATTCACTAAGCTAGGGAATACAATAAAAGGCAGATTTGAAGAGAAAGATTAAGTCAAGTTCTGGGCATGTTAAATGTGAAATGTTTGTGGAGTATCAAGTGACTGACCAGTTAGTGGCTGCATACATCTAGATTTCAGGAGCGAGGCCCTGACTGGTTATTAGATTCAGCGGTCATCAGCCAAGGAATCTGTCAAATGACCAGGTTGTTGTGTAACTTATCATGCAAGCAGCAAGACCAATATCTGAAAAACAGCACCAAAAGGAACATGTCCTCAGAGTTCATAAGAAAATAAGAGCATCAGCACTTCCATTGAATTGGGCCACATTGATATTCTCCTGTATTCCAAACCAGTTATTAAAAATTTTCCATTTTAAACTATTCAAAACATAACATTTAAAAATAATAAATACAAAGAGTGAATAAAAACGAAATAAGGCCTTTACCTACCCACTTTAGTTATTTTTATGGCATACAGAGTTGATCATATTGCTCTGTGTTAGGCCTTCCACTCAAGTGACAAACTGCCAAGAGATTAAAAAAAGACATATAAGGTGAAACCGCTATAGAATTACACCAATGGAGTGAAGTATATGCATGTAGGAAAGACAATGGGTGACAGAATAGGCTGTGTTATGGGCTAAACTGTGTTCCCCCGAATTTATACACTGAAATCCTAACACCCAATACTTCAGAATGTGACTGTATTTGAAGACAGCACTTTTAAAGAGGTAATTAACTGAAGTAAAATGAGGTCATTTGGGTGAGTCCTAAGGATATGGACTGATTTCTTTACAAGAGGAAGCGATTCGGACACAGACAGACACATAGGAAAAGACCATGTGACGACACCTGAGGAAGATGGCCATCTATAAGACAGGAGAGAGGCCTGTCATACTTTCTACGGCAGCCTTTGCAAAGTAATCCTAGCTGGGCAAGAGTTCACACATACTGTTAACTCTACCCCAGAAGTATGAAGTCTCATAATAGAAAAGTGTAGCTTTTGATATGTGGTGATTATGCCCTAAATCATGCAATGACAAAAAATTTTTAAATAGTAAATATTTATAAGGAAAATTATTTCCGTGGGAAAATTGAAGGGACACAATATTTGCAATTAGAAAAGGACAGATATGGTTAAGGTAGTGTTAGTTTTGAGGAAAACCAAGAAGACAGAATCCAACCAAGGTATGTCCTATTCCTGATATTAAAACTAAAAAGGGAAATAAATAATCCAAAAACAATCCATCCAAGCAAGGGCAAGTCATGGAGGCAACTTTGGATAATTCTCTAGAATTCAAAAGAATTTTTAAAAATATTTCAGCTAACTTAATCCTTGATGATTAACAAATGAGAAATATTTTCAAGCATCAAACAAAATATTTGAAAGTGGGTATTATTGGAATTCTAATTCTTTACAAGTTTATTTTTTAAACAGGTAATAGTTACTAAAAATTGTACCTTCTAAAGTTACTAAAAATATGCCTTCTTGCTCTGCATCTTGAGCTACAGAGGTCATAGATTTCAAGAGGAGAGTAAGGTGGCAGGGAAAGCTATTTTCTAAGAGAGACCGGCTCCCTGGGGCTGGGCCAACCGAAATTCAGGCAGATGAGAGGGGGAAATGCTAGAGTAAAAATGCATAATTTTATGGTAAGACTTTTAGTGTTTTTGAAAGTTTCTTAAATGCTTTAACGTCTTCTTAAAGTTTTTAAAAATTTGTATTTCACACCAAGTTGCACAATTTATCTTTTGAGACATATGATGTCATTTTTCTTTCAGTACAAAAGAGCCAATTACTAATGTCCTAGCCTACATCCCTCTCGTTTTACATTACTTTAAATGTGATAAAGTGTTTCGGAAACACATCTTCTTTGTCACTAGAGCTATCGTTATTACCAATATAAAAAAGTCAAAAAGCTTTCCAACTGTTTAAGTGTTAAGACTTTGCAAAACAAATCTGAATACTGCTGCATAATTTGCCTTTCTCCAGAAAAGTGTATTAAACTTTGTTGACACTGGATACAAAATAAAATTCAAAAATTTGCATTTTCAGTACTTTTGGTTTCTTGACCTTTCTTTGAATTTGAGACTAAGCTTTACCAAACAACAAAATTTACACTGTAACTAGCCAACCACATTCCTCATTATGGAATCTATGCAGTGCATTTGTTACCTAGGAAACAGACCAGAGCACAGGCAGAGTACAATTTCAGTACAGCAAAAGAATTCTCAATCATGCTGGTAAATAAAGTCCATAAATCAACTAATCAGAAGCAAAGTCAAGAAGTATCATGTAAGAGTTAAGCTCAATGGAAACTTTTTTAAAGAAAAATAAATAAAACCTGTGAGTCTTCTTCGTGCAACTATGTAGATCTCTTAAAGTAAATATTATGAACAGGTTTCTTTACAAACACAAACTGTCAGAAAATAAACTGTTCAAAATAAATGGCTTCTCTCCAATCTTCAGTTTCTCTATTTTTGACAGTATTTAAGAGAAAAAGCTTCTTTAGAGCCAGCCTCATACATCTGGTGGCAGAATATTAATCCAAGAATGAATTCTACATTTTCTGGCAAGCAGCAAGGATTTGCGCTATTCTTAAACAAGGCAGGACCATAAAGGCTGTAATGAGAGTTCACTGTCCACCCCTCTCAGTCAGACCTGTTTCCCCAACAGGCTACAAAAAACTACATGAAAAAGAAGGACTTGAAACTCATGGATCTATTATAAAGGATAAAACTGTTCTTTTCAGCTTTGTCTTTGGTTATTTCTAAAGATAATACTAGTCATTTAAAGATTCCAGGTAACATAAAGTGGCCATTTTAGTTTCCTTTAATGGTACCACATTGACAACTAGTGAACAGGAAAAAGGCTAGGAAAGTCTACGGATTATTAAGCCTATCAAATTTAACAGTGGACAGCTTAGTGTTGTTTTAAAAAAATGAAACTGGTAAATGTCAGTTTATACTGCTGAGCTATATTTACAACTCAACTTTCTGATTGTACAAAATAAAAATTTCTACAAGTAACATTTATTTATTGTAATATCAAAAGTGGCAGAAATAAAATGTCAACCTTGAAAAGTGAAAAATAATTTATATGCCCTTCCTAAACAACAATGCACCAGAAAGGAAATCAGTTGACAATATGTAAGGTTCTTTGGAATGTCTCTTATTACACTAAAATATTGTTAATTATGTAAAAACCAGAAAATTAATATCTACTCGTATTCAAAAAACAAACAAACAAAATAGGTGTTATCTTTCAGCCAGTCCACATAAAGACACTACACTGCCAATCCCAGAAAACTATTAGGCACACCTACAACTTTGCCCAGCAATTCTCAACAGAGGCCGCAACACTCTTACTGTTTAGTTTACACAGTGACTGTTAAACCTTATCACTAAGACTGACAGTCTTGTAAATAAATATGTAAACAAGCAATTCAATTTGTTAGCTTATCTTTTTTAAGACTTCTAAGAGCTGATGAAGAGTGCGTATATAAGAGCTGAAACTCTAGGACTGTTTTAGAACTAATTCTATTCCCCCATTCAGGACAAAACCTGAACAAAATTCAATACCTAGCCTCTTTGAGCCATCCTTAATGGAAAAGGAAGAGGAACCTTGCTCAAGGGCCTACCAGCAACTGGCACTGAGCTCTGCGCCTTTGTGCTGAGTTTAAATTCATTTATCTAATCTACACCAGAAGTCAGAACAGGAACTAATAAAATTTGATCAACTCAAAGAGGTTAGCATGACCGTTGTTAAATGTTACCTAGCCTAGGTTTTAAGTGTACAAAAATGTACACTCCAGGCATTGACAAAATCAGGCATGCAATAATATTAACCTGTTAATGTAACTAGGACATGAATCTAGGATACATTTTTCTCCTAGAAAAATGACACTATTTTAGGCATACCTGTCTCCTTTTTATAATGACAAAAATCAGCTTACCTAATTAAAGACTGCATTAAATTGTATATTATTTTCTGATGAATTTCTACATCTTGATGAAAATTATTAAATATTTTTCCACCATGTTTTCCCATCAAGTTCGGATACTGATTTTAAAATCTTTTAAAGAAAGCCTCCATTTTCTACATATAGTTGTACATATAACTGTCTCAGTGCCCCCCAAACAGTTTTTTTAATCTCCTTGGTAACTGAGATTTAAGTTTGCCAATATGGATTCTCACACAATAGGCAAAAATAAATAAAACTCTCCAGAAGTGAGCAGCAGACTGAGATTAATACAAAGAGACAAATCTGTACCTGCATTAAAAATCTGAATCTGTAAAATGTATTTTCTGGGTGCTCATTCAACTTCATTTATTATTTAAGTATCTGCAAATATACAGCAACTGTTTATTTAAAAAAAACGTGGCCAGGTAAATAATATAAATCAGAAATATCACCTAGGACCCTTTTCAAAACAATGTATCCACTAATATACAACCCAATTGTTGGGTTATGTACAGGGACTACATAAATACATCTAATAAAATAGGAAAAGGACAACCACAGGGGTAAATACCAGTTCCAACATTCACGTTCTCCCCATATGTTGTGAAAGATCTCCTATCTCAAAATGAGCAAAAATAAAGGTTTCAGCCTGAACGGAAAGCTAGATAATTATTCACTGCACTCCAATTTAACCTCCACTAGGGAAGCTGTCACCACCTGACTCGCTTGTTAACTGTTTATTTAATAGGCAGAAGATTCTACCATGCTAATTCTAAATAGTCTGGGATATAAAAAAACTTTACCCCAAAACTTTAAAATATACATATATAAAAATCTGTAAAAGTCACATCCATGTTCATCTTTTATTTCTTGCCTTTAAGTCCCTCTCTTAATCTTAAAAAAATAAAAATGCAAAAAAAACAAGCCATTCGAAAACCACAACCATTCTCTGATTTTGGTTTGATTTTGATTTGATTTTGAACAGCCCAACCTCCTTCTTCGCAGGGAAATACATTTCTCGGTGTATTTGATAACAAACACAAATCACTGTGCGCAGCCTCAGATGGGGGGTGGCGGGGAAAGAGCCTTTCAGAGAAAGCCCTCCTCCGTTAGAAACAATAAATAAGGGACCGAAGCGATGCACGTTCCTTCACACACGCCCCAAACGCACCTCAGTGAGCCTCGCGTGAGGGACACAAGTCCGGCCAAGCCCCGAACCACCGCTCTCCCTCTCTCCACAACCATCACAAGACTTGGAAACTAAGAGGGCAGATCTTTTCTTTTTCCTTCCCGCCCTCCTTTCCCCCCAAACAGCTCCAAGAGCAGGAGCAGGCGAGCCAGACCCACGCAGCGCGCCCGCGGCCGCCGTAGCGACCGGAGATGCTGGGCAGCGGGCCGGCCCCGGGGAGGCGGACCGGAGCGGGGGCCACGGGAGCTCGCTCGCGGAGCCTGTTCCGCCGCTTGGGGTCCCCGCCCCGCACGCCCCCAAGCCCGTCGCCGGCGACGTCCCGCCGCCCGGCTCTCTGCCCCGACTCTCGGCCTTCCCACCCTCCCCCCCACAGGAGACAAAAGGAGGGTTCAGCCGGGTCACAGCGCGGCCGCCGAGGGAGAGACAGAGCGGACCCCAGCGCAGCCGCCCCCCACACAAAGGGACTCCTCGGGCCGGGTCGCCGTGTCGGCGCGCACGTTCCCGGCTCGCGCGCGAGCTCTCACCCACCTGCAGGTGTCTGTGCGTCTGTCCATAGGAACGTGGGCGCGGGGGGGCCTGCGGGAGCCGGGCAACCCGGGCGGGACAGGGCGGGACAGAGGGGAGGGTGGGCGAGCGGCCGGAGGGCCGGGGAGTGAAGGCAAGTGAAGCGGGGCCGGCGCCGGGCGGGCGGCGGACGGAGGCGCGGGGCGGGGGGCGGGGGCGCCAGCCTGGCTCGCCGACCAGCGCGCGCCGCTCTGTGCGCCCCGGGCTCCGCGCGCCCAGCACTCAGCGCGGCGGGCGGGGGGCGGGGGGGCGGGGCGCGGGCGGGGCGGGGCCGGAGAGCGGGGCGGGGGCTCGGACCCCAGGCTCCAGCCGGCACCGGAAACGCGCCGTGGTCCGCGAGACCCACAGGAAGTGTGTAATGACACCTCCTACGACGCGCACCGAGCTCGCAGTTGTCGCTGCCCGAGGGAGATGTGGACCTACCCTCCTACCAGACACACGCGCGCAGGAGCTTCGTCTCCGCACCCCGACAGGTGTGGAACCCACGATCTCTGGTACGTTCTGAGGTGGGCAGCACCCTCTCCTGCCTCACGCCTAGGGCCCGCTGTCTTTGCTGCTCCTTGGAGCTTCATACAGCTCCGCCTAAACTCTAGGAGCAGACCTCCTTACAAGACTCTGCTCCGTGACAGGTGTGTGGCACCTGTTTTAATGCACTGAGTAGAGTTACCTTTATACCCAGGCATGTGCACGAACACCGCTGACCGACAGACGTGAAACCCACAGTCATTGCTGCAATGGTGGAAGTTCCTAATCCAACCGCTCAACATAAGCACCCTTCCCTTGGAAAGAGCGGGGCTGTTTAAAAACACGTAGAACGCACTAAGACCAGGGAAGCATACAATAAAACCTACACGGCAGGGCACAACAGAGGTAAAGCTGGACATTCTATGTGCTACTAGGCGCCTTCCATCCTTATTTTACTTAGCAAACCCTCTGAGTACTTACTGTGTTCCTGGGTTTACACCAAGTGCTTAGCAAATATTTATTTAATCCCGAGAACTCTATGAAGTGAGTGTTAGCATTGCCGTTTTATAAATGGGGAGACTGAGGCACAAATAAATTAAGAAATCTGCCCAAGATCACATTGTAGCTGGAGAAACCCAGATTCATCCCAGGTAGTCTGGCTATAGAGTCCATGCACCCTTTCTACTTACAGCACTGAACATCTCCAAAATAATACCGTGTGTCCCTGAATATAAGACCTAGTTGGACCATCAGCTCTAATGCGTCATTTGTAGCAAAAATTAATATAAAACCAGGTCTTATTTTAATATGACTGGGCATAATATAATGTAATATAATGTAATGTAATATAATGTAATGTAATGTAATGTAATATAACGTAATGTAATGTAATGTAATGTAATATAATGTAATGTAATATAATGTAATATAATACCGGGTCTTATATTAATTTTTGCTCCAAAAGACGCATTAGAGCTGGTGGTCTGGCCAGGTCTTATTTTCGGGGAAACACGGTATTTAAGGCCCATGTACCGGGAAGATTTTGTTCGATAGGGCTTGTTAATTTTGGCCTTTGCTAGTATTTCCCATCTCTGATCCTCTGTTTCCTCATTTGTAAAATACACATGAAATCCCCTAACATTAAAGTTTAACTTTTTAAGAAAAGACAAACAAACCGTTGTATTAGTTTGCTAGGTCTGCCAGAACAAAATACCACAGACTGGGTGGCTAAACCAACAAAAATTTCTTACAATTCTGGAGACGAGAAGTCTAAGCTCAAGGTGTCAGTAGATTTGGTTTCTTCTGAAGCCTCTCTCCTTGACTTGTAGATGACCACCTTCTGGCTCTGTCCTCACCTGGTCTTTCCTGTGTGTGCATCCCTGGTCTCTCTTTTGTGCTCAAATTTTGTCTTCTTACAGGGACATCAGTTAGACTGGATTAGGGCCCACCCTAAAAGCCTCATTTTAACGTAATCCCTTCTTTTAAAGGCTTTACCTCCAATATAGTCACATTCTGAGGTACTAGGAGTTAGGACTTCAACATATGAATTCGCGGGACAGACAATTAAACCTGTAACAACCATCTGTTCTAATGTTCTCATTTCAAAACACTTATCAAATGCATACTTCTGGGAAGAAATTTTTTTAGGACATTTTAAAAATAGGATACATCCTGCAGTTAATTTTTTCCTACAGATAACTTAAACCTGGAAAGCTAGTTAACAAAATGAAAAACTCTGTTTTTCATTAGTCTTCAAAATAGTATTAAGTAGTTTATTATGTGATTCCTGGGAAACTATTGTAGAAGATCTTTAAAATAAGTATATAAAAACCTACAATATCTTAAGATTTTCATTAGTATACAATCTCAAACTAAAAATTTTAGAACTGACTAGCTTCATTTTAAATGGGAGGAAGCTTTGAAAAGAGCTAGTTTTACTGCTTGACCTTGATTGGTTGCTCATGATACTTTTTGTAGAAGAAGATGGTGAATGGTTTATACTGCTCAGAGGGCAAAACTCACAAAACATAAAAAAACAGAATGTCTTAGAATTCTACTTAATGAAGCTTATGTTTGATTAGCTAGCTGTTTTAATTATAATTACAAGTCTTATAGACACAGAAATTCTATTTTTTTCAAGAACAAATTTGCATATCCTTAAAATACAATAGAGAAGAAAACAAACATTAGATTTTAACTGTTGAGCCCTTTTACTTTTTGAGCTTAGAGGTCCACATATTTTTTTTCTTTTTCTTCACAGCCTGGCTTGCATCTGATTCATTAGCTTCTCCAATTTGATTGCTAGGGCCATGTTTCCTTTAATCTTGAGTTTTCCTGACATGAATGCAATTGTTGGTTTTAGTTTACCTAAAGTGAGAAAATGAGAGGGAGAAAAGCATCCATTAGTGTCCTTAGAGATATACTGCTTCAAGAACATGCATTATAAAAAGAATCTCCTTGAGTTCTATAAACTTCTGAAGCACAGAAATTCCTATAACAGCATATTTTTTGAATCAGTATCTTGGGAATTCCAATTCCTAGACTTAAATGTTAACAATATAATATGAGAGATAATGTAAAAACAACAATTAGCAAAAGATAATAGCAAAAAGATGAAGATGCAACATGTATATACTAGTTACAGTACTCTCAAGGATACATGGACCTCAAATGAATTGAGGTAAACAAATACTATCTATTTTAATTAATTTTCCAATCTATTATAGTTCATTAAACTTTTAACATTTTAAGTTTAGATTTAACAAAATTAAATGGTGTAAATGCTTAAGAAATGATCATTAAAAATATTGGTATGAGGGCAGCCAGATGGTTCAGTTGGTTAGAGCGCAAGCTCTGAACAATGGGGTGGCCGGTTCGATTCCCACATAAGCCACTGAGCTGCGCCCTCCACAACTAGATTGAAGACAACGAGCTGCCACTGAGCTTCCGGAGGGTGGCTGGATGGTTCAGTTGGTGAGAGCGCTAGCTCTTAACAACAAGGTTGCAGGTTCAGTTCCTGCTATGGGGATGGTGGGGGGCGCCCCCTGCAACCAAACATTGAAATTTGCAACTGGACTTAGAGCTGAGCTGCGCCCTTCACAACTAGATTGAAGGACAATGACTTGGAGCTGATGGGCACTGGAGAAACACACTGTTCCCCAATATTCCCCAACAAAATTAAAAAGAAAAAAAAGTATAGGTATGGACACAAAAGTATATGTTAGCATTACTTTAGCCATACAAATGCCAGGATATAAAATGTAAACATAAAGACAGAATTATAGCTAATATAATAAATAGAGGCTCCATGGAGGGAGGAAGCTTTGTTTTTATTTGCAATTTTCATTCCAGTGCTAGTATAGGGTCTGACACACAGTGGAATTAATGAGGAAACTGAGGTTCAGAGAGGATTTTGACTTTCTCAAGGTCACACAGCTTGTATATGAGAGTGACGCAATTCAAAACCAGGTGTGTCTGATTTTTATTTATAGTTTTCTGAGCTATATTATACCAATTTATATATAGGTTATATCTCCAGAAGATACAATATGCATCAGGTTCATTAGTAAACCTTCACTGGGGCACACACAGACTCTTTGTAGAAAGAAAATGTGTGGGGTCAGTATATTGTGTATATAGAGATAGCAAAACATTATTCTGTATAGGAGTTGTAGCAAAACATTAAAGATTGGTTACGGATAGAAAGGATCAAGCCCAATTCTTGTATTTCAATGAACAAACTGAGCTGGTCACACTATTCAAAGGAAATGTGATGTTAAAATACCTAAATTCAGAAATAACAGATTAAGAGATAATTTTTATTTACATGGTAGATACTGGAAGATCTTTATTCTTTGAAGGAATAGAACAGCCCCTCCAAAAACTTATAAACACTGATATCTGGATGCACTTCAGCCAAAAACCTGGCTTCCTGCTGTCATTCTACAGTGATACCCACTAGTCCACAAACCCACCAGTCTACTCATGCATACACAGCTTCCAATCAGCACTACAGAGCCTTGCCTATAAGGATGAATGGACATCAAATGGAAACAGAAAAAACAAAACCAAACAAAAAAAACACTCCCAAAACAAAAACAGGTAAGAGCAATTTGAAGGAAACAGAGAATGTAGGCACAGAAGAAAACAAAGTAAATGAATAACAAAAAATTTCACAATTCATGTCCTCATTGATAAGATGTAACACTAACGTATGAAGAACAGGATTCTGAAGGAGAAAGGAGAAGAGAAGCACAGCAAAGAGGATGAAAAAGGAAGGGGCAAAATGGGTAGGAGAAAGGAATGAGAGGAAGGGGGAGAAGCAGCAGGAAGGGAATGGAATTGGGGAGAGTAAGGAGGAAGAAGCGGGGCAGTAAAAGAAGAAAGAAACTGATAAAATTAGAGTGAGCTCTTGGAAATTAAAAATTTGAGAGAAAATATTAAAATACAATAGAAAGGAGACACTTGCAGATCTTCTGGTCACAACAGTCAATCTCTCTTGCAACAGTCTCCCTCACACTACTGCAAAAGCCTCTCTCCACCCCCCACCTCGATCAATAATCTTTTCAAATAAAGTCGCTCCTTACCATAAAAAAAGAGGAAAGAATAAGAAAATGAATCTTATTTTTATAAAAAAAGGTGAATCAAACTCCTAAAAAGCAAGATGATTAAATCAGAGGTCTAATGCTTTCTCCAGAAAGTGAGAACTTAAAAAACAGAAATATCAAAGAAATGGCATAAGATACATTCCCAAGGAACCCATTAAGGAAAATGAAAGAAAAAAACAAAAAAGACCACAGCACCTTTTTATCATTGTGAAATTCCAGAATACTACAGAGAAAGAGATCATTTTGATTCTGAAACTTTCAGAAAGGGGAGGGGTAGATATAGAAGATTAAGAAGAATAGTATCAAATTCTCAATGGTAATCTTAGAAGATGGAGGAATGCCTTCAAAATTCTGAGAAAATGAATTTCAACCCAGAAATCTCTAGTCAGCCAAAAAATCAATGTGTTGGTAGAATACAAGTAGTTTTTAGAACTCACTAAAATTACCGCTCTATATCCTTTTTCATGAAGCTACTGGAGAATGTGTGCCACCCAACTGAGGATATAAACCAAGAGAGAAGACATGGGATACAGGAAATCGGAGATTCGATGCAGGACAAAGCTGAAGACATTTCCAGGATCACAGCTGTGTAGCAGGCTATTGTAACGAGCTACCTGTTCAGATTGTAACAAGAAGACAAAGGGCTCCAAGAAAAAAGTAGACTGACAGGTAATTCGACACATTTGGCAGAGTAAAAAATTGCATCAAGGGGTTCTGAGTAGAATATAGGAAGATTTTACTTAGTTTCTTTATACCTATTTAATGGGGGGAACAGGGCAATTATTTACCTCCAGGAAAAATAAAAGTTTCCTCTGACAAGAAACATAATAATAGTATGCTGTTTGATTCAACAGCAAACAATGCCAGAATTGTAATTATTTGAACATAGAGTCTTGATTTAAGCAAAAATGGTGAAATAACTATATTGGGAGAATGGAAAGTGGTGTGTGTGGGGGGTAGAAGCAGAATGAAGGTGCTATAAGAGAACTTAAATCTCATCTATCAGTCTTTAAATTAGTGAATCCGAAGAAAACAGTATAAGTACTATAAATATAACATTGAGAAATGTAATAACATTGAAAACTGTGGACTTAAATATTGAAAGAAACACCAAAAAGACTTGAAAGAGATTACCTCTGGGGAGCAGAAGGGGGCAAGGCCAAATAACACTTTTTAAATATATGAGTATATGCTTTTAAAAATTGAGGTGAAGTGCACATGACATAAAATTTTAAAGTGAACAATTCAGCAGCATTTAAGTACAGTCACAATGTTGTGTAATCACCATGTCTTTCTACTCCCAATACATTTCATTACCCCCAAAAGGAAACCCTGTACCTGTTATGGATTAGCAGTTCCTTCTCCCTGCTAATCCATAGCATTATGGCACCCACCAATGCTATGGCACCCACCAATCAGCTTTCTATCTCTATGGATTTACCTATTCTAGTTTTTCATATACATGGATTCATACAATATGTGATCTTTTGTGTCTGGCTTCTTTTACTTAGCATATTTTTAAGTTTAATCCATGTTGTACCCTCATGAAACAGGACTTCATTTATTTTTATGGCTGAATAAAATTTCATATATATAAATAATAATTTGTTTATCCATGCGTCTGTTGATGGACATTTCCACCTTTTGGCTATTGTGCATATTGCTGCTATGAACATGCGTATACATGTATTTGTTTGAGTACCTGTTTTTAATTATGTTGAATATATATCTAGGAGTAGAAATGCTGGGTCCTATGGTAATCTATGTTTAACTTTACCCCTATATTCATGGGTTTAACTAAACCTATATATACATCTAGGGTCAACTGCCCTTTAACAAGGTTGCCAAGACCATTCAATGGGGAAAGAATAACCTATTCAACAAATGGTACTGGGACAACTGGATGTCCATGTGCAAACAAATGAAAGTGGATCCCTACCTTAACACCATATACAATATTAACTCAAAATGGGTCAAAGGCCTAACTGTAGGAGCTAAAACTAAACACTCTTAGAGCACATAAAGGTAAATCATGAAAACTTGGGTTTGACAATGATTCTTACATATGATAGCAAAAGCACAAGCAACAAAAAACAGATAAATTAGACTTCATCAAAATTAAAAACTTTTGTGTTTCAAAATGTATCATCAAAAAAGTGAAAAGACAATTCGCAATAAATAGGAGACCATATTTGCAAATTATATACCCAATAAGGGATATCATCTTTATATCTGCAATATATAAAGAATTCTTAAAACAAAACAAAACAAAAAAACACAAAAATACTCAATTAAAATGGGCAAAGGATCTGAGTAGGCGTTCAGTAAGGAAGATATATATATGACCAATAAACACATGAAAATTGGCTGAACATCATTGGGCATTAGGGAAATGCACATCAAAACCACAATATGGTGATGGAAGGAGAACTGACTCTGGGTGGTGAACACACAATGTGATATATAGATAGATGATGTATTACAGAATTATACACCTGAAATCTATGTAACTTTACTAACAATTGTCACCCCAATAAACTTTAATTTAAAAAGAAACAACCACAATAAGATGTCACTTCACACCTATAAGGATTGCTGTAAAAAAAAAAACAACAACAAAAAAAACAAATGCTGGTGAAGGTAAGGATGCAGAGAAACCCTCAGACATTGATTGCTAGTTGGAATGTAAATGGTGCAATGGCTGTAGAAAACAGTTTAACAGTTCTTCAAAGAGTTAAACATAGAATTACCATATGATCCAGCAATATAAGAAAAATGAAAACATACGTCCACACAGAAACTTGGACATAAATATTTATAGCAGCATTATTCATAACAACCAAACAGTGGAAACAACCCAAATGTCTGTCAACAGGTGAACAAATAAACTATGGTATATCACTATGATGAAATATTAAGTTATAAAAAGAAATGAAGTACTGACACATGCTATAACCTGGATTAACCTTGAAAATATTATGCTAAGTGAAAGGAGCTGTACACAAAAAAATCACACATTGTGATTCCATATGTATGAACTATCGAGAATTGGCAAATACATGGAGAGAGAAGAAAGCATATCAGTGGTTGCCAGGAGGCTGGAATGGAGAGTGTTACTTAAATAGTATGGGGTATTTGTTCTGGAGTGATGAAAGAGTTTTGAAACTAAAGATTAGTGGTGGTTGATAGCATTGTGAACGCACTAAATTATGCCACGGAACTGTACACTTTAATACAGTTAATTGTATGTTATGTAAATTTCATCTCCATTTTTTTAAAAAAGAGAATGAAGCACTGACTGATACATGCTATATTAAGAATGAAACTTGAAAACATTGCTAGAAGATGCCAGTTACAGAATATTAATATCATATTTGTATGACTCTGTTCATATGAAAGTCCAGAATAGGGAAATCTATAGAGACAGAAAGTAGATTAACAGTTGCATAGGGCTGGAGGCGGGTAGATGAAGGATATGGGGTTAATAGCTAATGTGTATGGTGTTTTTTTTGAGGTGATGAAAATGTTCTAAAAGCAACTGTGGTGATGGTTGCAAATATCTGTGAATATGATAAAAACTATTGAATTATACATTTTAAATGGGTAAATTATATGGTATGTGAATTATATCTCAATAAAGCTGTTTACCTCATACACTGTTGGTCGGAATGCAGATTGGTGCAGCTGCTATGGAAGGCAGTGTGAAGGTTCCTCAAAAAATTAAGGACAGAATTACCGTATGACCCAGCAATCCCTCTCCTCGGTATCTACCCCAAAAATCTGAAAACATTTATCCGTAAAGATATATGTGCTCTGATGTTCATCGTAGCTTTATTTACAGTGGCCAAGGCATGGAAACAACCAAGTGTCCTTCAATAGATGATTAGATAAAAAAGATGTGGTATATATACACAATGGAATACTATTCGGCCATAAGAAAAGATGAAATAGTGCCATTTGCAACAACACTGATGGATCTTGAGATGATTATGTTAAGCGAAATGAGTCAGACAGAAAAAGTCAAGAACCATATGATTTCACTGATAGTGGTATATAAAACTGAAAACAAAAGAATAAGACAAAGAAATGAAGAAACAAAAACTCATAGACACAGACAATATTTTAGTGGTTACCAGAGGATAAGGGGGGAGGGTGGTGGTAGACGAGGGTAAAGGGGATCAAATATATGGTGATGGAAAGAGAACTGACTCTGGGTGGTGAAAACACGTGATACATAGATGATGTATTACAGAATTATACACCTGAAATCTATGTAACTTTACTAACAATTGTCACCTGAATAAAATTTAATTTAAAAATAAAAATAAAAAGCATGTTTTAAGATCATTTAAACAAAGCTGTTTAAAAAAAATAAAAGTTATTATTATATACAATAAATTGAATTAGTAATTAAAAATTTTACCACAAAAATCCCAGATCAAAATGGCTTCACTGGTTAATTCACTGAGTATAAAATCAATACAAAAAATTAATTGTATATGTGTATACTAGCAACAAAACAATTCAAAAATAAAATTAAGACAATAATTTCTTTTAATAACATACAGAAGAATGAAATACTTAGGGAAAAAGCATGAACCATAAAAGAATTAATAGATTAGACTTTATCAAAACTAAAAACTTGTAATTCAAAGGACACCATTAAGAAAATGAAAGATAAGCCACAGACTAAGAGAAAATATTTGCAAATCACGTGCATCTAGAATTTATAAAGAACTGACAACTTAATAATAAAATGCAAGTCAATTTAAAGGTGAGCACAAGATTTGAATAGACAGTTCAGCAAATATAAATAGCTATTAAGGACATGGAAAGATGCTCAACATCATTAATCATTAAGGAAATAAATTAAAACCATAAGATACCACCACACACCCATTAGAATGGCCATAATAAGAAAGATATTGCCATTTCTAACAACATGGATGAACTTGGAGGACATTATGCTACATGGAATAAGCCAGACACACAACGACAAATACTGTATGACCTCTAATATTTGGAATAAAGCTGAACTCACAGAAGCAGGGAGTAGAATGGTTCTTGCCAAGGGTTGGGGGATGGAAGAAATGGGGAGATATTGGCCAAAGGGTATAAACTTTCAGTTATAAGACAAATAAGTTCTGGGGATCTAATGTATGGCATGCTGACTTTAGGTAATAATATGGTACTGTGTATTTGATATTTGCTGAGAGTAGATCTTACATGTTCTCACCACATACATGAAAGATAACTGTAAGGTGATGAATGTGTTAATTAGCTTGATGGTAGTAATTTCACAATGTATATGTGTATGAAATTCATCATGTTTTACACCTTAAATACATAGTTTTTATTTGTCAATTATATCTCAATAAAGCTCTAAAAAATGACACTAATAAGTACGGGTGAGGATTTGGAGAAACTAAACTTTCATACATTGATTGCTGATGAGAATGTAAAATTGCTGCAGCCACTTTAGCAAACAGTTTGGTAATTTCTTAAATACATAACACACACACACACACACACACACACACACACACACACAGAGGGTGCCCAAAAAATGTATATATGTTTTAAGAAAGGAAAACTGTATTAAAATTGTAATACTCAATATATACTGATAACAAAAGATGAATACAAGTCACGTTTGACTCCTGAAATTACAAGAGGTGCTCAAAGTGGTTACCATCAGTGTCTAGACACTTCTGATTATGATTGAGCAACATTGACCAAAAGTGTCCAATTGTATAATATATATATATAAATGTATGTGTATATATATACATATATGTATGTATGTATATATAAAAGCTTTCCATATGACCCAGAAATTCCACTCTTAGGAATCTACCCAAGAGAAATAAAAATATACATCCACACAAATACATGTATGAGAATATTCATAGCAGCATTATTCATATTAGCCAAATATTTGAAACAATCCAAATGTCCACCAGCTGGTGAGCACATAAATATGTGGTATATCCATATAATGGAATACTATTCATCAATGAAAAGGAACTGAACTATTAACACATGCTAGAATCTCAAAAGTCTTATGCTAGGTGAAAGAAGCCAGATACCAAAGACTGTATACTGTTTGATTTCTTTTATATGAAATGTCTAGAAACAGCAAATTTGTAGAGATAAGAAAGCAAATTAGTGTTTGGCTGGCAGGAAGATAAAAATGGGGGCTGACTGCAAAGAGACATGAGAGAATTTTGGGGGGTGATGGAAATGTTCTCAAACTGAATTGCAAGTGATGGTTGTACAACTCCACAAATTTACTATAAAAACCATGTACACTTACAGTGGGGGGATTTCATGGTATGTAAACTATACCTCAATAATAGTGTTTAAAAGATAACTTTAAAAAACAGCTAGTAAGCACAATATCCTATATATAACCCCTCCAATATATTAATCGGATAATTGTGTACAATTTATTTTCTACCATAATGCTTTACCATACAGTGGCCTCTACTGGTGAAAAGGAAATTTTGATTAGTTGATCGCTAGTTGTTTTAAGTTTTTATATTTAAAATGTATCCACTATGTAAATTAGGTCATAGAAATGGCTATGATTTCTTAAAAGAGAATGCTTAGGATTATATGGTCTACATTATGTCCATTTGAAAGAAAGCAGATGAAGTAAGAACGAAAGGACATAAGCAGAAGCAAACTCACTCCCAATCTAAACTGCTGCTATAAAATAAACCTTATAAAAATACTTTTTTAAAAAATTACTCATTTAGCTGACTAACCTCCCCTAGTCAATCCAGGAAACAAAAAGCACGTTCACAGAAAGACATAAATGGAAAGCCCATTATTACAAGTTCATGCTACATAAATAAAATGTAAATTAAAGATGTAACTTGATTCTTTAACCTCCGGAGGACAATAATATAATGATTAAAAGAGCACACGTTTGGGTATTAGCTCGGATTCAAATCCTGGCTCCAACAATTACTCGCTCACAATGTGACTTTGATTTTATTATTTAATTCATCAGTGCTTCAGTCTCCATTTTTTTACAACAGAAAATATTTTATCTCAAAACACTGTTTTGAGTATTGCTTAATTCATAGTAATCATACAATAAATATTCACTATAATTATTATTTCTGTGTAGAAGCTGACAAATTTTTATTTTAAGTGGTCTTAATGTTCAAAACATTACATATTTATAAGATTCAAATTTACCAAACATTTGCTGGCCATCTATTATGTCCAAAACACTATGTTCAAACTTTATGGAGAAACAGTTATTGAAACACTAAACAAACACTACAGGAATTACTGAAAATGATTAAAGAGATAACTATTAATTAACATTGAAAGATGTTATAAAGTACTAAGTGAAAAATACTACCAACCAGTAGTAATGCTATAATACTGTTTTTATAAGCACACATATACATTAATATATATTCACAGAAATATATACATGTATGACTGTAAACCAAAATCAACTGATAGTATCTCTCAGTAATGTGATAAAGAGTAATTTTATTTATTTAATTTTTTCTTAAGTGTATTTTCTAACTTTTGCACCATAAATATTTAACACTATTAAAAAAAAGGAAAAGTTGAAGAGACCTCAATCATTAGTAACATCATATACAGACTGGATCAGATAGTATGCAGGCCATTAGCATCCTGGATTAGAATTGGAAAGCAAGCCCTTTCCAATTGGAGACTGTGATCTCCAATTTCTAAAGATTAAAAAGAACAAAGAATAACATTTATAATTAATTAAATAAAAGAATCTTCAGATTAGAATGTTATAATGCTTTAAAGTACTGTTTCTAATAAATACATGTGTTAATTAACTTATCATTTGGAGTAGTGTTCTGAGAGCAGAAAATAGAAAAAAATTACCCTTAAATCGTTTCTGGTAGTTAGAGGTACATGTGCGAACAGCAACTTATGCGAAATGTTCTCTTGATTAGGGATTCCACAGAAAGCAGGGTCACTGAGCCACAGGAGAGGGTCGCTATTTCCTATTAAGTACAATAGCTGGCAAGATTGAAGCACAACCTAACTCTCAATAAAAGAGCTGCAGCTGAGTTCAGCGCCTGTGGCGACCCAGTGTTCTTGGAAATGATATCTTAGTCCAACTAGTAGAAAGGAAGCCCACCTAGGAGTCCCTTTGAATTATCTCTGTGTTCCCAACTTTATCTCATTAGCTTCTCAGTCATGCAAAAAGGATATTCTACCATCTACTTCTCATTTGTTGGTTGAAGTAGAAGGGGCAGTAGAAGGAACAGTAAGAACCATTTTCCCAAAACCATGTGCTCTCCAAAATCAATAGCTGCTACAGTATTTCCCGGAAAACAAGACCTAGCCGGACCATCAACTCTAAGGCGTCTTTTGGAGCAAAAATTAATATAAGACCCAGTCTTATTTTACTATAATATAAGACCCAGTCTTATGTTAATTTTTGCTCCAAAAGCACCTTAGAGCTGATGATCCGGCTAGGTCTTATTTTCAGGGAAACAAGGTAAGATTCTACTGCTACACATGCTTATGGGTCTTGGCTATTTGGAAAGGAATAAAGGCAATGTTAGAACTAAAATTGTCCTTGAACAAACAGTAAATTAATAACATTGAAAACTCACCTGAAAACATTTTTACGAAATCCTCAGAAGTCATACTCATCACCACATCTGCCTCATCAGAGGGCTCTCCAGGTCCGACGTTCCCACCCTGGCTTTTAAGATCAAGAAACCACGTTCCACCATCTTCACCTACACAGAAGATAAAGATACAGAAATAAATGCCAAAGAAGCCCTGTTCTTCTTACATTTAATAACTGCTACAATTAGAATAATTTTACATAACGCTGTTTCCCAGGCTAAAATCTCCAGGCCTCTGTCAAATTCAGCAAATATTTATTAAGTACTTATTATGTGCCAGGCACTAGGCTAGCCTCTGAAGACTTGGCAATAACATGGTTCTTTTTTTTTCCTTCAGTCTTCAAATATTTTTTATTGGAAGGCCATGAATTGCCTTCATTTATTGTATTTCAAATCACTGTACATTTACTTTTGTGAAAACACTGCCTGCATTTCCTAGTAGAAAAAATAACCTAAAAATTGTTTCAGGAATGTAGAGAAATATCCAACTTAAATAGCAGAAAAGTGCACCATAATTACTGCTGCACTGCAGTCATTTCTCCATTTCCCGTATTTCTTAAATAACTACCTGGTCTGATAACACACAATATAAAGAGCAATTATGAAAAACAGACATTTACATATACTTCGAAAGTTTTATTTAAGAATATCCTGGTGGCATTGGATAACCAATCTTAGGCGCAGCTGCAGTAGCAGGATTTGCATAGCCTGTTGGTTCACAGCACTGTGCATATTTGGAACATTACTTCCCTATTGCTGAGTGCTATCATAACTATTCTGGTAAGTCATTGTTGGATTACCAGTCCTAAAACTGGTCTGTATACCAGCGGACACAAAATTACTTCCACAGCTCCCACTGGTGTAATTTGCAGCACTGTAAACACCATTCTGGGTTTTTGCCCCCAAATCTCTCTTAAGCAGACTGAGTAACCTCCGTCATAATTTTCCCTGTCTCTAAAGGTATTAAATCCACCCCTTTTGCCTGCAGAGTATCTGTCTCGACGGACATCCTTCCTGCCTCCTCTATCCCTGGAACCACCTGAACCTCTGTCTTCGACCAACTGAAGCAACTTGGGATTAACTGCTTGATTAGTTTTATGAACCACAGAGATAAGGTCGCTCACTTGCTTTATGTTCTTAGATGTAAAGAAAGTGTATGCTGTGCCTGTTTTGGTATTGCGAGCAGTTCTTCCAATTCAATGAATACAATCCTCTGAGGAGTTAGGGTAGTCTTAACTGTTAACAAATTTCACATCTTCCACATCTAGCCCTCTGGAAGCCACATCTGTAGCAATCAGAACAGGAGCTTTTCCGTGTTTGAATTCCTTTAGAACCCAGTCACGTTCCTGTTGACTTGTCACCATGGATACCCATGGCAGGCCACCCATCTCTCCTCATTCTTCTAGTAAGTTTAGCCCATCTTCTTTTGGTTTCCACAAAAACAATGCTTTTATTCTCCGTCTCACTCGTAATCTCTTCCATTAGACAATAAGTTTTTCATCCTTTTCATCGTCATGACACACATCCACAATCTAAAGAATATATATTGTGGTTTGCACTCAGTTCTAGTGCACCAGTGTTTATGTGAATATAGTCTTTCAGGAAATCTTCAGCAAGCTCTCTTACTTCTTTTGGCCAAGTCGCACTCCACATTAGGGTTTGCTTATCAGGTCTTATCTGATTCACAATCTTCCTTATTTGGGGGTTTGAAGCCCATATCAAGCATTCTATCTGCTTCATCAAGGACAAAGTAGGTAGTTTTTCTCTGGTTTGTTTTCCCACACTCTAAAAAAGTCAATCAGTCTTCTAGGTGTTGCAATACAGATTTCCACACCTGTCTCCAAATCACGAATCTGTGGTCCCTTGGGAGCACTGCCATAGATGCAAGTAACTTCCACTGACACGCTCTACACTATTCAGCACCTACCTGCTGCACCTGCTGGGCCAGTTTCTGAGTTGGTGCCAGCAACCAAGCAAATAGGCCCATCACCCTCTTTAGGTAGGAATGGCTGATACTCATGTGGACAATGGCAGGCAGCAAATAAGACAATGTTTTCCCAGATCTAGTCTGTGCTACTCCAACCATGTGCAACCTACTTAGAGCAACTGGCCATCCCTGAGCTTGAATAGCAGTGGGTTCAGTCAAGTTCTGTCTTGTAATCACGTCCATGATGTTTGCAGGAAAGTTTGCTTCAAAAAAATTTAGACCTGGCTTTGGGCAGTTGTGACCTCTAACTATAATTTCCTTGCTTCTTCCGTATGTCTTCGCTTCTTGAGCTGTGCACCTAGCCAAATTCGGGTGTTCTTGATAAAACGTCTTCTCAAATTTTGGCAGCTTATCAAGATTCCATTTCTTTTTAACTAATTGCTCCCCAGGGTTTCCAAACTTCTTTCCTGATAGGTTCCTGCCCGACTTCCTCCAAATCAAGGTGCACCAAACCCTCGATCCCGGCCATGGTTTCAGTCACTCAAATGGCCTAACATGGCGTCAATGATTTTGGTTGGAGGGTAACAAAGTGGAGAGAATCAGGTGTAACAAGTCGCTGTGGAAGGTGGCTTCCGCGAGGGCGAAGCCTTGCAGGGGCAACAGTGGTGGAAGGACAGTGATGACAGGAGCTGGAGATGCTCAGCAAGACACCAAGGGAAATGAATGAGGTCACATGGTTCTTACAAAAGAGGAACTGGAGGGTGATGTGGAGTAAGGAAAGCACCACTGAAGCTGAGATTTAAAAGTTAGGTTAGAATTTGCTAGATGAGGAGCTGAAAGTACAGGAGGACCAGAAAGGAGAAAGAGTGGATAGTGGCATCAGATGAGCTCGTAAAGCAGCGCAGACGCAGAGTGCACTGAGCCATGTAAAGGAGTCACTGACTTTATCCCAAGCGATGTGCTGTGGGAAGAGAACGACACAGACTTGTATGTGAAATAGGTCATCCAAACAGCAATGCAGAGAAGGTACTGGAGAGGGATAAAAAGGATGCAGAAGACTAGTTAGGATGGTATTGGGTAATTTAGGACCTTGAGGATATCTGCCTGATCAGGATTAGGACAGTGGGAATGGAAGAAAGCAGGCGTATTTCTGAGAGAATTTCAAAGCAGGACCACAAGACTAGGTAACGGATTGAACATGAAGAGGATGAGGTAGGGAGGGTGCATAAGAATGATTTGCTACTTTGGGGCTTGGGAAACAGTAAATACTGGTGTGCTTTTTACTGAGAGAAGACTGCTGAAGAAGAGCAGATTTAACAGGTAGTGCCAAAGGCAAGTATTAGGAATGGTGAGTTGTTTTGGACATTTTTACATTGAGGCCTCTTTGTGACAGCCAAGTGAAAATGTCAAATGAAGTCTGATGGGGCTAGAAATACAGACATATAAGTAATCAGTTCATATGGTCATTGATGTCATTCGAGTGGTTGGAGTTTCCTAGAGAAAGTCTGTAGAGTATAAAGAGTGCTAAGACAGTGAAGGATAGAGAAGCATCTAACAGGAAACTGAAAAAGCAAAAGCGTGATTACAGACAGAAGGAAAGCAAGGTGAGCTACTGTCGAGGAAGCCAAGGAAAGGGAGAATTTCCAGAAGGAAAGAGTGGTTAATAGCATTAAATGTTGCAGAGTGGTGACAGGATAAGAATGACAAATGTACACTGGTGACATAGAAGCAACCAAGGACCTTGGTGAGAACAAATTCAATGGAATGGAGAAAAATGATATCAGAGCAGAGTGAATCATAGATGAAAATAAGTTTTGCTCTGAAAGGGAGAAGTCAGACAAGAGGGAGGTGTCAGGGGAGGGTGGGTATTATTATTGTTGTTTTGTTTCAAATACAGAATAGATTGGGAACGTTGACATAGGGAAGGAGGCTGCAGAATGAACAACAAGTAGAAGAGAGGGCATATTTAATAGCACAAAGTCCCTGAGGAGGCCAGAGGAAATGGTACTTTGCTACTCAAGGTGGGATCCATGGATTGCAGTACTGTCACCACCTGCAGGAGAGCAGAATTCAGACCCCACCTCAGACCTATTAAGTCAGATTCTGCATTTTAGCATGAACACAGGTAACCAGTATGAACATTAACACTTGGGATGCACACTGATCTAGAGCTGAGCTCCACTCTGTTGGGAGGGAAGGAAGAGAGGATGATGTCTATAATAGTTGATTGAGTATCAGATGAAAGGAAGCTGAAGAAATTTATCTATAGGCTTCAATTACCTCTGTGATAAAAATGGAATTATTTGCTGAAACTGGCAGGGAAGTGGTGAAGGGAAGAGAAGGAGACGTGAAGAACACTGAGAAGATTTAAAATAGTCACGGTGGAAAATGAGGCATTAAGCTGACTACAGAAATACAGAATTCTGAGACGCTGCTTAGACCCCAGTTGAAGAGGGCAAGGATGAATTTCTACTGATGCAGATCCACTGGGTGATGGGATTTTTCTTTTTTCTTTTTTTCATTTCTCCAGCGGGATTTAGAAGTCTGGAGGCAACTGTCGGGATGCAGGCTAGTTTCATGGGTTTTGACAGTGACATAAGCACAAAAGATCAAGAAATTTAGGATACCGTCAAGAGAGTGATTGAAGTAATGGTCCAGGGGTTTTAAGGATAGAAAAGGAAGTAAAAACAGGAAGGTGAAGATGGATTAAGACACAATAGAAGAGACAAAGGATGAAAGACTAATAATGTCAAAGTTTGCGTACAAATGGGACTGAGGTAGCTAGTTCTTAAAAATGTCCTGAACCTGTGTTAATACTATATTGAGAAGAAACATATTGAAAGGTTTTAAAAAGCTGAGTAAATTCAGACTGACTTGAAAAATCTCAAAGATAAAAATGTCGAGGTGCCCGTAGTAGACGATCAATTACTGTATTATACTACCTGTCGTGATCCATATGGCCTTCGACACAGGATTTTCTCTCAATTACATATGACAAGGAGTTATTTAACACTGGAAATTTTTGTAATGAAATTTTATTTTACATGTGTCCATATGCACTGATCTTAACTTAAACATACAAATCAGTGGTTATTTGTTCTTTTTCAATGTCTACATTCTCGGATAAGGGTTCCAGATACAGCCAACTAGCCAGGTGATTACTACTAGAGGGTGGTTTTCTTCCAAAGAAAATATCCTACACTTTGTTTCATAAAACCCTCAGATAACCAGATGTAATCCTTACCCGAGAGTTCAAACTGATAGACTGCTTGAGTGGTTTTAACAATGTCATCAGTGAGAGACTCCTTAACGACTTTAAATGTTTCTTCCACAGTTCCAGAACGTAGTTTTGGTGCTGGCTGCAGCTTGTCTTCTTTCAATTGTGGAATGGCACCTGTAAAATATTATTGATGTAAATGGCTTTAAAACCTAGGCAATATAAGGCCACCCAGAAGATTAATTAAATAATAGAACAGACTTGCTACCAATTAGACCTGTTTGACCAAAATGACCTTAAATACCTTGGCATCTAAAAGCATAAAGCAAACTGATGGAGTTAACAACTAAACACATCAATTATGATTATAAATGTAAATGATTTATACTCTCCAAGTAAAAGGCTGACTCTCAGATTAGGTTAAAAAAAACAAAACCCATTACTAAACTATACAGTGTTTATAATAAACAAACCTAAACAAATTATTGGAGTTTTAGGGGTAATAAGTAATCACTCCTTCATCCCCTCTCAGTTCTAAAACCAAATGAGAAAAGAACACACCAGAGTCAGAAAGATGGAGATCAGAATATCAACTGTGTAATCAGTGGAGTGGAAATAAAGATTGTAGTCAGTAGACTACAACTACACAAGCTTTAATGGGAAAGAGACAGAGCATTTCAATAACTAAAAAAAAAAAAAAGACACATGGCTAACAGCCCCTGACACAGCCAATATAAAAATGTAAAAAATAAACAACAAAAAACCCAAACACTAAACATCACTTGACTGACACACAATCTCCTGTCAGAGTCTAGGAAGAAATGGGCAGTACCTCTAAGGTAGATGGAGTCAGCCTAAGAAACACTGGACTGCTTGCGCTTCACCTCATGGAAGATCTCAAATGAACAATAGCTCTACTCACCTATACAGAAAAGAAAGGTTCTCACATTTTAGAGTACTGGCTCAGACTCTGGGCTTAGACTAGAATCTGTCCTTCTGTTCTACAATGCAGCTTTTCAAGAAAGACTCCATCTTTCACATCCAATTTCAAGGCTCACAGCTCCCAAGTACCCGAGGAGCAGACTGTAGGGGAGGTCCTGGTGGTAGTTCATCCTGGAGAGTGCACGCCACTCCAAAACATGACTGATAAAGACGGGGAGGGGAAGAACCTTGGCAGGAGGACAGCCTGAAGAGAGTTGTTTTTAAGCAGAAGAGGTACAAGAAGGTCCCATGTCAGCCTTGCACATTGGCCCTAGTAGCTATATGCCCACAGGTACCACTACAGAAACTATAGCTCTGAGACAGGATTTCCACCAGATGAACCGGGACTGGAGCCAAAAGCAACCTACACATCCCTGTCATTTGATTACACTAGTTCTAGAGATATCCCCTAATGTGAGGATGAATTAACAGGGAAAAAAATAACCTGATGCCTATGAAAAAACCAATGTTCCACAAGGGTAATAGAAGGTTATTCTGAAGAGCAAAGTCAATCTCTAAAAGTAACTTACTGTGAACCCCACAAGAATTCCTCCACAAGAAAACTACATGAAACAGGAGCAGAAAGTCATATACAACTGGCTGAGATGAAAAGACAATAGAATATAATGAAAACAAAATGGGAAACATGAGAAACAAAAAATACAATAGCAAAATTAAAATATTAGAGGCAGTATGGAACAGAGATGAAAGTGTTGAAAATCTCATCAGTAATATAGAGTATAAACTTGAAAATATCTCCCAGAATGCAGAAGAAAAGAACAAAAGATGGAAATGAGATGGTGGTAACTACAAGGGAAAAGCAAAGGGTAGTCAGGCTAAGAATAAGTGTTTCTGAGGAGAATCCAAAACATTAAAATTGTATCTAAAGAAAAAAACCAAAAATAACCTGGAGAGTTAAAAAAGAAAAAGGATGAGTGGGTCCCCTGTGTTGCAGTGGGGGGTGGGGGGAATCAGTGAATGAAAAAAATCAATGAAGAAATGGCAGTACCACTTTTAATATGAGGGAAAAAAAGCATTAGTTTAAAATTATGTACACAGTTTACAATATATTACATAATTACATATATATTATGTAAAACAAATATACATAGCACAAATACCAGAAAAAGGTACAATCAAATGTTAACAGGATTATTAAATAGGGGTTGCAATAAAAAAGTAAACTCCCCCTTTGAAAATGAGGGCTACACACTAACTTCTGAGGGACAAACTGAAGTCAACATATATGGATTTGGATATGGATATAAAAAAATCACCTGAAAGAGGTAAGTTAGATCCAGGCCAGATATACTGGACTATTACCTATATGAATATATTAATATATCTAAAGAAAATGTTACATAGAATTGTAGTTGACTGAACCAGGAAGAATAGGGAAAAGAGAGCTACAGAAGTAAATGCTCTCTCCAACACTGTATGGAGAAGAATAGCTTTATTCGCCAAAGAAATCTGAGTATTCCAACCTCAAAAGGATGAGGCCATGGAAGGAGAACTGACTCTGGGTGGTGAACACACAATGTGATATATAGATGATGTATTACAGAATTGTACACTTGAAACCTATGTAACTTTATTAACCATTGTCACCCCAATAAATTTAATTTTAAAAAAAAGATGTTGACAGGTTGGAAAGATAAGATAAACAAGATGACTCTTACATGGCACAAATATAAAAATAATTAATTTTCTATCAAAAAAAAGAAAGGATGTGGGCATCCTTCATGTGGAGATGGATACATGGATCACAGTCAATGCACTTGACATTCTAATCCCATAGGCAAAATCATTCCTACGAAAGCCTAATGCCAAAAAACATTTATCTTACATTTTACTTATCTAAGCTCTCTTGTTCTGATTCCACGATCATGAAACAACCTGCTGATTATGATTCTGTTCCCTATGTAATTATAACCAAAGGGAGAGAATAGGCTGATCACAGCAACTACACATTTAGTCTAAGACATGGCAACTCCTCATTATAAACTAATAAAGTGGGATTGCTGGGGGGGAAAACTTGCTAATTTAGAGGACTTGAAGTATTCGGGAATTAGGAAAGCAATTTTAAGTTTATTTTGCAAGTTTATTTAAGCAAATTAAGTTCAGGGTATGGACTTTGGAAATGGAGAAATATGAAATTAAATCCTGGCTCTACCACCTGCCAAAGCTGTGATCACACAGGTGTAATTAATTGTAAAATGAGGATAATACCTGTTTTGTAGGAGTATAAGTATTAAATGAGACAATGCATGCAAAGTACTTAACACAGTGTCTGGCACATTACAGGTACCCAATAAATGTTTGTTAAAACACAAAATAAATATACACGAACAGTAAGTGGTTCTTATTATTAAACTTGGAATTTAAAGAGCACATTTCATGTATATCTTCCTCCAAAATATAGATCCAATCTTAAGAGAGCTGAGCAAAAATCAGGATTTTAGACTTGTCTCTATTAGAGGACGAGACTCTATTGGACTTTGATAAGCTCTCTAGTTAAACCAAAACTAATTTCTGTCATTCTGTAATAAGCCTTCAAGAAAAAGACTGACAGTCTTGTTTTAATACTCTGATACATCCACGTGGCAACTAAATGAAAGATCTAATATTTTTAATTAAAAAAAATTTAATTTTAAAAAGAGCTATCTCTGGATGGTGGGACTATGCGTAACTTTTTTCCAGTCTGTATTTTTCAAATTTTCTACAATACAAAAGAAAAGTTGCCTTTTTCATTACCTAAGCAATTTTTTAAACTCTCTCCAAAAATTTGGACAAAAAAAAAGAGATAAAGATATAAAAGATAAGATTAAGGGGTAGCCAGTTAGCTCAGTTGGTTAAAGCGTGGTGTTAATAACACCAAGGTTGCCGATTAGATGCCGCCTGGGTCACTGTGAGCTGTGCCCTCCTTAAAAAAATTAATTAACTAATTAATTTAAAAAAGAAAAAAGATAAGATTAAGCCAGAAAGAAGATTTGGCATTAAAATGCATTGCAGTAAGGTTCTTTAAGTTTGATAAACATAACAGAGGAAATCTGTCCTAAATTTTGTAAGAGCCATCTAAAGAATCCATGATCATTTAGGAGACTCAGTGTCTATACGATAAAAATAAGGTAAGGGCCTAGAAGAACAGCAGCTATTCTTGTTAATACACCACGAGTGAAATTCTTTTTATGGGTATTTGTTAAAGCATGTTTCTTCTGACATTTCAGTAAGCTAGTGACGTACTGCAAGAACACAAATACTAACATGTAAACTCTGGACCAATTCAAGGGGGTAATTGTTTTTCAATTATAAAAACAGAATAAAGTAAAACCAAAATCTCCTTTGAAGTAGTCACATAGCACAAACTCTGAATGGTGTTAGACGTACTTTGTGTGACACATTTTCCCTCAAAATAAAATAACACATCAACACAAAATACCTAAGGACAGTGCTATGAAAAGAAATAAAACTTTTAAAAAGGGTTGCTTTTCTTTTTAGACAGATTTTTTTTTTTTAATCAAATGAAAAGACTCTATTAAGAACTTCTTACTGGGGTGGCCAGTTAGCTCAGTTGGTTAGAGCGCGGTGCTCTTAACAACAAGGTTGCCGGTTCGATCCCCACATAGGCTACTGTGAGCTGTGCCTTCCACAACTAGATTGAAACAACTACTTGACTTGGAGCTGATGGGTCCTGGAAAAACACACTTAGAATAAAAAAACAAGTTAAAAAAAAAAAAAGAACTTCTTACTGGTAGAAGAAAAATACAACTTTCTTTGCTAGAATTAACTAAAACTTCACATTGTCTAGTTTAAATTACAAATGGTTTAAAAGTAGAATGCAAAAAATGTCCAACTCTGTATCTTGGAAGCAATACATAAGTTAGTATCTTTATTTTCATACATAAAATATGGTCTGTATCTTACCAGATGATCCCATTTTCTTGATAACAGTATCCGGCAATTCATCTAAGAAGAAATCTGGCAACAAAGAATGGCCTGAAAAATAGACCCCCAAAATAATCAGGTTACTGTAACTACTTCAATATATTAAGATTTTAACAACTGTTTAAGAAATACTTATCTGTTTTTATTCAAATGATCATTTTGGTGCAATGAAAAGACCCCCATGAGAACTGTCAAATGACCTGACCCTCACTAAGCTAAAAGCCTTTCCTCATAATCCAATTATCCTGCTCTCCTATGGCAAAGTTCATCTTTAAGATCCAGCCAAAAGTCACCTATTATGTTGAGCCTTAACTGCTCTCCCAGGAGCCTCTGTCCCCTTCTCATCTATCCATGCAACCTTCAGTTTTATATCCAATGTGCTCAGGACTCATTTCTTCCCTGGTCCCCTGAGAAAAGGGGGCTCCTTATTAAGGAGGACTTATTTATCATCTCTGTCTGTCTGCTCCTGCTTCTGAGAAGATTAAACACTGGAAGGCAGGAATGCATTGGTCTTTGTTATATCCTAACATTTATTACAGTACCACATCACATTAAATTCTCAACACTCGGTAGGATTTTTAACTTAAATGAAAAATTTTGTGCACAAAGACACTGCGTCTTTCAAACCTAAAGTGATAATTACACTGTACCAGGACCCAGAAGACCTGGCTCTGGTTCAGGTTCTGCCACCATTAGCTGACTGTTCTTAGGCAAAGGCTTACTCTCTTTGAACCAGTTTCTCTACTGTAAATATTAACTACTGAATACTGTGCCTGTACCACACGCCAGGCACTGTGCTAAGCACATTACAGTCCTGTGCGGAAGGCATCATTCCCTCAATTTTACCAATAAGGAAAGCGAAGCTCAAAGAAAGTGGGTGACACACCTAAAGTCACAGCTAGTGAGCAGCCACGTTGGAATCTGAGGCCGGATTGTCTTCTCCCAAACTCCGTGTTCTTAATCACTACACAATATTCCTTCCCTCACAGGATTGCTATGAAGTTAAATAGATAATGTATGTAAAAGTGCTTTGTAAAACTGTAAAGAGCAATTTAATTCAATTCAGTTCAAATTGAACAGACAGACAGGGATGATACCAATATAAACATGTGGTTTCTGTCACCTAGAATTTCAACTTAATGAATAATATTTAAAACATACTTTTGCACAAATAAACATAACTCTCATTTATATCTATTGTCTACATTATATTTTATACATGAAGTAAAATGCATTATCATCACCATTATCATCTGCAATTTCAGAGAGGAAAAGTGATTTTTGAACAAGGGGGACTTCAGAGAACTTCTCAAATCAGACCCTTTAACACGGGCCAGACTCTGCTCACTTATCTTTACCAGCTGTCATTAAGCTACTCTAAGAGACACAAACATTAGGAAAGAGTCCATAATCTTAAGAAGTTTTTGTGAAAAACCCACTACTGTATCATCTGTTACTATATCCTTGAATAAAATCTTTACTCCGTGATTTTAAGATCAATTTTTAAAACTAATTTTCATTTTTGGCTTCAAGATTTGGAAATGGCTAATAGCTAATGTGACCTTCTGTATCTGAATATCATTTAAAAAGCACTCAATGCACTTCTATTTTTTCTTTCTTTCTTTTTAAAGGTGTGTCGGATGGGTTTTGTATTCCTTCATTGGGAGGACTGCTTTTAAAAGAACATATAGATTTTATAATCACACAAATGCACACACACAAAAAACAGATGTGTGTTCACTGCAGAAAATATGGGAAAGACGTAGCAATACTTTGAAAAACTGTACGCATTACCTGGTTTAATTGCATAGATGTCAAAATTTTTTATTCCTTCTTCTTTTAAGATATTTTCATCAATAATAAAGTTGCCAGTAAAACTTTTTGGTCTTTTGAAAATGGAATATGCAGCATCTGCAATGATATCAACTTTTCTACACTGGCTTTCAACACCAGATCCTCCCAGCATATCCATAGCAGCAGTGTGTATGGCTGTAGAGAAAACAAACATACACATCCATAACTCCAAATCAAATAACAGGACTATGTAAGTAACCAGCAAGACAGCTAATCTCTTTATTTCTCGGATGATAAAAAACAAGGTCCAGAGAGTTTACGACACATGCTAAATATTCTACTGACGTAACTGGGTAGAAAACACATGTTCCTTGCTCTACACAACACTGCCTCACAAAGAACACCTTCATGAGACTCACAGCAAAATTTACCTAGACTTTTCTGACTTACAACACTTAAGAATTTGCATACCATTCTTTAGAGTCAAGAAAACCAGTGAAGTACAATAGAAAGAGCACTGAGCTGTAACTCAGGTGAATGAGATTTTTATGCCAACTATGCCATGACTTTTGGCAAGCCACTTTAACATCTTTCGGCCTCATCTGTGTCTAATAAAATATGGAGCTCCTTTCCTCAGCTGATTGTCTCTCTTTCCCATCTATTAGAATAGTGAGACTCTGTTTTCTTGTGTTTACATCACTGTATGCCCAGTGCCTGAAACTATGACAAACGCACCATAAGTACTCAATAAATATAGGTTAACAACAGGATCCATCACATGAAATTCACTGATGATTCGGGAAAGAAAATAAGCAAGATTTGTAATGAAAGCTGATAGGCCTTGGAGCACAAGAATCCTAAAGGTGACCCTAAAACTTATTAAAGAATAATTGGGGAAGTATCTACTGGTAGCTTCCGACTGATTCTCTTGATACAGCTTGCTCAAAACAAATAGTAACAAGAGTCTTAAAATCAATTGAAGATTTCCTTTCACGTCAACATATGCACACATATCAGGTTTAAAACATCGCCATTGCCTGAGTCCTTCTCTGGGGAGAGAGCTTATCCCACCTCTTTAACATCTGCCAGCCCCCACCAAGCACACATATTATTCCTGTGTATACTCACTAAACCAAAGATACCACTGATTATAAAGTGTACCACTAAGAAAAAAATCTCCCAATTAAACTAAGATACATCATCAAATTTAAGAGCATCCTGATCTCAAAAATGTAAAAACATGAGCATCTCAGAATCAATGAAGGATTGTAAAAACTGCTATTAAAGCAAGTTGGAAAGTAGGTCCTTTGAAAAACAAGTAAACTAATTTTGGTTTCTAGCAGCAGAAAAGCCAGCTGCCACCCTGTCACCCTGGCCTCTCTGGTTAGTGAGTTCCCATCTATTTGCAGTGTGGTCCAGGTGACACAGGACTGCAGCTGTTCTGCGATCTTTTGTTATCTTCCTCTCTGCTGCCAGTACCAAGATCAGCAGCTGCCACTTCCAGACTCCTCACTCCAGGCTACATGAAATCTATCCCAAAGGGGACCTTCCTCTTCTACCACACTTGTTCTGAGCAGTCAAGAGGTAAGAGGCAACCAGCACTTTGAACAGAAGCCCTCATCCCTCCTCTCCCCGCCAACCTCCATTTCAGCAGAAATGGAGTTTCATGAAAATGGGGTTTATAAAAAGAAAAAATTATATTTGTGAAGGTGACATAGTTGGGGCCTGAGATCCTCATGTTGTGGTACTACCAGAGGCCTGCTCACTGATCTCTTCTCTGGATGGGTTGAATTCAGTGGGGTGAAAGTCTTAGACCCCACTAGGACTAAGGGGTAATATAGCTGGTGTAGAGAAGGAGCACCGAGCCAGAGAGGACAGTGTACCAGGACACTATTTTAATTGTTGATAACATATGTTATACGTTAAGAGCAATAGATGTCCTTTCCCTTACAGGGCAATAATGTTGGGAGATGACTTCTGGTTCCAGCAGGCATACAGAAAGAGCCACTCTACACAGTCTAGGAAGAGGACATGTATTTTTTAAACAGAGACCTAACAAACAGCCAGGAGCCTGGACACCCTCTCAAATCCACTTTCATTGCCTCAATCAGGAATAATACCATCTTGTAGCTAGCTTTCCTGCCTCCTCTCTCCACAGTCTTATAAGCTATCCTATATTCAGACACCAAGTTAAACTTCTTAAACCTTAGCGAAAACCTTATCACTCCACTGCAATGTTCCCTCTGCTTACTATAGACTAAAATTCAAGCTCGCAAACTTGGCAACCAAGACCTGGGACTTAGCCCATCCATCTTCCCCCACAACCTCAACCCCCCCAACAGTCCAGTCAATCTCAGCTACTTACAGTTGCTCAAGTTCAGTGGGAACTAAAAAGCCCACACCTTATCATAAAGACTCCATATCAGACTCCTTGTGGTTCCACCAAACACACAGTATTTTCCCACATTGTAGCCTTTCTTGTTCCCTCTGCCTGGAATGCCTTGCCCAGTTCTCCTTGCTAACTCCAACATCCCCTTGGGGGTCTCGTTTCAGCTGTTTACTTCTGTTAGAAAACCTCTTTTCCTGACTTGAGCTACATGGCCCTCCTGCTGTTTCAAAAGTTATCATGTATCATGTACATCATTCATTATGCCATGTATCACAAGGAACATGACTGAAAATTCAATTTATGGTGCCACCAAATTTAGAACCCAAATGATGCCAATGGTTCCAAAATGTGGAGCAAACCATCAAATCAAGCATATCTATGCTAAAACAAAGACCTCCGCAGTGAGCTAATTTCTCCTGCCAATCCTGATAAAGACCTCCAGATTCCCTGTCATACAATGCTCTCCCTCTTTCTTATATAAGTTGTGTTCAGAATGTCTTCTTTGGAGCTCAGCATACTGTACATTCATTCATCCATCAAATATTTATTGAATCTCTATAATGACAATAACAAAACAAAGAAATCAGACTATCTCTACCTTTAAGAAGCTTTCATCCTAACAAGAAAGACATTAAACAACTATAGTTATAAAATTAATAATTTAATTACAAATGTTGTGAAGGATACGTATAAACTACTAAATCCAACAATCAGTCCCATCTTATGAAAACTATCAGCAGCATGACACAAACGAGTCACTCCCCTTCTTCTTGAAACACTTTCTTCAATTGGCTTTCAGAATGTCATAGTCTTTGGTTTCTTCCTACCCTACTCTCCTATGTGGGTTCTTTCTCTTCTTCCCAACTTTTTAATGTTGCAACGGGCAGTGGTCCATTCTCTTGTTCTATTCACTTCTTAGATAGTATCATCTAGCCTTGTGGCTTTATGTACCATCTATATGCTAATAACCCAAAAATTTCTATTTCCAGCCTGGACCTCTCTCCAGAATTGCAAACCCAGCTGCCTACTGACCATCTCCACGTGACTGCTCCAACAATGCCCCAAACTGAACTCTTAACCTTGCTCCCCAGCCGGCTCAACTGCTCCCATCTCAGTTGATGTCAACTCCATTGTTCCAGTTACTAAAGCCAAAAATCTGGGGAGTCATCCTTCGCTCTTCTTTTTTTGTTATATCTCACATCTAATTCGTCAGCAGATCACTGGTTCTACCTTCAGAATGTATCAGAATTTGACCATTCATCACCATCTTTACTGCTATCACCCAGTCACAGATACCAATATCTGTGCCTAGGTTACTGACACAGCCTCCAAACTGGTCTCCCTGTTTCTCCTTTTGCCCCCTGGGAATATATTGTCAACAGAGCAGTCAGAGATCCTTTTACAAATTTAGGTTTGATCAGGTCCCTCCTCAGCTCAAAACCCTTCACAAGCTCCTCATTTCACTCAGAGTAAAATCCCAAGTCTTGGCAGGACCTATCATGGCTGACCCCTATTTCCACACTGGCATCAGCTCATCATTTCCTACTACCCTCCCTCACCCCAGCCACACTGGCCTTCTCCCCGCTCTTCCCTCTCGCCAGGCACGCTCACCTCATAGGACCTTTACACTGACTATTTCCTCGGCTTGAATGCTTCTCCTCAGATACCCCACGGCTAACGCTATCACCTCCTTCAAGTCTGTGCTCAAATGTTACCTTCTCAGAAAGGCCAAACCTTCCTCCCATAATTAGAATTACAACCTACTCTTCCCAACCCAAGACTCCTAATCCCCCTTACACTGTTTCTATTTTTTAGCATAACTATACACTTTATTATTCACTATGTTAATTGTCTATTGCGTCTCTCCCAATTATACTGTAAGTTCCATAAGGACAGAGATTCTTGTCTGTTTTGTTCTATGATGTATCTTAAGCAATTTACCACAGAGCTGGTGTCCAATAAATATTTGTTGTATGAATAAAATCTAAAATTTTTAGAGTCAGACTAGACTTTTTCTAACTTTGTTACCCCAGGATCCCAAAGACTGAAAGATTCGTGGAGTGGAGGCAAGCAGAGAAGGACAAAGTGTGATGGAAACGAATTCTCTCATCTCCCACAGTAAATGGTCAACTCTTAGAGGGTAAGGACTGCATCACATTCATCTTAGTACCCCTAATGCCTGTATACAGTAGACACTTAATAAATTATTTATTGAATGCATAATGAACAGATAGTACAGAGAACTGTGCCTGGAATATAAAAATATTTGGAAGATGAACAAATAGAAAGTGACAAGTAACATAACACAGGTACAAAGAGGGAAAGTATTATGTTAGGACTTTGTTATCTCAGAGAGCTCCCTTTTTAACTAACTGCCTGACTCCCACTATCTATCAACTTTAGGAACAGCAATGTTTGAGGTAGAAGGAGGAGGTTGAGAAAGGAGGGGAGAAGGAAAGAAAGTTGAAAAAGAGAGGCACAGTAAAGTGTGAACTTTCAAACTTTTTGACTGTGATCCACAGTAATACTTTTTACCAACATGACTAAGAATACATAATATGTAATATACACACTTAAACATATTTTACTTATATGACATTTGTGTATGAAACAAAAGTTTATGAAACACTGCTGACTCTTAGTATATACAATACTCTCTAATATTTTTCTATTTTATTCCATTAGAAATAAAACAAAACAAAAAAATATTATGGCTGTTGCCTACTAAGTCAATTTCACAATCCACTAAATTGATTTCATGACTCACGAATGAGTCTTGACATGTAGTTTGAAAGATATTGTAGAAGCACCTTTTCACTCTCACCTTTTGCCCCACTGCAAATATCAGCCCCCAAAAAAATCTTAAAAGATTTCCGTCTGCTACAGAAACATAAGGGAAACGAAGCAATAAAACATGGTTCTGAACCAACAGTGGGCCAGGGAACAAAGAAATCTTGGTCAAATTGGAGAAGAAAGGAAGTTTTAACAATTGATACCTGGAGTCCTTAAGAGAAAAGAAAGACTGTGACTAGAGAGCTAGCTAGCTGCAGTAGCTCAATTGTCCTACGAGTTAGATCAGCAACACGCCTCAGTGCTCCATAAATTCCCACCCATGGACCCTTATTTCCCCAGCTTCAGCATCACAGGCCACTAGACCTTTCACTCCTGCTTGGAGCTGAGGAAATCCCTTCACCCAATACACAGCAGATGGGACACAAAGATGAAAAGAACTCCCTCATCTGTTCCTAAGCTAGAATTCTGGAGACGTTTCACACTGCTGTATGTGGCAATTCAGTATTCAATGAGAGTACTCTAGGGCTATACTACTTTGTAAAGATAGTGGATTCAATGTGCTTTTAACGGCCAACTCCTGCCAACCAACCTAGTAATCTAGTAGGTGAAAAGGCCAAATACCCTACACAGTGTCTGCCACACGGTAACTGTCCAACAGATTTTTGCAGAGTGATGGATGAGTAAGTAAAATAATGCCAGAAGGAAGAAGAATGGAAATAAACAGGTAAAGGTCTGTAGTGAATACAGGAACACGTTAAATAACCCAATGAGCAGAATCAAGAAAATCCAGAATGTCGGCAATTCTGTAAGATAAATTACCTGGTTTCTCAAGAAATAAGCAGCAAGAAAAAAAGAGTATAACTTCTATAGATTAAAAACATTTAAGAGACATAGCACACGAATGTAATGTATGGAACTTGCTTAGATCCTGATTTGAACAAACGCACTGCACAGAAAACATTTGAGACACTTGAGGAAACTGGAACACTGACTTGGTATTTGATGATATTAAAGTGTTAATGAATTTGAGCTATGATAATGATTTTATGGAGTTTTTTCAAGAGTCCTTGTATTTTAAAGACATAGACTGAACTATAATACAGATGAAATGACAGTATGACTTAGATTAGCTTCACAATAAAACAGTACAGGTGAGGGTGAAGGGGGATGGGCACAGCATGTGGGCTGGTGAAACAAGATTAGCCACGAGTTGAAAATGGATGAAGCTGAATAGTACATGGTGCACTCGTCTCTCTACTTGTGTACATGTTTGTACATATGTTTGACAAATAGATAATAAAGGGCCTTAGAGAATATTTATTGTAATTCCTAATTTTCTACATGGGGTCCATAGGTACAGAGAGCTACTGCCGCTCACACAATTAAGAATATGGGCAATATAAGAAATGGATAATCTCAAGTACTGACAGCGTTTGGATGTTTAAAACTGTTCTATCATTTCCTTACCCTAACTAAATTGTATAGTTAGCAAAGAATCTGGAGGACAAATTAAATGTGTTAACAAAAATACTAAAACAAATGTGATTCTAAGAGTACAAAAGCCCAGAGGCTCTCACAGAAGAAAAGAAGCAGACTGAATCAGGGAAATCTATTTAAACTTTAGAATCAGAGTACACATATTTAAAAAGTACCTAAAAAGGTACTCTGATTGTATTATATTCATATGATTTATTTGTCCAAACAAAAATTTTAAGCTACAAAGGGCAGAAAAAATGTGTCTTATTTCTTCTTTTTCATTCTTCAATAGTTCCAAGTTACAGATACAATGAAAATACTGTTTCAACTTTAATAAGCATAACAAAGCTTTCACATAGGTTTTATGGTAGTTCTGTATGAAAGTTACCAAGTTACCAAATCCACTTAGTGAAGGGAAACATTTCCAGCAAATTAAGTAAGACCTTAGTGCTTTAACTACCATTTAATAATTTAATACTAATTTAATACCATGTGTAAGAGCAGAAAGGATGCCAGAGAACTGAAGTTAAAAAAAAAAAAGGGGAAGAAACTGAATACGTATGATGAAACAAAAGCCCATTATTGCCAAGAAATATGCCTGCTTTTATTGTTACTATTCAACATTGCTCTAAAAGTATTAGCTAATTTAATAAGAAACGGATGGGTAAGGAATTTAATATATACCAAAATAAAACAGCAGACATAATTACCACTTTTTGTGATACAACTTTCACTTTGAATCTGCTGAAACCTTTTTAGTATTAATAAGAGTTCAGTTTGCTAGTACATTTATAAAAGATAAAGTGTTTACAGATACTTTGATGATAAATTAGAAAATACAATGGAAAATATATAGAAAATAAGACTAAAAAAATAAAATACCTAGTAATATACTTAATAAAAAAGGAGTAGTACTAGTCTGCTTCTGGAAACATGATGAATTAGATACTCTAAAGGGTTGCCTAATTACAATAAAACTATAAATAAACAACAAACATTTTTTAAAGCCTTGTTGGGCTCTCCAAAAAATAAAAAAATAAAAATCAAACATCTACTGGTGCTTCCACATTATTAAATGTGGTAGTTAAAGCACTAAGGTCTTACCTGATTTGCTGGAAATGTTTCTGTTCACCTAAATGGACTTGGCAAGTTGGCAACTTTCATATTGAACTACCATAAAATCTATGTGTAAGCTCTATTATGCTTATTAAAGTTGAAACATTACCTTTTCATTGTATCTCTAAAGCAAGAAAAACAAGAAACGAAGGGTAAAACAATTGTAAAGGAAGAACTAAATGTTATTATTTATATGATTAACTACATAGAAAATCCAAAAGAATCTACAGATAAATTAGAATAAAATTTAGAAAGGTAGTTGTCTATAATTTGAATATCCAAAAGCATTTCTATACCCCAGCACCAAACAGAAAATATAATTTTTCTAAAAAAACATACCATCTAGAATTGTGGCTCTCCCAAGATGAGACCGTTACAATACTTTTCCTTCCCCACTCTTGCCATGCTTACATGAGCCCTTTGGAATTCAATTACATCCATATTTCTCCCTTTCCCTTCTAGGTTTTGAAAAGAGAGTTTAATGCTTTTAGTTAGAGACTAATCTTAAAGTTTTCTCTTATAGTGTATCTCTTCAACATCAAGAGTTCTTATTTGGAACTTACATTTCATATTTCCAGTACTTCTAGCATAACCCATTTACATCTAACCACATATTTTACAGGGTTATTGCTTGCCATTATTTGCTCTCTTCATTTCCCTCTATTTTGAAAAGTCTCTGCTCTGATTATTTGTTGTTTGGTTAAAAGGCCTTTGAGAAGATTTTTTTCCAAATGTGATAGATAACTTGGCATGTCCCCATATCTTCCTTTCATTTTGTCAAAGAATGTTAACTTTACTGGGTCCCATCCTATCAGTAATCTATAAATGTTATTCCACTTCCTTCTGTTTCTGGTGTTGCAGATAAAAAGAGTCTGCAATCTGGTTCTTTCTCCTTTATAAGTAACGTATATTCTTCCTAAAAGCCTGTAAGATTTTTGTTTTATCCTTGAAATTCTGAGATTCTCCCAGGTGTCTTTCCCCCCCATAAATTCAGCTTCAAACTTGCTTAACCTTGTATTCCACACACTAAAGTCTTTCCTCAGCTCAAGGGAACTGTTTTCTATTTTTAGTTCAATTACTGTTTCTCCTTTATTTGTCCATTATCCTCCTTCTGGGACTTCTGATATTTGCACGTGAAGTCCCCTAAGTCTCTCTTCTTTTTTCTTTAGGGTGTTTTTGCACTGAGATATCTCTTGCACTTAAATTTCCAAGCTACTTCTTCAGGTGCTAACAGTGACCATCCAATCCTACAATTCAACTACTATACTATATTTTAATTCAAAACACAATCTCTGCATAGTTCCAGAAAGCATTCTTCATGCTATAATTCAATCTTTTAAGTAGCTGCTGTATTTATTGAATCAAGGTATTCTGTTTTCTTTCGCAGTTTTATTTCACCGAAAGCTGCTATTCTGAGTGTTTTGTTTATTCTATCTGTGTCTGGATATTGGATCCCCTTAGCTGTATTACACTTTTTCTGCCTCCCAATTACTCTGCTTACCCTTAGATAATGTAAATGATGGCAACCTTGCCAGCAGTGGCAAGCAGAGCAGTCTGTGCCCCATAGATAGGTGATGTATCGGACGTACCAGTCACTGAGTCCATTTGGGGGCCTAAATAAGTTTCCCTGGTCTCCCCTGTCCCAGCCTCGAGGGTATGAATTGCTTATCTGACCTGTTGAATCATCCTGTTGAGGTCCTCAGATCTCCACAGCGCAAGCTCTCTCCAGGAACTTCTGAGTATCTGTCCTCTCCAGTGCTCTCCACTGTGGCCCAGAGGGTAACACAGTCCCTCACAAGCTTCTCAGTTACTGCCCTCACAGAATCAACGCCTTCCAAGTCCTGCCTGCCTCCCACCCCAACTTCTGCTCCACTCAGGGGAGTTTCCTGGTGGTTGGAAATGGAGGACAGCAAGAATATGACTTCCAATAGTCATCGTCCCAGAAACTCCCTCTACCCTCAAAGAAGTGGAAAATATTCCAACTGCCATCTGTATGTTGCAGGGAATGTAATAAAAAATATGAAGATACTTTCTAAAGGAATCCAAAATTATTATTCATTAAATAAATATCTGAGTGGCCACCATGTGTAGGGAACTGTCCGAAGAGCAGAAACACTAGTATTGATCCCTAAGAAGTTTCCTTGGAAAAGGGACCACACTAACGTATATGTTTAAGTTCTGATGTTAGTGTAATAAAGGTTCTGTTAAATTTTTTAAAAGTGAAATTAAAACTGGTTCCCACTATGTACTCTCTTTATCATCAAGCACACTTTTCTGGGATACAATTGCCATTTAGATGTAAGATGAAATAAGTTAAGATTCTCACAGGGATTATCTATTAAATACATGGAAAAATATCTGATGAAAAGATTGTCTTTTCTTTTTCCTCCTTTAAGCTATTATGACATATAAGTAGAGAATACCATAAGAACCCACAAAAAGGACAAACTTTCCCTTTCTATCATTTTTGCTGGGTCTCCCCCCTTTTTATACAGCACATATTCCCAAGTCATCAGCTTCTGTCATATATTCACTCTGACGCTGCACACAAAGTCCAGCCATATGCAGGTTCTTCTGTCACCTAACGGGGATGTAGGCACTCCGTGAACTCAGAATTCATGTGAAAGTACAGATAAGTCAGCTTCTTATACAGGAAAAAGACAAAGGTAGTAGGAATACAAGAAAGTAAAGAAGCAGTTGTTAGGATGTATGAGAGGAAAACAAGAGTATGAGAATCTGCAGGATCTAGTAAGGTATCAGAGATGAGGATGGAGAAAAGATTCGGGATGCACAGTTGGCTTCCTGCTGGCTTTAATGAAAACTCTTCAAGTGTTCCAGGGTTCAATGTTTCTAGTATAACTATCAGCTGAAGAGTCAGTCTTACAGTCCAAGTCAAAGCTAGATGACTAAAAAGGGCCTTATGAGCACAATAAAAAGTTTAACTTGTTTCCCAAAAGACAGAGGTTACCTTTGATGGTCTACTCACCTCTACGCCATCCTGCTCACCCAAGATGCATCTCAAGAGTGTCAAGGACAATAAGTGAGAATCTGAAAAATGGATTTTTTAAAAAGCACATACCTGTTTTAGGCCATAATGCGTTGACTGCAATTTCACCTTTAAATTCTTCTGCCATTCCAAGCACACACATAGACATTCCATACTTAGCAATGGTATAAGCTAAAAGAAACCACAAAGAATAATTTAATTAAGGAACAAATTCATTTGTGTGTACAAATAACCCACTTCTTTCTATTACTATTTCCTTCTTGATACATTTTCCCACAATTCTTTAATAATATGATACTATGTACAAAATACAACTTTTAAACTGTACTATTTTTAAAAGAACAGTTTTTGTGGAAGTAGCTGAACCAATTTTATATGTTTCAGGGTTCAACTAGTTTCATATATTTCCATCCTAATATTTGGGGTGTTTTTTGCAATATTATATTAGTTTCAGGTGTATAACATAGTGATTAGACATTTACATAACTTGTGAACTGATCACCCCAATAAGTCTAGTACTCATCTGACACCATACTTATTACAATATTACTGACTATATTCCTTAAGCTACACTTTACATCCCTGTGACTATTTTTATAACTGCCAATTTGTCATCCTAATATTTGATTAAAAGAAGAGACAGTAATAAACTTTCATTTTTCTTAATATTATGGGGATAAGTTACATTATTATTTCATAATCTTTTTTTCTAAGAATGAAAGTGATCATTTAAAGGGAAACTGCATTAGTAAAAAAACAAGAAAATGTTATAAATGCTTTTAATCTAGTCAATGAAAACAGAACTTCTTTCAAGTTTAGTTCTGTAGTTTCCTATTCCAACTGCGTTTCCAAATTTTAGTAAATAATGTAGAAATAAGGACTAAGTATTTGACACATTTATTTTAAAGGTGGCAACTATACATAAATCTTGTTACTTAGTATACTCACATTAACTCATTAGTTGACTGTGAAAAGTAGACTATTTCATGGATAGTTTTTAACCAACTTTATTGAAGAATAAGTTACATACAATAAAATACACCCATCGAGACTGGAGGGAGCTTTCTGGGATGATGGAAATTTGTATCTTGATTTGGGTGTTCATTATACAGTGTATACATATGTCAGAACTCACCAAACTGAACCATTAAGATCCGTGCCCTTTACTGAATGTAAATTATACCTCGATTTTTAAAATTACAGATTAAAGATTAAAAATCTACTTTCCAAAATGCTACTGATTCTGCATAGAAAATTTAATGTTGAATGCTATGTATAAACTGATTAAATCATAGATACACTGATTTAATACAAAACAAATGAACCAAACAAACATCTCCTCATCCTACCACCTACCACAGTGCTGTTTGAACCACAGTGGATTCAAGTTCAGCGGCGGGCTGAGATTGAGGATATGAGCAACATTACTCTTTTTCAAATAAGGAATACATGCTTTAGATCTGAAAGCAAAAGAAAACAAAAGTCAAGTTAAAAGGTGTCTTTTTGTTTTTTCAGGTGTATAAACTATTTATTAAGAGACACGGCCTACAGATTTAGTTCAGTGCTTTACACGCTCAGAGAAACTTCTCTATTAACGAACTATAGAAATGATCCCTGAAAGGATAGTCTTAAATTAATAGCTTTCTAACAACTTCCCAACTTTTTAAAGTTTTATTTTAAACTACTCTACAGCGCAAGTGAACTTGTTCAGTAACCTGTAGGGTACTTGTGTTTGTTTTTACTTTTTTAGAATGAACATAGGAAAAGGAAGTTATTTTCATCCTTGAAGCTTTGCTTAATGACCTGACAGCATGCTCTGCTTGATGACAATAATCAAATCCTTGGGACATGCGCCTTAAATCCAACTGAGGTAATCCTCAACTACATCCTTCCAAATTCTTCCTCCATAACACACACACACACACACACACACACACACACACACACACACTTCAGTAACAGTTAATGTATTTGTCAGTCAGCACAGCCAGGATTGTGCTAAAGAACATGGATGCTGAAATCAGAGAGACCTGGGTTTAAAGCCTCCTTATGCCTTTTCATTGTGTGACCTTGGTAAGAATATATATTATAGCATTCTAATTCTCAGTTTTCCTATTTATAAATGTTGATAATACCTGCTACCATCTAGGATTGACCAATGGATTAAAATGAGATGACATATATGAGATACTTAAGACAGTGCATATACAAAACATGAAATAAGCAACTGCTATTATTAGTATTATAGATACTGATTTATTTAATCTTAGCAGGTGTGGTATTCCTACTATACTCAAATTATAATTTAATAACGTAACTCCCAATACATTTGTCACTTGGTTGTGCCACCACATCATTAGTTAATCTTTCAACTTTTACTGACTTTCGTGTATTCTGTACCTAACATATCCCTTAACAAAAGCAGGCTGAACTCATCAAGAAAAGGCAGAAATTCCAGGGCTAGCCTAGCTAAGCCAGTGGCAGGAATTAGATAAGGAACCTAAGAACCACCACAAAGAAACTGGTTTGCCCTGGAAAAATCCAAAATGGCATCTGAGACCCCTTCCTAAGCGAACTTTTGACAAACTTTTCTTTATTAGCATACTAAAAGTCGCACCCAGGGGAGGAGATTTAACATTAAAATGAGACGTGTGATGCAAGGCTAGACATGTTCCAAGCATATTTTGGAAATGCGTATGCTTCCCTTGAACTCTCCATACTTCCTTGGGAAACTTCCCCACACCTGCCTACTTCTCCATCTGCCTTTAACACTTTCCTAATTCCCCAGAATCTGGGAGAAGGAATGAGACATTGGATTACCCTCTCCATTCCTTGGCCAAGGAATAAAGTTTCTGATTTGCTTTGCTGAATACTGTCTCGACCTATGGAGGTGAGTGACAGCAGGCAGAAAGACCACAATTTTGGGTCTCTCTGACCCCCAATTTAATTTGCACCAATACACAATGCAATATGCCTTTGGGAGCAATATTTCGTTTTATTTGTTTTAAATACTGTTCATAAAGGTAGGCAAGTTATTTTACAAAAGACTCAGATCCAATATTTTAGAATTTTTTATTATTAAGCTATAACATTTAAGCTTAGTAACACTAACTTAATAATTTTATAGCTTTTAGTTTTATTTAGCATTCAGTAACTTCTAGGACTTTGAACTTATCCATTTTTCTTTCAAGTCAGTTGTTTAAATTATCAAATGTACAACATTCTTGTTATCATCTACAATGTCTTTTCAAGTTTATGAACTGAATACAGTCGATATCACTAAAGGGTTTTTGTACATAGTATTCCTTTCCGAAGGTGCTTCGCTTTCATGGGGGTGAGGTGGGGAGGGGCAAACAATATTACAATTGATAGTCATTAAAACAGTGAAGCTGTACCTCTCAAAGCATCAACAGGAAACAAACCAAATCTATTCCAGGCAATAAGACCATACTTCATAAAGGAAACAGCTCATTTCATTTACTTTAGAGACACGAGCTTCTCCTCTGACCTAGTGACAAAACCTTTCCACCTGGACTTTGCCCACCTGGCCCCACCAGTACCGATCCTAAATCAGAGGCATCTTTCTATAGCACATGCCCTACCTTACACAGGTTACATTGAAAACTCTTAGCACCACACTCAGATGCCAATACCTTCAGCTTCATAAAATAGTTAAGTTTATTGAAAACTTACCATGTGGTAGGCATTGCACAAATCACTTTTACACAAATTATTTCACTTACTCAGGGTAGCAAGATAAAAGGCCCACAGGACATTTGAGTCAATGAATAAAGTAAGCTGAGTATAGGAAAAATCAACTGTTCAGATATACAAATTTTATAACTGAATTTCTATAAGCATTTAACATAATACAAACATACAATTCTGGAGATTATATATTTAATTAAAACTTAAAAATAAAAATTAAGGGTCTCCCTTCCACCTGACCGCTGCCTTCTTACCCTGTTTCTCTAAACCACGGAAAGTCACATGTCACAGGCCACAAGGCCCTGGGCACCAGGGATCAGGAAAGAGCTCCAGATCCTCGCTGAAACCTCCAAATAGGTCAGTTCTTTGAGCCTTATACCCACTCTTTCCCTGAGGCTGCTTCTCAGGCTTTCCTGAGAAAATAATCTATCTTCCATGAAGAAATGAGGGGCATTAAATAAAAAACAAAACAAAAATTAAAGTGGAAATGTTTCCATTACGAATTTCTCTTTTATAACGTAAAACTTTCCATAGAAGGCCAAAAACCTGATGCCTTTTCTTTGGTCCAAAGGTCAATGTCAAGGCTTTTCTTTGGCACTGCAATAAGCCTTTAACTGAGAATCATATCTAATTTTTTGGGTTTTTTTTTTTAAATAGCTGTTCATACATGTAGGCACTTTCAACAGTGAATAGAGTCTTTGCTTTTAAAAAAGGTTTTTTATTTTAGGCTATCTATTCCTGAGGTATTTGTAGATCTGTTTTCTAACACACTCATATTTAGTTTTTAGTACCTTAGTGCCCTACAGCTTATATATTCCATGTATAGTTTAACTACACAAACAGTACTCATTGAGAAAGGTAACTGAACAAGGTTAATTCCTTTTTTTGTAGTTTGAAATCATCATTTCGTTTGTTTTGTTTTGTTTTGTTTTAAACTGAACCTTCTAATCTACAGTTGTCAGAATGTAGTTTAGGCCGTTTTCATTTCAAACTTACGTAAGGTAGGTGCCTCTGGTGTTGACATTGAACATCAAATCCACCCTCTTCGTAGGTGTTTCCAATGTGTTCGTCAAGCTAATAGCACTGGCATTATTCACCAGAATATCAATTCCTGTTTTCAAATAATCAACTTTCTATTAATGTAATTCAAACTTTAGAATAAAAAGAAATAAAAACATTTACTCTGTAGTGTTGAACCCTCGCTGTTTCACAAATACTTCCTTTAGAAGTAGGAGACTGACCAATATACCAATGCAAGACTCCTAAATGATTTTCACCGGAACCATGGAGATAGCTGATCACCAGAACTCCACGTGAAACTACAAGGAGGCTTGTCCGCAGTGGTTTGTAGCTTCCATTCTTACCTGTTCTCCTACCTCCTAGTCTTCCCTCCTTGTCTCCGAGAACCTTAGCTTAACTTCCTTAAAGTTTCCCCTTCTCCTTAGCATCTTTCCAAGGCCCGCCCTCCTTCCAAGACACCTGTTTCCTTCCTCTCTAAGGCCCTTATTGAAATGAAAGAGCTCCTTTCTGGTCTTGGGAACTGGGGAAAGAGAAAATACCTAGAGTTTCAATTCTAGGCAACTCATCAAAGTAGATCCAGTTTGTTTTGGTAACTCATACATAAAACAAAATGAATCTAGAATAACAATTATTTCTGCATATTCTATTCAGTTCCCCCATATGTAACATATGGTTACATTAATTGAGGAGAGGGAAGAGAATGGGATCTGGGGAACTAGTTTTGGTTAGATGTATGTTACTGTTAAGGTCCTAACTTTATATCGGTGTGGGGACAGAGCCAGGAGTGCAGTTTCCAGGCTCTCGGCCTCACGTGGAAAGGTGCTGGCTCAGGTAGTAAATGGCCATAAACTGTGATTGGATGGCCATCAGCTGTGGCTAGTTGGCCGTCAGCTGTAACCAGTGAGCCATTGGCCACTAATATAACTGCCGTGGCTACGCTAGCAGAAAATGGGGGCTAGCGAGAGGATGGTGGCTGAGCTAGCAAGCGGCGGAGTGTGGATTGCAGATTGCAGAGAAGCAGATTGCTAGCAAGTGAGATTGTCTGGCAGAGACAACTGGATGGCGGGTTGCAGATAGTGTAGCTCCTGCTTCCTGTGGCTCCACCCCAGCCGCCAGTGAGAATATAGTGGTATGACTCCCCTATCTATGGCTCCGTGGGTGTTCCTTTTTGGCCTAGCCACATCCTGCATTCTTACATGGGGAACAGGAGCAGAGACCCCGCAGGCCGCCCCACGTGACTCCCTGCGTGACAACTGGACAGTAGATTTGTTATATTATTCAAAATAATTTTTATCAATTAAAAAAAATCATCAAATGGTTTTAAGCTAAACTTCTGTATGAGCAAATAACTCATTTCTGGTTATACTCTGAACAGACTCAGAAAATTTAAAACAATTTTAATTACAATTATAGTTACACTGTATTTTATCGATGTTCAATAATTATTTCAGAAGTAAGGTATTACCTCCAAATTTCTCAACTGCTTTCGCCACTGCATTACTGATTTGCTGTTCATCTCTCACATCAACAATACATGGCAAGGCCTTTCCTCCAGCTGCTTCAACTACAGAAGACAAACAAAAAAGCATTCAAATAGTAAACCTTTCATTCTGTTACAAAGTCAAAAGAAACAAGTACTCTATCTTCAGAAAATCAATATACATAGCTGTGTCTTACAACTATTAGTGACTCCACCCTACAGTAAGACAGATTGACTAACCCATATCCAGCTTCAGACTAGCTAAGCCAACTCTATAAAAAACAACAAAAACAGGAAGGTAATTTTTAAAAAATTATATGAAAAAGCAATAGAATGAAAATAATCTTAAAAACCTTTATTATGGAAAATTTCAAAAAATATACAAAAATATGAGGACTAGTATAATGAACTACCATGAATCTTCAATGACTGTTAACGTTTTGCCAGTTTAATTTATCTACCTCTAATCCCATTCTATTTTTTGCTGGTGTATTTTAAAACAAATCCCAGACATCACTTCACTCCTCAATACTTCATATGCATTCTGCTAACATAATCACGATGCTATTAACATGACTAACAAAACCAGCAATATCAAGTGAAGTGAAACTTTTAAGCCCTCCTTCCTGCTACTACTGTTCCTAGAACAAAGTCTTAACTATAAGCACTCGATAATTATGTGTGAACTGGAAGTGTTAAAATAAAGACTTGTGAAAGGTGCAAAGAATAAACAACATGGAGAGCTTTTTCAAAGTGTTCACATCATCCACCTCTCAAATTCTCTCATTCCCACTCCCCCACTCTCCGCTCAGATCCAAGAATCACTGTCCACGTGAGACAGGATTTTTAATGGGAGTCTTAGATCACTCAAAAGTGCTGGGGGAGATAAACGGTTCCCAACCGCTATTCCAAGGTGACAAAATACTTCTTTAAGCAGATAAAATTATTTTCATGGTAGCTTTTAAATAGCTGTAATTAAACGCTCCAACAAATTCTCTACGTGTTGAAACCACGGTGAGGCCATTTCGTGAAATGGCATTGTCACACTCACTTTCTTCAGCTGCACTATAGATCGTGCCCGGAAGCTTGGGGTGTGCTTGGCTGGTCTTTGCAGCAATGACAATATTGGCCCCATCCTTTGCTGCTTTCAATGCAATAGCTTTGCCAATGCCACGGCTTGCACCTGTGATAAAAACTGTACATCCTGCTAGTTTCCTACAAAAGAACAAACGTGACCTTATTAGAAACCCCGATGTTCATTTACTTACCAGTATCAACAACATGTGCATAAATTTCACAGCATATGTCTCCACCTCTGTGAAACTCCCTAAACCTTCCTCCTCTCCCAAATGATAGTTAATAACTCTACTTTGCTCCCACTGTACAATGACTTATAAATCATTCATTACAACTGCAGTTGGCCAGTCTTGCTGTAATTTGGCAAACAAAATTTGCTCAAATGAAAGGTAAATCTTAAAGAGAAATGAGGCATTAATAAAATAAGCTACATAAATGTGTATTTCCACACACACACAGGAAAAGTGTTAACCAAGCTTATTTTCGTGTGGTGGGATTATGAATAAATTTTCTCAGATTCTTTATATTCTTCAGGATTTTTCAAATTTCCTTCAATAAATACATAGCACTTCAAAGAAATCACCTAAAAGTACATAGTTATTCAATGGATGCTCATCCTTGCTCAGAATGGAAGCAATGTAAATGTCCATCAACTGATGAAAGGACAAATAAAATACGGTATGTCCAATACAACGGAATATATACAGCAATGCAAATGAAATACTGATCCATGCTACAACATGGATGAACCTTGGAAACATTATCATCAAAAAGCCAGTCACATTACATTGTTAGTGGGATTGCAGATTGGTGCAGCCACTATGGAAAACAGTATGGAGGTATCTCAAAAATCTGAAAATGGAACTACCTTATGATCCAGCAGTTCCACTCCTAGGTATCTATCTGGAGAGATCCAAAACTTAATTCAAAAATCTTTATGCACTCCTATGTTTATTGCAGCACTATACACAATAGCCAAGACATGTAAACAACCAAAATGCCCATTGGTAGATGACTGGATTAAGAAACTGTGGTACATTTATACAATGGAGTATTACGCAGCCATAAAGAAGAAATTTTACCATTTGCAAAAACATAGATGGACCTAGAGAACGTTATGTTAAGTGAAATAAGTCAGACAGAGAAAGACAAATACCATATGATCTCACTTACATGTGGAATCTAAAGAAAAGAAAAAGTGAACGAACTAATCAGAAACAGTTTTAGAGACTTAGAGGAAAAACTGAGGGTTGCTAGAAGGGAGGGGGGGTGGGGGTAAAGGGGAAGATGAGGGGATTAGAAAACAGTCGGTAACCACAAGATGGCCACGGGGTTTTGAAAATTAATTTAGGGAATGTAATCAATAATGTTGTAAAGATTTTGTAGGGTATCCGACGGACACTTGTCTCATTAGAGAGACCACCTCAGGGATGATGTAGATGCCTGACCACTGCATTGTACACCTGAAGCTGAAGCTGAACAACAATGAATGTCAACTACAAGTTTATGTGTGTGTGTTTGTGTGTGTGTGTGTGTGTGTGTATGTATATACTTACAAGAAGCGGAGTACAGCATTAGAAATAGAGACAGTGGAAATGTAATGGCTCTGTGCGATGTCAGAGGGATAGTGGATGGGGGGAGGGGGGTCACACAGTGTGAGGGATATAAATGATAAACGTATTGAGTAAAAAAAAAAAAAAAAAGCCAGTCACAAAGGACTACATATATTGATTCCACTTGATTCCATATGAAATATCCAGAATAGGCAAACATATATATGTAAACACAAAGATTAGCGGTTGCCTACGGCAGCGGGAGGGGGGAAGGGTGGGGCTGAGGCTTGACAGCTGAGGGGTGTGGGGCTTTTTTTTGCGATGATGAAAGGGTTTTAAAATTGGTAGTGGTGATGGATGCACAACTCTGTGAATATACTAAAAGCCACTGAATTGAATACTTTAAATGGGTGAATTGTACGGTATGTAAAATACATCTCAATAAAGTTGTTAAACAAACAAACTTAGAAGACTGGTAAACAGCTCAGATCAAAAGATTCTCTGATCCAAATGTGCTTAGAAAAGTTCACTGTGCCCATTTACTTTTTACTTTTATTAAATTTATTGGGATGACAATGGTTAATTAAAGTATGTTTCAAGTGTACAATTCTATAATACATCATCTATATATTGCTTTGTGTGTTCACCACCCAGAGTCAGTTCTCCTTCCATCACCATATATTTGACCCCCTTTACACTCTTCTACCACCCACTTCCCCCCTTTCCCTCGGTAACCACTAAACTGTTGTCTGTGTCTATGAGTGTTTGTTTGTCTTGTTTATTTGTTGCTTTCAGTTTTATAACCCATATGAGTGAAATCATACGGTTCTCAACTTTTTATCTGATTTATTTCACTTAGCATGATAATTTCAAGATCCATCCATGTTGTCCCAAATGGCAGTATTTCATCTTTACATCCACCCACTATAACTTTAAACTTTGTACTTAACTCAGTTGTTAGGTAAGAAAAAAAACACATCTGAAATAAAGTCAGATAATAAGGAGGGAAACCCACTTTCTTGTTTACTTTCTAAAGCAAATTAAAAAACATGCCTAAGAAGGATGAAGTGAGGACGGCAAAAATGACAATGATATAGAGAAGAGGGGACAATAAACAGAGATGGAGTAACAGATAAACAAGCTTGTTAAAAGAACATACAGCTCTTGCCAAGATCTGGAAGATTACACCCCAAAAGTAAGAAATCAGAGGTGAAAGTGGGAGAAGGGTTTTAAAATAAAAAATAACCAGTTTGATAAGAAGGAAAGGGAGTGAAAAGTGAGGAAGAAACAGAGAGGTGGCAACTGTTTTTAGTAAAATATAGTAAATATACAAAAAGCATATAGAGTGCATAATTTAAAGAACAAAATAAAATGAATAGTAAGACATTAAAATAGAATATTATCAATACCCCAGAAGCCCCTTCTATTTCTCTCTAACTCTATCCTCTTTCCCTCCCCAACACACAAAGTAACAACTACTTTATTTTCATATTTTTTATTAAAGTATAACTGACATACAACATTATTAGTTTCAGGTTTATAACATAGTAATTCAACGTTAGCTTACAAAGTGAGCACCACAATAAGTCCAGTAACCATCTGTCATCATACAAAGTTATTATGTTATTATTGACTATATTCCCTATGCTACATTACATCCCCGCAACTTATTTATAACTGTAAGTTTCAACTTCTTAACCTTCACCTTTTTTGCCCATCCCCCAAACCCCTCCCGTCTGGCAACCATCAGTTTGTTCTCTAACTATGAGTCTATTTTTGTTTTGCTGTGTTTTTGTTTTTTAGATTCCACATATAAATGAAAGCATGCAGAATTTGTCTTTCTCTGTCTGACTTATTTCACTCCTAGGCCCATCCACGTTGGTAAGATTCCATTATTTTTACGGTTGAATAACATTCCACTGTGTATGTATATGCCACATTTTTATTCATTTCTCTTATCGGTTGACAACTAGGTTATTTCTATATTTTGGCTATTGGAAACAATGCTGCAATGAACATGGAGCATCTATCTTTTTCAGTGTTTTCATTTTCTTCGGATAAAAACCCAGAAGTGGTATTGCTGGATCATATGGTAGTTTTATTTTTAATTTTTTGAGGCATCTCCATACTGTTTTCCACAGTGACTACACTAATTTACAATTCCACTACCAGTGTAGGAGGGTTCCCTTTTCCCCACATCCTAGTCAACACTTATTTGTTGTCTTTTTTGATTATAGCCATTCTAACAAGGGTGAGGTGCTACCCTCATTGTGGTTTTGATTTGCATTTCCCTACTGACTAGATGCTTAGCATCTTTTCATGTGTCTGTTGGCCATCTGTATGACCTCTTTGGAGAAATATCTATTCAGGTCCTCTGCCCATTTTTTAACCAAATTGTTTTTCTGATGTTGAGTTCTATTAATTACTTATATATTTTGGGTATTAACCCCTTATTGGACATATCATTTGCAAATATCTCCTCCCATTCGGTAGATTACCTTTATGTTTCATTGATAGTTTCAAAGCAAAAATAAACAAATAGAACTACATCAAACTAGAAAGCTTTTGCACAGCAAAATAATTACTCTATTATTACTCATTTCCTCAGTTTTTATTATTCCTAATACCTACATATCTGTGTCTAAGCCAGGGGCCAAATCTGACTATACATATGTTTGTGTATAGTCCTAGAGCTAAAAATAGTTTCTACAGATGAATATTTATGATTGCTTTGATGATAGGGAGCACTAACTTTGAACCCCAGTTAAGTGAAATATTATATCTCTGTTATGGATTGAACCATATCTACAAAAAGGATATGTTAAAGTCCTAACCTTCAGTACCTCAGCATGTAACATTCTTTGGAAAGAGTTATTGTAAATGTAATTAGTATAGGTGCGGTCATACCAGAGTAGGGTGGGCCCTTAATCCAATATGATTGGTGTCTTTAGAAGAGGGAAGACTATGGGAAGACAGACACATAAGGAGAATACCATGTGATGACAGTAGACATTTGAGTATCTTAAAACAAATTAATCTCTCACAGTTCTAGAGGCTAGAAGTCTGAAATCAAAGTGTCAGCAGGACTATGACCCCCCTGAAATTCTGGGTAGATACTTTGTGATACATTATTATGGCAGCCCTAGGAAACTAATATACTCTCTTCCGCCCACCCCACCCCAAAAAAAACCAAGAACTACATTCTTCTCATTAGATCTGTATTACAAAAATTACACTCAGCAAGTTTGCTCATTGCGGCTGCAACCCTAAGCATGTCGGCCTGGTTTGAGGAGCGCAGTGGGGTGATTCTATGAGGGACGCTGTGGGACAGTGGTACTAGACTTTGGAGGACATGTTCATTGACGTTCAGGTGCAGCCAGGCTCTCACGCCCAGGATGTCCAGTGCGGCCTGCCCAGCCGGCAAGTGGCGCTAGCCATGGGGGACCGTGAGATCCTCAAGGGCAAACTCTTTGGTTCTACAGTAGCTGATAAGGGAACGTGGACTTTGGAGGACAGAAAAATGATTCATATTGTTCTTACAAAGACAAAGAGATACAGCAAATTGTTGGACTTCTCTTTTAGAATCTGAATACACAGCTGATCCTTGGGTGCAAGACCAAATGCAGAGAAAACTTACATTAGAGAGATTCCAGAAAGAAAATCCTGGTTTTGACTTCAGTGGAGCAGAAATCTCAGGAAACTACACTAACGGGGGACCAGATTTCTCAAGTCTTGAGAAATGATAGTTTTGTTTTGGGTTTTTTTTGCTGCATTCTGTGGATCTTAGCGAATGTTGCCATTTTGATCAAAGGAACAGATTATGTGGTGGGAGAAAAATGTGGATGCCTACAGTTAACAAATTGCAAAATACATTTAAATAATGGTTCTAAAAATTGCATTCAAATGTGATTTACGTAGGAAACATCTTAAATATTGTGGGAACTATTCTACTGATATATGGTAACTTTTTTTCGGACTTGTTTTTGCTCAGCATGAAATTTTATATGCTACATTTTACTAATTTCATATTGAACCCATATTTTTATTGCAAAAAAATTAGAGTATAGGTCATGTGAAATGACAGGGTATCTTCAGACAAAATTAGATTTCTCTTTCAATAAGTGTGATGCAGGAATAATGTTCAATAAATTTTTCTAAGTAGGAATTCTGTACCCCTTTGTCTAAATACACCAACCAGTTCACACAGGGAATTACATTACTGAAAAAAACTTTAAGAAAGGGAAAAACAATCTACAGATATTTTCTAAGTTAATTTTAGGAGTTAATGAAAACTTCTGAATTAGTGTATTATTCCTTGAGAGATGGCTTTATGTCAAGAAATTGAAAAATAGAAATGGCTTAATACAAAATAGATTTGGTGAAATGAATATGATTATTGGGTGAGACCACTGTTAGTGACAAAAAAACAAACTATGGTCAGTGATTACAAGTCAGTGACATCATTTTGATCATCACTGATCCAGACATATAGGTAAGAATTGTCCTGAAATTTCATCCTTTTATCTCCTTTTTAATTAAAAATAATAATATTGTAAGCAATCTCAAATGTATAGAAAAGTTACATGTAAAGTACACAGAATTTTTTTTATTTTCCCTGAACTGTTTGTCTGTATGTTCATGACAAGATGCCCCATCACCTCTGAGTACCTTAGTGTGTATTTCCTTGAAAGGACATGCTCTTACATAACTGCAATACAACCATTAAAATCAGGAAATTATCCCCCAAAAAAATATGCAAAGTTATTTTGAATGTCATCAATAAAAAATATTGTGGAAATTGGGTTTCTCTTGTTATACATACATCTGATATATATAGTGTTTTCGCTCCAATCTTGCTTCTTGCCCAAAAAGCCTAAAATATTTACTATCTGGCCGTCTACAGAATAAGTTTTGCCTAACCATGGTCCAGATAATACATTGTTTAATTTTTGCCTAACTGAACTTTATATAATAGATTCATATAGTAACTGTTACTCTATGATTTGCTTTTTTCACAAAACATTGTTGATTTATCCATGTTGGTACAACTAGCTATGATTTTTTTAACTAATAGACAATATTCCATACACAAATATACTATCAATTACTTATTCTGTTGTTTATGGACTTTCTCTAGGGCATATATGTTTACTGGTGAAATTGCTGGATTATATAGGACACTGTTGTAGATTAAACATGGCCACAAATCCTTTGGCATTCCTTCCATCAAGAGTAGCATATTTTTGGAGAAACACCAAAAGCATGGTGGCATGAAAGATCCCCTTGATCTCTTCTCCTGAAGTTACACAAGTTGAACAGCTATAATTCAACAAAGGGTTCCCTGCACAGCATACAAACACGTCTGAGAGATCCGCACATTGAAACATCAGAAGGGGCATGAACAGGGGAGGAGGGAAGGGAGAAGGGTAGACAGGTACCACAGACACAGCCTGGAGCTCACTGCAGGTCGCAGAAAGGGGAAGAATCAGGCTGCAGGGGCTCTCTCTAGAGCACTGAGCATTCCTGCTTGAGTGATCAGCATATAGTACAGTTATCAAGGCAGAGAACAAATATAGAAATGCAACAGCTGTGTTCTAGCAGCCACCACTGCCAAGCAGAAAACAAAGTCATGGGCCTGTCCACCCCCCCCCCCACCCCGCACCATCCCAGGGCTAGCAGTGGGCCCCAGAAGAAACTGCAGCAGTGGGTGTCTGGTTAAAAAGCAGAATATCTACAGCCCTGAGAACTAGAGAGACAGCTCCTGAGTGGCAGATGCACATTGCGGCTAATCCCAGTGGCAAGGTTGGAGGAGATACAGAAGTGAGGCAGCTGAGGTCCAGCAGTTGCCTTTACTGGGAGGAGAACAAAGCCACTAACATACTAGCAGCCTCTCCCAGCCCACCCTACTCCCTCCCATCTAGGCTGATCCCAGTGGGGGACACCTGGGACACCTCAGGCATCACAACACTGTATCTGGCTGCTGGGGTAGTGCCAGGATTTCAGAGGCTTGGAACCCCATGGCCTACCATATTCTCCCATAGGGGTGGTGCCTAAAGATCAAGGCAACCTGGTCACAGAGGAGAGGCCCACCTCCACAGGGAATACAAGGTATTTTCCACTGCCCAGCAGAGATCCAAGAAGCTGGAGCAGGGCAAGAGAAAATGAAACACTTGTGCTTCAGCACCACCTATTGGAAAACAAAAGAAAGACCTCTTCTAATCAACCTGCTTAAATGGTATTACTCTTAAAAAAAAAAAAAGTTCATTCTCGTCAGTGTCTAGGCAGAGAAATACTCCATCAAATACCATGAATAACCAATGTAATAAGTCAGCTCAGAAAGAAAAGAAAAACTATCCAGAAAATAAACTTAAGGACATGCAAATATATTATTTTAAATGACAGAGAATTCAAGACTGCAGTTTTGAAAAAACTCAACAAGATGCAAGAAAACTCAGACAGGCAGTTTAATGAACTCAGAAATAAAATCAATGAACAAAAGAAATACTTTATCAGAGAGATTGAAATTTTAAAAATGAACCGAATAGAAATTTTGGAGCTGAAGAACTCAATAAAAGAGATGAACAGTGAAACAGCGAGCTTAGGAAATAGAGTTGACCAGATGGAGGAAAGATTAGGTTGGTGCAAAAGTACTTGTGGTTTAAAAGGTTAAAAAACTGCAAAAACCACAATTACTTTTGTACCAAGCTAAAAATTAGTGATATGGAAGAGAGACTTGAGAGTTTAAAAAAAAATAGAAAAGAAACAATTCTACAAGAACTATCTCACTTCATCAGTAAGAACAATATAAGAATGATACATATACCAGAAGGAGAAAAGGGGAGAAGGGATCAGAGAGCCTATTCAAACACATAGTCAATGATAACTTCCCAAACCTATAAAAAGAACTGGATCCTTGAATCCAAGAAGCAAACAGAACACCTAATTATCTCAATTCAAAAGGGCCTTCTCCAAGGCACATTATATTAAAACTGTCAAAAATTAATGACAATGAAAGAATTCTCAACGCAGCCAGAGAAAAGAAGACAGAAACCTATAAAGGAAATCCCATTAAATTATCATTGGAATTTTTCAGCAGAAGAAACTCCACAAGCTAAGAGGGAGTGGAATCAAATATGCAAACTATTGAAAGAGAGATTACCAGCCAAGAATAATGTATCTAGCAAAATTATCCTTTAGATATGAAGGAAAAATAAAGACCTTTCTAGACATACAGAAGCTGAGGGAATTTTCCACCACTAAGTCTGCATTACAGGAAATACTGAAGCGGGTTATTCTATCTGAAACAAAAAGACAAAAGAAGACAAAACTATAGGTAAGATGACTAACAAACAGACAAAAGCAGGAAATTGCAATCCTTATTCAGAATAAGGCGCTATACACTTAAATATAAAGGATAAAGGAGATAAAAGTATTAAAAAGAGAGAAGAAAAAGACAATAGCTATTGCAACTCAGAAATGAACTCATAGCATAAATAGGGATAATCTGTGACAACAAAAACATAAAACGGGAGAGGGTAAAGGTCTGAATTTGCAAAGGGGAATGGAGATAAGATACATGCAGAAGAAAAAGAACTACTGCATATGTACTGTATATCTGAAACTTTCTTTTACATAAACTAAATGGCAACCACACACACATACAAAAAAAATTCAGAACTGAGACACGTAACATTAAAAACAAAAAGGAAACAGAGGAAAAAATCATAGAATACCACCAAACTAAAATAACAGACAGAAACACAAGGGCAAACAAACAACGGAGACACCAAGCTGTCAGAAAACAAAAGATAAAATGGCTACAGGAAATCCTCATATATCAGTAATCATCCTAAATGTAAATGAAAGTGAACTCACAATAAAAAGGCACAGAGTAGCAGATTGGATCAAAAAACAAAACACAACCATATGCTGCCTTCTAGAGACACATCTCAGTCACAAGGACAAATATAGACTCAAAGTGAAAGGGTAAAAAAATGATACTCCAAGCAAATGGCATTCAGAGAAAATCAGGTATAACAGTACTTATATCCAACAAAACAGACTTCAAGATAAAAAAGGTAGCAAGAGATAAAGATGGACATTTCATAATGATAAAGGGGACAATATATCAAGAAGACATAACACTTACCTATCTATCTATTCCCAACTAGGGAGCACCAAAATATATGAAGCTACTAACTTCATATATTCATATAAAAAGAGAAACTGACAAAAACACAATTATAGTAGGGGATCTAAATACCCCATTAACGACTATAGATAAGTCATCCAAAAAGAAAATACAGTGGTACATCGTTTTTCGAACATAATACATTCTGGAAGACTGTTCGAGTTCTGAAATGTTCGAAAACAGCTGACAGCTAGGGCTCAGGATCTTACACTCAGTGGAAGCCATGTAACATGTTCGACTTCCGACGCATGTTCAAACACCGAAGCATTTACTTCTGGGTTTACGGCATTCATAAAGCGAAATGTTCGTCAATGGAGACATTCGAAAACCCAGGTACTACTGTATTGGTTTTACATGACACTTTAAACCAAATGGACATAATCGGCATTTACACAGCCTTTCATCCCAGAACACCAGATTATACATTCTTCTCTAGTGCACATGGAACATTCTCAAGGATAGATCATATGTTGGGACACAAAACTAGCCTCAACAAATTTAAGAAGACTGACATCATACCAAGAGTATTCTCCGACCACGATGCTTTGAAATTGGAGATCAACTGCAAAAAGAAAGTGGGAGGGGCCAACCTGGTGGCTCAAGCGGTTAGAGCTCCATGCTCCTAACTCCGAAGGCTGCCAGTTCGATTCCTACATGGGCCAGTAGGCTCTCAACCACAAGGTTGCCAGTTCAATTCCTCGAGTCCCGCAAGGGATGATGGGCTCCGCCCCCTGCAACTAAGATTGAACACAGCACCTAGCTGAGCTGCCTCCTGGATGGCTCAGTTGGTTGGAGTGCGTCCTTTCAACCACAAGGTTGCCAGTTCGATTCCTCGACTCCCACAAGGGATGGTGGGCTGCGCCCCCTACAACTAGCAACAGCAACTGAACCTGGAGCTGAGCTGCGCCCTCCACAACTAAGACTGAAAGGACAACAATTTGAAGCTGAATGGCACCCTCCGCAACTAAAATTGAAAGGACAACAACTGGACTTGGAAAAAAAGTCCTGGAAGTACACACTGTTCCCCAATAAAGTCCTGTTCCCTTTCCCCAATAAAATTAAAAAAAAAAAAGTGGGAAAACCCACAAATATATGGAGATTAAACAACATGCTACTAAAAAATGACTGGATCAAAGAAATAAAAGGAGAGATCAAAAGATACATAGAAACAAATGAGAATGAAAATACAACATATCAAAAATTTTTGGATACAGCAAAGTGGTAATAAGATGGAAATTTATATCAGTACAGGCCTATCTCAAGAAACAAGAAAAATCGCAAATAAACAACCTAACATAACAACTTAAAGAACTAGAAAAAGAACAACAAATGAAGCCCAAAGTCAGAGGAAGAAAGGAAATAATAAAAATTAGAGCAGAATTAAATGAACTAGAGAACAAAAAGACAATAAAAAAAAATTAATGTAACAAAGACCTGGCTCTTTGAAAAGATTAATAAAATTGACAAACCCCTGTCTAGACTAAGGAATAAAGAAAAGACACAAATAAAATCAGAAATGAAAGAAGAGAAGTTACAACGAATACCACAGAAATACAAAAGATCATACAAGAATACTATGTATATGCCATCAAATTCAATAAACTAGAATAAACAAGTTCTTAGAAATATACAGAGGGTGCTAAAAATATGTATACCCACTTTAAGATAACATCTTTTAAAATGTGTTCACATTGTTTTTGGCACTTCTGGTATAATCTTCCTTCCTAGACTGAATCACGAAGAACTGGAAAATCTAAATAGACTGATCAACAGTAAAGAAATTGAAACAATCAAAAACTTCCCAAAAAGTAAAAGTCTAGGATGGCTTCACTAGTGAATTCTACCAAACATTCAAAGATGATTTAACACTTGTCCTTCTAGAATTCTTCCATAAAAACCTGAAGAAGAGGCAATACTTCCTAACTCATTTTATGAGGCCAACATTACCCTGATACAAAACCTTCGTAAGGATAACACAAAAAAAGAAAGCTATAAACCAATATCTCTCATGAATAAAGATGCAAAAATCCTGAACAAAATACTAACAAGTCAAAAACAACAATACATTAAAAAGATTACACATCACTATCAAGTGGGGTTCATTCCAAGGGCATAAAGGATAGTTCAACATATACATATCAATGTGATACACCACATAAAACAAAATAAAGGATAAAAATCATATGATCATATCAATAGATGCATTAAAGGCAATGTAAGATACAGAACTCATTTATGATTAAAACACTTAATAAAATGTGTATAAAAGAAAATTATCTCAATATAATAAAGGCCATATACAACAAACCCTCAGCTAATATCATACTTAATGATGAAAACTGAAAGCTTTTCCTCTACAATGAGAAAAAAGAAAACGATGCCCTCTCTCACCACTGTTATGGTGACATAGTGTTCGAAGTCCTAGCCAGAGCAATCAGGCAAGAAAAAGAAATAAAAGGCACCCTAACTGGGAATGAAGAAGTCAAATTGTCACTTTTTGCAGACAACATGATTCTTTATATAGAAAACTCTAGAGATTCCATGAAAAAAAAAAGAAACAATAAATAAGTACAGTAAAGTTGCAAGATACAAAATCAACGTACAAAAATCCATTGTTACTACACACTAACAATGAAATTTCAGGGAAAAAAAGAAAAAAATCCTTTTGCAATTGCCATAAAATACCTAGGAATAAATTTAACAAAAGATGTGACGGATGTATTCACGTAAATTGAAAACTACAAGACATTATTAAAAGAAATTGAAGAAGACACAAAGAAATGGAAAGATATTTCATGTTCATGGACTGGAAGAATCAACATAGTTAAAATGGGCATGTTACCCAAAGCAATATACAGATTTAATGCAATCCCCATCAAAATCTCAATGGCATGTTTTAAAGAAATAGAACAAAAAAAAAATCATCAGATTTGTATGAAATCACAAAAGACCCCAAATAGCCAAAGCAATACTGAGAAAAAAACAACAAAGCCAGAGATATCACACCTCCTGACTTTAAATTATATTTCAAAGCAACAACAATCAAACAGCATGATGTTGGCAGAAAAATAGACATGCAGAACAATGGAACAGAACTGAGAACCCAGAAATAATCCACATATATATGGGCAAATAATTTTTGACAAAGAAGGCAAAATCATAAATGGAGAAAAGACAGCCTCTTCAATAAGTGGTGCTGGGAAAACTGGAAAGCCACATGCAAAAGAATGAAACTAGACTGCTACATTTCACCATACACCAAAATTAACTCAAAATAGGTCAAAGACCAAAATATAAGACCTGAAACAATTAATTGCATAGAAGAAAACATAGGTACTAAACTTATGGATCCACATCTTTTCTTGGCTTTATTCCTGCCTGGGTCCTTCATTCTTTTTAACTTTTTCCAACTTTTAATTTGTAAATCATTTTAAACAAAGAAAAATTGTAAGAATAAGAATAGTACAAAGAATACACATACATCCTTTGCCCAGATTCATATGTTGTTAACATTTTACCCATTGCTTTAGAATTTATACTCATTCTCTCTCTCCCTTTATCTTTCTGTATATCTTATTTTTCTGAACTACTTAAAAGAAAGTTGAATACATCATGACCTGTTTTTTTCATAAACAGTTATCAACTTCAGTAAATGTAACATTGATACAATAACTACTTTTATCTAATATACCGTAAATATTTCAATTTTGTCAATTGAACCAATAATGACCTTTAGAGTAATTTGTGCCTTCCAGTACAGGATCAGGTAGTGCATTTATTTTTCATATTTCTTTAGTCTTCTTTAATCTAAAACATTTTTGCAGCCTCTCGTCTTTTATGATATTGACTTTTTGAATAATACAGTGCTACTCATTTTTAAAATAGAATGCTTCTCATGTTGGATTTGGCTGACATGTCCTCATGATTAGATTCAGGCTATGTATTCCCAGCCAGAGTATGTGATATTGTGTCCACAGTGTATCACACCTGGAAGCACACAATGTCTATTTGTACTTACTGGTAATGTTAGTTTTGATCATCCAATCATGGTGCTATCAGATTTCTCCACTATATAATTACTCTTTTCCCTTGAAACTAATAAACAATCATTACAAAGACACTTTTAAAGGCCATTATTAAACTTTTATTACGGAATTTTCAAATACATTTGAAAATAGAGAAAAAAGTATAATAAGCTCCCATGTTTATTCAACAATTATAAAAATTTTGAGCAATTATTAGAAAGCATCTCAAAGGTCATATAACTTCACCTATAAATATGCATCTTTAATTTTTTACATAACAATGTCATTATAAGAAAATTAATAATTCCTCAATATCATTCAGTACCTACCCATATTCAAAGTTCTGTAACTATCTGATATCCCAATTATTGCTTTAAAAAGCCCTATCTTTTTTGCCTTTGGTCTAGCTGGATTGATTCCTAGTAGGATAAAAGACATCTTCCTCATTCAGAGTCTCAGGCATTGCAGAAAGAAAGGCAACGGAAGCTTCTCCTCTTAACCTGAAGCCTGGATCTGTACCAGTACTAAGGATCTCCTCCAGCTTTATAGCACTAGAACCAGAGTATAGAAGGTGAGGGGGAAAGAGGGAAGAAGGGAGGGAGGGGGGGAAGGGGTGAGAGGAAGAGAGAGAGAGAGAGAGAGAGAGACAGAGAGAGAAAGGTCCCAACTTGCTAATGTAGAGTTAACCTACACTATAATTTACCAAAATTCTCTGGTTCCTCAAAATCAAAATAAAGGTGATTAAAAAAACCCAAAAAACTATACAAGCTATTCTAAAGTCATCTGGAAAAATAAATGTCCAAGAATAACTAGGAAAATTCTGAAAAAGAATCCAAATGAGGCAAGAACTAACATTCCCAGATATTAAAACATTTTATAAAACAAGAGCAATTAAAATGGCTTGATACTGGTACCTGAGGAGACAGACCAAAGTAATAGAATAAAAAAAAAAAATCAAGAAACAGACACCTATATATACAAGAATTTGGTATATGATAGAGGTGGAATTTCTGACAGAAAGGAAAAGGTAACTAGTCAGTCAATGGTGCTGGGACTACAGCCAGCCACCCGAAACAAAATGAAGTGCGCTTCCTAACTCAATTCCTATGCTAAAATAGTATGCAAATTACTAGTTCATCTCAAGTGGATAAAAAAATTTAAGTGCAAAAAAAAAATATATATATATATATACACACACACACACATATATATATATATATTAGACGAATATTTACCAATTTAAAAAAAATCTTGATTTAAAATGGCCTTATAGGTTTGCACAAAAACCTTAAAAGATTGATAACTCTAACTCAACTCAATAAAAATACATATCTGCATGATAAAGAGTATAACTAAAGTTAATACATTGAAAAAAACTGAAAAATATTTGTGACATATACAACATAGACGAATTTTTAAAAATAGAGCTCTCAGAGATCAATCAAAAACCTAGTTGTGTAAAGCCAGGTAAAGAAAAAGCTACACAGATGGCTTTAAACCAGGATTTCTCAATCTCTGCACTAATGACATCTTGGACGAGATAATTCTCTGCTGTACGGCGCTATCCTCTGCATCATAGGATGTTTATCAGTATCTCTGGATTCCATTCATTAGATATCAGTAACACTCCCTCAACTGTGGCAGTCAAAAATGTTCCCAGATATTGCCAAATGTCCTATGGAGGTCAATAGATATCAGTAACACTCCCTCAACTGTGGCAGTCAAAAATGTTCCCAGATATTGCCAAATGTCCTATGGGGGTCAAAAGCACTCTTTGATGAGAACTACTGCTTTAAACATACTAAAAGATCCCCATCCTCACTTGTGATTCCAATTTTTACTATAATGAGGTTCTACTTTTTCTCTTTATTTTTATTATCAAAACAAACATTGTTATTATCAAACATTTTGCGGTTTGCCAACATGTTGGATTAGGAAATATCATTCACTGTTTTGGGTGTGCAAGCTTTTTGGAGAGCTATTAATATTAGCTATCAAAATTTAAAGTGCATATACTATTTGACCCAGCAACTTCACTTCTAGGAATTTATCAGGTAGATACACTTAAATATGTGCAAACAGGTGAATACAAGGAAAATCACGGCAGCAAAGAATAACAAAAAACTAGAAATGATCTGGTATCCAGTGATGGGAAGGTGGTTAAATAAATTATGGTACATCAATAGAATACTATGCAACCAATAAAAGGGAGGAAAATCTGCATGTACTGTAAAGGGGTGTCCCAAGACATATTAGGTAAAAACAGCAAGGCCCAGAAGAGAGTTTATTACTATCAAAAGTGGCGTGTATATGTGTGTGTTTAATATGGTATACAAAATGTTTATAAATGCATAGAATGTCTTTGGAAAAATACCAGAGAGTAACTGGAGCACTGGAAGTTAAGAATGAGGAAACTCACTTTTTACACCGTTTTGAGCTGTTTTGTCTCTTGGCCCTGTGCTTGCATGTTTCAAGCAAATTACATACTGGACATGACACTCAGCCAAGACACCCATACTTTATACAAACGAAGTCGAATGAATGGTGGTTGCCAGGCGCTGGGGTAATGGGTTAAGAGTTGTTTAATGGGTATAAAGTTTGTTTTACAAGTTGAAAAAGTTCTAGATTGGTTGCACAACAGTGCAAATACATTAGCACTACTACTGAACAGTACACAAAAATGTACAGGTTGGCAAATTTTGTTCTATTTTACATTTAGAAATCCTTTTAAAGTGAACAAAACCCACAAGATACCAAGTTTACTAATTTGAAAATCGCTTTATAAACATTATTTTTATTTTTGCAGAATTAGAGGCACAAGTGTTCAAGTGACCTTTCACCTAGATCTTGCATGCCTACATCAAAACACGCAGTTATTGCTAAACCCAAGATGGGGCCTGCCCTAAGGGTCGCGGGGTAACCCATTTCGCATCCTTTTATGTCTGCCACCCTGAAGTATACAACTTTTGGTTACTTTTGCCGCGTTACCTCAGAGTCTAGGGACACTGCCTCCGGCGCGGCAGACTAGCGTTCCAGAAGGCGCGCGGCAGCTTCAGTAACCCTCCCCTCTCCGCCCCCTCCAATCCACTCCGGCCCGACCGAGCCGCACACTCCGCGCGGCCCCGTCTTCCCCCGCCGCACCCCTATCCCCTTACCCGGTGTTGGGTAACATGACTTTCGTATATCAGAATCGATGGTGACAACAGCGACAGCGAGCGGAAAGTGAGAAGTCTTTCTCTCCGCATTTAATCCCGCCCCAGACCCCGCCCCCGAGACTTCGCCCCGAGGCCTGTAAGGAGTGGGCGCTCGAAGCCAGAGGTTGCTGAGTGCGCCTGCGCAGCTGTGGGACGCCAGGCGCTGGGCTAGTTTTCACCTCCCCCTTGCCTGGCCCCTGGAAACCCGCTCTCTGCGCAGGCGCCGTGAGACACCTCCGTCCCGCCCCTCTCGCGGGCTCTACGATGACAATCGGACTCCCACCCGCGTCGAGCTTATTGGGCGCGTCAGCTGCTACATACGCCTTTCCGGGGCTGGTAAAGGCTTCCTCGTGGCAGCGCTGTGTTCTTTTGCTAGCGGGGAACCTGGAGGGCTGGGGTGCGGCTTCTCAGCCGACTCGGACCTGGGAATGCTTTGGCGCTCGGTCGTCTCTCCCTCCACGTCCAAATGGGGGCGCCTGTCGGGCTGCACGCGCTCCCTCGGAGGCTCCCCTTAAGGAAAGCTTTTCCTCGCGTATGCACTTTCTGCCAGAAGCCGGCCAGCGTCGCATTTAGACTCTCCCGCGGAATCTGGGGTAAAGCCAGCCGATCTCGGGGGTCTGTAGATAACACGGGTGAAGGGCAGTTTCTGGATCAAAGCTCTTTGCAATAGTTGTGCAAAAAAAATTCATAATTAACTCTGATTTTTCCACCCTTAGCCAATATCTCGGCGAGGTAACTCCCATTTTCAGTGCTGGAATAAGGTGAATTTTTCGGTATCCAGTATTGCTTTTGGTATTATACCTTAGACGCAACTCAGCTACTCTAATGAAGACTGGCATGTTTTTAGGGAGACGTGAAGGAATTGCTTTGTATTGTGAGGGGGTAGAATAAGATGATGAGAAGGTTCATTATGAGGACTCGTTAAAAAAAACTAGCCTGGAGCTGTGGTATGTATGCTCCCTTTTATTACAAGCCCTAAATAGCTCTATTTACTCATTTTTATCACTTGCCAGTCTCTTATAGGGAGTTGAATTTGTGGTCTATGATATGGTGCTTAGAGACTCCGGAGGAATTTACTTATTCAATAAATATTAGCTCCCGGGCCAGCCGGGTGGATCAGCCGGTAGGAGCTCCTGCTCCTAACTCCGTAGGCTGCTGGTTCAATTCCCACATCGGCCATTGGGCTGATTCAACTCCTGGAGTCCCACAAGGGATGGTGGGCTCTGCCCCCTACCTGCAACTAAGGTTGAACACGGCACCTTAAGTTGAGCTGACTCCCGGATGGCTCAGTTGGTTGGAGTGCGGACTGTCAACAACAGGGTTGCCGGTTAGACTTCCGCAAGGGATGGTGGGCTGCGCCCCCTGTAACTAGCAACGGGCAACTGGACCTGGAGCTGAGCTGCACCCTCCACAACTAAGACTGAAAGGTGAAAGGACAACAACTTGACTTGGAAAAATAAAAGTCCTGGAAGTACACACTGTTCCCCAATAAAATCCTGTTCCCCTTCCCCAATAAAATATTTTAAATAAATAAATAAATATTAGCTCCTACTATGTGCCTGTCACTGGAGATACAGCAGGACAAAAAGGATAAGGTCTCTGGGGTGGTGGGTTAACTCAGTTGGGCGGAATGAGGAGTAACCAATGTATTCTTTAAGCTGTTATTTAATACCAGGGGTGTCAAAAAAATGTATACAAGTGGACACTTCGGTCAACGTTTCTCAAGCAGTAGTTCGCTGTAATCAGAACTGTCTGGACGCTGATGGTAACCACTTTGAGTCCCTCCTGTAATTGCAGAAGTCAAATGTGACTTGTATTCATCTTTTGTTATCGATATATACTGAGTATTACAATTTTAATAGTTTTCCTTTCTTAAAATGTGTATGCATTTTTTGGCACTCTATTATGTGTTTTTAAAAAGTGTTTATAGAGACTGTCAGATGAAAAAACTTACTCGCCACTCAAGAAAGTGAAAAGGCAACTTACAGAATGGGAGAAAATATTTGAAAATCATGTATCTGATAAGGCCTAGTATCCAGAATATAGAAAGAACTCAACAACTCAGCAACAAAAAGATGAACAACCAAAAGAAGATACACAAATAGCTAGCAAGCTCACTTAAAGATGCCCAACAGCATTAGTTATTAGAGAAATGCAAATCAAAACCAAAAGGAGATTCTACTTTACACCCAATAGGATGGTTATAATAGAAAAGATGGAAAATAAGTGTTGGCCAGAATGTGGAGCAATTGGAACTGTCATGCATTGCCGGTGGGAATGTAAAATGGCACAGCCACTTTGGTAAATAGTTTTGCAGTTCCTCAAAAAGTTAAACATCGTTACCAGCTACTGTGTATCCACATACAATTACATTCTTATATACCTACCGTATTTCCCCGAAAATCAGACTGGGTCTTATATTAATTTTTGCTCCAAAAGACGCATTAGGGCGTATTTTCAGAGGATGTCTTATTTTTTCATGTACAACAATCTACATTTATTCAAATACAGCATGTCAGCTTCTTTTGGAACATCGTCCTAACATACTAAATGCGTCTGTCTGGCTGACAGTCTTAACTGGGGCTTATTTTCTGGGAAACACAGTACCCAACAGAAATGAAAATATGTTCAGAATAACCACCAGATGGCACTGTTATTTTAGAATTTAAAATATAATACCGCAAAATGTTAATTTATTTAACAATATTGTGATATATTATAATCTGACTTGAATTAAGGCAAAAATAGTATGAGGTTCTCTATAAGACTCCCATAAAGGGGAAATAAGAGGAGGTAAAATTTTAAATTCCTTAAATAAAACTTTGTATCATTAAAACAAGATGTGATATTCTAATTCATTTTATATTATTTAGATTATCATAAAAGTCAAACTTGTCTTCACTTGTTTTGTGACTACTAAAATCTATTAAGTTTAATTCTCCAATATTAAGTAATTTTCAGACACATAGGAGATTGAAAATGCCAACTTAAATTGAAATATCAAAAAATGACATTGAAAACAACTTTAATATTATCAAATAAGGATTCTTCTACCCCTGATCTTGTATAAGAATATATTTTTTAAATATAATGCAGCAAACATTCATGTTTGTTGACCACAACCCACATAAGGAAATAGATTTTCATTCAGACCCAGTACACCCAGTTTTCTGTTCTATTTTACTTGAATCCATTACATTCTATCCAATTTTTTTAAGCTGATCATAACCTACTAAATTATTTTTATTACTCACTAATGGATCATAACCTACCATTTGGAAAACATTGCTTTTGTGTGATGTAATTTGCCATTGTGATTTTTCAACTTGCCTTTTAAGATATTTTAGACTTCTCTAGTTAAATATAAAATTACTAATTAATAGTCAGAAGCCAACAACAGTACGACGTGACTAAGAGCCAATGGATACTTTCAATGGCTTTGGAAGAGTTGAGAATCTTTCCATTTCCTTCATCCACAAGACAGCCCACCCTGCTTTTGGTTAAATGGGGAAACCTTGGGGATTTGAGGGTGTGGCAGTTGTTTCTGATAATGTACCAAGTCTTCCCCATAGGACCCTTACCCTTCGCCTTTTGTTGTTCAATGAATTATTTCCAGTCATTACTTAATTAGTAACTAATTGTTAAATATTAACCTCGTATTTTAATGTGTCTATCTTTCTGATAACAGGATTCCAACAATCTAGAGAAAGTGAAAGTTTCTAATACTTCCCTTCAGAGATAATCATTAACAGTTTAGCATGTATCCTTTAAGACTTTGAAATTTTTATATAGATTTTGATCATTTTTAAAGCATAGAGGAGACATATGCTATATTGTTTTGGAAATTTTTTAATTTAATTTAATGTATCATGGACATCTTCCCAAGTTTACACTTAAAAGTTTAACGCTTTAAAAATAGGTTCATAGTTTTCTTTTATATGAAAATAGGTTCATAGTTTTATATGTAATTACATACATTAATTAATTAATGGTAATTAATTTTACCATTGTCATTTTTGATGGACATTGTTTTAAAATTGTCTCTATGATAAATAAGTTTGCAATAAAAGTCTTTGTGCGTACATCATTGTTCACTAATCATTATATTTCCCTGGAGTACATTCCTAGGAGTAAGATGGTTTGTTTAATGGATATACACATTTAATACCCTTTAGCAAGGCTGTACTAATAATTTACACCAGGATTTACCAGTCTTGCCACTATTGACCTTTTGGGTTGGATAATCCTTTGTTGTAGGAGTCCATCATGTGTATTGTATGTTTACCAGCATTCCCGGCCTGTTTCCACTACACGCTATAGCGCCCCTCCCAATTTTCTTTGTTCATTGTGGAATATACATCACAGAAAATTTATCATTTTACCCTTTTTTAAGCATTAAGTACATTCACATAGTTGTGCAACCAACAACACCATCCACCTCCAGTCCTTCCAGTTTTGACAACCAAAAATGTCTCTGGAAATTACTAAATGTCCCCTGGAAGGCAAAATTGCCTGGTTGTTTTATACCATCACATAGGTGAATGAGAAATCCAAAATGTCAACGTTATTTAAAAAAAAAAAAGGCTGAGTTTCTCTAATAGGTTAAAGAAGACTCAAAAGACATTACAACTGAATGCAACACATGCTCCTGGACTGGATCCTGTACAGAAAAATATATATATAAAGAATACTATTAGCACATAAATTGGAATATGTACTACATATGAAAGTATTATGTCAATGATAAATTTCCTGAATTTGATTACTGTGGTGGCGTAAAAGAATGTCTGGGTTCTTGATATGAAGTATTACAGGGATAAAAGGAAATGGACATGCACCTAACTCCCAAATGTGTGGGGGAGGGAGAGGAGAGGGAGAGGATGCTAAAACCGAAGAAATGGGAAAATGTTAAAAATTAGTTATTTGGTGTAAAGATATATGAGCTCTTTTATTACTACAACTTCTCTGTAAACTTGAAATGAATTCAAACGAAAAAGGTTTGTTTTAAGTGAAGGAGACTATTGATTTTCAACTCGTGGTTCCTTGCTAATTTTGTTCATCAGTGCTTCAGAAAAGGTAACTATAACTGCAGCTCAGAATAAAATCCTGATTAGTGTAGGTCAGTGGTTCTCAAATTTAGTGTGCACCAGAATCACCTGAAGAGCTTTGTAAAACACCGATTAGTGGGCCCTACCTCCAGAGTTTCTGATTCACTAGGTCTTTGAAAACAGAGTTGAAGAAGGTGTATTCCCAACCAGTTTCCAGGTATGGCTAATGCTGTGATCGGGGAACCAGAAGGCACAGACCAGTAGTTCCCAGGTTTGTTTGCACATTGGGTACCTTTAAAAAATTATGATATCTGGGTCTTATTCCCAGGGATTCTACTTAAGTTGGTATGAGGTTACAGACAGGAAGTAGTATTTTTAAGACTCCCAGGTAGCTCTAATATGTAGCCAAGATTGAAGATCACTGGTCTTGGTCAATGTAATCCTATTCCCCTTATCAATGCTTTATTCAGAAATGGGCATGTTATCCAGTTATGACAAATGTGAGGTCTACTGGGCAAAGTTGTCTTACTTTAAGAAAGAGGCCACAGAATAGCCTCTTCTAGATGTCATTTCCAGGTATGATGCTTGGAGCAGCTGCATCTATCTTGCAACCATAAGGGGAACTACCATTCCCCTTTGCTATAGCTACTACAAAGGTAAACTTTCTTCTATAATATACATGAAGGAAAGGTTGGGGTAGTTGTCTCAGAACCCTCCTGTTAGCTTTCTAATACTCTCACTGCTCTAAGGCACACTGGGTTTTCCTCACTTTGCGGCTGGCCATCTCAGAATTCCAGGAAACAGTTCCCTAATTAGAAAACTGATCCCTTGCGTGAGAGCAAGTAGTGGAGTGGGTGTGTGGGTCATGCCATATTTCACTTTTTTGCTTTGATAGTTTATTTACTACACCATCCCCACACAACTCTTTGCCAAAGAATTGAGGCTTACATGAGGGAATTACCATATATATAAAAACTTAACTTCATATGATAACTGCTATATCAGAGACTATATGCCTACCGATTACACATTCTCCACTTCTCACCAACAGTATCTATTATTAGAGGTGGCACTACGCCCAGTAAAAACACAGCATCTCTCACAGCCCTTACAACTAGGGGTGGCCATGCAACCAAATTATAGCTCATGAGACATAAAGTGGAAGATGTTGGACTTCTGGGAAAGTTCATTAAAGAGCTTCTAGCCATTTGTGACCTTCAGAATGAAAGCCATATGCTCATATAATGGAAAAAAGGAGACTGGATCTTTGATGAACATGGAGTGTCGTAACAGCCCTGAAACCACTACTTCTAGAATTCTTCTGCATAAGAAATTTTTATCTAAAGCACTGTTATTTTCAGTTTCCTGTTATATGCTTCTGGACCTAACTCTTAATGATACTCTCTCAACCAAAAGCATCTAAACCATTATCAAGAGGGTGTTTCCTCTTGAACACATTCAAATCCCTAGCTTTGCTCTGTCTTCATACCTGCTTTTTTCCCTGAGAGCATTAATGTTGTTCAAATTTCTTTCTTTAAAATTGCCTTTAATATCTCTGCCCCCTTTCAGGAGATCCTATGCCCCCCTCACAGGGGTTGGTCTTATACCAGGGTCCATGCTCCTTTCCCAAGCCAAACATTTTACCAAGTCTAAATTATTCATTCTATTTAGAATATGACGTTCGCAAGAGAGTCCAGCGTGGGTGTGGTTCCAAGTCCAGTTCCCTTGGAGATATTTCCATCTAATCCTTCCTGGTGTCCTTACTTAACCGTAAATAACTATTCTGTCAAATATATCCACATCTCCCAAAGTCAGGCATTAATTCTGAGATACAGTACTCCACTTTGAGTACATGTACTCTCTTCATGCTAAGAGAAACATTTGACCCTTCTATAATCAACATAGCTTTACCTCCACTCACTATAAAGACAGCATTTTATTTTGCAGGGCAATGTCAGTTCTTTTTTTATCTTCTAGCTTTCAAAGTGTTCCTACCAGATACTTTAAAAAATGAAGAACATTCAAAGTTAGTTTAAGAATCAGGTCTATGATTGGGCCATCTGTCTCCTAATGGCTACTACTTTGCTACACAAAGGTCAAGCTTTGGAATTACCCCCACGTCTTCACTCTGTGCCAAATTAAATTCTTGAAGGTGTCATCCTCCTCCTGCCCTCCACTAAATGAAATTCTTGATTAAGGTCTCATACTCCCACTGCTCCAGTTGAAGAGAGACTCTATGAAGGCATAGTATCCTCTGATACAATATTCTTCCACCTCCATGGATGGGGGTAGGGTTAAGGAGACTTGCTCTTCCAGATACATAAATAACACATTCTCATAAAGAAATCTTCCAGATTGTTCTTTTGTTTTTCTGTAACTGACCTTTTGCTTGTTTGCCTGTTCAAGGTTGAACATTTGCCTGGTGCCATGTGAGATCATCTGCAGTTACGCATTTTTTAGAACCATACTGGGGAGGGATAACAACAGCTCTAGCCAGTTTCTGGTATCCCAGGAACCTTTCCACTGACCTTGTAGACTATGATCATGAGCTTTTTGCACAAAATGCTATGATCATGAGCTTTTTGCACAAAGCTTTTATTTCAACTAAGGGCAAATAAGAAAAAAGAAAATAAATATACTCTAAGCAATCTATTTGATTCCTTGTTAAACAGTTATGTCATAAAATTTAGAGGGAAGGTTTGAATTAGTGGCCAGAGTGAAGGCCTTGTTCTAGCTGTAAAATAAAATGTGTATTTCCTATTAGTGATATGTTCTCATATACGTAAAGGAATATTTTGTCCCACATAAGAATATTTACAATATTATAGGCATCCATAATATGTATCAACTTCATATGTCTGTAGACAAATAGAATACCATGGCATGAAAAGCAAATCAACTCTTAGTAGAGTAGGTTAACTTCCATTTGAGGAGGAAGAGTTATAGGTAACAGGTTAATTGGAAAAGAGAAAAGGGAAGTTGTCCTTTTTCCTCTGCTATCCTACTCTCAGCTATTCCTCTACCTCCCATTCTTTAAAAAGATTGGGGTGAATCACATGTTAAGGATCGATAAGTTAAGAGAGAATCAAGTTAAGGGCTGGTGGAAGGACAGTCTCCACAGCTGCTTAAAAAGACTGCAAATTTTTAATGAAAGTCATTAATTGTTATATAACTTCCAGGGAAGATGGAAGTTGAGAAAAACAAACAAAATGAACCAAAACCGGACAAAAAATTTTTCAAATTTAATGAAACCAGGGATCTGACATAACCCTACCACAGATTATGAAGAATGCCTTCCAATTTGTACCCAAATTAAGGAAAGTGGTGAGATTTGACAAGCATTTCCTCTTAATAGTAACTCAGTGCCATTTTCACAAAGTAAATGAGATGATCCTAAAGGTCCAGCAGTAATATGAAACTTGCAGAAATAAGGACCTGAGTGAACCATGGGAAAATTAAGAAGACCACCTTTGGGGTTCATTCCCAGATGGTAAAGAAGGTAGGACTGAGGAAGAGACAATGTGACAGGTATTTGATTTTCCAGGATTCAGTTTCCTGACCTATAACTGAAAGTTGGAAGTAAGGGGCAGCTAAAGAATTAATGGTGACCTATAAGATAAATCTGCCTCTATTGACCAAAGTAAACTGAGTAAAGTAAATAAACACTATAAGATAAAAATCATATGACAGGGTAGATCAAACTGGAAAAAAAAAAAAGACAAAAAATCCCCACCTAATTCCGGCAGAAATGAGCTTCAATCTTTTCCATCATAATTTTAAATATTATAGGAGAGTAAGGCTGTAGCTACAGAGTTTTCTGGAGAAAGGACAATGACTCAATAGTTCTTTCTTTATCCACTGAAGTTTTAACTTAGAAAAGTAACAGAATATGTAAGGGCTGAGGAAACAGATAACCCATGATCCCTTCTAAAAATAAAAAATAAAAAATAATCTTGGGCCGGCCTGGTGGCTCAGGCAACCGGTTAGAGCTCCATGCTCCTAACTCCGAAGGCTGCAGGTTCGATTCCCACATGGGCCAGTGGTCCCTCAACCACAAGGTTGCCAGTTCAATTCCTCGAGTCCCACAAGGGATGGTGGGCAGTGCCCCCTGCAACTAAGATTGAACATGGCATCTTGAGCTGAGTTGTTGCTGAGCTCCTGAATGACTCAGTTGGTTGGAGCACGTCCTCTCAACCAACAAGGTTGCCGGTTCGACTCCCGCAAGGGATAGTGGGCTGCGCCCCCTGCAACTAGTAAGGGCAACTGGACCTGGAGCTGAGCTGCGCCCTCCAAAACTAAGACTGAAAGGACAACAACTTGAAGCTGAATGGCACCCTCCACAATTAAGATTGAAAGGACAACAACTTGACTTGGAAAAAGTCCTGGAAGTACACACTGTTCCCCAATAAAGTCCTGTTCCCCTTCCCCAATAAAATAAAATAAATCTTGAAGATGTAATTCTTCTCACTGAAACATGAATTAAAAAAAGAATACACCATCAATGAGCATTAATCCACTTAAACATAGTTATGTCTTAATAAATATGAATATAAAATTTAATGTGGTGACTATAATTCTTGATATATAATAAAATTTAATGTGAAAATAACACTGATAAAATGGACTATAACAATAGGGGACAGTCATGAGACAGTGTGAGGGCTAGTTTTTCAGAATGGAATTACTAAACACATTTTTGCTTCTGAAGTCAATGATTTGAGGATATTATTTAAAATTTAAAGATAATTATTAGTGGAACTAAAACTAAATATTCTAATTTACCAGAAGCTGCCATAATTTTGACACTAAACTGTACAAAGAGACCTCAAAAACTTCTAAAGCAGCCCCATTTATTAAGAGATATTAAAATAATAAAATATTAGCAAAACAAAGGTACCAAGGGTATTTTTTAAAATATACCTTGACAAAGTTGGGTTTAACTGCAAATGTAAGAGGGGCTGACATGAGGAAATCTAGGGCGACAATCCAGTATACATGTGTATTAAAATAAGAAAAACTATATGATAATCTCAAGATTATATTCCAGTTATCAAGATAACCTTGATAACCAAATGCCAAAATCCAACATCTACTTGATGTACTAAATTGACTATCTGCCTGATGAAATTCTTAGAATGTTAAAATTCTTAGGTGTTAAGAAATAAAATTCAACCCAGTGAATTTTTAAGATCTAATTGGTTTTATTGAATGATTCATGAATCGGGCAGCAATCCATCCAGCAAAGAGAAAGGAGCTCCCCCAAGCTGTAGAAAAAGGAAAGTTTTTAAAGGCAGAAAGTGTTACCAGACTGAATCGGATCCAAGTACTCAGTAGTTGCCAGCCAACTAACAACGCGGAGATGATTTTATGAGAAGGAACTTTATTGCTTGCTGGCTCTCTAGAAACATACTGGGTTCGCTCCTAGAGCCGTGCATCCCTGAGCAAAGAAATTGGATTTGTCTTTATTCAGGGAAATCATGCATAAATATCAAGGTGAGCTTTGTCATCACATGTATAGGTGGGGACATCCCTGCACCTGTGCAGTTAGCTAACATGCCTATACATACATCGCATGTTCAAAAACTGTGGAAAATCTCCACCCCTGGGAGATTTTAGTATTTAATGAGGGTATAATGAGAAAAGTTCATGAGGAGTTCAGTAAGGAGTTCTCCAGCCTGCTTCAGCCAGCCCTGGGCAGTATGAACCAGATTAGCCTCCTGGTTCTGCAAATCGTCCCCTGCATGTCCCAGAAAAGACAAGTCTGGCTATTGTCAAGGTTAGGGATAGCATAATACAGTATGTAAGAAAGTTTAAGTCTCAGTCGTTCTGTTGAATTCAAATAGCAAATCGCAGGATGTAGCTAGCATACCTTGTAACACCTTGTAGCAATTAGGGTGAGCTAAGTGGGTTTCCAGGTTAACCTAGACAACTATGAATTCTAAATAAATTAGTCTATGCTAGCCTACCTGCAAATTTATATATGTGTATACACACACACACACACACACACACACACTAGGTTACAAAAGGGGGCAGAAAAAGGAAGTTATTAGCAAAGAATGTATTGTTTCAGGCAAGGTCCTCTCCTAAGGGGAACAATAGAGGCCTCGTTACTGCTGACCAGGTAATTCCAGGTTGACTGGTTAAAGGTTACATTCCTGGGAGTGGTTAAAACTACAATAGATTAGGTATTAAGTCTTGGTTTGCAGATGTAGGGTTTAGCACAAGTGACTCCATTTTGAGCCTGCTGTGTGTTTTTAACACTGGAAATAGAAGAAAAGTTTCCTCTTGGTGCTATGCCTTTTATACCAGTACTTGGTAATCTTCTTTTTTATCAAAATAACAGGTGTCTGGCCCAGAGCTTTCAGTAGGTAATAGTATCTAGCTAGAATTTAATAATATTTTGTGTTTACATTGTATTTACCGACAGCCCTTTTCGGCAAATGATACAGGTTTTCCATTTATGATAGTGATATAAAATTTCCTTTTAAAATATAACTATTGAAGAAACATTTAAAGAAAAATGTTAAGGAAACAAGAGTAAAGATGATACATGGATTGAGCTGTAACTGTGGAGCTGGTATTGGAAGGACTCAAGTTTGCAAAACTGTTCCAGGCAGCTATTTCTTAAATGGGCCTGTGAATACACATGGAGAGCCTACTCCATTTTCTGCAAGAATGTTTCAATTTTTCACATTTGTGTTTGTTTTATAATTATGTTCTAGAAAATGTGAAGAACTATCTTATAACAAAGTGCTGCCATGCAAATTTAATGCCTACATTTGTATGTACATTTGCTTCCTCACTCATTAGTGCCACTTTAATTGTCTTGGGCTAATAAGAATAGAGAGCTTGATAGGTAACTGATGCACTTGATTCAGATAGAGGGCAAATATGACATTCTAAGAAATGAAGGTATATAGAAAGTTATTGATACAATTGAATCATTGTCATACAGCCCACTGTAGTGAAGTTATACCCCTGCAGATATTCAGCTAATATACAAAGATTTGGCCCTACTAATTGTTTAGGGACATCTATTTTGAACGGTTGGTGCCCATTTACTACCAGTTAATAAAAATTTTGACTATCACCTATATCATTGGCCAAAGAACCTTTGCCGTAGGAGTCAGTACTATATTCATGTTGTGAGCAAGAATTATTTTTTAGCTAGACAATTTTGTCTATTGAAATTAATAACTGCTAACTTCGATTTCTATTGGTTTTGTAATTTTTACATTTAACTTTTAAATCTATTTTAGTTTACTATTTATAAGAATCTACTCTTATGTTTCTAAATATTTAACTGTCATTATAAGAAAACTATGTAAGTCAATGCTGAAGAGTATCTTCTTTAAAAGCAGTCCAGATATGTAGGTTACACGGGTGTATCCAAAACAAAAAAACAAACAAACAAAAACTGTAAAGTTAAAATCTTTGCATTTCAACATACGTAAATTTTACCTAAAATAAGGTAGAAAAGGTAGTGGAGTGGTGGAGAGTGGGTAAAATTATAGATGAAATAAGAATGTCAGAATATTGATGTAGAGAGCCCTAGAGTAAGACTATCAGAAAACAAGAAGAAAGAAAACATAATGAGAAAAAGGAAAAAGAAAGCAAGAATATAAAGAGGGGGCAAAGCAAAAATTCTGTTATCAGTTTTCAAGAAGTAGATGGCCAAAGGGTAAGTCTGGATAAATATATTCTTTGGGCTCAGGTGTGAAAAAAAAAGATAATGGAAATATATTCTATCTTGAGTTTAGCAAAGAACACATGCTATGGGCTAAGGGGTCCAACTCTGGGTGCAGGGGTTGCAGGAAAATTTTAACCCTTTACATGAACCAGTCTCAAAATTTGGTTCCAATACTATCAGCTGCAGCAGCCTCACCAGGGAATCTGCAAGAAATGCAAATTCTTGGGCCCCACGCCCAAATCAGAAACAATCAATTCCTGTTTAACAAGCCCTCCAAGTTATTCTGATGCATGTTAAAGTTTAACTACTGCTCTTCTCTGACAATTTATTAGTGATGTAAAATTATCGGTGATTGTTAGGATCATTAAACTATTCTACCCCCTCTGCTTAACTCAAAGAGTGCCCTTTATCCAGTTCTTTGATAAAGGTTAGTGAATAGGATTCTCTTTGTGGGAATGGGGGTCTCAGCTTCAAATTAAGCAGGATCAAATGTACTCAAGCCTATCTGAAGAGGTGCAACAACCTCTATTTCCAAGAGATCTACTTCTAAGTGGGGATGAGGAAACTCTGGTAAGCACCGACCCCGCCCTCCCAGTAAAGAGTGGGGTACACACATTTAAAAGACAAAAGCTCAGTGCTGAAGGGAAGGGCACTGATGTAGTGATTACTGCTCAAATTGTTCTATGGCCTAGCACCACAGACTCATGCCGAAATTCTAGAGGCATTTCTGTGAATAAAAATGGAAAGGGCTATTTTATTAAAAACTTTGAGAGACACTAGGACCTAGGTGATACAGGATGACAAAAAGATGGGAAAGGAATTACTCCTTTCTTCAGAAAATTGACATGGGCTGGCAACTCTTACTGTAGGAGTGACAGGAGGCAGTTCCCTCAGTGCAAACACTGCAGTCCCGTAAACCAGGCACTGGACAAGTTAGAGATTCCCACAGAGATGATTACATCAGGGTCACACAGAGGATGAGGAAAATGGACACGACTCATGGTGCTGGAGAGGGCAGTGAGTCCGTAGGAGATGCTTTCAAGCCTCCTCAAATAGTTGGGAAGGACTTTGAAGGCTCAAAATTTAACACACTGTCAGACTCAGCTCAGCGTGTGTCAGCTATTATAACCTAGGTGACATGGCTTGAAAAAAATGAACGCTAATCCCACATATTTTTCTTAAGCCTTTCAGATTTGTTATTGCTTAACTATTGAACAAATAAAGAGTATAAAGAAACACTATGCAAGGTTTCTTTTGCTTATTGTTTTATTTTGAAATACTTATCGATTCACAGGAAGTTTAAAACATAGTATAAAGAGGTCTTGTGTACTCTTCACCCAGTTTCCCCCAATGGTAACAGCTTAATAAATATAACAAAACAGCAAATTGACATTGTTACAATCCACAAATCTTACTCAGATTTTGCCAGTTTTATATGCATTTCTGTGTATCTAAAGTTCCACGTAATTTTATCACGTGCAGCTTTGTATAACCAACCCCATAATCAAGACACAGAACTGTTCCATTACCACAAACATTCCTCTCGCTATTCTGTTATAGTCACACACACCCCCTTCTTTTTTTTAAATTTAATTTAATTTTATTATTATTTTTTAATTTGTTGGGGTGACAATTGTTAGTAAAATTACATAGATTTCAGGTGTACAATTCTGTAACACATCATCTATAAATTACACTGTGTGTTCACCACCCAGAGTCAGTTCTTCCGTCACCATATATTTGATCCCCCTTACCCTCATCTCCCACCCCCCACCCCCCTTACCCTCTGGTAACCACTAAATTACGTTCCCCAGATTAATTTTCAAAACCCCGTGGCCATCTACACACACCCCCTTCTTGCTCCATCCCCTCCCACCAAGTTCCTGACGCCGGGCAACCACTAATCTGTCCTCCATCTCTGTAATTTTGTCATTTTTGAGAATGTTATATAAACGGAATCATACAGTATGTTACCTTTTGAGTTTAGCTTTTCTCACTCAGTATAATTTCAGATGTTTCTATTTTAGGGAATACAGGTTAATGATTATGGTTTTATATTTCTCATGGGATAAAATGATATCAAAATGTCCACCTCCCAGGTTTACCTAATGATTGGTCTTATTTCTGACCTAAATTGGCATTTTTGTATTACTTTTATATCTGAAGAAGTCTTACCTGTAAAAATGAATACGGTAATGTTGGTTAAATATTAACTATCAGTGAATACTGGAATGCCTTAAAGCAAATTTGTCGGAAGGTAATAAGAGTTGGTGGCGGGGTGTCTCTTATCAGATGAAGGTGTTTCAGGGGAATTTCTTAGACAAATTAGAACAAAACCACAAAGAAAGTAAAATGTTAGAACAATTTATAAACTAAATTATTGTAACTGTCTTACATTTCAAAAGTATAAATTAGCAAATAAAGAACATGTGATCCTCTTCACCATCAAGAAGCCAATAGTATATAGAACATAAAACTCCCATGACAAGCCAGGTCATATGGGTAATATCTGATCATTTCAGAAATTCAGAAACGTTTGCTGAGATTATATGCCATATGGATTCTGGGAATAGCTAAGATTCTAAAAGTAGTCCTAAAAAACCTAAATTCTATTCTATCTACTGTTTTTGAATCAGAGGGACTCACAAACCAATAAAGCTCAATCCATGAGAAGTCTTTTGAATTTATGACCAAGAAGCAGGGGAAAGGGAAAGATTTCAACTTGTCTTCTGCTGTGAGCTGCTTTCTTATATCTAGACTTCTGTTGTTAAAACTGGGCATTAAGTAGTTAGGAAATGTCACAGTTTTGTTCATTTGAGTCAGGTACACCGTCTTTACATTGGAGACTTTTCAGAGTTCTTGTTAGTAATATATGGACACTGAATTTTAAATAGATTTCACATTTATTTTTTTAATATTTGAAATCTATTAGTCTGTCTTGCGGCATGGGGCTAAGAGAAAGACAACTGTTTATTTTTTAAATAAAGTATAAATTGGTACAGCCTTTTGTGAATCATTTTGGCAGTATTTGAAAAATATTGAAAATGTCTATACTTTTTGTTCTGCAATTCTACTTCTAGGAATCTATTCCTCAGATATAATCATATGTGTGCAAAGATGTTAATACATACATGATGTTCTTTGCAATATTGTTAGTTATTTTAAATAATTAGAAACAACGCAATTTCTACTACTTTGTAAAACATTAAATTACAGCACATGAAATTATGAAACATCATGCAGTATTAAAAAGAATTAAGTAGATGAGAAGTACTGACATGAAAAAAAATCTCCAAAATTTTTAAGTGAAAAAAGCAAATAAAAAATGGTGAGGGTTTAGAAGGATGCACACAGAATTGTTACATTGATTATCACGGGGAAGGGATGGTTTGTAAAGAAAAATAATTATGACTTTTTAATATTTAATAGTTTGAATTTTCCAAAATAAGCATGTCTGATTATATTATTTGTGTAGCTAAAAAAAAAGGAAAAAAAAATTAAGGAAATTTCATCAACAGAATATATTCCCCAAACAACAGCAAAAGTACATCAGCTATTTATCTTGCTGATATTTTTAATATCCATCTGGCAATGTAGGGTGGTAATGTTAACAACTGTAACTTAATTTTGCATTTAACATACAAAATATATTTGAACTTTTGGAAAGAAGGATTGAGATTAGATACAGTCGTTTAAAAATGGTACCCTGAATAAGGTACTGGAGCTATCTGAAAATTGTTTGGGGCCAATAAATAAATAATAAACGGAACATAGGATCCATTCAACCATGAAGGTTGGAACCTGATTTTCTTGGATACTCCTGCAGTGTTTGGCACACAGTAAACATTCAATAAATATGGACTGAATGGTGAATAGACAGTTTTAAACTTTTTAGCAGCACCCACTTATTTAAAAACAACATATTAGCAAGGATAGATGATACCTTGCTACTTATGACTTGAGCTTCTTGTTACTTGCTTTTCAAATTCTGAAGCAGAGAGGGAGCAGCCCTCTCTTTCAACTCAGGAGGTTAAAAATTTGGTCAAGGACAAATAACCATTAAAACTGATAAATGAATTTAGTGAAGTAGCAGGATACAAAATTAATATTCAGAAATGAGTTGCATTTTTATACACACATAACGAACCATCAGAAAGGAAATTAAGAAAACAATCCCATTTGCAGAAAAAAAAATTAGGAATAAACTTAACCAAGGAAGTAAAAGACCTGTACTAAGAAAATTGTAAGACACTGAAGAAAGAAATTAAGGAAGATACAAATAGATGGAACTACACAGACTATTAAAGGGAAAAAAACTACACAGACTATAAAAGGGAAAAACTCAAAATGGATTAAAGACTTAAATGTAAGACCCAAAACCATAAAACTCCTAGAAGAAAATACAGAAAGTAAACTCTCAGACATTACCCTTAGTAGTATTTTTACTGATATATTCCAGCAAAGGAAACCATCAACAAAAGAAAAAGACATCCTACTGAAGGGAGAAGATATTTGCTAATGATACATCTGATAAGGGGTTAATATCCAAAATTTATAAAAAATTCATATAACTCAACACCAAAGAAACAAATAACCCAATTAAAAAACAGAGGACATGAGGAGACATTTCTCTAAAGAGGACATACTGATTGCCAATAGACATATGAGAAGATGCTCAACATCACTCATCATCAGAGTAATGTAAATAAAAACCACAATGAGATTATCACCTCACTCTTCTCAAAATGGCTATCATCAATAAATCAACAAACAAGTGTTGGCGAGGATGTGGAGAAAAACTTCGTGCACTGTTGGTAGGATTGCAAATTGGTGCAGCCACTATGGAAAACAGTATGGAGGTTCCTAAAAAAATTAAAAATAGAATTATGCCCCAGCAATTTCACTCCTGGGTATTTATCCAAAGATATCCAAAATGCTAATTTGAAAAAATATATGCATCCCTGTTTACTGCAGTGCTATTCACAATAGCCAAGATATGGACACAATCAAAATGCCCATCAATAGATGATTAGATAAAGAAATTGTGGTACACATATGCAATGGAGTATTACTCTGACATAAAAAAAGAATGAAATCTTACCATTTGCAACAACATGGATGGACCTAGAGGATATTACGTTAAGTGAAATAAGTCAGACTGAGAAAGACAAATACCACATGCAGTCATTTATATGTGGAATCTGAAAAACAGAATAAACGAGCAAACAAAACAGAAATAGACTCATAGATACAGAGAAAAAAACTGATGGGTGCTAGATGGGAGGGGAGTTGGGAGATGGGGGAGAAGGTGACGGGATTAGAAAGTACCAATTGGTAGTCCCAAAATAGTCATAGGGAGGTGAAATACTGTATGGGGAAAATAATTAATAATGTTGTAAAGACTACATAGAGTGTGAGATGGGTATTGGACTTAAGAGGGGATCACTACGTTGATTTATAAATGTCTAATCATTGCTGTACACCTGAAACTAATATTGAATGTCAAATATATGTATATTTGACACACATATATACACACACACACACACACACACACACAGGTATATAGATATATACAGAGGGTGCCAAAAAATTGTCTACACATTTTAATGAAGAAAAAAATTGTATTCAAATTGTAACAATAATACTGATAGCAAATTGAATGCAAGTGACATTTGACTTCTGCAGTTACAAGAGGTGCTCAAAGTGGTTACCATCACCATAATTTTAATAGTTTTTCCCTTTCTTAAAACGTGTATACATTTTTTTTGGCACACTCTGTGTATATGTACCCTCTGTGGGACATGTGCCAAGTCGAAGAGCTAGTAGAGTTGGGGGGGTTACCACTTTGTGAGGGCTGTGAATGACTAATCATTATGTTATTTTGTACCCCTGAAAATAATTTTAAAATTTTTTAATAAATAAAAATAAAAAGAATTTGGTCGAGGAGTGTTTAGTGGCTTACGTTTTGATGATCCGTGAATGGAAAAATCACTCAATTTCAGAACTACACAGACTATAAAAGGGAAAAAACACAAGTGCTTTGCCACTATTAAATATATATATAACCTAGAAGAAAGGGCTCTCAGGCAGCTGTGAAACTGTGGGTAAATTACCGTATTTGAGTCTAAATTTTTATCTGAAAAACGGGAATCACTCCCTCTTAAGTTTTTGTTGTTTGGTGTTGTTTTACATGGAGGAAAGTGTAAACTTACAAAATGCTGGCATTAGAGTGGCCTTTCCATATTGTGCAATGAATGTTTCATATAAATTTAATCCCAGACTGTCGGGTCGAAAAGCCCCCGGAGACTAAAACTGTATAAAAATTCAAATGTTCTCAAGTTCGGAACAGTCTCTTCCACCTCATTCATCTTAATCCCAGGCATACCTATCAGGCCGGTGCGGGTCCCAGAATAGACTTCAAGCCCGGAGGGACAACGGATGGGTCTCGCTGGGTCCCCAGCCCAGGCTTCCTTCAACTGAAGGGCCCGGGGCTCCGAAGACGACAGCCCGCGTCTCGCCTGCGCGCTTGGGGCCGAGCCACCGACAGCCTCGCCCTCCAGGCAATTCCGCCGTGGTTCTGGGGTCCTCGCGGGACACTCCTACCTACTCTCCGGAATCGGATCCCAACGCTTTTCTCGCCGGTAGAGGGAGGTGTCCAAGAAAGGCGGCTCTGAGCGGAGAAGCCCAAAAGCACGCGGAACCGGCGGAAAGGCGGGCGGGGCGGCAAAGCGGGAAGCACAGGCGCGCGCTCCCGTGAACGCCGGAGGGAAACGGGCACGGCGCGCGCGCGCGCGCGCGCGCGCGCGGGGATAAGGGGCAGGGAGGCGGGGTCTTAAGGCGACCGCTGGAAGAGGGCGCCCTGGAGCCCAACCGGAGGCTACCTGTGGGCGGGGCCGAGGGAGGGCGTCGACGCTAAGGGGCGGGATGAGACGAGGCGGGGACGCGCTTGCGGAGTGGGAAGGCGGGGGCGCGGCGGTGGCGGGATCGTCCCTGGTCTCCGCCCCTGTTTCCCACTCTCCTTCCACCTCCGACCCGCTGGGGCTCCGGAGAGGCACCGCTTGCCAGTCCCCCGGAGCCGCCCTGCTGTCGCCGCCTCCTTCCTCTGCTCGCGGTGAGCCAGTCAGTCCCCGTACTGTGTGCTCCTCCGTCTGGGCCATGGATGGGTAAGTCCTCGGCGGCGCGGCGGCCACGGGGGGCTGCTTGCCCCACTTCCTTTCGGCTCTTGTCCGGACGTGCGGAGGCCGGGGAGCTAGGGAGCGGGGAGCGGTACCGGCGCTCTGAGGAGCGGCCAGGGCCGAGCCCGACGGCGGGGCTTCCGGGCACCTCCTAGGGGAACCCGAATCACGGAGGGGCGGTCGGCCGCAGCCTCGCCTTCCCCCACGAGGCGCCCCCGTAATATCCGCCCCTTCACACCCTCACACTGGGAGTGGAGGAAAGCCCCGTGCAGCCGCGAGGTGCCGGGGCCGCCGTCCGCACCGAGAGTCCGGGGAGCCCTGCCCGGCTTCCCGACACTTCCTCTCAGAAAATGGTGCGCGGCCCTGGGGGAGGCGGAGGCGGCGCTCTGGGCGGGCGTCCTCGCGCTTAGGGAGTTGCTGTTTACCGGCGAGGTGGGGCGAGCGCTGGAGCTTCCCCTGGCGGGGAGGCGAGTGGCCGCCGAGTGGTGGACAGTGAGTGCTCGCGTCCGTACACGTCTGGGCGGCGACCTGGCCCCGAAGCCAGGGCCCCACGCGGGGTCTTGACATGCCGGAGAACCAGCCGAGGTCTCCAGACTTGTGCTCGGAGCTGTGTTAACGATTTGTGTCCACCGTGCGTCTGGACCTGGTGACCATGGACGTTCACCCCCCCCCCCAAAGAAACTTCTTGAATTCCCTGCCATGTATGAAAAATGTTGTGTAAGTGCAATTTTCGGAGAGCCTTCAAAAGCTCTAAAAGTTAATGAGGCCCGTGATCAAAATAAAAAGGTTTAATATCACCGATATAAATATTTCTCTTGGGACCCAGCGATATGGCGTGGAACCTGACAGATATTTTGATGATTAAGGAAACGACTAGGATGTTAGTGAATTAATTGAAGGTCGTAGTATATGTACATCAGGAGTTTTTAAAAATCTCCAGCTCTATTAGAACCTGCAAATCCACTTGTCTATTCCCATTTCATTGGGCATTCGAGGTTTTGTTTGGCCTTTTATTTGCTTTTGATGACAAGATTTCTGTAAACCTCGTGGTTGTAGAATATGTAGAACTTGCTTGAACAGTAAAAACTGGGTACATGTTGTCATAGTTGATGATTGTCATGCTGTGTAAAGATGATGAAATCTTCCAATAATTTTTGTCTTCGTTAGATTTTATCCTATTTTCATATTAAGTCTGTATGATACATTGGATTAACTCATTTGAATGCGAATTGCACACTGCTACAGACATTAGATAAAGTTGTTTTACATTTCATTTATGGTTGTGATGTTCTTTCAAGCATTTATTTAATTGAAACTTTGTATTTAATTGAAGCTTCTCTGAGAGCATTATTAAAAACTCATTTCACATCACCTTATTCAATTGCCTTTGTATGTGCGCAACATTTTACTATTTTGTGTAATTATGCCACTATTTCAGTTAGGAAGGGTGTGAAATAAGTATTTCATTATGTGTGTGAATTGTAAGACTGACTTGAGATAGGGAGGAAGCAGGTTAGCTTTTTGTATTGGAAATTTGATAGTGATAATAAAGAGGACTCTTGGGTTATGCGTCTTGGCTGTTAAACTCTTGGACAACATGTAGTGCAAACTTACTCTTTTGGATAGTGTTTTAAGAAGTTAAACTTCACTCTGTGGTTTTAAAGCTACAAATGAGTTTAATGATTTAAATATGTGGGGCAATAAGATACTAGAAGGTAAGTTCATTTGGGAGTTCAAGTAGGTTCATGATTTATTCTTTGCAACAGGGCCAATACCATAGTATATTACAGTCTTATTTTTTATGCACCAGTATCAGTTACTTATCACATTTAGATTTCAGACAAATGAATTTCAAGTTTCTAAAGTAAGGAAAAATTAAAAAATCTACATGGTTGTTTAAGAGAGTTAAATTTGCATCATTAAACAGTCCAGAGTCTTTAATTTGTTTAGTTCTTTTAACTAATGATGACATTATAGGTTATTAACAATATATAGAATTTAGTTGTCTACAAACTTAATTGAAGACAGTTTCTTTGGAATTAGAAGAGATGGATTTTTGTTCGGCAGAACTTTATAGGGGTTTTTACACCTTGGTGTTAAGGAATGTGGTTTTTAACACAGTGAATTTTGGCTTTCAGGAGGCTAATTAAATTTCTACATTTTTCCCACAGCCTGAAAAAGGTCCTTTCATTGTTTTGTATAGTTAAAAAACAACAAACCACCAGTCAACATCTTTCTAGTTCCTTGTCAAATCCCAACTGGGGGGGTTGGGGGGTGGTGTGTGTGTGTTTTCATTTCCTCCTGAGGTAATTTATAGTAAAATACAGTTTTGGTGTCCTTGAATTTTTTTGTTGTTTTTTTTTTAAGAAAATCTTTGAAAGTTTTGATGTCTGAAATTGATGTGTTCTGAGAGACTATCTTAGCTGTATTTTGGTGAGCTGTTTTGGGTGGTAGATGAAAATTTGCAAGATACCTTCTATTTCTGTGAAATCCACTCACTGGTTTTGTTTCATTTAAAACTTTAAACATGATCATTCATACCAGTGATGTAAGAGCATGAACTTTGGTGATTTTAAGTTTTGGTTTGGATTTGTTAAAAAGAGATAAATGGATAAACATAATACGTCACTAATTTTATTAAAGCACAACTATACTTTTTTATATACTAAAAATAATTTGATTTATTTGTTGTTTCTTACATTGCTATTAAAGCTTTGCTTTTACACTCTGCTGTTGCTAGGTTGTCCCATCACTTTTCTTTGTATAACATTTCACAACTCATCACATTCTTATTTTTATTATTTGTTATTATAATGCTTTTTCTTTTTTTTCTCTAATCTTATCTGTCTTTTAAAAACTTGTTCTCTAACTTTGTTTTCCATTTTCTCTTTTACTTTTTCCATACAGTGTTGTTACAGATCTTATAGCAGTCGGTTTAAAGGTAGGAATCTTTTACTATCCTTTCATAAGCATTTTTAAATTTTAGTTTGGGCATTTTTCCCATGGTGAAATCATCTCACCTGTTCATAAAATTACCTGTTTTACAATGTGATAATAATCTATATAGCTCCAAAATAAGTGCTTTTGTAGCTAATGTTGGATTTTACATATTATAAATAGAGGCTACAATATTATCTTGTATATCTAAAATGTGAACAAAAAGTTTAGCTCGAAGTTTCACATGAACTGTCATGGTGTGTGTTTCTTTTGTTTTCTTTTAGCAGTTAAATGCAACCTAGGTTCTGATTTCTATCATGTCCTTTCTTATATTGTCTCTTTAATGTGCTTATGAATAATGAACAGCAGCTGGAGTTCCTACTGTGTCCTAGCTGCTTTACATGTTTTTTCACTAATTATAATTTCTTCAAGGTAGGTATTAATAGTCCCATTTCGGAGATGAAAAAATAGGTTCAGAAATTTTGTGTTCAACGTGTGATGCACCAGACTTCAAACCCATGTCTTCCAGTTCCAAAGCCTGACCTTTTTTTTTTTCATTATACCTAGCTGCCAGTATTGAGGGTTCTTTCTAAAAGGTAAACAGCAGGAGAGCTGGATAATTAGTATTATCACAGTAACAGTTTTTCTAAGTTCTAAGTCATTTCAATTTTATCAAAGTTTTCTTGTTTATTGGATTCTAAAATATAAATCAAATAAACAATGTTCATCAATATGAGGCTTTAAAATATAAATGGGTGTTTAAGATTACTTTTGGCAATTTGGTATTTGATATAGCTAAGTTTAACCTAGTTTTAAAGCCACTTACAGTTCAGATCACTGTAGAAAATAAAATAATTCATGTTTTTATTGTATGTATTTTATGTAAAATTGTTATACCACTTTATGTCCATCTTCTAGCCATTTCCACACTTCTGCATTTGCACTTACTGGATCTGATGGTAGCGCTCGTATTCTTAAAACACCTTTAAAAATAAGCAGAAGTTTAGCATACAGTTTTAGAGATTAACAATAGTATGTCCAAGATTGATACAATTGGGAACTACTTTTTATACTGTCTTTGAAGTTTGTGGAGTTAGCTTGCTTTGGCAAACTGAACATATTTTATGAGTGGAAAATATATGGAGGAGTCTCCTTGGGCAGCATATGATTTTTTTGTTGTCATTTTGTCATAGATATTACGTCTTTTTCTCATTGGGAATGATACTCAGAGATTAGAAACGCAGGAAGGGATATTTAAAGTGAATGTTGTTTGGTCTTATCAGAATGTAATTTGTGATTCTAAAGCTTATCTGGGAAAAAATGTATATATAAGATATTTTTAAAATTAACCATTTTGAGTTGAGGAACTATGCTTGAAGGATTGTCATGACTATTTCCTTGTGGGAAGAATGTATCTTGATGATTAAAAAAAAAGAAAAATTTGAATGTTAGACACAGGAACTGGATTTGAATACATGATTTGGATTTCTGACTACCTGCTTTGAAGCAAGGACTTTGAAAGTAAGATCTACTCTGGGTTTAAAAAAAAAAAAGATAAGCCGATTAGTTGATTCACTAAGCAATCTATGTTTTTATAAACTTAAATACTGGAAATGTCTGTAAAATTATTCATTATGGAGAGATTTCTACTCCTTCCTGGATCCCATGAGGAAGTTTAGTTACCAAGGAAAAGGCCAAACAAAGCTCATAGTTCATCTAGATTGTATAAAACAGTATTAGCAAATTTAAATAAGTCCTTCTAGAATTTTAGTTACTTATATTTTTCTATTTGCTGTCTGACTATACTGATACAACAAATAGTTTTAGCCAGTGGCAAGAGTGGATTTCAAGTTAGGCTCCGTAGGTTGTTTTCCTAGGTTCAAAAAAGTAATCAGGATTTCTTTTTTAAAGAATTGAAAATACCCTCAAATATGAAATTTATTTTAGAGAAAGAACCCTGAAATATTTTTAGAGATCAAGTGATTCATTAGAATGTGTCATGAGGGCAGGGATTTTTTGATACTCTCTTCACCACTTTGTTTCCATTGTTTTCGGACATAATAAGATCTCCAAAATACCTGATTAATGAATGAATGCCAAGTTGTCCCACAGCTAGTTAGGTGGCAAACTTATACTGGAATCCAAACCTTCTAATTTTGCTTAGTTTTTCTTCTGTTAGTTGCATACCATGGTGAGGAAGAATTGAATTCATTTTTAGGTTGAAATTTTTCTTGAAGACAGGTAAACATTTTCAGTCAGTTTAGGGCCATAACGTATTGGAGATTTATGTATACATACTTGTGTACCTTACGTGTTTTATGGTATGTTCAGGGTATCAGTTTTGAGCCTTGTCTAAATTAGGCAAGAAAATTAGCTTTGGTACTTCTCCCTGAAATATTTATTCCTGTTATGTCGTATTTTGAAATGCTTTTAAAAGCAGAAGTAATTGCTATCCTTAATTTTCAATTATTTTAAGTGAAGAAGCAACCAGGTGATTATGAGTGATTAGGCATGTTTCAAGAACTTGATTGTATTAAATAAATCAAAGTGTCAGCATTGTGGGTAAGGTAGCTTTTTGTGTATATACCTGAGTATTTAAAATTTTCAGTTTATACTTTAATTATTCCTAGTTAGTTTATTTTAAATATTTCTCACACTCCTGGTTATTTTTCAAATACAATAGTAGCTATTAAATGATTTTTTTTTTTAATGATGATCTTCCATATTAAACATGTTTTAGTATTTTCCTGGGTGTCTTCCTCTTTTATGTAATTAGATTTTATAGAAAAACTCACATGTTTAGGAAGGACTATAATTGGCTTCTAATAATTATCACACCTGTCACTATATAGGAAAGAACAATACAGCATATTTAAATTAATTTTAAAGGTCAATTTTCTATTTGTTTAACCAAGGGTTAGCAAAGTATAGCCTATGGACCAAATCCAACTTGCCACCTGTTTCTGTAAATAGTTTTATTGGAGCACAGCCATGCTCATTTGTTTCATACTGTATGGCTCCTTTCACTATACAATGACCGAGTTGAGTAGTTTTAACAGAGACCATGTGACCACAAAGCCTAAAATATTTACTTTTTCAACCTTTACAGAAAAAAATTTGCCTACTGCTGTGCTTGAGCTATAGAAAATAAGAAGGCCTTTGCTGGAAATCTTTTTTTCTCTTGAACTGAGTTGTAACTTACGTAGAATGAAATGCACAAGTTTTTTTGGGTTTTTTTTAAGATTTTTATTAAAATATAGCTAACGTACAATATGAGTTTCAGGTGTACATCACAGTTATTCAGTACCCACCTGGAACTATACACAGTTATTAACATATTATTGATTATATACCCTGTGTGAAGAAGTGATCACCATGATAAGTCCAGCAACCATCTGACACTGTGCCATGCTATCACAATATTATTGACTATTTCCTATACAGTATATTCCATCTCCAAGACTTACTTGTTTTACAACTGGAACTCTGAACCTCTTATTCCCCTCTACCTCCCTCTCTTTTTTAACTTTTCAATTACAGTTGACATTCAGTATTATTTTAATTTCTAGTGTACAGCAGAGTAGTTAAGACGTTTACATAATTTATGAAGTGATCCCCCTGACTACTACCCACCTGGCACTATACATACCATGTTTCCCAGAAATAAGACCTAGCTGGACAATCACCTCTAATGCGTCTTTTCAAGCAAAAATTAATATAGTAAATAAGACTGGGTCTTATGTAATATGATATAATATAACATAATATAATACGGGTCTTAATTAATTTTTGCTTCAAAAGATGCATTAGAGCTGATTGTCGGGCTAGGTCTTATTTTTGGGGAAACACGGTATATTCCGTCTGCTATACCCTACATCCCCATCACTACTGTGCAACAACCAATTTGTACTTCTTAATCCCTTCCCCTTTTTCTCCAACCCCCAACCCCTCTCCCATCTGGAAACGTTCAAAATGTTCTCTGTATCAAAGAGTTTGTTTCTGTTTTGTTTGTTTATTTTGTTGTTTAGATTGTACTTGTAAGTGAAATCATATGACATTTATCTTTCACTGTCTGACTTACTACACTCAGCACAATACTCTCTAGATCCATCCATGTTGTCACAGATGGCAAGATTTCATTCTTTTTACGGCTGAGTAATATTCCATTGTGTGTATTTGTACACCTCTTCTTTATCCATTTATCCATTCAGGGACACCAGGTTGCCTTCATATCTTTGTTATTGTAAATAATGCTGCGATGAACATATGGATGAACACGTTCTGTCGAAGTAGCGTTGTGGGTTTCTTAGATAAATACCCAGAAATGGGATTTTTTAGGTCCCTTCTTGGTCTCTTGTTATAATCTTTTTTTTTAAGTCTGTTTTGTCTGGTATAAGTATTGCTGCCCTAGCTTTTTTTGTTTTGTTTTACATTTTCATCAAATAGCTTTTTCCATCCCTTTACTTTCAGCCTGTGTGTGTCTTTTGATCTGAAGTGAGTCTCTTTTAGGCAGCTTATGTAAAGGTCTTGTTATCTATTCAGCATCCTATCTTTTGATTGGAGTGTTTGATCCATTTACATTGAAAGTAATTGTTGATAGGTATGTAGCTATTGCTATTTTATTATTTAGATTTTTTATTTATTTATTTTTTTCATCTTAAAGCAGTCCCTCGAGATTCCTGGTAGTACTAGTTTGGTGGTGAACTCCTTTTGCTTTTTCTTATCTGGGCAGCTCTTCATATATCCCTTCAAATCTAAATGATAGCTTTGCTGGGTAGAGTAATCTTGGTTGTTAGGTCCTTATTTTTCATCACTATGAATATTTCATGCCAATCTTTTCTGACCTGCAAAGTTTCTGTTGAGAAATCAGCTGATAGGACTTATGGGAGCTGCCTTGTAGGTAACTAATTGGTTTTCTCTTGCTGCTTTAAGATTCTTTGTCTTTAACCTTTGCATTTTAATTATGATGTGTCTTGGTGTGGGCCTCTTTAGGTTCATCTTGTTTGGAACTCTGTTTGCTAGGCTGTGTATCTCTTTCCTTTGCCGGGTTAGGGAAGTTTTCCATCATTATTTCTTCAAATAGGGTTTCAATTCCTTACTTTCTCTCTTCTCTTTCTGGTACTCCTATAATGAAATGTTGGTACACTTGGTGTTGTCCCAGAGGATCCCTAAACTCTTCTCATTGTTTTGGATTCTCTTTTTTTTGCTGTTCTGATTGGGTGTTTTCTGCTTCCTTATCTTTCCAAATCACTGATTGATCCTCTGCTTCATCTAATCTGTTGATTCCTTCTAATCTTCATTTCCATTTTGGTATTCTTTATTTCTGATGGTTCTTTTTTATGTTTTCTATCTTCATTTTTTATGTTTCTATCTCTTTGTTGACATTCTCCCTGAGATCACTGAGAATCCTTATAACCAGTGTTTTGAACTCTGCATCCGGTAGGCGCTTGTCTCCATTTGTTTAGTTTCTTTTCTAGAGCTTTGTTCTATTATTTGGGACATGTTTCTTTGTCTCCCCATTTAGGCTGCCTCCTTGTAATTGTTTCTGTGTATAGGTAACTCCCATATAACATGGCACTTCTATAACACAGTTTTATTCTAACATAGTTTGAGAATTGGGGAAAACCTTTGTACAACATGGCATCCTAGAACACGGTTTCACTCTAACACGGTTTGAGAATTCGAGAAATCCCTAAACAACACGAAGCATAAGAGCTTTTTAAGAGCAAAAAGTATCTTATTCGAAATTAGGGAAATCCCCGAATAACACGAAATGTGATAAAATCTCAGTAGTGATGACGAAGAAAACATTAATACATGGTAATATGTTATACTTTTGGTGAAAGTTGCTTTAGTAAAGGTATTTCTCTTAATTATAAAAATATAATAGTATGTTTGTTAGTTTTTGAAACCTAACCCCCCTTTTTGTGCTAGTTCTTTGTTTCGTGTAACGGATTTGCATAACACTGCATTTTTTAGGAACATAACAACCGTATTATACGGGGGTTACCTGTATTAGGGTAGGGCTATTATGTCTCCCAGTTTTAGTAGAATGGCCTTATGTAGTAGGTGTGCTGTGGGACTCAGTGGCTCAGTCTTCCTGGTCACTTGAGCCGCTTGTTCCATTGTGTCTCTTGTGTGGGTTGTGTGTGCCCTCCTCTTGTAGTGAGCCTTGGTTGCTACTTGCACATCAGTGGGTGGGATTGACCCTCGGACTTGTTGGTTGTGAGGTTGGCTGTGAGTACAGTGGAGGAGCTGTTGTATAGGGGCTGACTCTGCAGAGCAGGATCTGTCTCAGCAGGGCTGTGGTGCCTGCCCAATTCTGCCCTTTAGGTGTGTTGTCCTTGGAGGTGGCTGGGTGATGCTCCAGCTCCTTTCGAAGTTGGTCACTGGCACGCCAGCTCCAGGGCCACCTGGGAGGGCACCCGCTGAGGGTCAAGTTCAACACAGCCTATGGCCTACCCCGGGCCACCCAGCAGGAGCCACAAAGCAATCCACAGATGGCCGCCGCCATGCTGTGCTTGGAAGTGCCTGGAGAGGCTACTGCTAGTACTAAATTTAAGGCTGCTCAACCAGAGGTACAGGACACATTCAAGCAAGTAAGATAATTATTTTCCAATCTGTTTATTTCAGTTCAAGGTCTTGGGTGGCTGGAGCCTATTCCAGCACTTGGCGCAAGGTAGAAACTAATCCTGTACAGAATGCCCTTTCATTTCGGGGCTCATTACACACTGATACTCACTGGGACATTGTAGATGCCAGTTCACCTCATGTGCACAACTTTGGGATGTGGGAGGCAACTGGAGTTCCTGTAGAAAACCATGCAGACATGGGGAGAACTTCCAGACTCCACACAGACAGTGGCCCCAGCTGGGAATAGGTTTTTTTTTGTGCCTCATGAATGCTGTAACAAAACAATGTTGAATGAAACAATGTTATTTGAGGACCTGCTGTGTTCATATTTCATGTATGTAGTATATGTCTTTGATGTCTGGCTTCTTTTACTCAGCAAAATGATTTTTAGATTCATCCATATTGCTCTATCAGTTTGTTCTTTTTGGTTTTGAGAGTATTCATTTTGTGAATATGTTACAATATTTAAAAATTAATTCTCATATTGATGGACATTTGGGTTCTTTTCCAGGTTTGAGCTCTTACGAATAGAGCTACTATAAACATTTGTGAATGCTTTGGGTAGATGTATATTTCATCTTACACTGTGCTTAGGAGTAGAATTGGATGTGTGGTATGTTTAACATTGTAAGAAACTGCCAAACTGTTTTGCAAAATGTCGTACACCACTTTACATCTGACCAACTTTGAGTTAAGGTTGTGCTGCACATCCTTGTCAGCACTTGATGTTGCCAGCCTTTTTAGCCATTCTAGTGGGTGTAACTAGAATGGCTAGTAGTATCTCATTATAGTTTTAATTGCATTGACTTGATGATTGGTGGTGATCATACCCTTTCATGTGATTATTAGCACATGAAACATCTTGTGAATGTTTAAGTTTTTTGCCTTTTAAAGTAGGTTTTTTATAAACAACATATAGTTAAGTCTTTTTTTAATCCACTCTGACAGTCTCTGTCTTTTGGTTGGTTTAGTTCCAAATAAAGGACAGAGATTGTCAAAGTGGGTTAGGTTACTTCAAGGAATGATAATATAATTGGGTTAGTATCAACCTTGTTCAAGGGGTGATTAATGTAGTTGGATTAGTATCACCCTATTCATAATGGTTTTCTGTTCATTGACTTGTTCTTGTTTTTATTTTTTGTCTCATTTTTTCCTTCTCTCATTTTACTTGAGTATTTTAGATGATTTTATCTCCTTTTTTATATTAAGTATACTTTCCTTTAAAAAATGTTTTGTGGTTGCTTTATATGTTTTTTAGCAGTTGCAATATACATTTACAACTCATTATCTTCAAATAATACTACATTGCTTCATGTATACTGTAGATACAATCTTGAACATTCCCAGTTTCTCTTACTGTTCTTTATGACATTGTTATCTTTCTTTCACTTAACCATATATAATAATCGTTCAATACATGTTACTATTATTGCATTAAATAGTTATCTTTTAGGTCAATGAGAATAAGTATAAAATATTTATTTTATCTTCATTATTCCCTTCTACACTAATTTTCCTTTTTTTTATGTAGATCTAGTTCTGATCTATATAATTTGCTTCTCCCCAAAGAGTTTTCTCTAAACATTTCTTGAAGAGCAGGTCTACAGTAAATTCCCTTTTGTCTGAGAATTCTTTATTTCTCCTTTGCTTTTAAAGGATACTTTTTAGATAGTATTCTAGGTTGGTGGGTTGTTTTTTGTTTTGTTTTTTCTTAACACTTCAAATGTTTCACTCTACTTTCTTCCTCATACATGGTTTTTAATAAGAAACATCTGTAATTCATATCCATATTCCTCTATAGGTAAGGTGGTTTTTCAAGGTTTTTCCTTTTGTCTGTGGTTTTCTGAAGTCTGAATAATATGCCGAGGTGTACATTTTGTGGTATTAGCGTGCTTGGCTCTGGCTTCCTGGGTCTGTGGTTTGGAGTCTTCCAATAATTATGGGATATTCTTGGCTATTATTACACTGAAATGCTCCATCTCTCTTTGTTGTTGTTGTTGTTTGTTTGTTATTTCTCTCGTATTTCAGTTTGGAAGTTTTTATTTTTTAATGTCTTCAAGATCATTAGTTCTTTCCTCAGCTGATGAACTCATCAAAAGCATTCTGCTTTTTTGTTACGTTTTTGATTTCTAACACCATTTTGTTTTTCAAAGTTTTCACGTCTATGCTTACATAACTCATTTTTCTTGCATGTTATACATCTACTTTTCCATTACAGCCATTAACATTTTGATCATAGTCATTTTAAACCACTGTCTGATAATTCCAAAGTCTTTTGTCATATCTGAGTCTGATTCTGGTGCCTGTTTTGTCTCTTTAGTCTTTGTTGTTTTTCCTTGCCTTTTAATGTGCCTTATAATTTTTGTTGAAAGCCTGACATGATGTATCCTAAAATACGAACTGAGATAAAAGGCCTTTAATATGAGGTTTTATGTTAATCTGGTTAGGAATTGGCCTGTTTGTTTGTTTGCTGTGGCTGTAGTGCCAGAGACTTGAGATTCGTTTGTTGTCCCACACACTTTTTTTTTTTTATTCCCCCCTCATTAAATAGAGTCTGAGCCTTGCAGGTCTTTTCAGCTGTAATTCATTGCTATTATTCTGGAGACCTGTATGTGGTGGTGTCAAAGATAAAAAAGCCAGACGCTAGTTAAGGTGGTAAGGACAGACTTTAATCAGTAATAATTATTGCAGTAGGTAAAAGAAAACTGTGAACTGAACTGTTTTGATTTGTATATAGGTAACTGGGCATTTTAGGAGGAGGAGGAATTTCAAAAGGGAGGATGAATTTCAAAAGGGAGAATGAGTTTAAAGGGAGATTGAGTTTACTCCATGACCTCAGTTTCTGGGCCCCAAAGAGTTGTTTTTTAGTTTATTCACTGTGTTTGTAAGAATGGCAGTGACAACTTCTAGCTGTTTACTGACCTGGAAGTCTTACCTAAAATTGGGTGTATATCTTTATTATTGAGTTGTAAGGTTTTTGGATTTTTTTAGTATATTCTATGATGTAAGTCTTTTTTTAGATATATGTACAGTATTGTGAATATTTTCTCTGGTCTGTGGCTTGTGTATTCCATTTCTTAATGGTATCTTTTGATAAATAGAAGAATTTAATTTTTTTTCTTTAGAATTTAATTTTGATAATTTTTTTTCCTTTCTTTTTTTGGGGGTCATGCTTTCCTTGTCTTGTCTGGGAAATATGCTTATCCCAAGGTTATGAAGATACTCTCGTATTTGTTTTAAGAAGCCTTTTTAACTTTTATAAAAGGGTGTGTCTAAGATGAATTTCAGATTATTTTTGTATATGGTGTGTGGTAGAGCTGGAGAGTGACTTATTTCCAGATGGCTATCCAATTAGTTTGGCACCAGTTGCTGAAATATTTCCCTTTCCATATTGAATTATGTTGGTACTGTTATTTGGAAATCAATTGACCATATGTGAGTGGGTCTGTTTCTGTACATTGTATTCTATCTGTTGATCTATTTGTTTATTATGTTACTATCACACTGTCCTGATAACTGTGGGTTCACAGTATGTCTTAAAATCAAGTGGTGTAGGTTCTCCCAACTTTGTTGTTCTTTTATCAAAAGTGTTTTAGCTATGCTGTCATTTGAATTTCATTTAAAAATTTTAAATCAGCTTGCCAGTTTCTACAAAACAAGCTGGGATGATGACTAGGATTGAATAGAATATATAGATAATTATAGGGGATAATTGACATTTCAATCATATGAGTCTTCTATGAAATAGAATATCTCAATTTTTTTAGGTCTTTATTTTAGTATTGTTTGTAGTTTTTGGTGTATAGATTTTGCATGTATGTTTTAAATTTATCCATTTTTCTTTACTAATATAAATGTTATTTTCTTATCAGTGTATAGAAATATTTTGCATATTGACTTGTAACTTACGACATTATTATTGTATTAGTTTTATAAGGAAAAAAACTTACAACTTTTTTTTATACACATGATCATATCATCTGTGAATGTAGTTTTATTTCTTTATTTCCAATCTGGATGACTTATTTTTTTTCTTGCCTTAATGCCGATAGAGGTGATAATATCCTTACCTCTTTCCTGTGCTTAAGGGAAAGCAGTCAGTCTTTGTTAGCTGTACATTTTTCTCAGATGCCTTTTTTGAAGTTGAGAAAATTCCTTTCCATTTCTTGTTTCCTGTTTTCCGGTAACATGAATGGATGTTGCATTTGGATCTTTTGAGGAATTTGTACATTTCAGTAAGTTAACAGGCATAAAGTTGTTCATAATATTTCCTTATCCTTTTAACATCTCTTGGATCTGTAATGATTTCCATCATTTCAGTTCTGATACTGGTAATTCACTTTTTTTTTTATGATTTGTCTAGCTAGAGGCTTTCAATATTATTGATCGTTTTCAAAAGCCAGTTTTTGTTTTTTTTCTGTATTGGTTGACTTTTCTATTTCATCAGTTTCATTCTTTATTATGTCCTTCCTTCTACTTATGTTGGGTTTAATTTGTTTGTTTTAACTTGGATTTTTTTTTTTTTTTTTTTTTTTTAAGTAGCAGCCTAAAACAACATTTGTTAAGATTTTTTCTCACATTTTCTGTGGGAATCTAGGAGTGGCATAGTTGGGTGGGTCCTCTGGCTCTGGAGCTCTTGATAGGCTGCTATCAAGGTGTTGGTAGGTGCTGCAGTCATATTCTGGGAAAGAAATTTGCTTCCAAGAAAACTCACATGGTTGTTGGCAGGAGTCAGTCCCTCGTAGACTGCTGAGCTGTGGGCCTCACTTCTTTACTGGTTTTTGGCTGCAGGCTGCCTTCAGTTCCTTGCCTTGTGGGTCTCTCTGTAGGATGGCTTGCTTCAACATCTTGCTACTCCCTAGTAACCAAATAAAGATAAATACTAGCTAGAAGTCCTTTGAAAACCTAATCTCGGAGGTGGTATCCTATCACTTTTGCTCATTCTGTTCTTAGAAGCAAGTTACGAGGTACAGTCCACACTTAAGGGGAGGGAGTTCCACCTGGATGTAAATACTAGACAGTGGAGATCGTTGGGGACCATGTTAGAAGTCTGCTTATCACACCAGAAGAGAAATTGCTGGGTGTTAGGGGCGATGCACATGTTCAGCTTTACTAGATAGTTTCATATTACTATTGAGCAGTGTACGAGAGTTAACTATTGTTACAAATTTTCACCAATACTTAATATTTTGCCTTGGGATATTTAATGTTTTTATTTAATGCTATAAATTTACCTCTAAGCACAGCTTAGCCACATTCCAAGAGTTTTATTTTTTCTGTTCATTTTTATTTAGTTAGAGTAGACTAAGCCCCAAAGAAGTAGGAGGAAGGAAATAATAAGTAACTTAGATGAAGTGTACAGATTTCTTGAAAGACAGAAACAGTCTGATGACCAAAACTGACATGAGTTAGAAAGGATTCCCTCCTCCTTTATAAAAAGAGTTTGTGTAAGATTAGCATTATTTCTTCCATAAATATTTGATAGAATTGATCAGTGTACTATTTGTGGGTGGATTTTCTTTGTGGGAAAGTTAATTATGAATTCAGTTTTCTAAAAATACTGTGCTATTCAGATTTTTTATTTCATTGTATCCCACAAATTTTAATATGGTAGGTTTTTATTTTCACTTCAAAATACTTTCTCGTCCTGTGATTTCTCTTTTGACTCATGATTATTTGTAAGTATGTGGTTTAATTTCTAAAATATTTTGGGTTTTTCCAGATATCTTTCTCTTCCTCTTTTTTTTCTTAAATACTACTTTGATCAGAGAACATACTTTATATCATTCCAGTCCTTTTACATTTCCTGAGATTTGTTTTAATGTCAAGTATATGGTCTGTCATAATGAATGTTCAGTGTTCTATGTACACTTGTAAAGAATGTATAGTTTGCTTTTGGGGGGGTGTAGTGCTTTTGAAATGTCAGTAGGATATGTTGATTGAAAATTCAACTCTTAGAGCCTTTATAATTTTTTTGTATTTTGTTAATAACTTAAAGAGGAGAGGAATATTGGAATTTCTATTCATAATGTTGATTCATTATTTTTTTTGTAGTTCTATCAATTTTTTATATATTTTGAAGCTCAGTTATTAGATACATTCACTTTTAGGAATGTTATATTTTCCTGATGAGTTGGTCTTTTTTTTTTTTTTTTCCGTTTGGGATATACATCTTTATCTCTATTAGTGGTTCCTGTATTGAAGCCCACTTTTTCTGATATTGATATAGCCATTGCAACTTCCTTATGAATAGCCTTCACATGGTATATCTTTTTCCTGTTCCTTTTCCTTTTAATCTTGGTAGTGTATAAGGTAAAGAACAGATGAGCCAAAGAGACAACAAATAGCAAGATATGGGTTTAAACCTACTCGAAGGAGATTAGGTTCCAAAAGAAGGGCTTGTCTTGCTGTCCCTTAGCTCACTTTAATAAATGTGAGCGGCCCATATACAAAACAAGTACTGCCAGCAACCACTTGAATGAGCTGGAAGTGGATCCTCCATTTCCTTTATTGAGCCTTGAGATGATTCCATCTTGTGCGAGACCCTGAGCCAGAGGACCTAGCTAAGCCATGCCCAGGTTCTGACTCACAGAAATTGAGTTAAAAAGGTACTTTGTTTTTTTTAGCTGCTAAATTTTGGGGTAATTTGTTACACATCCATACATAATTACTACAACTACTTAACTCAGAGTGGTGAATAAATATTGAAAAAAATAATAATAAAGTAGCTTATTAACATCCAAGTAAGATTGTGTAAGTGCCAGTACCTTTTGGTCGTAAATCCATTATGCATGTGACTTTTTACATGACCATATTCATTTTCTCTCTCTCTTTCTCTCTCTCTTGGCTTACCATAGTTTATGTATACTTTGATTTTCCTTTTTAAAGGTTTTCTTTCTTCTTAATGTACTAATGTGAGTTTTGTTGACATCTTATTTAAAAAATTTTTTTTAATCTGAATACAGTCATGCACCACATAATGATGTTTCGGTCAACAATGGACCATACATACAACCGTGGTCTCATAAGATTACAATGGAGCTGAAACATTCCTGTCAGGCCTAGTAATTATCAAAGTGCAATGCATTACTCCGTGTTTGTGGTGATGCTGGTGTAAACAAACCTGCATTGCCATCGTATAAAAATATAGCACATACACTTACATACAGTACATAATACTTGGTAATGATGATAAGTGAGTGTTACTGGTTTACTTACTATACTTTTTATCATTATTTTAGAGTGTACTCTTTCTACGTACAAAAATAAAAGTTTTCTATAAAACAGTATGCCATATTAACACTGACAACAGCCTCATATATCTATCTCATGTTTACCGTGTTTCTTGATTGTATCATTGTCTCTTGTTCTTGATTTAATCTTGTGGGGTTTTTTTGTCCAGTAACATGCTGTACAGATATCTATACTGGGACCAATATGCTATACCATGTACCCTAGGTGTGTGTAGACTATACCATCTAGGTTTGTGTAAGTTCACTCTATTAGGTCCTCATAACAACACATTTCTCAGAAATGTTTCTGTCATTAAGTGGCTCATGACTGAACAAGCTTTCAAAAAGGTAGCCAAAGAGTCACAAAAACTTACATAACTATTACTGGGTAGTTCACATTTGCCTTTTTTTTTTTTTTTTTACCACTCATATTCATTCATTTTCTCTGTATTTTTTCTGTAGATATACATACATCTATATGTCCTTTATTTTTCCCCCCTCTGAATCATCAGTTAATATGATTTTCAGCCAGGCTTCTCCACTACTGTTACTAACTTTCCCTTTGTAATCAAAAACTTGTCAAGATTTTTTAAAACTTTATTGATATATTTACTATATTTATTTGTTAACCCCTAAATACTTCAGAGTGTAATACCTTAAAAAAATGATATTTCCTTATAATTATCAAAATCAGGAAATTAATCTAAAATGGATCCGTGGTGATTTTGATTCATGACATTGACATTTTAAAAGAATACAGGCATGTTATTATACAGGGTGTTCATCACTTCAAGTTTTCTGTCCCTTCATAACTAGATTTAGCTTGTATATTTTTGACAGGAATACCACAGAATTGATGTTGTGTTTTTCTCAATATATTGTACCGGAAGGCAAGAATATTGACTTGTCCTTTTACTTGTAATGTTAGCTTTGATCAGTTTAAGTTGTAAATTTACATTTTTCCCTTCGTAACTAATGAGTATTTTGTGGAGTGATACTTTGAGACCCGATTAATAATAATTTAATTCTCAAACTTTCACTTACTAATTTTAGCATCTATTTGATGGTTCTTGCCTGAATCAGTTATTATAATGATAATTGCAAAGTGGTGACTTTCTCATTTTATTTTTGGAATAAAGATGACACTTGCCTCTTAAAGTGAACTGATTATCTCATTCTTTTGCTGTTTTGTTGAACAACTTTTTTTTTTTGTGAAAGGTGGGTTGATCTCACCTATAAAGCCAACTGGGCCTGTGTTGGGAGTGGGGGATGGAAGGTTTTTGTCTATTATTTCACTACCTTTAATTTTTATTGTTAAATCAAGTTCTGTATTTCCTCTCACACTAATTTTGAGATTTTTATATTTTTCTAGGAATAGCTTTATCATTGATTTCATAAATTATTCTGCAGTTTATAATGTTAATCTCTGCAGTCTTTCGTTATTTCTTTTTTTTCTGAAATAGTTTGTTCTCCCTTGATCAGCTATGCCAGAGGCCCAAGTTATTAATGTTTTTAAAAAACCAGCTTTGGGTTTTTATTAATCTTCTTTCATTGATTTTTCAGTTCTCGATTTCATTGTTTTCTGTTCTTAAGTTTTTCTTTTTTCTTGTTTATTGGGTTTCTGTTACTCATTTTTTAACTTTTTTGAATTAAGATAATTAACTCGTTTTCTAATTATTTGTTTCCTGATAAATGTATTTACAACTGTAAATTAATATTAAAGTACTAAAGCTGGATCTCACAAGTTTTGGATTTGTTTTCATTTTCATTATATCTAAGTATTTTTACATTTTCCTTACAATTGAAACAAAATCTTTTTTAACCCAGGGATTATTTAGTGGTTTAAAAAAATTAGTTTCCATACATTAGCTACTATTTTGTTATCGTTTCTAATTTTATTATAGTCTGTTTAATATATTCCTATGGATAATATTGACACTTCTTTTCGAACTAATATAGGAGTTGGTAGACTATATGGCCAAAGGCCTAAATAGAGCGCAGTGCCATCTGTTTTTGTACGTCCTGAAAAGTAAAATGGTTTTTATACTTCTAAATGGTTGAAAAAAATCAAAAGATTAATGTTTTGTGACAGGTGAAAAATAGATGAGATTCCAACTCAGTGCCTGTAACATTTTATTGGAACACAGCCATGTTCATTCATTTTCATATTGTCTGCAGTTGCTTTTGTGTAGTTGTGACAGAGACTGTACTATTTGTTCCTTTACAGATAAAGTTTGCCAACATGATACAATGTCTGTTTGTATAAATGTTTATTCTTAGCTGGGTGTCTTCTTTTGCATTCAGTGTATCTGTTAGCTCAAGTTATTGATTGTATTTCATTTTTCCAGTGTTTTATATGTTTGGTCCATTGGTTTTGTAAGAGGATCTATTAACATTTCAACTCAGCTGTTGATTTATCTTTTTTCTTTATATTTCATCATGGTGATGATCTAGAATTTTAGTTGTGGATTATAATAAAATCCTCATTTTCTCTAGACCTCAGCTTATTCTTTGACAATATAACCTTCACCAAGATATCTGATCATTTTTATTTCTTGCATCATCTCTTAGCTTTGTTTTTCAGTGGATTTGAGTATCTCTTTCCAAAAAGTTTATAACATGTATCTTTGTGGCATATCCAGTGAGACTTTGTATTTCTGAGAATATTTTTAGGCAAGAACAGAATTTAAAAAGCTTCCAACTTGTCCTTTCACTGAGACTTTTGAGTCCTCAACCGCGGTTTGTAGCCCCTCATCTCCGTCACCCTCCACATACCATTTCAAGTTGACCTTCAGCTTTCTTAAGGCTTTTCTTTCGTTATTTAGGTTCCTGAAATCCATATATCCCTCTACAGTTTCTCCATGGTTGATTTTGGAGATGGGAGTTAATAATTGATGCTAGTTTCAGACTTCAGATCAACCTATTACTGTACTTAGTAGTATAGCAAGTACAAGGGACGGTGGATGAGACAACCCGTTCTAGTTTCAGGCGTTAGACCCACCTACTTGTAACCTAGTACAGTGAATACAAAGGACTGTCACCCTGTTATTGTTTAATTTTAGAATTCCATGGATGAAGAGATGATTTCTGAAAGCTTCTAGGAAGGGAAAAAAACAAGTCAACTTCACAGAAATGAATGTCAGACTGGCATCTTACCAGCCACACTATGTGCTGGATGAAAATGGGACAATGTTTATAATTTTCTTAGGAAAAATAATTTTTAACCCAGAATTCTTTACTAAGTCAAATGATTAGTTATGAAAGTACAATTACGAAGATAGAATTTTCAGACATGTATGGACCTAGAAAGTTTACCATCATTCAGATGGTATTTAAAGATGTACTCCAGCAAGACGATAAACTCAGGACAAGGAAGATAAATTCATGAAAAAGTCGAGCCAACCTAGAAGAAAAATGAAAAGTAGTCTCAGGTTAACAGTTGTTCAGAAGGCCTAAAAAGCATTCTAGATTGATGCAGGAGGAAGGAGGGTTTTATAGGAAAGAGATCTTGGGAAGAAAAACCAGGATTAGATAGAAGGTATGGTGCTGTGAAGATTTGGGGGGAAAATTTAAGGATATAATAAAGGACAATAGTGTGAGGAAAATAAAGGTAGTTAAAATGCCATGGAAAGCAAAAAGAAAGCGAGAAAGAAAGAACATAAAATTATGTTCTAACTATGAACCAAATTAGAATGTGGAATGATGTTAAGAAATTGATAGAGTGTAATCGAGAATCTATTTGATCATGATTTTAGAAATACTGTAATCTTTTTTAAGTGGTCCTAAGGTTGTGACATTAGACCATAGAGTAAAAAGTGAAGTGTGCCAGGATTACATTTCCTTACATAGTCATAAAAATGTAAATGCTGCTTATTAATTTCCAACTTTGAGTCAACCTTTGGACAGGACATAAATGGGCAAAGCCAGAATACTGTTGTCGCAGGGCAGAATGTAATAAAAAGAGTGTAATAAAAAAGTAAAAGTGAGGCTGGCAGAGGGAGGGAGGGACGGAAGGAGAGAACAACAGATTACTAGCACTAATAGCTTTGTCTTTCAAAATGGAGAATCAAGAAGTAAAAAAAGTATAATATTTAAAGTTCAAAGATACTTAAGTATCAATATATATTTCATACATTAAGAGGATAAAAAAGAGGAAGTGTAAGAGATAAATTCTAAAGTTTTCACATTAAGGTTAATCATTTTTTTTTAAAGTTGGTAACTCAAAAGTAGTGGTATAAGCATATTGGGTTATGGGGACAACTTAGAATAATTAAGATTATTTAAACATTGGGATATAGATGGAGAGATTTGCTTTTATCATATCAAGTCCTTTGTAATGTTTGATATGTTAATGGTATAGTATATGTATTTGATAAAAATAAAAATTAAGTTTATAAATAAAAGTTAAAAGAAATAATTCAACAAAAAATAAATTCAGCTATCTGTATATAATGAAAGAACTCTCATTCGCGGTGTTGTCCCACTTTTTGTCTTTTCGGTAAGAGCTTTATTACTTTTTCTTAAAACTTCTAGTTATTCAAATAAAGGCAAATATATTTTTTCTTCCTCTTCTACAAAACGTAGCATATTTATATGTACTGTTGTACACTTTGATTTTTTTTCATCAAAACATAGGGAATCTTCCTCAGAGTTCCCCCATTCTAATTTTTTAACAGCTGCAAAACATTTTGTGGATCTAGAAGTTATTTATTAGGTCCTCTGTTGGATGCTTACGTTATTTCCAGTATTGGTCTCTAATAAACAGTTCCTCGTGAATAATCTTGTACACACTCGTATGTCATTTCATGTGTATGCAGGTGTATCTGTGAAGTAGAGTCCAGACATGGCATTGCTATTTCAAAGGTTAAAGGTATCTGTAGGTAAATAGTAACAGGTTCACCTCCATTAGGGTAGTAGTATTTTGCACAACCCACTTCTTGCCAAGATTGTCCTTTCAAACTTTTGGATTTTGCCAGTCGTATTGGTGAGAAATGTTCTCATTTTAGTTGTATTTCTTTTATGAGTGAGCTACAGCATATTGTTATATCTTTAAGGGCTTTTAATCCCTCTTCTTTGGTATGTTGATTCTTGTTCCTTTTCTATTGGCTCAGTATTTTTCTTTTCAGCTTCTAGAAGCTTTTTATAAATTAGGGAGGTAAATCCTTTGTTTGTAATGAATTGCAGGTATTTTCCCCAGTGTGTCATTTGACTTGCTTATGAAACTTTCTGCCATGTGAGGCTTTTGATTTGTGGATAATTGGATTGTTTATTATTAATACTAGGAGTAGGAGTAGTAGTACCGTGTTTCCCCCGAAAATAAGACCTAGCGGTACCATCAGCTCAAATGCGTCTTTTGAAGCAAAAATTAATATGAGATCCGGTCTTATTTTACTATACCATAATACCGGGTTTTACATAATATAATAATATAATTACATTAATTTGTGCTCCAAAAGATGCATTAGATCCAAAAGAGCTGATGGTCTGGCTAGGTCTTATTTTCGGGGAAACACGGTAGCAGTAGTAGTATAGCTCTGGATTTTGAGTCATTGGCTCTCCGATTCAGGGTTATAAAGGAATACACTTACATTTTCTTAATGTTTATATGATTATTTTTCTCATTTAATCTTGACTTATTTGGGATTTTATCCTGGTGTGTGGTATGAGGGATGGAGACAACTATCTTTTTCCAAATGGCTACCCAGTTGTCCAAATGCCATTTATTATAAAAAGTCCATTTTCTCCACTGTATATTGATGATATACTTTGGTACTTTAACCATTGCTAATGTAGTATCATGACGCGGGTATAAGATTCTGGTTATTCTAATTGTCAGTTAACCTGAGATAGAACACTAGGCAGAGGAGGAAGGAAACTTCCTTTTAAATACTAATAATTACTAAGTCCTTTGTGTATATTTTTGCATGTAATCCTCACAACACTCTGAAGAAGATGTTTGTATTTTCCCCATTTCAGATGTGGAAACTGAGGTACAAAGATACCAAATAATTTACCCATCACATAGTAAGTAGTAGAGCCCAGGTTTGAATCCAGAGTGTGTGACACCATAGCCTGTGCTGTTTAACCCTTTTAACCTTACAGCACTGTGTCCTGTCTCTGACCTTATGGAGGCAGCACAGAGCCTCCAGTTTTCCCCTTTCAAATCCATTGCTACGGTAATGCAGCCGCAACGGAGGTGGCGACGGCTATGGAAATAGAACCTTAACTAAAGAAGTGTCTGGGTTCCAGCCTTACCAGAGAACTACACGAAAAATAAAGACTTACTTGGCCATTTGGTCTTTGCAAAGTACAGAAAATAGTTAATGTAGCAGGCTGGATGGAGACTGCTATCCTTAGAAAGGCTGCTTACGGGGGTGGCTGGTTAGCTCAGTTGGTTGGAGGGTGGTGCTGGTAGCACTGGGGTTGCTGGTTCGATCCCCGCAGAGCCACTATGAGCTGCGCCCTCCTGCTTAGAACTTTACAAGGTTAGCCCTTGGTTGGTATGTAGTTCCCTATATTGATATGATCTGTCTTTCCTTAAATGATAAGAGTGGCTCACTGTGCCTAAACTGTTTGTGTAAATGATAAAGTTTATACTTTCTTTCTGAGAATCCGGAATTTTGGTACATACTTACCAGAGAGTGTCTGTGTGACCAGCCCCCAATAAAAACCCTGAGCAGTGAATCTAATGACCTTCTCCGGTAGGCAACACTCCACATATGTTATCATAGTTCATTGCTGGAGGAATTAAGCTTGTCCATGTGGCTCCACTGGGAGAGAACTCTTAGAAGCTTGCACCTCATTTTCTCTGGATTTTTCTCCATACACTTTTCTCTTTTGCTGATTTTCCCTTGTATCCTTCCACTATAGTAAGTCTTAGAACACAACTATATGCCAAGTCCTGTGAGTCCTTTTAGAGAATTATTGAATCTGGGAGTGGTCTTTAGGCTAATTCTAGACACTGACACTAAAAAATGTGCTGTGATTTGAGGGGTAGGGTGTGCATGTGTGTGTGCATATGTCTGCTTGTGAAGCGGGTGGAGAGAGGGAGAGAATGGTGAATTTATAGAATTTGAGAGCTTTATAACTTTGGAAGGTTAGGAGCAACAGTAGCTGAGTATCACCATAGGAGAGTTTCCTTTTTACATGCAGAGGAAATACTGGCAGATTAACTGGTTTATGCCCATCACTGTTGCAGACAGGAACTTCATTCAACAGCTGTACTGCTAGTGATGACATGTTGGAGCAATAGCATCCACAGCCACAAAGCAGTAGTAGTTGAAGAGAACCAACCTTTTGTTTTTGTTTTTTTTTAAATTCCATCAGTCCTTTTTTTTTTAAAATCAGGAATTATTTATTTATTTATTTATTTATTTATTTATTTATTTATTTTAAAGATTTTATTGGGGAAGGGGAACAGGACTTCATTGGGGAACAGTGTGTACTTCCAGGCCTTTTTTCCAAGTCAAGTTGCTGTCCTTTCAATCTTAGTTGTGGAGGGTGCCGTTCAGCTTCAAGTTGTTGTCCTTTCAGTCTTAGTTGTGGAGGGCGCAGCTCAGCTCCAGGTCCAGTTGCCGTTTTTTAGTTGCAGGGGGCGCAGCCCACCATCCCTTGAGGGAGTTGAACCGGCAACCTTGTGGTTGAGAGGATGCGCTCCAACCAACTGAGCCATCTGGGAGCTCAGCGGCAGCTCAGCTCAAGGTGCCATGTTCAATCTTAGTTTCAGGGCGGGGCCCACCATCCCTTGTGGGACTCGAGGAATTGAACTGGCAACCTTGTGGTTGAGAGCCCACTGGCCCATGTGGGAATCAAACCGGCAGCCTTTGGAGTTAGGAGCATGGAGCTCTAACCGCCGGAGCCACCGGGCCGGCCTGAGAACCAACCTTTTTGGCTGAGCTAGCACTGCTGAGATTTTAGAATTTGTCATTCAGGAAAATTCCTGCTTATGAAAATAAGACTTTTTTTTTGAGAAGTTGTATAACAGTTTGGGGTGAAAGAAGAAATAGCCAAACGCATTAGACAAAGATTGTAGCACTGCTCTCAATTATTGATAGAATAAGTAGACAGAACACCAACATTGTATTTACCAATACGACTTTTGCCTCCACCCATATAAAAAATGCATTTTATCCCTATCCTGCTAGGTATCAGTATACAAGAAGTCCTTTTCAAGAGGAAACTTTGCATACCTATTGTAAGATTAGACCAGTTTTGCAGGATACCATACCTATAATATTATTATAACCTGATACCCTATGTCAGACAGGTAAGAAGTGATGGGGGCTGGATTCAAACAAAGGTTTGTTTCCAAAGCTCATGTTCTGCTTTTTACACCATGGTGTCTCTGTTGGCTTTAGGAAAATTAATATTCCAGACAGTATTTGGTTAATAAACTTCATTATTTTTGGAAGTTGGTTTGTTTGAGGACAAATAGTATACCATTTTATTAGAATTAGAGATAGACGCATAGATTCCAGTCTGCCAAAGCAGTAAAGTGTATTTGTGGTTTCACTAAAATGAAAAGGAAGTTAGAACACAATCCTGTTTTCGTGATGCATTGAAATTTCATCTGTTGGGGCTCATTACCATTCACTCTGATATCTTAGTGCTATTTCTTGAACTAAAAAAAAAACGTGAAAACTAGCCTAAGTTCATACAGAGTGGCTGTTACAAAATTCAGAAACGCTTGCAGATCACTAAATGATGCGAAAGAAATTTTAAATTAAAAAAAAATATTTTTTTTGGTTAACATTTTGGGATGATAATATGTTCAGTAATGGCCAGTAGTGGAATATACCAAAAATCCTTATGAAATGTATTTGATTGGAAGACCCAGCTATGGAGGAGACAGATGTTGGCAACATTTTTAAGGTTCATTATTTTGGAAATGAAAATAGCCCCCTTTTCTCTGATTAATTAACATTTAAATATGATAAATATAAAAGAGAAAGTAAAAGCCAGATATTATAATACCTTTTAACATATAGGTGAATTTGTTTTTTAAACCTTTACATATGCTTCTAGTACGTGCACGTCTTTATTATTATTTTATTTTTACAAAAGTGGAAAGTACATGTTATAATTAATATATATGGCTTTCAAAATGAACAGTGTTTTGTGAATTTATATTTGGGTTGATAAGTATGGTGCTTCATCATTTTAATAACCACCTAGTATTTCATTGCATGGATGTATTGTAACTCATTTAACTAATCTCTTACTGTGAAAACAGTGATGGTTCAATATTTTGGCAGTCGGTGTAGTGTAGCAATTAAAAGCATGGACTCTGAAATTGGCCTACATGGGTTTGAATACTGACCTCTGCTTTTTATTTGTAGTGTGATTTGTATAAATTACTTAATTCATGTGTGCCTTCATTTTTTTCATTTCTAAAATATTAGGATTTCCAACTCTGTGTTATGAGAAATTAAAAAAAATGCTGTTTTATTTATGAATGTGAGGAGAGGGAAGTTTTAATGATTAGCTTAAAAAAACAAGTGTATGTATATTTCAGAAAATAGTTGTCAATGTAAGTATTGCTACTGGGTAGTAAATTCGTAAGCATGACAACTACCTAAAACCCAGACCTTTGTTACTTTTACAGGACATAGCTATGGCTTTCAAGAATTCATGATCACAGGACTCCTTTGTTAGAAACATCATTTGTAAGCAGTTTTCTGACCAGAATTGTGTCTTTTTCTGCAGCCACAGTGGAAGAGAGAACACTTTCTCCTTTTCTTAACAGAAATATCTTTCACAAGCAGTTTGTAAGGACCTGTGATTTCAAAATTACATACTAATATTTCATTAATTTTCACCTTGAGGGGGGAAAAAGCAGTTGCAAAAGGCTCAAAACTTAAAATGTGGTAAGAAAAAGGATAGAATTAGTATTTTTAATAAATGTGATGCGAGATGTAGTAAGTTGAGTCCACAGTTAGAATTTTGTGAGGATTTGATATTTCATTGATTCTAAGGCACACTTTTCTTTTTATATTAACACTTTTGACATCAGAAAGCATCTTAAAGTTGATACTGTATTATAACTTAATTGGTAGCAGTTTTTCTTTCTAGATGTTAGATTAAGTGATGGGCCTTACAATCGAAGGTTTCTTAGATTACATGAAATGTGTATGGTAAAGTGCATAGAACAGTACCTGGCACATACTAAGCAGTCAGTAAGTATTAACTATCCTTGTGTTTTGTTTATTTTGCTCTTGTAAAGGATGATTTCATATATGCATCTTTAGATACAGTCCTAATGTAAAATAATGTGTAGATGTGGAATAAATGGATCAAAGGGTTGGTATAAAATATTGAGGGGAGATTTACTAGACTAAGAAGAATACATATGTGGAGTGAAAAATAGACCATTTATCATGAAAATAAACTCTTGTTAAACCATGATTGTACCATTTACCCTCTCTGACCTGTGTCAAATAATATAGTCTCTCTGATACTTAGTTTCTTTGAGGGATGATAATACCTACTTTGCAGAATTGTGAGAATTAAAGAATATGTATGTAAACTTTGAAATGTCTGTGGACGGACCATAAGAATATTTTACACTGAAGGCTATTTGGGACAACCAGGACATCTTTGACTTTCTTTTTCTCCCACCCCACATTAATTTATTAGCAAATCTTTCTAAGTATATTAACAATCCAACCATTCTTCCACTGTAACTGCCACTCCTTTGGCCCCTCATCTGGATTATCGTCGTCGTTTCCTTATGGCAATCTGTGCTTCTTTCCTCGGGAAGGGATATTACAGACTATTCTCAACACAACAACCAGAGTGATCCTTTACAAAGGAAATCAAATCACGTCACTCCTGTTACAAACTCTCTGTCCCTCATTTCACACAGTAACATTTTCTGGACCTCGACGGCCCGGCATGCTGTGACATACCCCCCAGTCTCTTTAGTTCTGTTCTCCCCTTGCTCACTTCTTTCCGTCATAATTGCCTTCTCACTGTTTTCTAGAACATGCAAGGCATTCATTCAATGCGTACAATGTTCTTTCCTCGGATATCAACATAGCTTGCTTCTTCCCTTCTTTTAGACTTTGCTTAAGTGTCACTTTCTCTTAAATCGTTCCTTGACCACCTATTTAAAATCCTAATTCTCCTTATTACCTCTGGCTGCTCTTTATCCTACTTTTTCAAAAGCACTTATGACTTTAAAACATACTAATAATTTTCTCAGTTTATTATTTTTTTATTTTGCTAGATTGTAAACTCCATAAAATAAGAGCATGGATTATTTTCCGTTCACTGAGATTTTTCCCCACTGGTTAAAGACCTGGCTTCTTATTTGGTGCTCAGTAAATATTTATTGGATTTGTTCAATGAATGAATATTATTGCTACAACAATTATATATATTGAATTCAATATATATGGGCTTATTTAGTAGGAACTAAATAAATATTCAGGTGAATGGCATTTTGGTTGGATATCATGAATTACAAGGCTTTTGGAGGAGGAATTTGCTAGCCATTAAAAAATATTAATGTTTTATTGCTAAGATGCCCACATAAAAAGAAGGCATCAAATTCATTTGGGTTTTCAACATTGCCACACCTGTACATTTGAAGAATTTGCCCCATCTTTAACTACCACCCTTTTTATTCTCACTGTCCTAAAATCTCAACAGTGGTAGCCTTGGAAAGGAAAATGTTACAATAAACAATTTGGTAACTATTCTTTTTTTATTCTCTTTTTGGGGGGCGCGGGGGTGACTGTTCTTTAGGTATTATGTTTAGGGATAATCATATTCATTTAGTAGATGGAGTGTTGATGGGGCCACAGTATTTGTGGGGATATGATCTCCAAGTCATTTGTAAGCGTGCCTTTGGGATTTGGATGTGTTTAGTATAACAGGAATCTGTGATAGGGTGAATGTTAACAAAAGGCTAAATGTTAAAAAAAAAAAAAAAAAACTTGGAGTTATCACACACTGTCTCACAATCTGAAACCCTCTCTGAATATTCAGTTTATTTTCTTATCTTTATAGTTATTCATTTTCTAAGTAAAGTTTTGAATATACCTTACATGCAAAACATAGGTTCAGGGGCAGATGGCTCAGTTGATTAGAGCGTGCCAGCTTTCAACAACAAGGTTGCTGGTTCAATTACTGCATGGGATGGTGGGCTGCGCCCCCTGCAACTAAAGATTGAAAAGGGGACTGGACTTGGAGCTGAGCTGCGCCCTCCACAACTAGATTGAAGGGCAACAACTTGGAGCGAATGGGCCCTGGAGAAGCGCACTGTCCCCCAGTATTCCAATAAAAAATTAAAAACAAAACAAAAAAAATTGCCAGTTTAAAAAAAAACAGTAGGTTCTGTGGAGGAGGATATAAAGGTGAATAATTAGGAGACCACAATCAACAGTGTATATGGAATGGTGAGACTCTACTTAATAGCACTTTTACTTCTGTTTATGGAAAAATATAGTAACAGAGCAGGATTAACACGAGTTTTCTATTCTGGGAAGTGTTCACAAAGGGTCACTAGACCATCTGCTACAAATTTTCTAGCAGGGGACTTACCATGGTTTCAAGGTACAAAGTAGATACTAATTTTAATATTTAAGATTCTTAAAAAAAGTTCTAGGATCGTGGAAAATTGTGAATTTTTTTGATAGCCTCTTTGTTATGGTCATAATATCTTGACAGACTGAAACAAACAGTCTTCTTGAATTTCATGTCCATTTTAGCTATGATACGAAGTTTCATGATACGAAGTTAACCATGAGTTAATGGTTTATTTTCAGAATCTTCCTCCCATGTTATTTTAGTGGCTGTTTCTCGGTTGTGTGGATTGCCTTTTATCATATTAATAATCTCACTTTAATGCTAAATAAAACCACTTCCCATCAAATTTGATAATGACATACTTTATTTGTGCTGTTTAATAACAATATTCCTTTGCTTTGTTGGCCCTGCGTATTTAATTATTCTTCAGCAGGAGAGAGCTTTAATAATTGATGCTTGAGGCAGTGAAGCTGATTAGTGTGTTGACTTAGCCATAGAGCTGACAAGTCCACAGAACAACTGCTACACTTGTGTAAATTTACTTGTGTTTCTAAGGCGACTGTTGATCCAGTGTTGTTCATGCACCACCCTGTCCTTATTATTTGGCTTGTTAAAGCTTTTTTTATAATGTTAATTTGCTTACCTGTGGTACTGTTTTTTTCCCCCTCTCTTTTTAACAACTTCCTTTTCTTGCTCCTCTATGGTCACTCATCCAAACAAGCTTTCCATTTATTTTTTTAATGTCTTCATTCGCTTATCTTCACCCATCTCTTAAACCATAATCTCTTATCTATCATAGCAGTCAGACTTTATGAGACACTCAATTTTACCGAGGTTTGTACTGCTTTTCCTTTACTATAATGGAAAATTAATTTTCAGACACTTAGTTTATAAATATTAAGTATAATTTTCAAAAATACTTTTTGTTTTGTACTGAAGTAGTCTAATTATAGGTAGTGATGTGTTTGTAAGAGAATGTATGTCTAGGAAAGAAAAGTTTTTTGAAAGAAAGGAAATGCTTAAAGTAATACAGAGCTAATTGTGTTTTTCTCATCTTTTACAGAGCTTTACAAAGTAACATGACTCTTGGTATTTGAGCGTTATAATTTTTTTTATAAAAAAAAACACCTTTATTTTCTGTAATTTGAAAATGAATTCTTGGGGGAAAAACTTGACCAGTAAATTGTGATTATCAGAATGGATTTTATGACTGCATTTTCAAATGTAAACTTCTTTTGATCTCTTTGTCTTTTGTTTATCGTATCCTGAAATTATTAGGGTCAAGAAGTTACCGGGGTTTTTTTAAGGATCATATTATTTCAGAGATGTGTTGTTTATTCTATATGATGAATGGTAAACCCCATCTCTGATGTAAGATAGAATTTCCAGATATGAAATTTTAAGATCAAATATTCTAATTTTCTTACATAATGAGGCAATAAAAATAGCCATGTCAGCACTTCACCTGCTACTGTAGGGTCTGCTTTACTTATGCATTATTTTAGGCATATCCTTTTTTTTAAAGCTCTTCCTGTTACTATTGAAAGATCTGGAATTATCAAACTTCAATGATTTTATTTTGAAGACTCTGGAGGACTCTGCAGTGTTCATCATTTCTTCATTTCTTTATTATTATAGTTTATTTTGTTTGCTACATTAAATATGATAGTTAAGATGTTGCATTAATTTATTTAAAATGCCATATAAATTTAAGTTCAATTTTCCAATTTTCTATGCTTGAATATTTAATCACTTTTTTTTTTAATTGGGGAAGGGGAACAGGACTTTATTGGGGAACAGTGTGTACCTCCAGGACTTTTTCCAAGTCAAGATGTTGTCCTTTCAATCTTGGTTGTGGAGGACACAGTTCAGCTCCAGTTCCAGTTGCCATTGTTAGTTGCAGGAGACGCAGCCCACCATACCTTGCGAGAGTCGAACCGGCAACCTTGTGGTTGAGAGGACGCGCTCCAACCAGCTGAGCCATCCAGTAGGCAGCTCAGCTCAAGGTGCCGTGTTCAATCTTAGTTGCAGGGGGTGGAGCCCACCATCCCTTGGGGGACTCGAGGAATTGAACTGACAGCCTTGTGGTTGAGAGCTTACTGGCCCGTGTGGGAATCGAACCAGCAGCTTTTGGTGTTAGGAGCACGAAGCTCCAACTGCCTGAGCCACCGGGCCGTCCCCTAATTACATTTTTAGATTACATTTTTCTTTTACAGTTAGAAGTCCAAATAGTAATTCAAAGGTTAAAAATAAAGTTTGTAAAAATCTGTTAAGTGAATAATTTTCTTATTTTTCAAAATTGATTTATCATTTAACCATGAGAAGAATTAGGCTCTCTGCAAATTTAGGGAACACGGTCCACAAAAGACTACTCTCACTTCTGACACCAATTATATTTTCTGAGAGGTTTCCAAAGCCACTCTCAGGCCCCATAATTTGCTAGAAGTACTTACAGAACTCACTGGAAGCTGTTATACTTATGGTTAGTGGTTATTACAGGGAAAGGATATAAATTTAAATCAGCCGAAGGGAAAAACACATAGGGCACAGTTTGGGGAAGTAACCAAACACAGAGCTTTCATGGAGTCAAGACTTTACTTTTCCCAGCATCAATATGTGACAGTATTCGTGGAGTGTGTCACACAGGGAAAGTCACCTATGCTTCGGTGGTTATATTTCTTATTCAGGGGGCTCTTTTATGTGGGCCCAAATGATTGCCCTTGAAGCTGATCTCAGGCTCCAGTCTCCAGCTTCTCCAGGCATTCCCAAAAGCCCCTCTCCTAAATCACATTGTTGGTGTTTCAGGTGTGGCCAGCCCCCACCCTCGGTGACTCAAAGCCCCCAGGTTAAAAAAAGACTCTTCTCTCAGGCCTGACCTTCTAGGGGCTTAGAGATTACCTCCCAGAAGGAGAGGGCAAAAGCCAGACCTCTCTTTGGCCAAGGTTAAGTTCTTTACTATGCAAACTGTGAGCCAATCTCTTGGGTAATATTAAAAGGACTTGGTCATGTGCTACTTCTGATATTTTGAAAGACCTCTGTAGAAGTAAAAATGCTTCTTAGTAGTCTGTTGTGTCGTAGTAACTTGAAGTTACTCTACATTGTTAATTAGGAATTTGAGATTTCTTGTAGTTTTATCTTCTACTCAAAAAGGAAGAATTCACTTCTGGTTAAGGATCTCTGGGGCAGGACCTGGTATGTAGTATTTACTTTATTAATAAACTGGACAGGTGATTGTAATGCATAGCTAGGTAGAAAGCCATGTACTTGGCACAGCTATAGAAAATGGGGGAATATAATCAAGCACAAGGCACAATAATCGGACCTCAAAGTATCTGAGAAAAAACTTTGTGTACGTATTTGACCAAATGTGTAATACTGATAGTTATACATATGAAGAATATATTATGTGAAGTGTACTAAAATCCTAGAACCATACACATTTTAATGTTGAAAGACAAAATTAAGCTCAACCTCTTCACTTTTAGGATAGAAAAAAATGTCAAGGTTGTGGTATTACTTATCTGTGACCAATAGGTGGAATTGGATGTGTAATGAAGGGATAGTGTTTGAGGCAGGAATATAGCATAAAAAGAGGCAGGAATAAATAGGATGTATTGGGGGGAAATTACAAGACAGAAGTGTTGTTGTGAATAGGAGGTCCAGATCAGAAAGAGCTTTTAATTGCATCACAGTACATTAGACTTGATTCAGTGAGCAACAAGAAATAATTTCATGTTAATGGTTGGATTGGAGATTTATTTGTTAGGAAACTAGGTATGGAGTTCATTGAATAAGGTAGAAATAGAAAGAACCATGACTAACTCACTTCTCTCCTCAAACTGAAATGGCATGTGTGCATTAAGAAAACTTAAAATCAACCTTTTGGACTGATTCTTAGCTGACAAGCCTTGCCTGGGTCTGTATTAACAGTTTGACACCATCTCTAGATGCCTTTTAGGTAGTAACCTCATGTGTCAACATCAGAGTGCTTTCCTGAAAATTGTTCTTTCTAGCTGTTTTATATTGAAATTATAAAATAAGAGTTGGTTCCTCACAGCAGATAACTTTGGATGGTAGAAAGGGGTTTTGCACTTTGGGCTCTCTTACCCTTCTCTTTAAATGTCTGACTTCGTGATGCTGCTTTTATTCTTGTTTCTTACCAATCTGTCTTTTAGCTCCTTTGGTAGAATTCTCATTTGCTTCTCCATTGGGCTATTGTATCCCTTTGTATTTTATTTAGGAGAGACTATTATATTTTCTTCAAAAAAAATTTTATTTTCATTTTAAAAAGAACTATTTGCACATAACTTAAAATTGTATCATTTTTCTGGTGTACCTTGTTTGCCTTTTGAGTCTTTTCTTCCTTTTCCTTACGTATGTATTCCCATAAGGAATACCACTCAGGTGGTTGTTTTTGAATGTTGCTTGTCTTTCTGGACCACCATTGTATAGAAGGATAGTACCAAGGATGAGCTCTGAGAATGAGCTTTGGTATTTGACAACTTGACCAATCTTATTATCTGCGCTTGAGGGTTTAGCACAGGTGATGGCAATGACTAGTTTAGACCAGCAAGAAGTCTCTCAACTCAGTAGGAGTCCTCTGGCTCAGAATGGTATATTTCTTGTCACAGTTGGTTTTTTGTGTGTTTTTTTAATTTTTATTTTGAAAACATTAGGGATTCACAGCAAGTTGTAAAGATACTGTAGAGAGGTTCTGTGTACTCTTCAATTTCCCCCACTGGTTACATCGTAATTATAGTCCACTATCAAAACAAGGGCATTAACATTGATACAATGCCTTTGTATAATTGTTTCATTTTATTACATGTGTAGATTCATGTAATTGTCACCATAATCAAAGTACAGAATTAATCCATCACCACAAAGATTTCTCTTTGGTATCCTTTTATAATCATACAACTATTACTATCTCCAACCATTCCTGCCCGGTGGCAACCACTGGTCTGTTTTCCATCTCTATAATTTTGTCAATCTGAGAATGTTATGTAAATGCAATCATAGAACATGTGAGTTTTTATTTTGAGCATGTGATATTTTGAGCTTGCTGTGTATGTTTATTTTTTTAAGAAACCACCAAACTATTTCCAGAGTGGCTGTACCATTTTACATTCCTATCAGCAATGTATGAGAGATCCAGTTTTTTCCACATCCTCACCTGCATTTCATATTGTAATTTTTAATTTTAATTATTCCAATAGGTGTGTGATATGGTCTTAATTTTCATTTGAAGTCATCTTTTTATGGTTTTAATTTGCATATCCTTAATGACTAATGCTGTTGAGCATCTTTTCATATACTTATTGGCCATTTGTATATCTTCTTTGTAGAAATATCTGTTGAAATTTTTGCCTATTTTTTAATTGGGTTATTTGTCTTTTTATTATTGAGTTGTAAGAGTTTTTATGTTCTGTATGCCAGTCTCTTGTCAGATACCTGATTTGCAAATATTCCCTCTCATTCTCTGTCTTGTCTTCATTTTCTTGATGGTGTCCTTTGAAGTACAAAAAGATTTTATTTTTAATGAAGTACAATTTATCTGTTTTTATTTTTTTTTTCTTTTGTCACTTGTGCTTTTGGTGTCAAAAAGCCATTTCTTAACCCAAAGCCATGAAGATTTACTCCTGTGTTTCCTTCTAAGAATTTTATAGTTTTACATTTCGATATATACCTTTTTGGAGTTAATTTTTGTATATGGTGTGAGGAAGGGGTCCCATCTTTTTGTATTTAGAGTACATAGTTTAGATGTATAATTTAGTTTTAACTATTATTTTTGAGTCTGTGTAAGTGCAGTGACATAGTATGTATTCTTTTATGACCAACTTTTTATGTTTGTCATCTATATTAGTGTGTAGAGCAGTAGTTCATTCTCATTGCTATAAATCATGCATTTATACAAATTTATTCATCTGTTCATTGATGACATTTGGTTGTTTCCAGTTTGGGTCGTAGATATAATGCTGCTGAGAACATTCTCATATGTTTAGGTGCACATAAGCAGGCAATCTCTTGAGTGTATCCATAGGAATAGAATACATAGGAATCTTAAGATATTCATATAGTAAAATTTAGTATATTGGGTCAGTTTTCCAAAGTTGTCCCAATTTACACTCCCTTTAGCAACATGCAAGAGTTCTTTTGCTTCACGTTCTTATAACACTTGCTATTTCAGTCTTTTTGACATGCTAGTATTTCATTGTGGTTTTAACTTTCATTTCCCTGATGACCAATGAGGTTAAGCATCTTTTCATACATGTTTATTTGATATGGTATTAGTCATTTCAATATGGCTGAGATAAAAGCATTTATTTCTTGTTCACTTATAATGTTAGTGGTTGTTGCAGAGCTATTCGTGTTCTGTTCTGGGAATCAGGCTGAAAGAGCAGCCGCTATTTGGGATATGCTCTTGTTTCAGAGGGAAAGAGGAAAAAACTAGCAGAAACTACTAATACCTTTTGAAGCTTCTGCTTAGAGGCCGTGTAAGTCATGTCCATTCATATTCTATAGGCCAGTGCATATCATAAAACCATGCTCAATGTCTGCAGGCCAGGGACCTATTGTATCGTTATCTCACAGGAAGCATTACAAGTCACATGGCCATGGATGGGGATGAATCGTCCTTTCACAGAAAAAGGAGAGGGCACAAAATAATCTGGAATAGTAATAAAGTTTGGCGCTTTATTTGTGAGGTGCCTGCTCAACTGTCTTGTCGTTTTCTGTTCTTCACTTTTTCTTATTCTTTGTGGAGTTTTTCTTTTTCCTCCTCCTTTTCTTTTTCTTAGTAAGTTATGGATATACAACTTTTGTTGATTACATGTACTGCAGATATTTACTCCCATTCTATGACTTGCCTTTTTAACCTCCTAATGATGTCTTGTTAAGTAAAATATTTAAATTGAGATGTAATTGATATATGTTAGTTTCAGGTGTACAACGTAATGATTCAATATTTGTACATACTGTAAATAAAATTCTGAATTTCGGCGTTGTCTAGTATATCAGTATTTTCCTTTGTTTTTGTTTCTTGTTTAGTAAATCTTTCCGTATTCTAAGATTATGAAGATACTCTTTTCTGTTATCTTCCAGAGTCTGTTGTTTTTTTACATTTCAATCTGTAAACCTCCTAGAATTAATTTTAGCTGACATTTGAACATACTCCTTCAGGTCTGAAAAAGAGCTAAAGTGATCTCTTAAGTGGTTTCTAAGATCAAATTAACTCAATTTACATACAGAAACATATTGATACTAAACTCACATGCATGTAGAAAATATATCTATCAGTAACAACATTTTTTACCAAATTCCTCTTTTTTAAAAACATGTTTGGCATGCTTAAGTTTTTTACTACATTTAAAATTGCAAAAATTCCCCTTTCCGTATCTGCAGGTAGTCAGTAAACAAAGTCTGTCTTTGGCTACCAAAGTCTGTATTTCAGATATTATCAGAAAGACCTATGCTTTAACTCAGGCTGTAATTCTCGTCTTTCTGGAAGTTAAGATTTTCAATTTTATTTCATCTTACAAGCTTACTTAATTTCTTCCTCTTGTCCCAAGCTGTCTCTATAAACTTCTAGTGAAAGAACCAAAGGGAATGATTTCTGGGTTTGTAATACAGAAATTGTTTAAATAATTGTATTTCTGTTATGCAAACACGTTGGTAGTTTGCCTTTCTTCAGCAAAGACTGAAGTTCCTTACAGAACTGGTACTTAAACCTAAACATTAAATATCCGTTGTAGCACTATTGCTACTCTGATGTTTCTAGGATAGTTTGGGGATTAAATTTTATCATCTAGTAAAATCAGAATATTTTTTCTTAAAGATTGACCAAGTTAAAAAAAAACTACCATTTTAAATAGGTTGGTTTTAACTTTGTACACGGTATTTATTGTCCTTCCTAAAAGTAAACTTTTAAATCTTGGTAATAGGTCTTATAGTTAACATGAAAAGGCTTGTCTGGCTCGTCTTTTGGCAGTGACCATTCAGTTTTGGAATTGGTCAAAACCCTTACCTGAAAAAAATAGAATAAATTACTTAAATAGTAGTTGTTTAAGAAACAGTACATATTAAAGATAATTTTGAAGATTAATGGATGAGAAATCACTTAATATAAAGGACTTGGCCACAATAGAAATAAACTGCATCTTTGTGTTCCACTTAAAAAAGAGAGAAAAAGAAGGTATCAAAAGTCAGGATTTTAGGGGAGTGCTGCACAAAATGCATGCAAATATTTAAAAATATATTACAAAAACTTAACATACTTAACACTAAATACACTTAAAACATAATATACTAAATGTACTTAAAAATATACTACAGAAACATGTCAGCATGCAACCCCTAACTATGGTTTCTGGTACTTCAAATGTAACATTTCAGAGGATTGGGTTTAATCAAAAAAAGGGTGCAGGATTATACCCCCAATTATGTAATGGCTGTTCTGTTTTTTAACTAACAATCATGTAGATGTGCAGTAATTATTCTTTACTATAAAGTTCACTTCCACTGTTAGCGTTTGTGATTCTTAAGGACTACCCCTCAAAAATGCCCTGATATGCAAATGAAGTAATGTTAACTTTTAATATTTTTAGTAGTGAATATGGATCATTATCTGAGACTTGCTATATTAATAGAATGTTGCTCTTGCTTTTTAGCGGGGATCTGATGAGCTACTTTCTTCTGGCATCATTAACGGACCTTTTACCATGAACAATTCTACTTCTACAGGTGTGTATGGTGAGTTTTCATTTTTTTTTCCAAAATCTGAAATGTTTTTTTTCCATGGTCTTGCAAAAAAATTTTTTTACAATGTTTTTATTTTGCTCTTCTTATAAACATGTTGAAGTGCCATTATTTATATATAACGAAACTAAAATTTATTGCATTAAAGTTCAAATTAAGAGTTATAGCTCTCTTAAATTTTAAGGATTAATTTGGATCTAATTCAATAATTCTGTGTTTGATTGATGTTCTGTGTGTTACACAGTTGTGAAAAAACTATCATTGAGTTGGTGACTCTGAGCCATTGTGTAAAAGAGCTAGATAGAAACTCTTTTGCTGAATGATGATGGATTTAGACTAGAAGTATTAAAATTTTAAGATGACGTGATTTTTAAAAATTGAAACAATTTACGCCTCATAAGATACCACATGATTTAAAATATTTTTGAAAATGTGGGTACTGTAAAATGAGTTGAAGTGTAAAACTGGAAGGAGAGTGAGCAGTTACGAGGCTGTTGCTCTGTAGGCCATGCTAGTAAGGGATGGTAATTTGTACTGTAGCAGTAGCAGTTGTGATGGAGAGAATTAGAGAGCTTAAGAAGTTGAAATTGATAGTTATTGGTGGTTACTGTTTGGTGATTAAGAGATTCCATTGATGATTTCCAGGTTTTGGACTTGGATAATTGGAGAGATGGTGGTGCCACTCGTTTATATTAGAAAATGTAGGAAGAACGGAGTTGGAAAACACAGCAGGATCAGATTTTTATATATTGAGTTTGAGGGAACATCCAGATGGAAGTGTCAGGTAGACAGTGGGTTCTTCTGATCTCAGCATCACGAGAGAAATTTGGAAGTGAAATATCATACACAGTTGACAGCTGAAGCAATGAAAGTAAAGTGTCAGAAAAGATGAGATTTTTATCCAGACGGTTTTGGAGTTACAGGGAGTTAGGGAATGAGTGGACCTCACTTTCCAGACCCTGAGCTACGTGGGGATTGGGGAGAGTGACCAGCCTTTATGTGAGGATTCTATAAGAGAATTGGACTAGGTTAATTAAGGCAAAAGATGGAAAGAAAATTCAGGGAAGAGATTAAGAATATATGGGAATTGGTCAACCATGGTACATCACTCTAAAGAACTAAATGGAAAGATTTTGTTGGCAGGGCAGCAGCAGCGGATTTGTTCATGTAGAAATGTCAACAAACAGTAATATGGGCATGAAACTAAAGCAAAGCAGCTTTCTCACAGTTGAGCTGACATCAGAATCACCTGGAGGGCTTGTTAAAGCACAGTTGCTGAGTCCATCCTCAGAATTTCTAATTCAGTATATCAGAGGTGGGCTCTGCGAATTTGCATTTGCACTAATTCCCAGGTAAAGAAGATGCTGCTATTTGAGGGACCTATACTTTGAGAACTACTGGGCAAAGGAAATGCTAGAAACTGAAGTTCCTAAACCTGGTTATCCTTTTGATCTGGTTGGCTTTTAAAAAAATTCCTGCCCATACTCCCCAGTATTACAATACATCTAAAGTGGGTCCCTTGTGTGTTCTTTAAAAACTGAGGTCATTTAGCTTCTTAGGTAATGTTTACAAAGTAGTGGGATGGATAATCAGAAAGACTTAACACCTTGGTTGATTGATTACTTAGGAAAAGAAAGAAATACGAGATGTGAGTTTAGCAGGCAGCAGCAGTTTGTTGTGTTTTGTTTTTATGTTTTGAATTTCTTCTTGTATGCCGCTTCCTTTCTCGGTTCAGGGTTTCTTCCTGAAGCACATCCTCTTTAGTAGCTATTTCAGCAAAGCTCTACAAATGGTAAACTCTCCCACTGACTAAAAATGTCTATTTCATTATTTCTATTGAATGGTACTTAGCTATTTAGAATTCTAAGTTGATAGTTATTTTCTCTCAGCATTTTGTACTGTTCTATGATTCTTTTGGCTTCTGTTGTTGAGAAATCTGTTGTCAGTATAATTTTTTTGTAAATTGTATTCTCTGTAGTTATTCTTAACATTTTTTCTATCTTTTTGTTGTCGTTTTACTAGCTATGTCTAGGTATGGGTTATAGATTCTCAATCCTGGATGCTCACTATAATAACGTGGGAAATACTGAAGAAAATACAGATGCCTTGACTTACCCTACACCACTTCCAAAATCTCTGGGAGCATGGAGTCTAGGCAGTTTTTTTATTTGTTTTTAAAGCTTCTTAGGTGATACATCTAAGGTGCAGCCAGGGTTGAGACCATTGCTGGAGACTTCGTTTATCCTGCTTAGGAGTGCCCAGCTCTCCACAGAATTGCCTCCTTGTGGATCTCCAGTTAGATATGTATAGGACTATGTCATTCAGTCCTGCATTTGTTTTAACCTCTTATGTTTATTGTCATCTCTCCTTCCTTAAGCTCTTGTATTTTGGATAATTTCCAAAAATCACTTTTTGATTCACTCATCTGTTCAGCTTCATCTAATGTGCTGTTTAATTCTTCTGTTGAGTATTTGATTTCAGGGCTTAGCTTCACATTTTACAATTATGGAGTTCTTGGGAGTTTAATATCCCTGTTTTTTGGTATCTGCTAAATATTTGCTTATGGTATATTATGTTTCCTTGTGCAGATTCGTAATTTTTGGTTGTGAGATAACCTTTAGCTGAATTGTTTTTTTCTTCCGTGAGAATCTCGGGTAGTTTTGCATTTGAACTGCTAGACTTTCTAGGGTACCACTAGCCCCTAACATGTTCTAATGTATGTGTTCAGTTATTGCCTTGGGGATTTCTGTACCAAAAGGAAAGAGTAAATTCAGATATTCACATTTCTCTATCAAGATCCCTGAACAGAGACTGGCAACCTTGTTACATATCTCTAGTAGATGGGAAATTTTTAATTTACCTTTCACTGAAGGGCAGTAGCCTGCTGAGGGGCTTAGCTGTTGATACCTAGATATTTCTTTTTTTTTTTCTTTTTTTTTTTGAGGTCATTTATATATTAAAAAGTTTTTTGTAATGTTTGACCTAATATTTGCAGTTCTCTAAAAGCTTGCTGCCTATGCTGTTCATTTGGTTGTCAGGCTATTAGTCAGTGGAAAATGTGGGAATTATTGGACCGGTACACATAAGATACAGTGTTTATCACCATTCCATTTTATATCTTGCAGTAAATCCATAAATCCATAATTCTGAATTAATTTAACTTGAAAAGTTTCCTCTCCATGTGTACAGTAAAGTGATAGGTGTTAATATGTTGACTCCATTAATAGAACTTTGCAAACAGTTAAATTATATAAGTTTTATCATCATCTATGAACACTAGAGAATCAGTTATTGTCCAGTAATGGTTTAATATTGAATCCGTTCAATAGAATCCCAGTAAGTCATTCTATCAGAAGTGAAATATCTGACACTAATGAAGATTCAGTGTAAAAAATTCAACATTAAATATAAAACATTTTTTGGAGGTAATAATACAAATACAAAATTTGGTACAGCATAATGCCATGGTAAAAACATGATGGAAGGAGTTAGGAGATATTGTTGTCTGTGAAAAAGTCGTGAAAAGATTCAGTTTTTCACTGGTTGACTTTCAGATGTAACCACTGTATGTGTGGTAGTGTATAAATTATTAGCTGAGATCTTGGCAAAAATTGGAAGTTAAAAAAAATTGTATTCTACTAAGCCTATTCTGGCTTATTTCACATTATTAATAATTTTTCAAAAGTGACGATATTAAATTGTACAAGATGCTGAAACAGTGCTGCCAAATTATGATTGTCCCAGGTAAACTGGGACATATGGTAATTCTACTTAGGTATTAGTCATTAATATTTCTTCAGAAATATATATTAGCTTATTGTGGACATATCTTCTTCCATATGAACTTTAAATTATTTCATCTAGTTCTAAAACAAATAATTCCTCATCCCACAATATTTCTTGACAAAATCTTAAACATTTTGATTAGAATTATGTTAAATTTATATCTTAATGTGAAATGTCGGTCTTTTGGTGGTATTATCTTTCCATCTGGGAACATGGCATGTGATTCCATGTTTTTAGGTCTTATTTTGTGTCCTTTGATAATTTTGAAAATGTTTTTCACTTTTCTTTATAAATCATACGTGTTTCCTCTTAAATTTAATCTTAGGAATTTGGGCAGAGACTATTTATTGTGTACCCCAATACTGTTCTATTTTCTTTAGTAACAAAACCCTAATTTTCATGTGGGCACATTGACACCAGGATTAAGTGACTATTTTTCCAGTCTTCCTTATAGCTTAGGTGTGGTCATGTGATTAAGTCCTGGCTAATGAGATATAAATAGAAATGTTACTTCTGGGGTTTCTCTACATGGGTACACTATTTTTTCTCTATTATACTGCTACCTGCAACTGCTACCAATTTCTATCTTAGATAATGAGGATGAGGGCTGTACCCTAACAGAGAGACAACTGGAGCCTGAGTCACTGATAACTTTCTGTGTCACCGTTCCAGACCTGGAAATTCTACATTTAGACTTTTTACATGAATGAGAAATTAACCTTTTTTCTTATATAGTGGTTATTTCAAATATATTAGTATTATATGCAGAACTGTGATCTCAGAGAAAAGTGAACAAATGAGGTGAGCCCTATAATCATCCTGGCTTTGGCTTTTTCCCTAAACTTTGTGTAAGGAGAGGGGAACCTAAGCAAACATAGCAGAATTGCTGAGTCGAAGAATTGGAGATCCGAGTTTGGGAAGGCTGACGCAGCTGGGAGATACGGAGGCAAAGTATGGGAGAGAAGGGAGCTCTGTGAGAAAAGGGCTCCAGGAATCTGCCTTTGAATCTAATGCTGAATATTAAGCCACACGTCTTACCAGTAGGGGTACACCAGCTTGTCAATTCAACACCAACAGAAATCCCCAATTTGGGGTGCGGTGAAGAAGGAAACTTTATTCAGTTCAAACAGCTCAACTGTGGTACAGCATGGCTGTGAGAACAGTTGGGTTACAGAGCAGCATGGCTGCAAGGTGGCCCTGAGGCCAGGCCCCTCTTCATTTAGACAGCTCTGCTCGGCTCAGGTCTGGTCTGGTCTGTTCTGTCCTGTCGGGCACTTATCTGCCTATTCTTCTCCACTCTGGTCCGGAGAAACATCTTTGGTGTTTCATCTTCAGTTTTTCAGCTCTAACAGGGAAACATAGTCTTTGGTAGAAAGGTCAAGTGCGCACTCTGAGCCAGATGGGAGCTGACTTATATAGACAGAAGTTCCTACCCATTGTCCCTGATTGGTCCATACTTATGCAAATGAGGACTCCAAATCCTCTCAGTTTGATTGGTCCAAAAGACACTGTACTGATTGGTCACAATGGAGCTGCTCTGACTGGTCAGTGAAGATACTGATGGGGATATAGCTGTATAGCTCCAATTGGACATCCTATTGGTTGAAATGCTATTCCAAGAATTTCTTTATAAGGGCTAGCTCAGATGGCAGTAGCACAGTGCAGGCAGAAGTACAGGCTTCTCCTTAGAGTGCGGTTTGCGTGAGAGGCCTGTTTAGAAATGGCTGCTAGGCTCTTGTTGAGTTTGATCTCAGTTAGCCACCAGGAGCCCTTCTTAGTAGGTACTTTCTTAGGGTCCACGTGCTCTATCTTAAAGTCTAAACACACACTAACAAAGCTTATCAACAAGTTCCAAAACAATTACCTGATCTGAAATTAACTATTTTCCAGAAAAGAGTCTGGCACTTTAAAGGGATAAAACAAATTCTAGTACTTACAATGTTGAGCATTCAATAAAAAATTGCCAAACATGTTTAAAAACCCACAAAATTGTAATGCATAATCAGGAGAAAAATCAGTCAACAGAAACTGACCTAGAAAATGACAGAGAAGAAGAGATTAGCAGCTTTGGACTTTGAAACAGTTATTAAAAGTATGTTCAAGGATTTAAAGTAAAACAGCATAACAAGGAGAAAAATGAAAGATAAAATCAAACGGAACTCCTAGAGATAAAACTTAATGTCTGAAAACTACCTGACATGGAATTAACAGCACATTATATTCTGCAGAAGAAGTGATCGATCAGTGAATTTGAAAACAGCAATAGAAATTAACGCACACAGACCCCCCCCAAAACAAAGACTGAAAAAGAAATGAACAGAGCCTTAGTAATCTGTAGAACAAGGGTGCCAAAACTTTTTTCAACGTTTTTTACCAACGGCCATATGCGGTAAAATACACAAATAGCCGGGCCACTCACTCGAGGGGAAGTACATATTGCCTCACCTGGTTTATTTAAGTAAACTAAATATATTTTTGGAATTTGCTGCAGGCCAATTAACAATGGATTGCAGACTGCAGTTGGCCCGTGGGCCGCAGTTTTGACACCCCTGCTGTAGAACAATATCAGGTGGTCTACACATAATGTATAATTGAAGTTCCAGAAGAAAAGATAGGGGTGGGGAAGCATAAGTTTATCTGAAGAAATAATGACTAAAAATTGTCCCGATATGGTGGAAACTATAAACCCACATAACCAAAAAGTTCAGTGAATCACAAGCAGGATAAACACAATGAAAACCACACCAAGTTTCATCATAATCAAATTGCTGAAAACCAAGAATGCAGAACAAATCTTAAAAGTAAAAAAAGTCACATTTTATTCAGAGGTAGAATGATGAGAGATTTGCCCGAAACTGCAAGCCAGAAGGCAGTGGAGCAGTATCTTTAAAGTGTTGAAAATAAATACAATCAAACTGGAATTCTGTGTCCATTTAAAATATTTTTTCAGAAATGAAGTTAAAGCCTTTGAGGCACGGAAGAGCTGAGAGCATTTGTTAGTAACAGACTTCCATTTTACAAAATGATAAAGGAAATTCTTCAGACTTCAGAAAAGTGATACCAGGTGGAAACTTGGGTCTACACAAAGTGGTAATTATGTGGCTATGTAATTCTTCTCCCTGATTTTTTTCCTTGTTAATTTAAAAGATAAATGAGGGAGGATTCTGGGAAGATGGTGGCATAAGAAGCACCAGGAATCTGACTTCTTACCTAGACAATAATTTCATTGGCAGAATCTGTAACTAATTTGGAACTCTTGAGTCTGTTGAAGGCTTGCATGTTTCCAGGGAAGACTTGGAAGGTTAATTTTGGTCAATTTCAGCTTTTAGCACAGTAGCAGCTAACCATTCCCCACCCCAGTCACATGGCAGGCAGCTGTGTACATTTTCCAGGAGCAGCTTACAAACAGCTTGAGGGAGCCAGGGTGAGCAAAAAGGACCTTGTCCTTTAACTTTTGGGGATCTGTGATCTTTAACTTTTGGGGATCTGTGATCTGATAGGTAATTTCTTTTTCTGATCATACAGTTGCAAACAAAGAGGCAGGCAGCCATTGTCCTTGCATCTTCTCCCTATTATTGGAAGCAATTCCCCCACCCAAAGTGACTACCTGGAGATTTAAAGGGCCAGTGCTCTTACCCTCCCCCCACTTCATTTTTTTGTGTTTATTCCCTTTTGGAAACGAGACATTAAAGACTAGGACATTAAAAAAACAACTGCATCTACAGGGAAAATTAGGAAGTGTAGTGCATTTCCATGAAAGACTTAGGGAAAACCTGAGAAGACCTTCTTAAGTTTATACCTCAGACTCATCCTTGGCACAGAGACAGCCTATAACAATAAAAAAGAGACAATAAATGAAAACAATAACAAAACCCAGAAAATCCTGGAGAATGGGAAGAATCTGACTTCCACAGTTATCACATTCCCAAATTTGATAAAAAACATGTATATAAACATTCAAGAAGCTTAATGAACTCCAAGTAAGGTGAACTCAATGAGACCCACACTGAGACATACTATAATCAACCTTTCAAAAGACAAAGACAAAAAATTTTTCTTTTCCTCTTCTGGTGGTTCTTTTTAGTTTCAGGAATACAGAACAACGTAGTGATCAGACATTTATATAACTCACAAAATAATAAACCCAGCAACCCTACTACCCACCCGACACTATACATAGTTATTAGAACATTATTGACTACATTCCCCCATACTACACCACACATCCCCGTGACTAATTTTTTTAAATTATAGTTGACATTCAGTATTATTTTATGTTGGTTTCAGGTGTACAGTGTAATGGTTAGACATTTATATAATTTATGAAGTGATCCCCTCAATAAGTCAAGTACCCATGTAATGCTATACATAGTTTTTACAATACTATTTATTATATTCCCCATACTGTACTGTACATCCGCATGAGTGTCCGGTAACTACCAGTTTGTGCTTCTTAATCCCTTTCCCTTTGTCACCCAGCCACCCAAATCCCTTCCCTTCATAACCATCAGTTTGTTGTCTGTGTGTGTGGGTCTGTCTCTGTTTTGCTTGTTCATTAAGGCAAAATCTTGAAAGCTGCAAGAGAGAATTGACTCATCACATACAAGGTATCCTCAGTAAGAATATAGGTGGATTTCTCATCAGGAACTTTGGAGGCCATGAGACGTCACCTAAGAAATTAGATGCTTTATGTGTAATACGTCTGACTTTAAGGTCAAGTCACTGATTTAAAAAAGAAAAAAGTGATGGAGAAATCAAGACATACCCAGATAAAAGCTGAAGGAGTTTTTTAACTAGACCTGCCCTAAAGGACACTAGAGAGTAAGTCAAAGCCATATAGAAATAAAGATCTCAGTGAAGATAAAATACATGCCAATTATAAAAGATAATATTCTAACAATGGTTTGTTATCCCACTTTTTGTTTTCTGCATGAGAGACACACATTTTTAAAGACATTTTAAGAGACATTTAAAAAAATTATTAATCTAAAAGCTACCAAGTAGCTTGGTTTGTAACTTCACGTTTTGTTTTCAACATTATTTAGGAGGCAAATGAATTTAAAAGAATTATTAGTTTGTGTTTCTGGGCACACAATGCATAAAGATGTAATTTTGTGACATCAACAACAGAATGGGGTGGGGACAGAGATGTACAGGAGTAGAGTCTGTGTTTTATTGAAGTTAAGCTAGTATAATTTCAGATTAGAGTGTTATAACTTGAAGGATATTAACTGTAATCCCCATGGTAACCACAAAGAAAATAGCTATAGAATATGCACAAAAGGAAATGAGAAAGGATACTTAGAGTAGTCAGAATCATAGAGACAGAGTAGAATGGTGGTTGCCAGGGGCTGGAATAAGTGGGGAATAGGGAGTTACTGTTTAATTGGTATAGTTTCAGTTTTTCAAGACGAAAAGAATTAGGAAATGGATGGTGGTGAAAGTTGCACAACATTGTGAATGCATTTAACACCACTGAATTCTACATTTAAAAATGGTTAAAATAGTAAATTTTATGTTATATATTTTACGACAGTAGATAAAATTGGAAAAATATGGAGTGCTCTCTGTGGAAAGCTCGGCAAGATGCATTAAGTGAATAAAACAAGATGAAAAAAGAAAAGGAAGATAATTGACTACTTAGAGCAAAATAATATTAATATATTTTGGGGGTTATATAGTATATGTGAAACATATATGACAGTAGCACAAAAGGTATGATGAGCGACATAGAAAAGTTCTTACATTATATGTAGGTGTTACTATTTGAAGGTAGGCTTGTGGTAAGTGTAAGATGTACGTTGATGTAACTCCAGAACAGTCACTTAACACTAAACAAAAAAGTAAAGAGTATAAAGATTCCAATTTGAAAGCAGAGATGATCTGCCTTTTTTATATATGTTATATGCACCTTTTGTGGGTAACATGTTTTCTTGATAAATTGACACCTTTATCATTAAGAAATGTCTCTATCACTTTTCCTGAAGTCCACTTTGTCTGCTATTTTACTACAGCAACTCTAGGTTTTTTATGATTAGTGTTGGCATATTTATCTTCTTCAATCCTTTTATTTTTAACCTGAGATTCTGTGTTTACAATAGGTTTTTTATTCACATCATACTATTGAGTCTTGATTTTATCCAGATTGATAATCTCTGCTTTTTAATTGGAATCTTTATGCCACTTCCACTTAATATAATTATTGACATGGTTAAGTCTGTCATCTTGCTATTTGTTTTCCATTTGTCCCATTCATTGTTTATTCCTTTTTTCTTTTGTTTCCTGGCTATTTTTTTTTATTGTTGCTTTGCATTCCATTTTATTTACCATTTAATCATCTTGCATTTTATATATATATATATATATATATCTTTTATATGTATATATATATATATCTTAAATACATATTCACCTAATTACAGAGTTTCGAAAGAGATAATGTAAAAACTAATAGAACTAAATGGAGAAATAGATAAATCCACAGTTATAGCTGGAGATTTCAACACTTCTCTCACTAATTGATAGCATAGTAAATAGATATTTCAGTAAGGATACACAAAACAGATGTTGGCAAACTTGTCTGTGGGCCAAATTCATCCCATTGCTCATTTTTGTATTGCCCATGAGCCAAGACTAAGACTGATTTTTACATTTTTAAATGGTCAAAAAAACAAAAACAACGGTATTTTGTGATATGTGAAACTTTTAAAATTCAAATTTTAGTGTCCGCACATAAAATTTTATTTAAATACAGTCACACTCGTTCATTTACGCATTACCTATAGCTGCTTTTATGCTACAACTGCAGAGATTAATAGTTATGACAGAAATTGTATGGCCCAGACTCTAAAATATTTATATGGCCCTTTAAGGAAAAGTTTACCGATACCCTAATATGGAGGTTTTCAACAGTATCAATCAGCTTGACCTAATTGACATATGGAACAGTCTCCCCAACACCATCAGAATTCACATTCTTTTCAAGCTCACATGAAATAGTCACCAGGAAAGGCTATCTACTGGGTCTTAAAACAAGTCTTAATAAATATAAATGCATTAAAATTATGCAGAGTTCTCATTTCATTAGAATTATGTTAGAAATCCTAAAAACATGATCTTCAAATATTTGGGGGGGATTATTTGCTGAGGGAAATTAAAGAAGGCCTAAATAAATGCATAGAGATATCACAATGTATGCGGTTTGGATGACTCAAAATTATTAAAATGTGAATTCTTCCCAGATAAGTACCTGATTTTCAGAATTGCTGTAAAGACACAGAAATCAAGACAATGTGGTAATGACACTGGATGGCTTAATTAGGAGCTGGGGCCTTGAAAGGAAGACTAACTACAACGGTGCACTAGGGAACTTGTGGGGATGATGGAATTGTCCTGTGTCTTGATATTTGTGGCCCTATGGGTATATACATTTGTCAGAAGTTGTCTAACTCTGCATTTAAAATATGGGTGAATTTTACTGTATCTAAAATATACCCTAATCAAGTTGAATTTTTTAAAAGATCTATATTTCTAGGATAGTTTTCCTGGTAGATTCCTCCAGTTTTGACATGGGAATATATGAATTTTTATAAAGCCTCTTCCACTTATCTCTTTGGAACATATGACTAATATGTAGTAGGCATTTGGTAGTTTTCAGTTCAATACAATACAAGATTTATACAAGCTAAGTATTTTGAATGCTTATTTCCGTAACAAAATTTTTGAAGTCTGGTGTATCCTTTTATACAGAGAATAATTTTTCAAAGTTATGTGACCATTGCATTAGAATTTGTTTCCTGTTGACTATATTAAATTTTGACCATATGATTGCTTTGTATGTATTTTCTTCTTTCAGATTATTTATCAAATCTTTAGCTGTAACTTCTTTGGGGGTCTTCTAGATGAGTAATTATTAGATTTTTAGATTTCATAAAATGATAAAATTTTCAATTAATTTTACAAAGGAAGAACATCAAGAGAAAAAAGTCATATTGCCTACAATCATTATTTTAACAACGAAAAAGTAGAAAAAATATATATTTTTAGGTAAAACAATTAAGAAAACCTAGACATATATTATTAATCACTACATACTAGACATTGCACCTAACATTTAAATATGTCATCTAATTTAGTTTTCAAAATAGCCCTGTTTATACCCATTTTACAAAGGACTCTGAGGCTTATGTCAAGTTTAACTTGGTTAGAACAGGATGTCTAATTTCAAAGCACATGCACATGACATAGCTTAGTCACTCTTATAATGCAGAACAATTAACCTAAAATGGTGACTTATAATTGCATTTTTTAAAAATAAAAATTTGTCACCATAGATCTTTATTCAATAGTGCAACATAAGCTCAAATAGCTTGTATAGGTATTCATTTTTTCTCACACATAGTTTTACAGAGATTATGAATAATCCTGTTAAAGAAACAACCTTCTTAATGTTCTTTCATTCATTTGGAATAGTCTGAGTAAACAGATAAAAGCCTCATCCAGTCTTTTAACACCTTGTTCTGGTTAAGAGAGCATAAGGTGGTAGTATTTTTGTCTAGCCATCTAGACCTCACAGGGAGGGTGCAAAAAGGTACTCCAGACTTGGCTTTCACTCCTATCCAGGATATGATGTTTGATAATCTAATCCAGTGACAGTGATATTATAATCCACATAAATCAGCACATACTTTGAAAATGTATAATGTCAGTATCAAGTTGCTTACTTTTTTCTAGGAGTTTTTTTGTGGTAAAAAAATTACCTTTAAACTTCAGTTTCAGTAATGCTTTTTTCACTTGCCAGCTGTGTACAGAAATAGTTTAATCTCTGAACCTCTGTCTTTTCATCTGTTAAAATTAATAAGATTAATAAGTATATTTTCATGTGCCGACTCATATGGGACGGTGTAAATGAAAACTAGAAACTAATGGACATTTTATGTAGGAAGGCTGTCAGGGTTTTTAGAGTAGGATAAAGGACATGATACACTATTTTAGATAGATTGATAATGTTGTTGGATCTGAGTCCAGGTTGATGGGAGTGAGACTAGAGGAAAGGAAGGAAGGGGACAAGATAATAGGTGAGGTTGGTGACATGGCACTGGAGATGAAAATGTAATCAGTCATTTTAGATGGAAAAAAAATCAATATTTCGTGGTGATTGATGATGAGAAGGAGATATTTGTGTATTATTTTCCACAGTCTGGCCTAAGCATTTGCTATATACAGTCACAGAGTTGTAAGGACCTCTGGGAATTGATAGTCTTTTGGATCCAGGTAGGATGCTGCGTGAGTTCAGGAACATAGAAATTTCGGGGTAAGTGCTGGTTGAGTATTAAGTCAACCTATTCACTTGTAAGCAAGTTGAGTCCTTCCATGTCACAGATATGAGTATTAAATATTGCTATATAATTTTTATGTGGCCATCATGAAATTTATTTAGGATCACTGTACATCTGTACAGTTACATGAGTGTTTGGAAAAATGGTAATTTTAGACATTTGGAAAAATTATGTTTGCCTCCTAATAGGGCTAAGTATGGTATTTATTATTAAAAAAAAACACTAACGAAACATTTGGCTTTCAGATAACTAGCATTTAGTTTTACATGGTGCTATTTCTGGGGGGAAAAACATACCTGAATCTTATGTACCTAAATTTGAGTATTTGTTACAGGCTTCTCATTTCTAGTTATTGTCAGTGTTCAAACAATAGGATTTAAATATAATTTAGCTGTGAACTAGGGTAAAGGTTTTTTTTATTTTACAACAGCTGTTCTCAAACCTTAGGTTGCACCAGAATCACCTGGAGGACTTGTTAAAACACAGGTTTGCTGGGTCCCACCCTAGTTTCTGATTCAGTAGATCTGGGGTAGGGCTGAAAATTTGCATTTCCAACAAGGTGATCATGCTTATGTTAAGAGCTTCTGTTACGTAATAAGGAATAAGGTGACTCTGGGAAACCACAATTTAGCTTCTAAAAAATAGCTTTAAAAAATAGATTAATAAAAAATATATAACCCCTAAGAAATAAACTTAATTTGCATAAACATAGCTCAACTCCAAATCCCTTTAGGATATTTAAATTATAAAGTTTCTGTTATAGTCTTCCCTAAAAGTTACTGTTCTTATTTATTTAGCAATAGAACAAATTAGAAAAATATATTTAAAAATGCATTAAAAACATAAATGCTCTCTATTTCCAACAAATAGTTGACTGTTTAGAGGTATTTGTTACCTCTAAATATGTAATTAATTTACCCAGTACTTTCCTTGAAGTTAAACATCAGACTTAAATTTTTAAAAAATTTAATAACGTGTAGTGAAAAATCCCAAAACCCATTTATTGAAAAATGGATAGTTTTGTTTTCCAGTGTCTTTATCTCCTCTCCCCCTATCAACCCCATAATTCCCTAATTTTCAAAACCTCTAACCCTTGGAGGATCAAATGTGACAATATGGTTAATGTAGTATGTCAACCCAAATTAGTTTCAGTAATTTTTTTAAAATTTTATATTTTTTAGCTAATGGGAATGACAACAAGAAATTTAAAGGAGATAGACCTCCCTGTTCACCTTCCCGTGTTCTCCATCTTCGCAAAATTCCAAGTGATGTCACCGAAGCAGAGGTCATATCATTAGGTCTACCATTTGGCAAAGTAACTAATCTTTTGATGTTGAAAGGAAAAAGCCAGGTATGTAATATTTAAAAATTCACCCATAGTGATTATCTCTGGGTATTAGTGTTAAAGATGATTTTTATTTTCTTGAACTTTTCTGTACTTTCTAAATTTCATTCTATTTACATGAAGTAATTTTTAAATTAGAATTTTTTTATATGACAGGAAGCAACAAACAAAAATATTAGCACAGCAAACAGGATTATTTCTTATTCATTGACTTGTCTTTTTCCTCCTTAAAAAAATACATTTTATATTCTTAATTACAAAATGGTTTATGAAAATATCTTGTGATATATCAAGACCCTAACAGAGAGGATATAAATTATACCTCATTTGGCAAATTAAAGGACATTTAAGATTTCTAAAATCATATAAAAATGTTTAATATGTTTTAGTTGTAGAATTAATACGTACTGTGTTTCCCCGAAAATAAGACCTAGCCGGACCATCACCTCTAATGCGTCTTTTGGAGCAAAAATTAATATAAGACCCCCGATTAGATTAGATTAGATTAGATTAGATTATACCGGGTCTTTTATATTAAAATAAGACCAGGTCTTATATTAAGTTTTGCTCCAAAAGACGCATTAGAGGTGATGGTCCAGCTAGGTCTTATTTTTGGGAAAACACGGGAGCTTCTTTAATAATTTGAAAGAGACTATAAGAGGTTCCTCATTTCAGAAGTTAATCAGTTTTTAAGATGAATAAGGAAACTTGCTTTGGTGATCATGACAAAAATATAATACTTGTCATGTTGATTTGAATAATCACGTCCTTTCTTGTTCCAATTCATACCCCAGTGGGATGCATTTTTTAGTTCTTTCCTAGTTTTTGCTTGTCCTGAAAATCTTTTACTCTGAGCATTGCTGAAAAGAAAATGACAAATCCGGGCCCTAGACATTGTATACTACATTGTGATAAGTCCCTATGTTTCTTACACTTTTCTTAAATAATAAACTTAAGAAACACATTATAAATATATTTATAAATAAGTTGATTAGCATTAGACTTGCTAGAGATTGGATGATGATGTCTGTTTCAGGCCCCTATCATTACTAAACTAACATCCCTGTTTAATTCAAATGTGATCAATAAGAGCTATAGAAGTTAAATAACAACTCTTAGTATTCAGCCCTTGTTGTGTTTACACATATATGTTACATCTTTTGGAGATAGTGCATGTACTTAGATCTTTATTTTATTTTAACACAGTTGCCACTATTGAGAGTAGTATGGTTTGCGTGATTTGAAAAGAATCAACATGGCCATGTCTAATGGTTGTGAGATATCTAGCAGCCATGTGTCATCTATATTATCATGTTTCAGTAGTATATGCAGCGTCATAGTTTCCTTTGTCTCTACTGTTGGTTCTGGGTTTATATTTATCAATAGTGCTAATGAACTGTATGTTAATTGCTTGTGTTTTGATCATAAATTCTGTTTGAAAAATATCTTATTAGTAATATATACTTCAGCAAGAGGTTCTGCCATGAGTCACTAGAACTACTTTCAGGAGTAATCTTTCCCATGGTACTTGGAGGTGTGGAGTGTTGAGGGCACAGTGAGGATTATTTTAAAGAGTCTTTCTGTGGCTGGTGACCTTTGATTTTCTTTCCACGCACATTATGAAAATTGATCCTTTTGACTAGATAGTTTAGAAAAACATGAATCTTTTACCAGACAACATATGGAATAGTTATTTTTACATATGAATTTTTAGGTTGTATATACTTTTAGGAAACACTTCCCATGACAAGAATCATGTAATATTTCAAAAACATTGTTTAGCTTTTTCTTTGTGTGACTGATGTTAAACACTGAGTTAGTTTTTAACATGTAATAAGGAGTTTGCAGAAAGATACCCTCTCCCCATATAATGATTATTAGAATACATTTTACAAATTTTTTGTTGAAAAGATGATTAAAAACAAGATAGGAACTATTCCTATAGCTATTTTTACCTTGATCATTTTTACCCTTTCTTAGAAAAATTAGAAAAAGTATATTACTAGTACAATTAAATAGTGGATTTAAAGTACATCATGGATGTTTATACTTTTTAGGTAGTATAAATGACTCGAAGTCTATTTTATTCCTTGAAGATAGTGAACCTTTATTTATTTATTTTGGATCAATTAATTAATTAGTGGTATTTGATCAACTCATCTGGCTAACAGTACTTACTACTTCATAGGATATTATTAGTTCATTTAATTGATTCAGTTAAACATTATATTTAACATTTGTCAAGTTAATAATATTCATTTGCCTGTAATATTTGCCAAGAGGAAACACTTGCCAAGTAAGGTAACTATAAACTTAAGAAAGTTTGATTTATAGATACTTGCCATTTCCTGTGTTCCATAAATGTTACTTAATACATATTTTATAAATAAATTGTAAATGTTTTATACATTATTTGAATTGGTTACTGTGTGCTTGCTAATTAAATGCTCTATTGTAGTAAAAAATATATATTAATATAGGATTCTCTCCCATTTCCCTACTTTGAACAGTTGAGCCTCTGGACTTGCTCTATTTAATTGTTTTCTTAAAGTTATTTTATAAAAAGATAAAGAAGAACAAATCACTTTGCCCGATCTCTGTTTGAGAATGTTTTTTAGAAAAGAACTGTTAAATCCCAATACCTGAAAGCATCGATTTATAGTAGCGATGCACACATTTATTTTTGCCTTTTAATTATTTCTAAGTGTAGGACAAACATAAATAAAAGGAAAAACAAAAACCACATAAAATCATTTCATCATCTGGCAATTTCCCAACCCCAAATCCTTTACTGAACCCAACTGTTCAAATATGTTTCCAATTAATATCAGTGATATACATTGAAGCAAAAATCTTTTCATCCCCTTGAGGGCAATATTATTTCTATTGAGAATGCATGAGTTTAGAGCAAGCTAGAATGACAAAGTAGTTCTTAGCTGCCTTTCAAAAATAGGAGCTTTCACTTTACCTTCTTGTGTTTATTGCAGGCTTTCTTAGAAATGGCTTCTGAGGAAGCTGCTGTTACTATGGTGAATTATTACACTCCTGTTACTCCTCACCTTCGAAGCCAGCCTATTTTTATTCAGTATTCCAATCACAGAGAGCTTAAGACTGACAATCTACCTAATCAAGCTGTAAGTATTAAAGGCATTTATAAAAATAGTTATAAGAACACATGATGTAATAACTTAAAATTAACTGTGTGTTTTTCAGAGGGAAAAAAAATCATGTTTTTCTTCATCTTAGAATGCTTTATTAGTAAAGATTGTATGTGTAAATTCTTACCTGAGGCTTAAATATAAGAAAGTAGAGCCATTTAGAAACATGTTTGAAGTTTGCAGTTACGCTGTTAAAAACGGTAGATAGTAGTTTTCCCTTGAAACTGTTCTCATGAGAAAACAATAACATCATTATATATCTTAAAATCTCAAGTGTAAGGAACTTGAGAAGTCAATTCTTTCTTTTTACAGAATATATAATAAAGGCATTAAGAAGTTGAGTGGTGCTTCTGTTGTGATGTTAAGTAATTGAGATGTTAATAAGAATTTGTATAGACGTGTTCATTAAATGATTTATTTATGATTTCAAGATAAATGTGGAATGTAGAATATCAATATTTCTTACCTCATTTTCTAGTTTTTATTTTGATAAAGTTCATGTTAATCTTTTGTGCCTCTCCAGGTTGATTTTTAAGTAGTTAAAATAGTAATTTGAAGTTACTTAAGGATAGGAAAATGTTATCCATAAAACAAGTACATTTTAAGAAAGAGGTTTTGTTTTTTTTAATATATTAAGAAAATGTCCCCTCTACTCTTGCTCTAGGCAGAAGAACTCCAGCTGTTTGATTCTGTGTTGAAAGTTATTTATAATGCAAGCTGCTGAATTTAAATTACAGTTTTCCACATTTCTAAAAACAGTGACATTTCCTGTGTATAATCCTTAACTTGTTTTAAGAGATATTAATGGCATATAATAAACTATATAAACTTAAGAATAAATGAAATATTAATATTTTTAAATAGTGTAGACTTTTTTAAATGAAAATTTGCCTTTTAAATTACAAATAGGATATATGCTCATGGTAAAACATTCAAACAATCTAGAAAAGTAACAACAAAAAGCAATCCAAGTAACAAAACAAAAAGCAAAGATAGCTAACATTTTGGTGTGTGCCCCTTGTCTATTCAGGTGTATTATTGTCTATGTATATAAGTTTACACCGATGGAACTCTATAATGTTTTGAAAGCTATTATTTTTCACTATAAGATATCATAGACATTGTTTCATGAGAACAAATACAGAATTATGTTATCATTTCTAAATGACTACCCAATACTCCCTTCTATAGGGCAGCTATAATTACCCAGTTTCTTGATAATAGACATTGAGATTGTTTCCAATTTTATGCTTTTACAAATAGTACTGTAGTAACATTTTTATATATCTTAGCATACTTGCAACATTATCTTATTAGTTTACATGTCTGGCAGTGATATTGCTGGGACTAAGCATATGCATATTTTATATTTTGATACATGTTGCATAATCGCTTTCTGTAAAGATTATGTGCCCACTTAGGGTGCTATTTATAATATATGAGCAAACAGTTTTTCTGTCTTTGTTAATACGATAGGTAAGAAGTTAGATCTTATTGTTTATCTTACGTAACTTATATTCAATAACTTGTAAAGTATTTATAGTGATTTCTGTTAATGTGGGTTTTTCCCCATTTTTTTCAATTGTGAAATACATAACAAAACTTATCATTTTAACCATTTTTAAGTGTACATTTCAGTGGCATTAAGTATATCCACATTGCGCAACCCATCACCACCATCCATCTCCAAAACTTTTTTATCTTCCCAAACTGAAATTCTGTACCCGTTAAACACTTAACTCCCTACTTCCCTCTCCCCCCAGCCCCTAGAAGCTGCCATTTGACTTTTTATATAACATTCAAATCTCTCAAGACATTACAGTTTCGGTACCATACTCATAAACCTAGCTTAGTAAGATTTTGTTTTTAATGTTTTTTTTTTTAACCTATCTTCTCCTACTTTTTATGTTTTAGTTCTTATTTTAATGTGTACATCTTTTTTTATTAGGAATGTCTTGGTGATGGGGCTTTGGCCTTTTTTTACTGCCAGTGATCAGTTTCTGCTTTGTTTTTTGTTTTGTTTTGTTTTGGTTTTTTTTTTGGCACCTCTAGTATATCGAACCAAGCAAGCTTTGTTATTTTTTTGTAACCCATTTATTATCCACTCATAGGAAACATGTCCTTTATCACATTCTAGTTTTCCATACACGTGCTATCCCTACCTTACAACATGCCTATATACACCTGTTAGCCAGGCATGCACATTTTCCTTGCATGGCCCTGATCTACCCTCACATGTAAACTGCTCACGTGGTATGTACTCTGTGTCTAATTGTCTAATTTGAACTACCTTTTGGATTCTTATCTGTTCCATTCCTGTTTCAATGTCCCTGTGGCTTAATATACGGCAAAGCCTCGTTCTTTACTCTGTGTCTTTTCTGAAATTAACGGCTTAATATATTTTGTTTATTTCTCCAGATATATTATAATTCTTTTGATAACTTCTATCCCCAAAAAGTACAATTGAGATTCGTTTGATTTTATAGATTAATTTAATGATAATTAACATTTATATTGCTCTCTGGTCCTTTTGAGTAGGAAGTTATGTTTTGTTTCCTATCATTCAGTAAAGCTTTTCATTTTCCTTTATGTAAGTCATGCAGTTTTCTCATTAGTATGATTCCTGTGTTAGTATAAGTCTTGAAGAAGAAATAAACAATTTAATAAAACTCTTAAAGACTGGATTATTCTAAAGAGGAACAGTGAGAAATCCCAGTTGCTTGGCAACCAAAGCCAGCCCAAATGACCTAGTTTATTCTTCGATAGCCTTGATTTCTTCCCAGTACCCTTTCTATTTTGTTATTTTTGTGCAATTTCTATGCATTGATGTTTCATAAAATATAATTTTTATTTTTTTCAAAGTTCTTCACCAAAGCTGAATTCAAAATTCAAGGTACCTGATTGCATATATAAAATGTACAGAGTGTCTTTTATTCTGACAGCTTTGGGAAGCTGATAAATTACTGTTTCTCTTTTGTTCTCTGAATAGCAAGATATCCTAAAACATGGACATAACTTCTTTTCTAGCTTATGGACATATTTGCCAGAGGGTTAGGTGAATATCAAGTATTTTTGTCCCTTTACTTAAACTAAAATTATAGTTAAAATTTTAGATCATATTTTGAGGTACAGCATTTGAGAAATGGTTGTGTTAGTAGCAGTCATTATTGTATAGACAGTTTTTTTTTACCTTATAGGTGGAAGTTTATAAATATGCAAAAAGATGACCATAGAAGGATTTTTTTCTAAAATACTTTTCCTAAAAGGTCATCAAACTAAACCCTTAAGATCTGTGCATTTTATTGAATATTCATTTTCATTTCAATCTTAGAAATGTCTTTTTCACATTAATCAGGCATGTTTAAATTTTACTTAAAGTGTATTTTCCTCCCCCACCTTAAGAAAATATTTGGTTTTATTTATCATCTTTCTGCTATTTCTTTCATTAATAGTTAGTGTAACCATTCCAGAGAGTTTGTTAGTGAAACATTTAAAAATTATCTCCCATAATGGGAATTCTGTGTCATAATTTTTAGCATCCAACTCACAAGACATTATGTCTTCTGTGTATTTAAAATATCTCTTCATATTAAGAAGACCTTTCTCACTTTTCTTTTCTGACTTATCTGTTCTCCATAGAGAGTACACCTCAGTTTCATTTTTTTTACTTAAATGTTTTTGCCTAATTAAAAATTGAAACTCTAGAGTTACTTATAAAGTAAAGCTGTCTTACTTTTTGAGGCGTTATTTTCTCAGAATTTTGTTGTCAGAAGTGTTGCTTGCATGCTTGCTACTGAGAGACTGTTGTGCTCAGTGCTCTATGAAATACTAATACAGAGTACATTAAAAACTCTGGAATGATTAGGACAATATATACCATGGCTTCTCATATTCTCCACTGTGGATATGCCAAAGAGGAAGGAGTGAAGAGGAACAACAACAGTAATACTAGCAGCAGCAAACATATCTATAACAAAGGATTGATAGAATTATTAGAGGGATAATGAAGTAAAGTCAGTGAGGTTACGTTTTCTCTCAGTTGTACAGGCTTAATTTGATAAGATTTAATCATCCTAATCTGAGAGGAAAAGGGACCATTGTTCCACTTAGACTCTCACTCTCACTGTGATAGTGTCTTTTCCTGGTCATTTTAGAGTGTGATGTCCAGTATGGTAATTGCTACCTACATGTGGCTAAATTTAAGTAAATAGAAAAATAACAAAATTTAGTTCCTCGGTTGCACAAGGCACATTTCAAGTGCTCAGATAAGTTTTTACAGTGACAGATGAATACTATAATTAGTGGGGTGATCACATTGTAGGGTATAAAAATGTCAAATCACTATATTGTACACATGAGACTATTATAACTAATATATTGTATACCAACTATCTGTAAAGAAATGTAAACATCAGAAAACTGCTCTGGAAGAAAAAAAGGTCATACGTCATGTGCCACTTAACGACATGGATATGTTCTGAGAAATATGTCATTAGGCAATTTTGTTATTGTGTATAGTATATCATAGGGTATACTTCCACACACCTACCCGGTGTAGCCTACCACACTTAGGCTCTATGGTAGAACCTATTGCTCCTACGCTTCAAGCCTGTCAGCATGTTACTGTACTGAATACTGCAGACAATTGTAACACAGTGGTAAGTATTTGTGCATCTAAACATATCTAAACACAGAATAGGTACAGTAAAAATACTGTATAAAAGATTTTTTAAAAATGTACACCTGTATAGGGCACTTATGAATGAAGTTTGCAGGACCGGAAGGTGCTCTGGGTGAGCCAGTGAGTGAGTGAGAAGTGAGTGGCTGAGAAGGACATGACTGTACACCACTCTAGGCTTTATACACACTGTACACTTAGGCTATACTAACTTTATAAAATAACACGAGGTTAAATCAAGCACAAGAGAAAATGATGCAATTAAGGGACACAGTAAATGCGGTGAATGAGGCTATACTGGCAGCGTAACACACCATACTGTTTTACAGCAAACTTTCTTTTAATAAGTAGCCAAGAGTACACTAAAATCAATAAAAAGCTAGTATAGTAAATAAATAAACAAGTAACATAGTCATTTATTATCATTACCAAGTATTATGTACTGTACATAATTGCATGTGTATACTTTTATATAATGGCAGTCCAATAGTTTTGTTTACACCAGCATCACCACACACGTAACACGTGGTGCTATGACATTATGATGTTTTAGATATCACTAGGTGATAGGAAGTTTTCAGCTCCATTATAATCTTTGTATGACCACTATCATTTATGGAATCTTTTGTAGACCTAAATGTTGCTATGCAGTGCATGACTGTACATATGTATAAAAGTGGGAGTTGTTCAGCTATTAAGCATATAGAAAATAAAAGATGCCAATTTTCAGAAAGATACTTCTTTTAATGTTATTTATCATAGCAAAATGTTAGAAAACCACTTATCTCATGTTAGAGTGATGGTATCATAAAGTAAAAAATTAAAATCATGAAACAAAACAAGAAATGTTCATTTAAAACAACACACAAAGTACTGTGACCTTTAAAATTGCAAGTGAACACAATATGTGAAAATGGAAGTAGCTACTTTGAAGTTTATTTTGTGGCACAAATATTTTACTAATTGTCACCATTCTTAAGCAATAAGTATAGTACAAGATATTGATGAAAACTTGAATTTAATTTCAGTAATCATTAACCATGTTTTTTTTCCCTTCAATTTTCCCTCCTTCACCTACTTGATCTTATAAGTAATTATTTTAAAATTAGAAAATGGTTGCAGATAAACTACAAACAACTTTTGATTTCTTGAGGCATTTTGGGGATAAATTGCTAATCTGGTCTGCATTGTGTAATACTTTCAGCATGTATTTCCTATAAACAGGGACATTCTCCTACACAACCAGAATAAGGTGCTCAAAATCAGGAAATTAACATTGATACATTACTTCCCTTCTGTCCTCAGTCCCCATTCAAGTTTACCACTTGTCCCAATAACATTTGTTAAAGCAAACCAAACATTATTCCGAATCACGTGTTCTGTTTAGAAGTCACATCTTCTTAATTTTCTTTAATCGAAACAGTTCCTCAGTTTTTCTTAGACTGTCATGACCTTGACACTTGAAAATTACAGGCATTTTATCTTCTAGGATTTCCCTCAGTTTGAGTTTGTCTGATGTTTCCTTGTGATTAGATTCAGTGTATGTATCTTTGACAGAAATATTACAGAAGTTATGTGTGTTTTTTTTCTGATTGCATCCTGTCAGGTGGGACGTAATTTCAGTTTGTTGCATTACTGGTGATATACTCTTTGATCACTTGATTAGGCTGGTGTTTGTCTGGCTTCTCCACTATAAAGTTAGGACGTACAGGGAAAGAAGAATATTTGGGGGCAAATACTTTAAGGCAATGTAAATCTACTGTTTCCTTGTTAACTGTCAGTTTATATCAGTATGGAGTAAAGATCTATTTTATTTGATGAGTTATTATTTGTTACAATTATTACTTTTTGATTTTCAAATTGTCCTGTATTTGGCCAGTGGGAGCCCCTTCAGGTTGTTTTCTATGTCCCTTTGGCATCTTCCTATCATTCTTTGAACACTTCTTTGCATTCTGGTAAAATAAAAACAACAAAAACTCATAAAAACAAGAACTTATATCCTCAACTTGTGCTTTCCTTGCTCCAAATCTGGAACTAGACATTTTTAGCACCCTGGTTTCTTTTAGTAGAACATGATATTTAGAAACGCGTCTGCCATCCCATGCCAGGATGTCCCTCCTTTGAATTAATTACCTCCTTGCCCCTTCAGGCCCTCATAAACCTCTTGTTCTCTATACTCAGACTGTCTTCACCACATTGGCTCTCTACTTCATGTGGACCCCTTCGTGACTCTCCTTGGGCTCTGGCACTCCTGGCCAGGTTATACTCTGGATGCCTTTCTTACCCTCTCATGCTCCTCAGGTTCTTATATCCAGCAGTGAGCAACCCCCACTTATACTTTCCTTCCTTTGTTTGGGCTCAGGTTCCTCTTGCCAGACAGCCCTGCCACGTGGATGCTCTCTTCATGCTGCTCAGGCTCTGATTCTCCATGCTACGATGTCTTCCTATAGAGATGCCCTTCTTATTCCACTCTGAACCACCACAGCTCCTCTCCTCCTCCATATGTACTCTCTCACGTGCCACCCAAAGGCTTTAGAACTCAGTTGTTCAGAGCGGGGGTGGGGTAGACAAGAGGAACTTGAATAGCTTTTTAAGTGGTGTTTAATGTTACCTACACGTTGTCTTTTTTCCTATTGTCATTTAAAATTATGAATAAAAATATCCAAATTGTCTTTTTTTTGCCATGTATTTTTTAATTTCTTGGAGTAAATTTAAGTAACTATCTTAAATATTGTGTCGGTGTGATAAGAAAGCAAGTCTTTTGACTCTTGATTATATTAGGTTGGTGCTAAAGTAATTGCGATTTAAAAGGTTAAAAACAATTGCAAGCACCGCAATTTCTTTTGCATCAAACTAATAAATTTAGGATATGTGCATTCAGAGAGAGTAGATATGTATGTTTTTATTTATAGTACTTCGTATTATTTTACATTACCTGATTTTTAGGATTCATGTAAAATTCTTCTGTGTAACCAAAAGTTCTTATTTTGGATTGTTCTTTAGAGAGCCCAAGCTGCACTGCAGGCTGTCAGTGCTGTCCAGTCGGGAAGTCTGGCCCTGCCTGGAGCTCCTACCAATGAAGGCACAATCCTACCTGGGCAGAGCCCTGTGCTCCGAATAATTATTGAAAACCTCTTTTACCCCGTTACTCTGGAAGTTCTTCATCAGGTAAGGAGGAGCAGTCTTAGGAAAGCAGAGTCAAATGGGACCTCAGTAACTTTAGATATTTTATATCTTTAGTTTTTTAGCTGGTCGATTTTGGTTGATGTATTTGTTTAAATAATAAAAATTCTTCAGCATCCTATTTCATGCAAGAAGTAGTATCAATCAGAGATCATTTTTGACAGCCCCCTTTTACTAATTTAAAGACCTGATTTTAAAAAGTGTCAGACATTCTTTTTTTGTATGTATATACCTAAGCATGAAAATGAATAAAGCATAGACTCCTATTAAAAGCATTGGTAGAAGTTATTCCTGAGAAAGTAACATCAATATAGAAAACAACTAATTTATTCCTAATAACTCCTTCTTACATTTGAGTATTTTTATTTTAAAAACTCTGAAAGGAAGGTATGTAATAACTCCTTATATGTAACATGGATGTATCGTGTTAGTGACCAATACCCAATGTAGCTTTCATAGACTACCCATTAATATGTCTAAAGTGTCTTGATAAAAGGCAGTCTACCAAATCATGGCCTACTATGAATATGTAGAATTTAAGGACTGGAAGGTCACCTAGTTTTTGTAATTTTACAGTGAATAAAACTGCAACTCAGATAATTGATGCATTGAATATTATAGAGTAATTGAAGAGTCAACTAAAACTCAAGCCTTCTAATGTGAAGTCCAGTGTTTTGTATGCTTGTTATATTTTTAACTAACACTCCATATATACATACCCTCAAAATGTAACATGCAGTTATTTCGTTATCTGTAACATAGAATATTTGGCATCTAGCCTAAAAACTTCAGTTAGTGTTTGTCCCGTTTAGCTATATATTAATTCCATTTCATTATACTTGTCAATATATACATTACAATATTAAAACACTAAGATATTACTTGCTTATTTTCATATTTATATCTATATATATTGCCAGCATAATACCAGGCCAGTCCAAAATTATTTAACTGTTTTCCTAATCTTTGTATTTGTTCTACTAAGTGGAGAGTTATAAGGGTGTGTGTGTGCATGTGTATTTAAGAATTGAAATGCATCTTATCCTATTATCACATTTTACAAATGAGGAAACTGGGGCTCTTGGAAGTTAAGTTACATTTCCACAGTCATTGTACCAACTGGTAATAGAGCTGGGATACATTTCCCAATACACGTTCTTCGCCATGTGTGTAAATATCAAAATATACCATTTATTAGGCCCACTGTGTTCCCTATGATTGTTTTCTGAGTACCATTTTCTAAGTATGCATTAGTGAGGCATTTTCTAGGGAGGGCTGTAACAGTAGTATCTATAGCTACTGTTTTTCCCTAAAAGGGAATTGTTTGAGTGATTGGATTCTTTGTTCTGGTAGATTTTCTTCTCTTCTGTTTATTCCACAAAGTGGCATTGAGCCCTCTGTGATCCATCCAGTGTTTGTTTGTATGTTTGTTTGTTTTTGCTACTGTAACATTGTAGCTACTAACTTACAGTTTTACAAAAGATATTCTTGCTCCTATGGCTCAACATGCCCTAAGTGGCAGTGAGTTTAGCCAGTATCATGTGGTCCTGTCCTATTATTCCATTTGTCTGCCTAAGAACAGTAACAAACTTGTCTCTCTCCCAAGAGATTATGGGGTCCTTCAGCTAAAGAGTAATTCTGAGACTCAATAATAGCCATCAGGATAGGACTCAGCCTTTCAGGTATAGCGCTCCCTTGTTTAATGCTCCTTCCCATTGCTGTTGGAATCAATCCAAACTCCTTACCAAGGCTCTTAAGGCCCCCATATGCAGACCGCTCCCCATTTCATTAACCTCATTTCCTAACACTTCCTCTGCTTATTTAGCACTCTTTCGTGGCTTTGATCCTCTCTCCCCTTCTCTCCAGCTTATTCCGTTTCTGCGTATCTCCTATTTTGTAGACTTAGAACACACTTCGCTGAGGTAGTCACTTAGCTGAATTCTGCGTCATTCCGTTTTCAGCTTATTATTCACCTCCTCAGAGAATCTTTCTCTAATTACGTTAACTAAGCCCTCTCCCCCTGGCACGCTATCCCATCAGCCAATTAAAGTATCCTATAGCGTAATGATTAAGGATACAGAGTCTGGAGCTGCTTTGAATCCTGGTTTTACCTCTTACTGCCTCTATAGCCTTGGGCAAGTAACTTACCCCATCTATGTCTTTCACGTATTTGTATAATGGGGATAAATGAAGATGGTCTCTATTTTATACCTTCATTGTGAGGATTACACGAGTTAATGCATTTAAAGCACTTAGAACAGTGCCTGCTACATATTAAATGCTCAGGAAATTTTAGTAATCGTCAGATGCTAGTAAATTGCACTGTAAGAAACTGATCCTTGCTTTTGTAGTCTTGTGGGTAAGATACAATTTCATAAGTTAATAGCATAAAATGCAATGAATATTGAGATGAGGAAATGCAAGGAAGTGTGGAGTTACTTGCAACTGTTAAAATTAATTAGAGGATTATTTTATATTCTTAGCTGAAGAATTGACATTAGCTAAACTGCTCTGTAACATCTGTAGGAGCTAGTGTTTTTCCTTTAGCTCCTGGTAAGAGGTTGAGAGTGACCGAGGTGGAAGTGGTGCTATTTCAGATGAGGAAAGGTAGGGGAGGTGTTTCCAATATGATGACATTTGAGCAGGGGCTTGAAGGATGTTAAGGTGTAAGTATTGTGTGTATGTGATAGAATAATAATCCAGTCAGAAAGAACAAGTGCAAAATGCTTAAAATAGAGGTGTGCTTAATGTGTTCAAATATCAGAAATAAGGCTAGTCATTGGAGTGTAAAAAGTAGGAAAGCCATGAGTGGTAACAGTCAGAGAAGGGGTCGGGAGCCAGATGGTACAAAGCCTTTATAATCTTTATACTGAGTAGGACGGAAAGCCATTGGAGGATTTTCAGAAGAAGGGTGAGATGATAGATTTATGTTTTAACAGAATCGTTCTTGGTGCTGTTAAAAATAAACTGTAGGCACAAGTAGAGGCTCTTGTCATAGTCCGTATGAGAGATGGTGGTGACTCGGGTAAGGACATGGGCACTGGAAGTGGTGATTATGGACATATTTGGAAGGATTTGCTGGTGGGTTGAGTAGATGTGGGTTATGAGGAGAAAGAGCCACCAAAGAATGTATTCCAGATTTGGGCTGTGAGCCTTTAATGTAAAATAGAGCTATCTTACATCAAAATAGTAAAGACGGAGGAGAAAAAAAGATTTGGGGGCAGGGGTGGGAGATAGGGCAGGAATCAACAGAGTGTTTTCGACATGTTAGGTTTGATATACCTATTAGACAGCCCAGTAGGAGATGTTGACTAGACAGTTAGGAAATAAGTCTGGATTGGGTAGAAGAATTCTGGACTAGAGATTTGGTGATCATCAGCTTGTGGGTGGTGGTTTAAAGCCATTGGATTGAATGGCGTCACCTGGAGAGTATTTGCAGATAAAGAAGGCACTCATTGATCATTATGTAATCTCAGTCCTGCATATTAAAAAATTCCTTTGTACTCTGAAGGAGTAATTCAAAACCGTATTCTCGTGTAATCCATTACTTCCAAGTATTGTTATGTTATACATGGGGACATTTTATGAATGTCCAATAGACAAATCTCTTAGGACAAAGGATTATATTTTTGAATTGCAGACTAAAGATAAATAACTTGCAAAAATCAATTATTATGGTATTAAATAAAGAATCAATACTAGTAATATAAAATTCTGGTTTTTAAGTCATACTGTTTTGTTGGCTACAGAAACTATTATAAACAAGTTGTGGCCAGTATGCTTGATAGTTTTAAAAATTCTAATATGAATATGCTTTTTATAAGTGAATGCTAGTGAACATTTTTAGTTTCTGGCAAGTTCTTCTGTTATAAAAATCACACTGAAGATTAATTTTACCAGAATTTGATCTGGTAAAATTAAAGTCTGAAAAGATGCAATGCACAGGAAATATCAAGAGTTGAATTTACTTGTCTATGTTTATGATAGCAAAATAAATATATGAGGGAAATAGAGTCAAAGACCTTATAATCAATAAAAATAAATCTATATATGTTAAACTTTACTGAATGTTAATCTTTTGAGGCCAAATCTGTGTAAAATTTAGTATTTTGATAATTATGAAAAAAATGTTAAAAATCACACTTTAGGCTTTTCTAGATTCCTTAATGTTGATGCTTGCTTACTTTATTCAAAAGTATCGGGTTGATTATTGTAGCTACTCTCTCAGTAAATACAATCCAGGGGGCTCTAGAGAGCTATCGTGGTTAGCCAGTTCAGTCAGTTTATGTTTTCTTAGCACTTTCAGATAAAAAACACACAGCCAAACACAGCTGTCAGTAAGGATGTCCATCCGGTTACTGTTCAAGTTAAATGAGAGAAGGAATCTAAATACTAAAAAATATGAAAGTTAAGTGGAAATTAGGTTCTGTAGCAGAATTTGATATAAAATTATCCTAAATTTTAGAGCAAATTATATGTTCTTATTTATTAGTGAGATATTGTACATCAAGAATATTTATCATTTTTAAAAATTGCATATTACCGTGACTCTCCAATTAGGTCTCAGAGTATAATTCTTTATAAATTAGTAAAAAGCATTTACTCTGTACCTCTTAGGTGTCAGGAATTGTACTCAAGAAATAGAAATGATTAGGGCGGCCCGATGGCTCAGTTGGTTAGAGCGCGAGCTCTGAACCACAGAGTTGCCGGTTCAATTCCCGCATGGGATGATGGGCTGCGCCCCCTGCAACTAAGATTGAAAACAGCGACTGGACTTGGAGCTGAGCTGCGCCCTCCACATCTAGATTGAAGGACAACAACTTGGAGCTGATGGGCCGGGAAAAACACACTGATCCCCAATATTCCCCAATAAAAAAACAAAAACAAAAAAAAAGGAAATCGAAATGATTAAGGCAAGACATACACTTCAAGGAGCTTTTTAATTAAAGGACACAGATATGTAAACATATGTATTGTGCAAGATAAGTAAAACAAGATAAATATTCATATGAGGCCAAGAAGGGGATAATATTTGGGAAAGAGAACTAGCTATTGATATTTGGGGGAGGCTGAGAATTTTCTGGTGGCATTAACTCCCTTCTCTGAACTGAGTTTTGAAAAAGATAAATGAAAATTTACTAGGTATTAGGCACAGAGTTCCAGGTAAAGGGAAGAGACACACGTATAGGCATAGAAGTATGAAACCTCTTGGTGTATTTGGAGAACTATAGACAACTGCATATTGTTTATGTAGATGATGTGATAGAAAAAGTTTCAGGAGATGAGATTGGAGAGGTACACCAGGGCAAGATTGTGTGTGGTACACCATAGAGCTTGGATTTTACCAAGCAGGTAATCGGGAGGTAGTGAGGAATTTTAAGCAGTGAAAAATATAATCTGATTTGTTCTTCAGAACACTCACTACCTGTGACTGCAGTACGAAAGAGGGAAGTTAGGCAGTTATTATATGTCCATTCATATATATATATGTGTGTGTGTGTGTACACACACACACACACATATATATAAAGTCTTTGCTACTCATTTATCGGGTAGGAAAAAACACCCAGTTGGTGCACTTACAATATATAGATTAGTGTGTGTGCGCATGCACGTGCAACACCACAGTATCGCCAAGGATGAAAATTAAGAAAATATAAGACCTTTCCCGAAGAACGTTTATACCTACAGTATATCTTAAAGAAAGATACAACATAAAATTCAAATTATTTGAGTCAGCTGAGAAGAAGGTAAATTTGGTATTTTTTTAAAGAATATTATCTAGGACACAAGGGTGTACTGAGAAAATACCTGTGACAGGACAAAAATTTTCATTAAAAGAAAAAAACAAAAAATTTCTTATTGTTCAAAACACAGTTAAATGAGGATTAAGTTCCCAAAGTTCTAAATCCTGAAATGTGACCATAATGAAATTACAGTTTTTTTTAAAGTTTCTAATTTCAATAAAGAACTTTCAGACTGTCTAATTTTTAAGGAAGGGCATTTTCTAGTAAGCCCTTCCAAGACAAATTGGTTCCACAAATCTTACAGAATGATATTATTTCCTATAAGATGTGTTTGACTCTAAGCTAATTCTGTGTTAAAGAATATCATGTCCAAAATGAGTATTTGGACGTTAGGATACTTTATTTTTGGGGGCGGGGGTAAAATATACATAAATTTTACCATTTTAAGTATACAGTTCAATGGAATTAAGTACATTCACATTATTTTGCAACCATCACCAAACACTGTGTATCTCTAGACATTTTTTCGTCTTCCCAAACTGCAACTCCTGTACCCATTAAACAACTTCCCATTCTCCTCTTCTCTCAGCCCTTAGCAACCACCATTCTACTTTCTGTCTCAAATTTGACTAGTACTCTAGGTTCCTCATACAAGTGGAATTATGCACCATTTGTCCTTCTGTGATTGGCTTATTTCATTTAACATAATCTCTTCAAGGTACATCCATGTTACAACGTGTGTCAGAATTTCCTTCCTTTTGTATGTATATACCATATTTTGTCCAGTCATCTTTGGTTGGACACTTGGATTGCTTCCATGTTTTGACTATTGCAAACAATGTTGTCATGAACATGGGGTGCAAATACCTCATTGAGTCCCTGCTTTGAATTCTTTTGGGCATATACCCAAAAGTGGAATTATTGGATCATATGGTAATTCTAAGTTTTTTTGAAGAACCGCCATAATATTTTCCATACAGCTGCACCATTTTGCTTTCCCACCAAGAGTGCTTTTTTCCTCCACATCACCCCCAACACTTGATATTTTCTGGTTTTTGTTTGTTTGTTTTGATACTAGCTATTCTAATGGGTTTGAAGTGATATCTCTTATTTTTTTTGGATTTCCTTAATGATTAGTGATGTTGAGTATCTTTTCATGTTCTTATTGGCTGGCTGTTCAGTTATCTTTTTGGGGGAAATGTCTATTCAAGTTTTTTGCTCATTTTTAAATTGGGTTTTTGTTATTGAGTTGTAGTTGTTCTTTATATGTTCTGGATATTAACCCCTTATCAGATACGTAATTTACAAATATTGTCTCTCATTTTATGGATTGCGTTTTCACTCTGTTGATAAGTGTTCTTTGATACACAAAAGTTCTTAATTTTGATGTAGTCGAATTTGTTTTCCGTTGTTGCCTGTATTTACTTTAGGTTAGTTTTTCTTCATCATTCTTTCTGATAATTAAAAAGACACTCAGACATAGTATTCAATAATAGCAAATTCTTACCACCATAAGGAATACTTACCTTTTGATTCTTAGAAGCAGAAGGACAACTTTCTGGCTCAAGATGCAAATTTAAAATGGGGTATCAGAGGAAAGTAAAATGCATTACAGTAACCCCAGCCATGAACATTTGTGGTGGTGAAGTAGAACAAATACTGTAAGAACATTGGTAACCAGGGATCTGTCATTCCGTACTGTACTCTGTTTATTCCTCCTGCAAAGACACTTCAGGAGGCCTTTCTTGACAACTCTTGTACCTTCCCAACTTGCGTTCCGGTTTCCTTTTTCTTATACCTTTTTCTTTTTTTATATTCATAATACTTCTTTGCAATCAGACATTGTTATTTATTTGCTTATTTATTGTCCATCTTTCCTGATAAGGGCAGCGGCTCTTGTCACTGTTTTGTTCACTGCTGACTTCCTAGTCCTTACAACAGTGCTCTGTGAATATTTGATGAATTAAATAGAGCAGTCTCTTGAACATTTTATAGTTTCTGTGTCTATACAATCTCAAGAAATAGATGCTGATTTTCAGGATGAAATATTTGATCCATATGACTCTTCTATTTCTGTTCATATACATTATAACCCCACTATCTTACAATGTTAATTCCTGTTGTAGCTTCCTGTTTTAGTATTGTGCTATTTATGACATGTTATAAAATAGATTAAATATTTGCATGCCTATTGGGCTAGGCAGTGTTTTAAGACATACATGAGTGTTGAAACTTTAACATTTTAGGCTTGATTTAAGTCGTTTTGGTACCAAAAGTTTCAGTAGAGGAAATTAGTTTCATTTAAATATGGTATTCATGAATCAAGTTGTATGTATAAAGGTATGTTAGCCTAATTTTTTCCCTAGATTTAACCTAATGTAAACTTTTTTTCAGATATTTTCTAAATTTGGCACAGTCTTGAAAATTATCACCTTTACAAAGAATAATCAGTTTCAAGCCTTGCTTCAGTATGCTGACCCATTGAATGCACAATATGCCAAAATGGTAATTATCTTTTTTTCATTTTTTAATTGTTAATCAGTCACTTCATTGATACTGAAGGAAACCATCATGTCTCCCTTGTTCCAGTTTACCATGTGTTCTTTTAATTGAAGTAAAATATACATCATATAAAATTTACCATTTTAAAATATACTGTTTCATATGCTCTTTTATATAGTAAGGTAAAAATTACTTCTTCTTTCATATGAAATGGTTGCAAATCACCTATTATTTCTCAGATCTCTCGGACTCATTTCTGTCTGTCATATTTAAAGTCTAAAATTGAGGACAGTGCTCCTGATATAATCTGACTAATAAAGAAGAATTATCTTTGCCCTATACTTTAATTTACGTCTATTAAATTAGCCAAAGATTGATTTCACTATTTTTGCAATCATACTCACTGTTGTATCTTATTGAGCTCTGAATTGGTGAAGACATTAAATCTTAGGAAATATGCTACTGTCAGTTTATAGTTTTGTTTGTTGTTCTTTTTTAGTACATGAGTGTTTGATTTCTGACAAGATATAAAACTTCACATTCACCCATCTCCTATTGAGATCTATCCTAACCCAAATTCTGTCTTGTTTTGGTATCTGAATTATTTATAATTTGTTTTCAAAGATAAGGACTAAAGTTTGCAGTACTTTTGTGGACCATGCAGTGTCTGGCTCTTATTTAGGGATATAGCCTTTATATATGCTGTACCCTCTACCTGCAGTATTATTTTGTACCTTTATGATGGCCTAGTGATCAATAACCATTATTAATTAGGGTTTTTAGTGTATTTGTATATTTTTTGTTTTATTTTTATGTGTCTCATCTATTTTTATAAATTTGAGCATTTGTGGCAGTCATAAGTGGCTGCAAATATCCCTTTGGTAAATTTTTATTATTGTGAAGGAAGGGATTACTGATTATTGGTCTTATATCAGAACTGACTTCAAATTTCCCTCAGTTTATTATTCACTGCATTAAAAACATAAATTTACGACAGAAAAAGAAGTGGTAGATAATACTCATATATGTTCTGACAAGTACCATTTACAAAGTCTTTATTTCATATTAACCTATATAAACTATACTAAAAAGAATTAAGATGAAATGTAAAATTAAAATATCTTTAACATTTTCTGTGGACAAAATAATCATAATAGCTAGTACAATGTACAATAATGCATAATAGTTTTCTAAGCTTTTACATTTCTTCTCTTTCCTTTGATCTTACCAGAGACAAGATAGGGATTGTTACCCTTATTTTCAGATGGAAAAACCGAGTGTTAGAGATTTTCTTTTCCTCTCTTAGGCCTACATAGTTAGTGACAAGGGTAAAAGTAAATAAAGGTCTTCGGCTTTTAGTCCAGTGCTCTCTGCTTTATACCTGTGTCAAAGTAGAGGCTACTTGATGTATCAGTGTTGTTGTCTTGCAAAACATCAGTCCCTTTCTTACATGCTTTAGGCTCTGGATGGCCAGAATATCTATAATGCATGCTGCACTCTGCGTATTGACTTCTCCAAGCTCACCAGCCTTAATGTGAAATATAATAATGACAAAAGCAGAGACTTCACTCGCTTAGACCTTCCTACTGGTGATGGCCATCCATCCCTTGAACCCCCTATGGCTGCTGCTTTTGGTGAGTAGTTCTCTTTTGGGTCACAAAGCAAGTTTTCTGAAGTTAAAAGTTTCATTCATTAATCCATGTTATGTCAGTTAGCCTTTTTCTTCTTGGATTCTCTCAGTATTCTCTAAAGAAAGGCAAGACTCATAGAACAAAATGTGTCTGTCCATTAATTCTTAATATTAGTAGATTCTATTAGTTGGCAAAACAAGTGAATATCTGAAATTAAAAGTTACAAATTTATTTTCTAACATTAATATTACTCATTCTTTATAAACCATGCAACCATTTGCTTCAAATCAGTAGTCTTTTACATATTAATACTGGTTTAAACATGTTGGTTTATAGCCAACAGAATATTGGCATAAGTGCTCTTGAGAGAAATACTTTTTTCTTTTTAAGTAGTGATATTTTAAAACAAGGGCCTAAATTAGTGGCATATTTTCATTTATTCATTTATTATTTTGTTTTTTAAACATCAGAACGTCCATCTTTACCTTTAGTTTGTGTGAAGTTGCAATTTTGCATTAATAAAACTACAGTCTTCTGAATTCTCTCTGCAAATGTCACTTCAAGTGCTTCCTTCTTTTATTTAAAACTAGTTCTCAGTATTTTTATACTTTTTAAATAAACCTTTATAGAAAGGAAAAAGCAGTGGATGGCCCAGTGGATATATCATTAAGTAAATGTATAGTACTTTTTGGTTTTGCAGTTCTCAAAAGTGTGGTTTTATGTTTAGATAAAATATTAAATTTTACTACCCTTTGTGATTGACTCGTCTTTCCCAAATGACACCAATAAAAAGACTTTAAGTAGTATTTAGTCAATCTTCATTTTATAGGTGAGAAAAAAGTATCCTTAGCCAAATGGTTGTCCAAAATTTTCTGGAAAATAGTTTGTAACTTTAAAGTAAAAGTTTATTGCTGTTTATAACTGAAAAAATTAAGTGAACTATTCAGTTCACTTTCCTAAAATGGTTCAAGTTTCTGTTTTGGTCTGACCAAATTTTTGTGTTTTATATTTGTTACCAGCCCTTACTTACGTGTCTGATTTTGCAGAGCCAAAGGTCTTTGTAAATACATTTCAGTAACATGATAGAAAGCGAGTCTATTATTCAAGGTTGCCAAAACTTGACTAACAAATGCAGAACTGTAGTTACTCCAGTAATTGAATATATACTGTTGATGTAATTAATGTGTTCTGCATTGTGGGAGGAGGACATTTTAAAAATACAATTAAGAATTTTGGTTTCTGAATATAAGATATCAGAATGTTAACATCCTTTTTTATTGTATTAATAAATCCTTAGTCATTGCAAAGTTTTGTCTACATCCTAAGATAAGTGATTCATCAGAGGACAAAATGGTTTTTGTGTATTGTTTGAAAGTTTACTCTGCCTCTCATTAATATTTGACACAGTTTGCTATTCCCTCCTTTTTTCTCTTGGCTTCTGAAACACCACACTCTCCTAACTTTTTTCCCACCTCATTGGCTGTTCTTTCTCTCTTTTAAAGGTTGCCATTTAAAGTTCCTAGAGTTGTAAATAAACAAGCACTCTGTCCCTGTTTTTAGTGATACATGTTATACCTATAGATAAGCTTGTATAACATGTAAATGTATTTTTAATACCCATGTAATTACAACCCAGGTTAAGAAATAAAATATTTACACATACTGAAGAAGCATTCTTTGTACCCTTCTCATTGATTGTGCTCCCACTCTCCCAGCAATAACCAGTCTCAAATTTTATGATAATCATTCTTTTGCTTTTCAGCTTTTTCTTTCTGTTTTTTTTTTAACCACTCATTATGTGGCCCTAATTGTAATTTTAAAAAATTTTCTCCTATATTTAGAACTTTATGTAAATTGGAATCATGCTATTTATTTTCTTTTGTGACTTGTGATTCATTCATATACATAGCTGTTGTGTGTTCATTCTCATTACTGTCAAGTGTATAGATTCCCATTGTATGAATATACCACAGTTTGTTTATCTATTCTACTGTTGATACATTTGGGTTATTTTAGTTTGAGGCCATTATGAAAAATGCTGCTGTGAAATTTTCCTGATTATCGATGAGGTTGAACACATTTTTATTTATTGTTCATTCTCCCTTATGAATTTTCTGTTCAACTCTTTTGCGTATTTTTGTATTTGGTTTCTTGCATTTTCTTGTTTATTTCTAGGAATTCTTTATCCCAGATACTAGTCTTTTGTTGGTTATATGTGTTTCTCCCAGTCTTGGCTTCATGGTATTTTTATGTAGTCAAATTTATTTGGCATTTATTTCCTTTGTGTTTGTGTTTTTTGTGTCTTGTTTAAGAAATCCTTTACCCTGGCGTTACAAAGATACTACTTATATTCTAAAGTTTATAGTATTTTAGTAAGTTTGTTTTAAAATAATTTAAGTTGCAAGAATAGTATAAAGAATTCCCTTATATCCTTCATTCATATTCCCCAATTATTAACATCATGCCACATTTACTTTATCGTGTGTGTGTGTGTGTGTGTGTGTGTGTGTGTGTAGGTAGGTGGGTAGTTCCCCCCCTCCCCGCCCCGAATCACTGGAGAATAAGTGGCAGGCATGATGCCCCTACTTCTAAATGTGCATTGTGTGTTTTCTAAGAACAAGGACATTCTAACCTAAATATAGTTCAGTTATCAAATCAGGAAATTAACACTCATACAATAATGTTATCTAATCCATAGACCTTTTTAATTTTTGCCAGTTGTGAAAATAATATTCTTTATAAGAGAATTCTTTTTTCTGGTTAAGATCCAAGCCAGTATCAGGCTAATTAATTTTCATGTCTCTTTAGAGCCCTTTAATTTAGAACATTTCTTCATTCTTTGTCTTTCATGACGTTTGCATTTTTTAAGAGTTCAGGTTGAGTATTATATAGAATGTTTCTCAATACGAATTTTTTGGTGGAAATAATGTTGTGTCTTTCTCAGTTTGTTACATCAGGAGACACATGATGCCAGTTTATCCTATTCCTGGTGATAGTAACTTTGATCATATGGGGGAGGAAGACACTTTACCCTCGGGGTTCTTTTGGCTGGTCTAGTAATTGAGTATGCATGAGACGGATTAACAAGAGAAAATAACCAAATTTAGTTACATACATACACATGGGAACCCCACATACATGAGAGATGTGTCAGATATATGTCAGAGACCCCACATATATGGAGGTTCAAAGACAAAGGGCAAATGAGGTATATGTGACATTTTGAGCTAAGGGTGAGGTACGGTGCCTTCGGACTTCAGAGGGGATGAAGGTCATTGCAGGGTGATAAGAATAGTAGATGTTCAGTAATTAGTAGTTTGCCCTGCCCTATAGATGGGTCATAAAATCTTATTTCTGGTGATAACTCTTATTATGGGCAAGGCCTCTAATTTAAATTCTTCTAGGTAGTTAAACGGGGGCAGAAGTTTCTCTTGCGCCCGTAGGATCTTGTTGCCTTTAGCTCAAAATAATGTGCATACCAGAGAGGCACATCTTGAGGTGACTCATTCTGAACCCCTACAATCACTTATTAAGTTGGTTTCTGCCAAGTTTCTTCAAGTAAAGTTAGTTTTTCTAATTAATTTTTAGGCAGATGCATTGAGACTATATAAATATCCTTTTCCTTATCACTTTTCAGCTTTTAGTTTTAGCATCCATTGCTGAAATTACTTGTTATTCTGATGGTTGCCATATTGGTGGATTTCCATAATTTTTTTCTACATTTATTAGTTGAGATTTTATTATAAAGGACTTTTTTCTTAACACCATTCCATTCATTCATTCATTTTGTATAAATTTAACATATAACATTGTGTGAATTTAAGGTATACAACCTACACCTATATATTATATGATTGCAGATATAGCCATATTTAATCACATTACATAATTATAGTATAATGTTGTCTATATTCACTATAATGTATATTAGATCTCTATGACTTACTACTCATTGTATTTATTTTTTATGTCAGTATGGATTCCTACTTTATAGGTCAAAATTTTGTGCTATTATTTTTCATCTTATGCTCAAACTGTCCCAGATTTGGGCAGTGTAAGCTCTTTCACACTGGCTTCTATGGAATTTGAAGTGTCCCCATCATTGTTTGAACTCGTCCTTACTCTCTGGCAGAAGATATTTCAGATTTTTATCCTCCCTGACTTAACACTGCAAAATGAGCACTGATTCCTTTTAGTGGAAAATGGTATTTGGAAATCAATATCTAGGCATTAGATGTGGTTATTGCTAATAGGATGTCATTGCTTGTACACACTAGGATATATGCTTCATAAATATATTTTTCTTTGTATGTTTGTTTAAAAACCACAAATTTTAACCGATACCTCCAATTCCAATCCAGCACCCTTTTTCATATTGGTAACTTTTTTCTTCAAGAATGAGAAATCTAGTTTCCATTAGCCTCAACACATTTACTTACTTGCTCAATCCTATAATAACTTAAAAAGTAGTTTCAGATTTCTTAACACATACCATTAGAACTTCAGTTAATATTTGCTTAAGTCGTTTTCTATGCATTGTTCCATTGGTCTGTCTTTCCTTTTCTCATTACCTCATCTCAATATCTGATAGAGTAAATCTTTTTACCTTATTCTTCAAAAGTATCTTCACAGTTTTGACCATTTTACACATGAACTTTAGGATCAGCTTGACAAGTCCTCTTAAAAAAAAAAAAATTACGGGGTTTTGATTGGATTACATTGACTTTATAAATCACTTAGAAGATAATTGACATCTGCAATAGAGTCTTCCAGTCTTTGAACGTTGTACATCTCTCCATTCACTTGGATATTCCTTAATGTCTTTCAGTAACATTTGGTGACTTTTCTCCATAAAGGTTTGCATGTTTTGTTAGATTTATTACTAAGAACCATACTTTTAAGATTCTAATTCTAGAACTATTATTACTGATCTGTGTGACCTTGGGCAAATTGCTTAACTGCTTTGCACTTTGATTTCTTCATATGTGGAATGAGCATAATAGTAGTGTTTAACTGGTAGAGTTGTGATGAACATTAAATGTGCTGATGTACATAGAGTTTACAATGGTGCATGGCAGAGTGCAATGTGTTAGCTTATAGTGTCATTGTTGTTTTGTTTTCTAACTATTGCTAATATACAAATGTAGTGTTTCTTGGTTTCATTTTCAGCATCCTTGATAAACTAATTTTATATTCATTCCTTTTTCAAAACTGTTAATTTCTTTTTCTTTGGTAGGATGCAGTTAACTTCTGAAATTTATATAGAAATGGAAAAAGAAAGTAGAAGGTTAAAAGGAATTAAATGTTTTTAAATTCCAAGACTTAATGTAAAGCTGCAGTAATCAAGCCAGTTTGGTAATGTAAAAAGGATAGATACGGAATCTAGAATTAGATCCACACATATGTAGTCAGATGATTTTCAATAAAATTGCCAATGTAAAATTTAGTAGGAAAAGGGAACTCTTTCAACAAGTAGATTTTGGAGAGGTGGATATCCATATTAGAAAAAAAAATAAACATTGATCTTTATCTCACACCATATTAACAGATGGACTTGAAATGGATCTTAGACCTCTGTGTAAAACTAAAACTTGGAGAAGAAAATGTGGGAGAAAATCTTTGCAACCTGAGGATATGATAAACAAAGGTTTCTTAGATAGAACACAAAAGGCACATCTGTAAAAGGAAATAATTTATATATTGTACATCAAAATTTAAGTTTTACTCCTTCAAATATACTATCAAGAAAACCAAAAGGCAAGCTACAGACTTGAAGGAAAATATTTGCAACACATATATTAGACAAATTCATCATATCACATTATATAAAGAACTCTTATAGCTCAATAATAAAACAAGAAACCAATAAAAATGGGCAGAATATTTGAAGCGTTACTTTACAAAGCACATGAAAATATGCTCAACATCTCTAGTCATCAGGGAGATGGAAATGAAAATCACAGTATTACTACATGCTCATCAGAATGACTAAAATTAAAAAGGCTTCCTTTACAAGGATGTAGACCATCTGTCACTAGCATATTGTGTTGGTGACAATGTAAAATTTAGGTACAACCAGTTTGGAAAAGAGCTTGGCAGTTTCTTAAAAAGCTAAACGTGTACCTACAATATGGCTCGGTCATTCATCCAGTCATTTACCCAAGAGAAATTAAAGTTATGTTCACACAAATGTGTACACAGATGTTCATAGTAATTTTATTTGTGATGACCAAAATCTAGACATACTCTATTATAGGTCGATGGATAAGCAAAAAGTTTATCCATGTGATGATGAAATACCATTCAGCACTAGAAAGAAAGAAATTGATAAGAACCACAGGATAATCCTGAATGAAAGAAGCCAGACCAAAAAAATGTATGATCTGCTTATATATAATTCTGTTAAATGCAAACTAATCTATAGTGATAGAAAGAAGGTCAATGGGAACAGAAAGCAGGTTGCTTGAGGACAGGGTTTGGAGACAGATGGATTGCAAAAGGGACAAAAGGAAATTTTTGAGGTGATGGAAATATTTGTTATCTTGATTGTAATAGTTTCACATGTTTTAGATATACATCAGAACTCTTCAGTATCTTTTATATATGTATAGTTTATTGTGTGTATACTGTCAAAGAAAAATAAGTCATGTCTTTTCAGTCTAATGCTGATAACCCTCCAAAGGTTCCCATTCCTTTCAGAGTAAATGCCCACGTCTATCTATAGTGGATTACGAGGGCCTTATCCACTCCAATTTTACTTTTTGACATATCTCCTTTGATGCTCCCTCTGCATACCAAACTGACTTCCCTCCTGTTTCTAGAACATGTTAGGTATGTACCCATCTCCATCCAAATTGTAGCACCAGTTATTCCCTCTTCCTGGAGTGCTTTTTCCCATACACCCTCAGATTTTAGATTTTGCTCATGCTGTCTTCTTTGATCTATGCTGACCAGCCCTCCCTCAGTATTCTGATTCTCCTGATATATATACATATATATATATATATATATATATATATATATATATATATATATATACATATACATATATATCTGTGTGTGTGTGTGTATAGTATTTTCACCTTCTTATTTATGCAGTTAACTCATTTACTGTGTTTATTGTTTATTCTGTTTTCATCACTAGAATTAAGGTTTACCAGGGTAGGTTTTTAAGGTTACTGATATTTGTGCCTGACATAAAATAGGCACTCAAAAAATATTTGTTGAATTAATGTTTATTATTCTGATTTTTCCACTACTGTTTTTGAAGTTTAACTCTGTTTCGTATTTTCATATAGGATTTTTAACTTTCATACTTATTTTAACTAAAATCTAAAGTTAATTGATAGCAAATCCTTTCCTTACATAATACAAGAACTTCAGGACACTTTAACTCCTTTACCATCTTTTTAAATCTACTCCAAATTCGTTATATTGTTATGTTTTAATATTTATTTTATTTTAACTTGGCAATTTACTAGTACTGCTTTATACAATCAGTATTCATTTAGATTAAACCATATATAACTCCATAGGCATTTCATTCCTTCTTTCCACCTAGGATCACTTACCTTCTGTCTGAAGAACACCTTTTAATATTCACTGAGGGAAGTTTGTGGTAACATATTTGAAGTTATTTGTCAAAAACAGCCTGTATTGGGCAGCTGGATGGCTCAGTTGGTTAGAGCCTGAGCTCTCAACAACAAAGTTGCCGGTTCAGTTCCCACATGGGATGCTGGGCTGCGCCCCCTGTAACTAAAGATTGAAAATTGCAACTGGACTTGGAGCTGAGCTGCGCCCTCCACAACTAGGTTGAAGGGCAACGACTTGGAGTTGATGGGCCCTGGAGAAACACACTGTTCCCCAATATTCCCCAATGAAATTTATTGGAAAGAAAAAGTATTGTCGATTTTAAATGATGTTTTTGTTTAACATGGAGTTCCAGGTTGACAGCTATTTTTCGTTCAATATGTTAAATCATTCCACAATATTCTGGTTTTCATTGTTGCTCTTAGAAAGTCAGCTGTCAACCTGACTATTGTTCTTTTCTTACTGGCTGTTCTTTAGATATTTTCTTCATCTTTGATGTTTTGTAGTTTCGGTATGATTTGTTCTGATTGGAGCTTATTGGGCTTCTGATTGGAGCTTATTGGGATTGTTGTCCTTTTTTTTTGGTTCTAAAAATTATCTTTTCATATATTCTTCCCACTAGTTCTTTTTTTACCTTCTGGAACTTTGATTAGACCTGTTATACCCTCTTACTATATTCTGAGTGTCTCAAACTATCTTATTTTCTATATGTTTATCTCAGTTGCATTCTGAGTAATTTCTTAGAGCCTAACTTTTATTTCATTAACAGTCTTTTTGCCTTTGTCTAATCTGTTGTTAAACTTTTCTGGTAATTTTAGATTTTAATAATTATTTTATATTTCTATAAATTTTATTTGGTCCTTGTTTTATTTTTTTTCTAATTTATTTTGGGGAACAGTGTGTTTCTCCAGGGCCCATCAGTTCCAAGTTATTGTCCTTCAATGCAGTTGTGGAGGGTGCAGCACAGCTCCAAGTTCAGCCGTTGTTTTCAATCTTAGTTGCAGGGGGCACAGCCCACCATCCCATGGACAGGAATTGAACCGGCAACCTTGTTGTTGAGAGCTCTCACTCTAACCAACTGAGCCATCCAGCCGCTCAGCAGCTGCTCATTGTCTTCAATCTAGTTGTGGAGGGCGCAGCTCACTGGCCTATGTGGGAATCGAACCGGAAACCCTGTTGTTCAGAGCTTGCACTCTAACCAATTGAGCCATCCAGCCACCCCTATTTGGTCCTTGTTTTAAAAGTGTCTCCTCCCCTACAGATATTTTTCAGCATGTTTTTTATTTTTTCAAATATACTGTTTAAATCTTCATCTGATAATTCCAGTATCTGAAATCTTTGTAGTTGTATTTCTGCAGTAAGATTTTTTTCTTTTTTTTTTTAATGAGTTACTTAGTTTGCTTGGAGAATTAATTTGTGAGTTTTTGAGGTGGTATGTTTCTCCAGAGAGAATTTGCTTGTCTGCAATATTAAAACGCTATGTTTGGGGCCATTTCTGTCTAAATCTACAGCTTCATTAATTTTCCTCTGGACCTTAAGAAACATGAATTTGGGCTGCAAATTTGCATGAGAGCTTGCTTTTGCTTAGAACTTTCCAGGAAGGTTTTTATTCCTTCTCTGCTAGACATGTAGGTAACTTGCCTTGAAGTCTTCTGAGGGTAGGAAGAGTAGGTAAATGGGATAGGTTATTTCAGGCTTACACTCTGGATGAATATTGTGAAACTCTCCTATTAACTTCTTCCTTGGGTTAACCCTGGAATTTGTATCTTGTCCACTACCCCATGGGGCTGACAAAACCACAGCTCAGCTTCACAGGTTAGTTTTTTGGCCTGGTTATTTCTTATCATCTTGTCAGCTGTTAGATGTTTTTTTTTTAAAGATCTTTTTACTCTTTCATTAGGCATTTTCTCCTGTAAGGTTGGTGTGTATTATTTAGTCTGCTATTATACCCACGTTTAAAAAAACACAATTGTGCTATATTTTTTTATAGTACGCATTCTTTATAATATTTTAAATGGTTCTGCATTTTGTCTAGTGACTCCGTGTAATTTATTTAATCACTCTCCAATTTGGACATTAAACTTATTTATTTGGGGTTTTGCTATGATAAATAACACTGATAAACTGATTTCATTGGTTAAAATGTTATCTATTAATTTGCATTGCCTTAATTGCTGTTGTGGTGGTATATTTTTCCAAATGTAAAATATCTATTGTTAGTCATTCAGATCTTAAACCTTTTTTCTTAAAGTTTTGTATAATCTTTTTTCAAAAGATACTAACCCATTGTCTAACAGGTTACTTTGCTAAAATGTTTGTTTCTGCTTATGTGAGTATAGATTTATGGAAACTTTATAAATGATTCTTTTGTCAAATTTTAACAAGTGTTCTTGTTAATCATCATGTTATATTTGGAAGCAGTTATTTAAAATTTGGGTCTGGTAATCGCTTGCCAGTTCTTCTGTTTATCACTATTTCATGTTCTGTGACAGTTACCTCAAAATTTTTCATTATTTCCATAAAACCTACTGCTAGTCTGCCTCCTTCCCCGTAGCCATCTATATTAATAGTCTCTTTGTTGTGTTTAAAAAGTACCTCCCTTGCCCTCTCCCCAAATCTCAGTGGTTTCCAGCAATTAACATTTATTTCTCTCACAGCACTGACTGCTTAGGCAGCTGTGAATCTGCTTTTGCCCTTAATTCATATGTCTTTGGCCAGGGCTGAAGATGTCACTGCACTTGAGACATGGCATTCTTATGGCAGAAAGTAAAACAAGAGAGCTGCTGTAAACCGATAATGCCTCTTAGGCTTCTGTATAGAGGCATGGGCATGTCTGTGTGTGTATTCCTGTGACATGATTAAATGCAGTGAGAATTGCATAGAAATGTATGTTCCTCCCATAGAAGGCACTGCAAGTCACATGACTGGCCAGAGATATATGGAAAGGGCAAGTGAATACTTGTCAACAATAATAGAATCAATCAGGGCCAGCCCGGTGGCTCAGGAGGTTAGAGCTCCACGCTCCTAATTCCGAAGGCTGCCGGTTCGATTCCCACATGGGCCAGTGGGCTCTCAACCACAAGGTTGCCAGTCTGACTCCCGCAAGGGATGGTGGGCTGTGCCCCCTGCAACTAGCAACAGCAACTGGACCTGGAGCTGAGCTGCGCCCGACACAACTAAGACTGAAAGGACAACAACTTGAAGTTGAACGGCACCCTCCACAACTAAGATTGAAAGGACAACAATTTGACTTGGGAAAAAAAAGTCCTGGAAATAATACAATCAACCATATCTCTTCCTATGATTAACTTCCCACTGTAAATTTTTTATAATTACTCATTTCCATAATGAAGATTCGTTATTGTCTTCCCTTATCCCTTAAATATAAAAATAAATCATTTTACCTGTATTCTCCAGACTACTTGAATGTAAGTTAAGACAGATTCTTGTCTGCTTTGTTCAGTGCTTCCTTAGCACTAAAAGAATGACTGGCTCATAATATGCTTTCAGTAAATATTTGTTTCCTTCATTTCATCAGTTATTCTGTCAGTTATTCTTTTGTATCTTCAATTCTCTTGCTAGCTTTATCCCTGAAGTCTCTTAATGACTATATTTTCTTGAATTATTTAAATAAATTGCAGCTGTATATTTAACAAATTCTGTTATATAGTTCTCTTTAATGAAGAGAATAAACTAATGAGCTCTTGACTCCTCCAGAAAATACAGCCTACATACTTCTTCCTATAAATACGCTCATCACTCTATCACTAAAAATAACAACCTTTGTCCCTTTGACTCTTACAATCTGACTTCTCACTATTACCCTAAAACTATTCTTTACCTTTTACGTTTCTCATTCTCTTTGACCTCTATTAACCCCCCCAAAAAAAACAACCTCTGTTCCTCTAGCTCCTGAAGGATTAGAATTCACTTTTTATTTCTATTTCTAAGGCTATTCTGTTTTCACTTTTCCTTAGAATGTTCTTCTTCCTTCATCTACCCTTTAAGTGTACTAATACACCCAGGCTCTATTTTTTACTCTCCTCATTTCTTGTCTTGTGCCCTTTTTAGTGAAGCTCTCATTCATATGGCTTTTATGTAGAAATAAATATAAATATAAATTTGTGTCTTATAATGGTTATTCTGAGTTTGCCCCTTTGTAGGCATTTCCATGTGAACGTTTTACCATTACCTCCCCCTTGACATGTCCAAAACCAAATTGTTTTCCTGCTAGTACTGATTCCTCCATTTGAACTAACTCCTGTTTTTGTTGATAGTTACCAAGCTTCTAAAAGGAAAGGGGAAAATGCCAGCATTTGTTCAGCATCTAATACATACTAAACACTGTGATTTTTTAATTACGTATTGTCTAGCTCAAGTTTTACCCCCTGAGAAACTTTCTCCAAATAATCACAGTGAATCTTCTGGTTTCCCTTCTTCTTAGACTACGTGCACAGTACATTTGTGTTTAAACCACTAGATCCTCAGCATACAAATCTCCTGTAATTCATACTTTTAGTTTGTAAACCTCTCAAAGGCAAGAATTTTAATTTCATATTTCCTTTTTATGAGCGCCATACCCCATAGGTACAGTACAATTTAATAAGTATTTGATGATTTTCACATAGAAACAATGCTCTAAATAAGGGCAAGAATCTTAACCTAAAGAACAAAACTAAATAACTAATAACTCAAAACTAAATAACAGCTACTGTACTCTTGAACCTTGAACCCAATTGAAAGGGATTAGCCTCTGGAAATGCCAAGAGGCTGTTACGTATTAAGGATCACCTTAATATGTAAGGTGAACAAATTTTTACTTCATAACAGAATCACTTTATCAATATTACACCCTCATATAGCCATTTTATTTGCTTTGATAACCATATTTATAGATGGTAGTATATTTATTTTAGCTTCTTTTTCCCCCATTAGGTGCACCAGGTATAATTTCCTCACCATATGCAGGGGCTGCTGGATTTGCCCCAGGCATTGGATTTCAAGGTACAGGTGACTCCTTTAAAGTTGAATTTGAAATGATTTTTGTGATGTTGTATATTTTCTAGGAACTTACCAAGACGAAAAATATTACCACATTGGAAGGATTTACAACAAAAGTATTAAAAGCCACCATAAAAGTGGCTAATTATATGATACACAGCTTCCTTTATTTACAAATAATTCTATAAAATCTGTATGTGAGGGTAATACTTATTATATAGCACTTTACAAAGTTACAAAATGCTTTCCCATACAGAATGTCATACATTCTGCATGTATACAATCACCTGTTTTAGGCATACAACTCTGATTTTTTAGTGAATTTATAGAGTTGTGCAGCCATTTACCACAGTCCTCTTTTAGAACATGCTCCACGACCACTTTACGTGTATATTTGTGACTTCTGTTCAAGGACTTTTTAAAAATATATATCTGGTTTTATGGGAGAAGTCAATCTGAAAATTACATCTACTTTGTAGAAATGTGCTACAGTATATCTATTTCAAGAAAAAAGGGAGTGCTGTAGTTGATAGACCCTCTGAGAAGCCTAATGGCTTTTAAGACCAGTGAATTCAGTTGCTCCGCAAAGTACTGTATAAATAATAGAATACTGAGTATGATGTTAAAGATTAAGGAACTTGACTTCCAGATAGGCTCTGTAGGGCAAAAAAATAGGTCTTTGATAACCTTATGGTAATTTTGACATATTTTCTTCTATATTTTTGCTTTTTTCTTCATTTATCTACTTACATTATATCAAGTGTTGTACGGTAATTCTCCAGATAACTAGAATATGAAATGCTTTTGGTATTTTTATAAGGTATATCAGTCCCAGCTGTTCCTGGAGCTCTTGGTCCGCTCACACTCACCTCCTCTGCTGTCACTGGAAGGATGGCCATTCCTGGGGCTGGTGGTATACCAGGAAATTCTGTTCTGCTTGTCACCAATCTCAATCCTGATGTGAGTTGAAAAGTATTATAAATAGTCTTTCAGGAAGAGGTCTATAGTAGCTTCTGATCTAGTGTTGTATTCCAATAAAAACATACAAGTTCGTTGTAAGCATTTTTATTAAAATTCATCACTAGTATATATAGAGGAGCATATAAAATAAATACTTTAAACAAAGTCAACTGTCATTACTAGTAAATTTATTTAAAAATTTTACTTAGTCAGATACTTACACTTTGTGTTATTCTTTTCAGTTTATCACACCACATGGGCTTTTTATCCTATTTGGTAAGTTCTTTTTTGCTGTTTTTAATATTATCTGTGATGTGGATTGAACACCTTTCATCATTCAGTAATATTTATTGACTATGTGCCACGTAGTGTGTTTGACACTGATGATAGAGTAGCAAAGTAATTACAATTACAATAAAATTTTATAAAAAGGGAAATAGTTATTGTAAAGGAAGTATATAGGTGGGAGAACTAACCTTACTGAGAGAATCACAGATGATGTACCAAGAGAAATGACAGTTAAGTTGACTTACGAAAAATGAGTAACCGTTAGCCACACAGAAAAGGGAGGGCAAATGTCCTTTCACAGGTACTACGTAGCAGTGAGAGAGAGAGAGAGAACTTCTGGAACACGGAAGTGAAGAAGTCCAGTGGAGAGTGTAAAGGAGAACCTGTTGAAGCTGGACAGGTGGATAGGAACAACGTCATGAATAGCTTTGTAAGCTAAATTACAGAGCTTGGTTTTAACCTAGTGGGAAACCATTGAATAGTTTTAAGCAGGAGAGAGGCAAAATGGGATACAGGTTTTACAAATAAATCTCCAAACTTTCTAATAGTGTTCCTCTCTCAGTTAAAAAAAAAAAAAAAAAAAAAATGTACTCCTAATTTATATGATTAATTATTAATAAATTTCATCCATCTTTTACTATATTCATTATGTATAGTGTAATATGTACAAATATATGGGCAATGAAATAAGCAGTATTTAATATTTTAAAGATTTTTATTAATGAAACTTTTTATAAAAACTATTATTAGCATTGAGTGAGAAATATGATTTAATAGGTGTCGTTATTTTCAGAAATCTTGTTTATTTTGATTCAGTATTCCAAGGTCTGATTCTAAATTCACTTTAGTACTTGATCTTAATGGTTGTCATAATTGAAAAAGATACCTCATAAAAATGTGTAACATAAATAGAAGTGTTTCATTGTTGCTGTACCTAATTAGGATACTGATTTTTCAATCTAAACCACTAATTTTTGTTGTGCTTTACTTAGAAAAGTTCCCTTTTTCCTCATTACATTAGTTGATCTTGAAAATTGTTGCATTAGAATATTTTTAACAAATGGGGTTAAAGTTCATTTTCATTTGGAAGAATTTTTAATACGACAGAAAATCGTTCCAGATTTTTTGAATGGGTAATAGGCATTTTTGAGGTATAATTTATAGCCACACGATTTACCTGCTTGAAGTACACAACTCCAGGATGGTTAGTAAATTTATGGAATTGTGCAGCCATTATTACCCAAGTCCAATTTTAGAGCATTTCCATCACCCCACAGAGATCCTTCAGGCTCATTTGCAATAACCATAAAAGTTTTTATTCATGACTCATTTCTGTAATTTCGGTAACAAAATCATGTATTAATGATACATTTTCATATGTCTCTTTAATAGCCAAACCACATGTCTTTCTAAAAGTAATTAATTTCTCATTCATTTAAAAAAATACCACCTTCAGCTTGAAGGCCAAATTGTGTTATTGTAAAAATAATACCTATTTCAGCCACTTGCCACTTCTAAAAAGGAAAGCAAATTTAGAATACTTGTCTTGTTGTTTTAAATTCTAAAAGTACCATTCATCTCTGAATTCAGTTGCTCTTCTGTGCTTGCCCACAAGATAACCAGCACTCCTTTGTGTGCCTTGAAGATTTTCATAGTCATTCTCTCACTGCATTACAAAATGTGGTAATGATGCTACTACTTACAAGGGTCTTATTTTTGTAATATTGGTGATACCCTGTAGCATATAAACTGCAAGATATTTTAATACACTGGATGAAAAAAATCAGGATGCTCTTTATATTATAGACACTTCTGCTTATAATTTTATCTATGTATTAAAAATTAGTAAAATGTAGTTTTGCATACTGGTTTTATATAAACAAATCAGTGTAAAGAAGAGTTTGATTCTTTTTCTCCCATACTCCAATGAACCATTTTGCCTCTCCTTTGGGATGTGGTGCCCACTGTGAGGAACACTAGTGTAGAAAAATTGGATGTAAGGAGTTCAGCAGGAGGCTGTTACAATAGTCCAGAGAGATGGTAAACGGTGTTGATAGCTTTGATAGTAATGAGGGTGGGAAGAAGTGGACAAATGTGAGAGATACTTAAGCCATATAAGCAACGGGTGCCAGTGATTGATTGGATATATGAGTTTAAGGAAAGGAAGTCCAAACATGAATCCAGGTGTCTGGAATAAGTATGATAGTAACATTTATCAGCAGTCTGTGGTCACTGTAAGTGGGAAGGGAAAAAGATTTGGAACACAGAAGAGTTACATATTTGGGAGCATATGTATGAAATGCCCAGGGAATATATGTAATCTGAGAGAAGAAGCCTTTAAGGTGTATTAGTAAAATTAATCAAATATTACATAGTTGGACATTAAAAATTGTTTTGTTTTGTCTTTTTAATTAGGAGTATATGGTGATGTACATCGAGTGAAGATTATGTTTAATAAGAAAGAGAATGCTTTGGTTCAGATGGCAGATGCAAATCAAGCTCAGCTAGGTACTAATGACTAATAACAATGATAACCTCTCCCTTTTATACAGGAATCTTCCTATAAAGTAAACAAACTTACAACTAGTAGGAATATACTTTTACTGAAGAGTATCTCTTTATGCTAACGTCTTTATTATTTGGACCTCTTGTATTTTAAGATTAAAAATATTGATTACTCTTTGAAGTCTGAAGTTCATTATTTATCTACTTGAACATATTGCTATTTAGAGCTTTGTCTCTAGGGTTTTTCTGTTAACTGTAAACCAATAAACATAACTTACTCTGTTTTACTTTGTTTGTTTGTTTACTTGTTTGTTTTCCTTCCAAATTAAGTTTTCTAGAACCATTGCATGGCATAAAAGTTTAGGCAGACTTCATAATGACGGTCCAAAGTGTCATTCCATGACCTCACTGTTCATTGTTATAATGGCTATTAAAATACTTCTACTCGGATACTTTATAAAAAATACTTTGCCTGAGATTAAACTAATTTATTCAATATTTTCTGAGCACTTATGTTCCAGGCACTATGGAACTTCCTGGCACTATACTAGGAAGACAGTTATTTTTTGTTTGATTATTTTTCTTTCATTATAGTAAAATTAATCATTTAATCCATTTCTATATATAAGAGTTTTTTAATTTAAAACCATTTTAACCCTCAAACTGACAATATAATTTTAAATGACTAAATAAAAAGAATTTATAATTTAAACACATTTTAGAGAGACTGTCTTAATTCCCAAACTTCTCTTGTTTTCTTCCTATGCACCAGCAATGAACCATCTGAGCGGTCAGAGACTTTATGGAAAAGTGCTTCGTGCCACACTGTCCAAACATCAGACAGTTCAGCTTCCTCGAGAGGGACAAGAAGACCAAGGTCTGACTAAGGATTTTAGTAACAGTCCTTTGCATCGCTTTAAAAAGCCTGGCTCTAAAAACTTCCAGAATATTTTTCCGCCGTCAGCCACTCTGCATCTTTCCAACATCCCGTATGTACCTAATTAGATATTATTCATTTAGATAATTAATAACCTACAGTATATGTTTTAGGAGAGGCAAAAACTCTGAAATTATCTAAAGCAGTTGTCTTATTAACTAATTTCTTGTGAGATGATTCATTTGCCATTATGTCTTAAGGTTATATCTCCAGTTATACACTGCAAAAGTAAAAGATAACAGTTTTTTAAAAATTTTTTTCCAAATAGAGAATTAGCAACTAGTGACCTTTCAGTTATAAAAGGGCATAAAAATAAATTTATGCAGAAATATTCCATTGGTACATACTTGTTCATCCCTTTCTATAGAAGTAAAGATAAGTAACCAACATAGCAAAATCAAATAATTTATGTATCTAAGAATTTGATAAAAAAGAATTCTTTATTTTTTATCTATAAGCTTCAAAGCCCTATATAAGTTAATTATTTAATAGTTAAAAATGTTTTGGGTTTTTTTTTGGGTTTTTTTTTTTTTTGGTGGCCACTGTGTATTAACCATTGTTGTAACAGACTTGTTCTTTAGTCATCTTCACACTCCGGGATCAACAGACTACAGACCATGGGCCAAAACCATTTGTTTTTATATGGCCCATCAGCTAAGATTGATTTTCATATTTTCAAATAGTTGGGGGAAAAGCAAAAGAAAAATATTTTTTGGTTTGAGAAAATTATACAAAATTTCAAATTTCACCACCCATAAATAAAATTTCATGGAGTATAACTATACTCATTCATTTATGTATTATTATCTATGGCTGCCTTTGAGCTACAACAGTAAAGCTGAAGAGTTGCAACAGAAACTGTATGGTCTTCAAACCTAAAATATTTACTGTGTGGACCTTTATAGATAACATCTCGCAATCCCTGTTCTAATTCTTGAAATCCTTGACCTACAAAGATGGCAATTTTGTATAACTTAATCTAATACATGAAGCAGGATAAGCTTTGGGAAGGGAGAGGTAAAAGCTGTGGGGTATGGTTGTACATGCACATGTGTATGGAAATTTAAACACTGAGGGAATGGAGAATGGTAAAGTTCTGGAACACTTATTGAGAATGAGAATATGAGATGAATAGGTATAGAAAATAATTACTTAAAATAGTGTTGAATACTCAGGGTCTCAGCTAGTCCCCAGTTAGGCTACATAGAGAAACCTTAAATCTGAATTGGGCAGTGGCTCAAACATCATGCCAGCCAGGAAACTAGAAGAGCCACTTAAGAAAAATCTAGATTATGTGGATCTAGAAATTTAACAGCTCATCACTACAGAGTCAGGTAGAGGGGCAGCATATTTAGGTTAACTGAGGCAGGCTCCTGTCCTTGTTACCTTCTTAAATACAATACGTTGTCCAGGAGCTGGTCTCAGTTGCAGCATACACAGGACACGCAGGTAGAAGAGAAAGGGGCATTAATATTTTTTGAGCCTCTACAGAGTTCTGGCACTGTGATGGTGTTTTACATGTATTACCTCATTAAATCTCCCTATTAGTCTTTTTTTTTTAATTGTGATAAAACACGCACAGCATAAAATTTATCATCTTAGCCATTTTTGAGTGTGCAGTTCAGTGTATGTGCACATTAAGTACATCCATATTATGCAGCCATCACCTTTATCCATCTGTAGATCTTTGTCATCATCCCAAACTGGAACTCTGTACCTATTAAACAATAACCCCATTTCCCTCCAACCCCCAGTCCCTGATAACCTCTACAATAGTCCCCCTTTATCCACAGATATGTTTTAAGGCCCCCCGTGAATGCCTGAAACCACGGATAATACCGAACTCTATGTATCCGTATGTTTTTCCTATGCATACATAATACCTCGATAACGTTTAATTTAGAAATTGGCACAGTAAGAGATTAACAACAATAACAATAAAAATAGTATAATTATAACAATACACTGTAATAAAAGTTATGTGAATGTGGTGTCTCTTAAGTCAGGAATTTTTACCTTTTCACTTAAAAGAAGCACTTGACGGCTTCTCTTTGGCATATGTAAATTGCCAGCATCATTCCTCTTGTACTTTGGGGCCCTTATTCAGTAAGATAAGAGAGACTTGAGCGCAAGCATTGCGATACCGCAGTAGTTGATCTGAACGCTGAGAAAGAAGGTTACTAATGGCAATAGGCTGGTAGCGTATACAGTGTGAATACGCTGGGTAAAGGGGTGATGCATGTTCCAGGCAGCTGGCAAGAAATTTTATCACACTACTCAGAAGGGTGTTCAATTTAAAACTTACAAATTGTTTATTTCTGGAATTTTCCATTCAATATTTTCAAACCACCTATAGCTGAAATCTCAGAAAGCAAAACTGCAGATAAGGGGGGACTACTGTATTCTGCTTTGTGTGCCTGTCAGTGTATTCATAATAACGTTTGAAGTAAGGTCATGAGTTTCATTTTATCGATGAAACTGAGAGGCTCAGGTTTAGTAACTTACTCAAACTGTCATACCAAATGAATGAGAAATAGAATGAATGCTGAGCTGTCTCCCTGCAGAGCTAGTTATTGTTCTTCTGTACTGTCCTTGCTGGCAGTGGTGAGATGAGAGAGTCTACTTTTAGTCAGTTGACTCTCGTGTAATAGACCACTGTATTAGCTACTGCTGCTAACTGAGGCAGGCTCCTGTCGTTACCTTCGTTGCCTACATTTTCTTGCTCTTTATATACCTGCCCACATCCTTTGCAAAAGATTTGAGATAAAATTCCATTGTTTGAGGACATGTATGTGTCAGCCTCGAAACCTCTTCCAGGGCAGTTCCAAATCATGTCTTCATGCATGGCTTTCTTTCTTTGAAATGTCAAATACTCTAGAGATTTGATGATTGCAAGGTCATCTTTGCTTCATTAGGGCTAAGGTAGTTGGTTGACTCTCTCTGTGATGTTTTCACAGCCCTTCTGTTACAATGGATGATCTGAAGAACCTTTTCACAGAAGCTGGATGTTCAGTGAAGGCTTTTAAATTCTTTCAGTAAGTCCCTGCTTTCAAGAAATACATTAGCTTTATTTAATATGGTATGCAAATTTTTAAGATAGTTCGATGAAGTCTTCTAGGGTTGGGGAGGAGGTTTATAGGCAAAATTAATTCTGTACACTTTTTATATTTCTTATACCATTTTCAGGAAAGATCGCAAAATGGCCCTTATTCAGTTGGGATCTGTGGAAGAAGCAATCCAGGCCCTCATTGAGCTTCATAACCATGACCTTGGAGAAAATCACCACCTCAGAGTTTCCTTCTCAAAATCTACAATCTGAGCTTTCTGTGAATTTTTCTGCTAAGACTGGACCATAATTTCAGTAAAATGTTCAGACATAGACTGAAGCAGCTCAAGACCAATTCTGCCTCTTACAAAAATAATTCTTTCTGAGTTTGATATTCAGGAATATTCAAAAAATTAAGAGATGTTTTCTCCCCCCCACCTACCCCCACCCCGCCAATATGTGATCAAAGGTTTGTTTTTTCTTTTTACCATAGTTTCTCTGAAAATAATCTTCAGGAAAAAAAAATCAGGAAAAATTGTTTTCATTAATTTAATTCGCCATATTAAATTGGATTTCAAGAGTACAGATTCTTTTAGTTTGGGTACAGATCAGCCTTATACATTTCTAAACTCCTTTGTACTTTAAAAAATTTAAACATACAGACTTTTTAAATTACTTGATGTAAGTAATCTAAATTCCTTACAACCAAGTTTTTAACTTTATGATTCAAAACTTTATGATTCGACCCCCAGGTAGGAATTATGTTCACTTATAAATTATATCAATTATTTGGCATATATTGATAGTTATTATACATAAACAAATTGGGTTATATTAGAAGCAGATTTATAAACCTGCATATTTTCTTTCAATGGTTTCTTTTTCTTCACTGTAAGACACTCCTTTGAATATTGCATATCTTTAACTTTTTAAGACTATTTGGAGAAATTAAGTGTCTCAACTGACCCCAAGGAAATTAAGTGGAATACAACCAGGATCTATTAAGGTGTCAGACTAATAATTTTATTAGGAAAGATCATGTTTTAAATTTCAAAATGACACTTATTTGCTGAGTAAAATAATCTTGGAAAATTAAAAAAATAATTGTACTTATAAACTAATTTTTTACAATTGTTTTCAGAAAAAAGTTTACAGTCTTAAGGAAAATATTCAGGTCTATCATGGTTTGACAGATTTTTTAAAGTTATTTTTGGTATGGTCTTCTTTTAGAAAAAAATTAATCTCAAGGGTTTTTTGTACCACTATAATCTGTAATACTTATTCAGAATTACTGTGTATTTACTTAATTTCTTATTATGTGCCTTATTATGTGCTTATGATATGATAGGTTAGAGTTTTATCTAAGTATCTTGGAAAGATATATTGTGGGCTTGGTGAGGATTTGTTTTTTCTTGCCCTGTTTTGGTAAGGATTTTAAAGTTTTTTTCATTGCAATTTTAAGTGGTTTTCAATAAGTAGTAGTTTTTATTCAAATTTATGGTGCTTTGGTGCAGAGATTGGGTGGGGAAAGGTAAATGGTTTGGGGAATAACTCAGTGCACACCTGTAGGCCTCTTTACATTGTGACCAACAGCGGTCATTGCCAGGTATAGCAACCAATTTGGGGCTATGAAATGCAATCTTAGTTTCTGGATCTTGTGTAATCTTTATCATCCATTAGAATTTGTCTCAGGATTACTTGTTTCTTTTCTCAGTACTCAAGTGAGAACTTGCTATCCTGTTAATGTAACTTCATTACTTAGCGCCCACATATATGGAATATGAGAAGGTGGGCTTCTCATACTCTGTCACTCTCATTTTGGTTGAATGTAAGAGTACATGTTAATGTTGCTTCAGTGATTGTATAATGTAAAATTCTTTCTTTTTAATGAGAAACTGTGCTTTTGTTAATTATTCCCTTGATGCTTGATCACATTTTTTTAAAAGAAGAGTTTGTCAAAAGGAACATTTTTGTCCACCCCTTTTACACTTCTCAGATTTGCAGAGTGGCTCATTCATCTCACCTTTTAAAAGAATATCTCAATCTCTTTGCTACATACATTTCAGCCATTAATTTGAACATGGGAAGGTTTCTACAAAAGAAATTCTACTAGAAATCAGAGACTATAAAAGATGATAGGTTGTTAAAAAGCAGAATTCACTCAATACTGCCCAACAGTTAGTGGTGGAATAGATAGGTTGAAAGACACGACAGTGAGACCTTCCAAGTTAGCATTGGCTGAATCGATAGGAATAATCATTTATCAAGTTGTTTTTTCACTTAGCGAAACACTGAGTAAGGAGGAGGAAAAATTTTTTCTTGGAGAAACCTTCCAAAATTTGCTTCTTTTTTCCTTCCATAAAGGCACTATTACAATTTTCAGTGGCATGTTAAATTGGATTATTTCATTTTACTTTGAGTTAAGAATCACTGTAATTTTAAGTCATGATTCTCACAACATTCAATGTAAGTGTAGCAAAAGTGTAGCAGGAAGGAGATCATAATGGTGTTGAATGTAATTTTAAAGTAAGGCATGGCCTTTAAATCTGAGAAAGAACATTTGAATCCTTTTCAGGGATTTGTGTATGTGTGTGTGTATAGATAAGTGTGTATATATATACATACACTCTTCTAATGTTGTACATACATATGCACATTACATACATTTTAATTTATTGACAAAATCAAATTAAGATTTGGAAAAGTGAGCTATTCTTATTTAAAATAGTGTGCTTGATACCATCAATTTGTGTCTAAAATTAGCTGTAGCATATGGATGTTGTCCATACTGGGCTATTTGCTGTTTGAATTCTAGAGGTCTACAGTATTTGTGTTGGCATAGTTTCTGTAAAAAGAGTTTAAAATACCAGGGCAGTTGAAAAACTAGATCTTTTGTATTTTTGTTCTGCATTGCATTTATTAGACATATCTTCTAAGCAATGTTTTTGTTGTTGAGCTGTCATGCTATTCTATTTTTAAGTTTATTTACTTTATTTTAAGGAGTATTGTCTCATCCCTTTTGGAGGTGTCTTGACATTTACACAAAGTATATATATTCAGGACTTTAAAAAAATAGCAGTACATGTTTAACAGTAGCAATTTATGCCAAAAAGTTTTACTTTGAGATTTAAATAACTTGCAGAGCAGTAAAATGTGTTTTGTGTGAGCTACAAATAGAAAAATGACCCAGTATCTTTAATTGATAACTTACTGGAGAGTATCAGAATTACCCAGTAGTACCTACAGAATGCCATAAATTCTTTAAGACTAAATATTGCAATCATTTGTTTGTTTCTGACTCTGTTGTTCAAAGTTGGAGAGCTCACAGTGTTTTAGAGACATACTTCTACCTGCCTAATTCCTATGGGAGTGGAGCAGTGCCTTCTTTGGCTCCACCTAGGATGGTGATCACAGGTTCTGCTTCAGTTGATTAGAAGTAACACTCATAAATATCTCTGTTGTTTCATATTGACTTTCCAAAGCTTCCGTGTCATTAGGCAGCAAAGTTCCTATATACATTGAGTATATATATTGTCATGTAATTTCTCTTCTGTTCCCACTAAATATTTTTGGACAAAAGATGACGAGCTCAAAAATATGCGTTCCCCCCAATGCATCACTTAAAAAACCCTAAGTTTGCCAAACTACTAGCCTATCTCCTAGAAAAACCTAATGTGTACTGCTATTTTTAAAACCAAAAGACAGCATGACTATGCGTAAAAGCATTTTTCTTAGCCTTTCCTTTGTCTTGATCTGTTGTTAACAAGAATAAAACTGCCAGACTTAAAATATTCTACTGTTGTGCTAAAAGAAAAACAATTTAGATTGCACAAAACTTTTCTTTTAGAGAAACTATAACCCAGATGTCTTTTAAAAGAGTTGTGTTGTTATTTACAAGACTATTTGCAGTCTTTTTTCAGAGAAAACTCTAACAGCTGGTTGTTAACGGTTTAAAAAATAGAAAATTACTAAAATAATAGTTTTTGGGGTTTTTTAGAGGGAGGAAAACAAAACGGGACCAAAGTTTATGTGCCTTCTTCATTAGTCGTAATTGACCTTTTCTTCCTGTTCAAGACTAAGGTAGAATCAGTATTCTGGTTTTCAGGAAATATGTACTATATAGTTTTAAAAGAATGTTATCCCACAGACTATTCATACGAGCAAAGAATGGTAACTGTGTAAATGAAGTCTCAGTTACGCCTTTGCCTGTATCACATAATACCCGTTATAGCATTGTGCAGGTCCGAGAACAGAGCCCTTCTGGATCTCTGTGGTAGTCCCCTTAGTTTTTGTAACCTGAGGCATATGTTCCAGAGAACAGGGATATTTGTCTGGTCCAGTGACCTTGGTGATCAGTCATGATTGAAAGCTGCTTATGGCAAGCTTAATTCAGCACTGTAAACAGATTTTTGTTCTTGTGTTATTTTCAATTCTTGAATCTATGTAGTAGTTGTAATAACAAATATTTAAATAGCTATTTTTGATGTCATACTCTGGCCTTCCCCCACCTTACCATTATTAACCCAGATATTTTAAAAATTCATCCCACATCCAGAAAGTACTAATTATAAAGATTGCTGACCAAGCAAAGTTTTGCATCAAAATGTCACCTCATTGCTCTGACCAAAGACTGACACCTGGTTTTAACTCCTCTATTAAGCATTTTTTCAAGCTCCTTTCTGAAAGAAGACCCACTGCAAAGCGGCCTTTACTTTCTATTTCCTATTGGTGAATAGACTACTTAAGAGAAAATGGGAGTTTAAATGTGAACAGAATGGATTAGGATGACAAGAGTTTGATGGGCATTTTCAGTACTGTATTTAAGAAAAAAAAATAGCACAGCTAGGAGCCTCTGACATTGTCTCATGCTTTACATGGTCTGTTCATTAAATTCCCTTTTTCAGTTTATAAGAATGTTCATCTAACAGAAGAAGATGCTGTAAATATTTGTAACATTTTTTTTTAACCAGGCCAAAAAAGGGAAAAAAAAAAAGAAAGGTTTTGGGGAACAAGTTAACATACAAAGTGGTTTTATATAAAACATCAATTGTCTTGTATATTTTGATAAGCAACAGTACCAGCTTTCATTTGTAACACAGTTTGTGGCATTGGAAAAAAAGGCTTCTGTGATTGTTGAAGTGAATTATGTTATAAATGCAAAGAGAAGATAAAATATTAAAAAACCTTTTCTAAGTGCGTAGTGCATGGTTACTTCAAGCTTCTGTACACTACAGTATATTCCATTTTCGTTCAGTTTGTATATTTGCTGACTATTACTTGATATCGCTAATCTCTTTTCCTAACAAATACAGCATTGTAGCATGCCTTTTAATAAATGTCATGACATCTGTACTCTCTTAAAATTTTTCTGTATTCTTGTCTGTACTTTGGGTTTCCCCTTGTCTTTCCTGTAATTCTAATGATGTCATATTTTCTTTTATGTTTCCATAGCCATCCATCTAAACTTGTTGTAGTTAAAAAATAACAAGCACATATTTATACAACTTAAAAACTGAAAAAAACTCTAGTCTACTAACCACCTTTTTTTTTGTTAGTTTCAGGTGTACAAAACAATGTAATAGTTAGACATTTATACCCCTCACAAAGTGATAAACCTCTCCCCCAATCTACTACCCCTCTGACATTGTATATAGCTGTTACAGTTCATTGACTATATTCCCTACGCTGTACTCCACATCCTGTGACTATATCTATATTAAATTGTAGTTGACATTCATTGTTCTTCAGCTTCAGGTGTACAGCGCAGTGGTCAGGCATCTACACCGTCCCTGAAGTGGTCTCCCTAATAAGACAAGTGTCCATCGGATAAACCACCTCTTTTTTTTTTTTTTAACTTTTATTATTTTACGTGTGTTTTTCCAGGACCCATCAGCTCTAAGTCAAGTAGTTGTCTCAAACTAGTTGTGGAGGGCGCAACCCACAGTGACCCATGTGGGGATCGAACCAGCAACCTTGTTAAGAGCAGCACGCTCTTACCAACTGAGCTAACCGGCCACCCCCAAACCACCTGTTTTTAAATTAAGGAAAAATTTTCATTTTGAGGCACAAACTGCCTTTCTTATAGTCCTATAATGTAACTTCTTCTGTAGTACTCCTTTAGTACAAGTACGCGTTGGCACACTTGCGTGAGTTTCTCTCTGTTTCTCTCTCTGTTTCTCTCTCTGTTTCTCTCTCTCTCTCTCTCTCTCTCTCTCTCAACACACGCACTCACACGATATATGTGCAATGCCAAGCAGAAGTTGGAACACTTTTTCCAGTACAGTTTTTGGCTTTCCTATGGGATTAGTATCCATAAATTTTGAGACATGAGATGTGATCTCAAACCAAGTTTGTGTCCTTTTTTATTAAAGGGTAAATACAGTTACCGGCTGCCTATATATTGCTTTTCCTTATACAGTGTTTTATTTCTGGGTTCTTTAAAGAGTTACTGCATTGTAGGAGCCTAAGCAGTAATTTATTTTAATTTTTTAGTTCTGGGATCTTTTGGAAGACTATTTTTAATGGAATAGAAAATTAGGTAAACATTACTGATCTTTGCTGGCTCACCTGTAAAATCTGTTCTCTCCATAAATGCAACTAGATGAATTTTTTTTTTTAAGCATAAGAGGCATTTTTGTCAGGAAAAGATAAAATAACCCTATGACCAAATGAGGTTTTTATGAACTTCCTTCACCATGAAATGCTTATTTACACAGCAAAGGGCTCAACCATCATTAAGAGTTGCAGTTTTGAGCATAAATGAGACCACTTAGTTAAATTTCCACTTTTTAAAGTTAAGCGACACAGAAGGAGGTGAGTTGCCCAAGACCACATGCCAGTTAAATGCAGAGTCCGGACTAGAAACTAGGTCTCCTTGACATTACCCAGCACTCTCCATTGCACCCAGGTGTGTGCTTTTGTCCTGCTGCGTGCTGTGAGGGTTATAATCTTGAAGGTCTGTACAAAGAATCGCATTTATACTAATCCACACCAGTTTAAAGACATTGCATAAGTGGTGGGGGTGTTTCTGCTGAAGGGTAAAAATGCCTACCTACTTCTGAAGATTGTAAACTAAACATGTAGTTTCAAGTTGTAAATTTGAGAAAACTCTTTAAAAAATGTAGTTACTACTTGTATTAGTTTGCTAAGACTGACAAAGTAGTCCAGACTAGGCAGTTTAAATCACAAATTTATTTTCTTAACAATTATAGAGACTAGAAGTCCAAGATCAAGGTATCAGCAGAATTGTTTTCTTCTGAGGCCTCTTTTCCTTGGCTTATAGATGACCACCTCCCTGTGCCTTCACACGGTCTTTGTGTGTGTCTGGGTCCTGATCTCTTTATAAGGACACCAGGCATATTGTATTGGGCCTATCCAACTGACCTCATTTTGTCTTAGTTACCTCTTTAAAGGTCCTAGCCCCGAAGTGCAGTCACATTCTAGGGTTTAGGACTTCAGCGTAAGAATTTTGAGGGAACACAATTCAGCCCATAACACTGTTTATTTAAAAAATGGATTCATTCAGCTTACCTAGTGCTGATTGTACCAGCAAGTGAGCTAGGTGCTGGGAATGATAGAGTTAAGAACATGTTGACTTACTTTAGAAATGTGTAATACAGTGGAAATGTCAGTCTAAATCCATAAATCACATAGTCTTTAACTCTTGCCTTTGATAGGTAGCCCCCAAAATGCCTTTGATAGGAAGTCTCCAGGCAATTCTAGTCAGAATACATGTGGCTAAAGCTGTCCTACAGCTCATTATGAATATGTAGGAACACACATCCTTCAATAAGTATCTACTCCTTACTTTTAGAAATAAGCCATTTCAGAGCAATGATTGTTTCTGAGACATATGCCATTAGTTGAACAATTACAGGAATAACCAAGTAAGAGGACACCATCAAACAAGCTGTACCCAATTTTTAATGCACATTTGTCAATAATTGGCCTGGGATGCTGGGTTAGGGATAGAAGTGTTAAATCCACTCAGTTTATAATTTGTGTGGTTGTTCCTACATCACCAATTGTTTCTGTTGTCCTATTTCAACTTCTCATGGAAATTCGTCACTGTGTTTCTACCAAAACAATTTATGCTGAACTGATAAAACATAACAGTTTTGTTGGAGTTACTGCATTCATAAACTAAGGGGTTTGGATGTAGAGCTCCCACTTTTCTTAGTATGAAGAAAGTATAACCAGGAAAAGTTGATACTAATGTTTCATGAAGATTTATATATTTCTTTTATTCCTATGTTCTAAGGATATAGACAGGGTAACGGGAAAAACTCAATGGTTCTCTTGGAATAAATTGCCCTCAGATTAAGGAAAACATACCTAAAGTTACGGAATTATCTGCTGAATCTTTGATCAAGAGATTGTCTTTAACCAAAGAAAGCTGGTATTAGTTATATTACTGTTAGACAAAGTTCACTTTTGGACAGTAGGCACTATTAGACATCAATATGTCATCTTGATGTATAATGGAATACTTTATAGTTATACAAATGAACACAATAAAGCTACGTGAAAGCTACCTGGAAGAAGCAACAGGTGTGATGTTGAGCAAAGGAAGCCACACACAAGAATACACAATGTATAATTCTATTTACATCAAGTTCAAAAACAGGATAGTGCCTACCTTTGGGAAGGAGATAATTGAGGGAATGAAGAGAGGTTTCTAATGCGTGGCTAATGTTTTATTTCTTAACCTGTGTACCAGTTACCCAGGAGTGTTTACTTTCTGATAATTCATTGAGCTTGTCCATTTCGGATTTGTTCATTTCTCTGTGCGTTATACTACATTTAAAAGATTTTGAAAACTGATTGTAATCGAGCAAGGTGCTAGAATCCTTTCTTCTTAAGTCAGCTGATTATTGTCCCTAATAAAGAAGTCCTTGTTACAAGTACTCAAGATGCCATGGACTGAGTTTCACCTTGAAACCCTCCCACAAATGTACGTATTGCATTTCTCTGACCATGGTATACCTATAGGAAAAATGTTTCCCTGACAAAACAAAAAAATATAAACTGTTCTACATGTTTGAACAGTTTCATATCCAACTAAATTCAAAAAAGATTCTGTTAGTACAGTTGACCGTAGAACAACACAGGTTGGAACTGCGTGGGTCCACTCGTGGATTTGTGGACTCAAACAACTGTGAATTGCAAGCAGTTTTTCAGTGTGGTTGGGAATCCCTGGATGCAGAGGGCTGACTATGCGTTTTCTACACCTATGCAGATGTATATGAGGGACTTGAGCATCCTGGATTTTGGTATCCGTGAGAGGTCCTGGAACCAATCTGCATGGATACCGAGGGGTGACTAAAGTTTTGGGGGAATCAAAAGCGATACTCTGCTTTTTTTACTGCATGGGGGGTGATGCCCCAATCCCTCCCTGCATTGTTGAAAGGTCAACTGTACATACTAGTTTTGTTTTTGCAGCTGTAGCCTGATCTGGTGGGCTATTTGATGTCTGACCCCTTACGTATTTTCATGAAGAAAAGCCAGAAAGACCTACCTAGTTCTCTAGCATTTTAAAAGGAGACATTACACAAAGGTTTAGCAAAATGTCTTGTCATTAAGATTCTTAAATACATACTAATTAGTATACTGTGATGAACCCCCATGTACCCAATACCCAACTGCCACTAGCGGGCAAATCTTGTTTCTTCATCCCAGTCCCTGGACTGTTTGGGGAAAAGAATCCCACTCATAGGATTTCATCTACAAACATTTCAGTATGTTCAAGTCCATACAATGCAATTGTTGATAAAGGCTCTTCATATATATAGCTTTCCTTTCCATCCCTTTTCCCCCTTGCAACTTATTTGTTGAAAAAACAGCTATTTGCTCTGTAAAAATTCCAACAGTCTGGATTTCACTGGTTATGCCCCATGATGTGATTTCTTTAATGTGTCTCCCCACTTCACATTTTCTGTAAATTGGGAGCTGCTTCCTTCCTTACCTCCTTCCTGCTTCCCTGCTCTTTTTTTGTTCTTTTTGGCAAAAATATAGACAGCATTGGGCACTTACATAATGTGTCTTGTGATGGTAGTAGCTATTGACCATTTAGATCCATTAATTTTTAGGGATTACAAAATGGCAAGGTGCTATCATTTCTTGTGCATGTATTATTTGGATTACTTTTATATAATAGAAACATCCCCATATCAACTATTCGGTTACTTTGAGGTATAGTCTCTAGGAAAGACTTCAATCTAGAGAAATGCTTCAATCTTTCCCTTTGTTTCTCTGTTTTCAAAATAGTTATTTTGTTCTCTGTCATCCTCCAAAAATTGGTTTACCTTAGTTTTATTTTAAGCCTGTGTTTTTATGGAAAATTTCAAACATTCGTTAGACAAGTATAATGAAACTTCACGTTCACATTGTGTTTAATCTTCCATAACCCTACTCATTGTCTCCTTCTACTTAGAAGATTATTAATGAATTAAGATAATTTATTTTATATAATAGTTTTCAAATTGATCGGTAAAAAGTTGTTTAAAATATTTTTAAATCTCTGCCTTATTGGTACTTACAAGTCATTTGTAATTGCTAGTTTTTTCAGTTGTGCCTTTTCTCTTTTTCTCTTCAGCTGTCTTGCCAGAAGTACTTTCAAAAATCCTTCTTTTCATTTATTTTGATCCCCGAAATAAGTTAGCTTTGTAGCTCATTAATGTTTTATGTTTCATATTATTTTTTATTTTATTTTGTGGTTCTTTTGTAAAAGGGTATGTTAATCATAGCTGTCTGCTTTGATTGCCTTGTTTAACCTAAAGATTTCCACTGCATATCTATCCCTTATGACAAAAACAATAAATACAGGCTTGAGAGTGAAATAAAACTAGGCAGGAATAAAAACTTAAACAAGGTTTAGGATTGTCCCAATGCTTCTCTCACCCCCACACCTTTTATTGTACTTAGTGGAGGCTGGTTTGATAGACAAACATGTTTGCTGGAGGGTCCAAAGTTGTAAAAGTGATTCTAACAATGCCATCAAGGAACATAATAAAGGTGTAAAGCGCTGGTATGTTTTTTCTTGCAGCATGGTTCTAGCTTACAAACATTCTAAAGAATTACCTGATTCGTTGACACCTAGTGTTTTTAAACATCTCTCCATGTGGTCCAAGAACAGTGGCTGTCAGCCTCTGAGACTTTCTAGAACAGGCATAGTTCTTTGTATTTTCAGATCATACTTCTAGGGTTTGTTTTTTTTTCTTTTTTCAAAAAATAGTGTTCAGAGCTACAGAATTACCTGTTAGCTATGTGCTCGGCGAATGACACTTAAACTTCTCTACTCTCAATTCTCACAAATAAAGGCATAAAAATTAGAGATTACAGGATTCTAAAGAAAACCCCTTTCACTAAGTAGCAGAGTCTTTCCTTAAGAAATAAAGCACTCATTGCAGAGACCAGCATACAATACATTATCTGTTGGATAAATCAAGATTTGCCATTTCCTTGTAGCTGGTAGGAGCTTCTGGTGGAACCCAGGGCCAGTTTTTTTCCTGACAGCTCCCATCCTCCACTCCTGAAGTAAAACTACTGAGACCATTATAGATAGAACCCTGGGGCTTCTGGTGACATTGTGAGTAAAAACTGGTTGTTACAGACCAACACCTCACTTAGACCAAGCTGCCAGCTGAAATACACAGAAAGCTGAGTGAGTACTCACAGAAATAATTACAGGTCTGTCTCAATCTACAAAAACACCTACTTTCTACTCCACTTTTGGTGAAACTACAACAACACAGTTATGTTAAAGTATATGTATTCGAGATCCCTATCCTTACTGACACTACCGTGTTTCCCTAAAAATAAGACCTAACTGGAAAATAAGCCCTAGCAAGATTTTTCAGGATGACATCCCCTGAACATAAGCCCTAACGTGTCTTTTGGAGCAAAATTTAATACAAGACCCGATCTTATTTTCAGGGAAACACAGTATTGCCTCTAACCTATACATTTTGGGGGTAGCCAAAACTTTTTCCACGATGCCCCTCTAAAGCATAGATTCCCCAGTACGGTCAATCCCAAAGAAGCCAAAATATTCCCTTGCACACTATTAGTTTGCTAGAGCTATCATAACAAACTACCACAAACTGGGTGGCTTAAACAACAAATTTATTCCCTTCAAGTTCTGGAAGTTAGATATTCAAGATCAAGGTGTCGGCAGGTTTGGTTTCCTCTCCCCTTGACTCGGAGACAGCTGCTTCTAACTGTCCTCACAGTCTTCCGTGTGTCTGTGTCGTGATCTATTTGTATAAGGACATCAGTCATATTGGATTAGGGCCCACCCATCTGGCTTCATTTTACCTTAATTATCTCTTTAAAGTTCGTATCTCCAAATACAGAGAACAAGTTATCCTCCAACTAAGCCACAAATTTGAATTAAGTCGGGTACTGCCAACACGGTGGGACCTCTGCAGACAGCTACTCCTTATCCCACTACCAGCGTCGTCATTCGCAGCACTATTTTTTTTTTCCATTTAGAGCAGTTTTTCTCAACTCTTCTTTATTCTCCTTTGATAATCTTTAAAATTTCATGCCCATCCCCCTCCTCCTTTGGACCATTAGAAGGTTTATAATGTAAACATCATGCCTAAAATAAAGCAATGGCAATTTTTGAAAACAAAGGTATTTTGGTCTTTAAAAAAATCCATGTTTTTTAACCGTACTAAAGGGGGTGTCAATGTGATCCCTGAATGTACCAACCAGCTTGCCATCATAAGCCTCGTGCAGTGTGAAAGTCACAGCATTTTCAAACGTTGCTTGGTTTACAGAACCAGAGGTGCAGACAAATCAGGTTGGCAAATGTACATTGATGGGAATGATTTAATGGCACACAAAATCAGTTTTCTGGGATAAACAGGGAACCACTTCATCCCTAAATTCTCTAACGTGCTTTTCTAAATGTTATGCAACTGACTCAAAGCTGTCACTTAAACCCTTCCTCAGGCTTTTTCTGGCAAAGACTGAATATCAGGAAGGAAGAATTTACCCCCAGTGTTTCACAGAGGAAATTTGGGTCTACCCTGACCCAAGGAAAAGTTAGCCTGAACTTATCCTGCAGCTGGACTAGATGAGGTTGGAGGGTTGTTTTTCTTGGAAACCAGTCTCAAAAATCTGTCTTTTAGAGCATCATCAAGATGAGAAAAGGACAGGACATTTTAATATCAACTTGAAGAATTTAGAAAAGGATTTTTGTGATAAATGCTTAAAAGAACAAACAAAGTTGGTATTTGAGCCTTTATATTTCAGATTCACTGTCTTCAGGGCTTCAGTTCTGTATTTCAAACAAAACAAGCTCGACTGCAAGTTAGCATTCTTTGAAAAATTTGAAAAAGTTAACCTCTCCCCCATGCAGGGTAATAGTTTATAAAGTTAGCCAACTGATTATTACTTTAACCACCCACAAACTTCCGTATGGAACTGAAGAAATTTGGACAAATTTGGCGTCAGCATTCAGATATTCACAAAAATAGGCAAATTCACTTACTTGTTTTCTATTCACCCCCCAATTGCCTTGATGGCCTGCAGTCCTCAGCAAACTACCAGGGACTCTAAAACTTCCTGCGGCCACCCCAGTTCTCTGTCCCTGTTTGCCTCTTTCCCTCCTGTGTGTTCAGATTCTCATCCCCACCTACTTCCTCAGAGATCTCACTCTATCCACGAACCTTTCTCTCTATCCATTGTCCAGTCTCTCCTGCTCCTTCTGCCTCGTGTGCTCTACTGGATTTTCCTGCCGGCCTTTTAAACACGCTCAAGTCTCTCCAATCTGAAAACTAGGAATAAAACCCCCAGTGTTTCTTTGCTTTTCTTATCTTCCCCTTCACAGCCAAACTTCCAAGCAAAATTGTCTCTGCTGCTGCTTCATCTTTCTACATTCATCAAAGCCACCTCGTTCCTGCCACACATCGTAAGGACGCAACATCAGAACTTGCTTTAAAATAAAACTTACACTTCCCTTAAAATAGAGAACACTCACTGTGTGTTTGCAGTAGGAACTGCAGCACAGATGGTACCAGACATGGAATACAAATAACAGCCTTTGGCCAACAGGCTGCTGAGCCCCACCTTGTGCTGCAGCTTGGTCTGAATGCTTTTTCCTTCCATATTCTTCACATGCCGATCAGCCCACAATGTCACACTTGAATCTCTGTAGTTTTTATTAGGATAATGAGTTTCTAAAATAAAATCAGTATAGTTTCTTTGTTCTCCCCCACTCTGAGATTCCGGTATGCCCCCTTTCCATTCCTTGGTTGACAATTACTGATCTAGCGAGGGTAAACATTTAAAGAGATTATCATTTCTTCTTCTCAGTAGACGGTGGACCTCGACTTTCTCCATCAGGTGTAAGACATCCCAGGAAGTACAGACCATTAGAACACAAACACAGCCTTGCAAGTAGGGCCTGTGAATGCCAGGTGACCTTTTCTCTCACAGTGGAAATGTCATTGTCATGTTTCCCTTTTAATTTGTGACTAAGAATGAATGTCATCACCCACAATCTCTCGCTCCTCTGTTTACCAGCCACTATATAAATAACATAGCTTTATGTAATTGCATTTCCCAAGATGCCCGGACCTATTTAAAGAGAGGTTATCCTTTACTTAAGGAATAATGGAGATAAAACCTGGAGAGGTGACATCCTTGGTGAGACCAAGGTGATTCTGAAGCTAATTCCTGGCTCTAAACTCGGGAAATTATTGGTCATTCATTCATTCATTCAGCACTCACTAAAGAGCTTATGATGTCATGTCCTGTGGTCGCAAAGTCAAATGAGACCAGGCTCCTGTGCCCAGGTTGGAGGGAAAGCGATAACTAAGCAAACATTCACAAAGCGTCGTAAGGGGTTTATAAAACCCCCAAGGAGCACAGTGGAGGAGAAGGAGCAAGAGTGAAGTCTGAGCAGGGGCTTGGATGATGTAATAGGGGAGTCTGGGTGATGCTGTGGTAACAGATAAGCCCTAAAAATTCACAGCTTCCAACAATTCATAAAAGTTCATTTCTATGGGCTGGGCAACTATTCTCCATCTCGTAGCTATATCATCTGAAACGGATGGCTTCTAAAGTCTCCTCAGCAAGGAAAGAGCAATGATTATTAAATGTCCCAGTTATTAAATGCCTTGTCTGAGAAGTGACACATAGGACACACACTTATATTATTCAATATTATATATATATATATATATATATATATATATATATATATATATATATATATATTTCCCCCCCCCCGAATCTGGCAACGGTTAAAGTTAGCTGGCGTTTTGTGAACGGTTGTCTCCCCCAGCAGCAGAGACGGATGGGCCCTGAGCATCAGCCTGACATTCTGAGCTGCACAGCTACCACGACAGCACTAGCTCTTGCTGGCATGTAGGTCTGGCGGGGCAGGCAGAGCAGAGCCCAGGCAGTGGCCAAAAGACTGCAGCTGCTAGAGGAAATGCAGGGCTGCTGGTGTGAGCAGGAGATCTGTCTCTGCACTGACACGCCCTCATGAGCTCTCCCCAAGGCCAGAGCCTCCCACACACGTGGTCTGGAAGTTCACATGGGCTTCTAGGGTCAAAGCTGGTCCCACCTGGTCAGCTGCAGAAGGGAAGAGGAGTCCTTCCGGGCACTGTGTCCAGATGTCCTGGTGGCCACCCAGCCTGAAGCAGGGGCACAAGGGGACGTGTGTTACTGTTCTGGGACGGTGCCCTCTGTACAAACTACCATCAGAGGCACAGGGACAGTCTCCCAAACTCAGGCCTCAATGTGGCAGAACATGGGCACGTTTCAGGGCACACTCTGGCAGACCTGCCCCTAGATTTGCAGAGCCTGGGGCAAGAGAAAACATGCCTCACATCGAAAAACACACTTTCCTAAGTGCAAAATTGAAAAACATGGGCAAGGCTCTGACTTTTATATGGCTGAAAGTTGACAGGCTATTAAAGATGATTGAATTTAATTATTATTGCACATGCTTGGGTGTTCTTTTGGGAAGCCAGTGATGTTTGGATGAGTCATAAAGACATACATAATTTATCATATTTATAGATGCATTCCATAAAATTGGGGGTTTCGTATTTATTTCAGAAAAATTATATTGACAATAAAGATTTTCACATAATCTGTTCTCTTTTGGCAGTTGTCATCCAAAGCAGTGGTAGGCAAACTTTTTCTATGAAGGACCAGAGAGTAAAATGTTTAGGTTTTGTGGGCCATGTGGTTTCTGTGAAAACTACTCTGCCACATGAAACATGAAAACAGCCATAGAGAATATGTAAGCGTTGAGCAGCATAGCTGTGTTCCAATAAAACTTTATCTACAAAACAAAAACAGGTGGTGTGCCAGATTTAATCCCACGGGGTTAAAAATAAAATATAATTGTGTAACAGGGGACAAAATTTGACTATATGTTTTTCAGAAACAGTAAATAAAAATTGTTAATTATTTAAATACATTTTCAATAAGTTGTCCTCGAAAATATACCAAATCCTATGTTCAAATTAAAAGTATAATACAAATTAGGTTAGTTAATAACAACATTTTAAGTCAAAATCATTTCAATAAAGCTGACTATTAATTTTGTAAAGACCTGACTAAATCTTATTACAGAGTTTTATACAAGTAAACCTATTCACAATTCCAGTCTTTAATGTTCATTTAGTTGCCGACATAAGGAACTGGCATCAGGCTTCCTATGCCTTAGCTCTAGACCTATATCTTCACAAATTTAAAAGTCATAGGAATTCCTAATGTTACAAATGCTCAGCTGTCATGAGCAATTGTTGCAAAACCTGCGGGCACTTGTGAGTACCTCGAGATCCCTGACTTAGACAGACGTGAAGAAAACCAGGAAATGGACACACAGCACGACTGGGAAATGATTCTTCATCATGCAAGAATCTTACATTCGTACTCTCACAGAGAAGGGATGTAATAAGTCAGTCAATCCTGTCTTCTCTCTTTTTAATGTGCTTTCACTTCTCAACCCTCCCTACATTTTGAAGCATCTTACCTCTGCTGTCAGCAGTGATACCTTGAGAAACTTCCCGGGCATGTGGAGCTGCCACCACTTGTTTCAAGAACGTAGGATAAGACTCTCCTGAGTCCAGACAGGGTTGCTCACGGAAGTGGATTTTAAGAGTGGCAGGTTGCTTACGCCGATGGTAACAGTAGGTCTCTGAGTGATGGGGCACTTGTATGATGTTTATAATTAAACATTCGTGTTTATGGCAAGTCTTTCTTTTCTTCTTCATAAATTGTTCTGTATTAAAATGGTCCACTTTCCCAGGCAGCTGAGGAGGATGGCAGAGGGGCAAATCCTGGTGCTCAACTGCCCAGGCCATCTCCCTGGGCCCCTGGAGGCCCATCGTGGCCAAGCAAATACTTCTTGGTCGTTGTGTGCTGTGAGGGTGTCAACATTTCTGGCAGTTTCTACAGAAACAAGTGAAAGTACGTGGCCTTCCGCTGTAAGCAGATGGATGCCAACGCGTTCCACTTCCAAGCATCCAGCCTCATCTTTTGGATGGTGCACAGCAGGCTGTCCCCAAGACCAAGTGAGGCCAGGCTGCCCTGAAAGCTTCAAGGTGTTTGATGGGACCTTGCCGCCCTATGACAAGTACCAAGGGTGCCTGGCTCACAACCTTGGCTGGAAGAACCACTTCTTCAAGTTACCCTGGAGAAGAGGAAGGAGAAGGCCAAGATCCATTACCAAAGGAAGAATACCGTGTTTCCCCAAAAATAAGATCTAGCCAGATAATCAGCTCTAATGCGTCTTTTGGAGCAAAAATTAATGCAAGACCCGGTATTATGTTATATTATATTATATTATATTACGTTATGTTATACACTATAAGACCAGGTCTTATAGGAAAATAAGACTGGGTCTTATATTAACTTTTGCTCCAAAAGATGCATTAGAGCTGATGGTCTGGCTAGGTCTTATTTTGGGGGAAACACAGTAGCTCACAAGGCTATGGAAACAGGCTGAAAAGGACCTGGAGAAGAAAACTGACACATGGAGAGGTCCTCAAGACCCTAGGACTCCTGGTCTGAGCCTAATAAAGACTGTTTATTCCTCCAAAAAAAAAAGTCCATAATTCAGTCAATTTTATAATTATATGATGAACCAGAATGTGCTACTTTGTGCATTAATAAATTTAATTTTTAAAAATATGTTTGTAACGTGCAGGGCCCTCTGAAATGCAGGGGTTGGGGTGAGGGCTCCTCTTACTATAATTAAAGAGCATCCTGGCTTAGAGACATTTCCTGGGGAATTTCTTTGAGAGCAGGAGGGCTCAGGGCTGGGCACAAGCAGGATTTTCCTTAGAGCTTCCTTTTCATTTCTGTCTTCTCTGAGTGTCCACAGCAAATCAGACCCCTCCATCCCTTAGCAAATTTCTTTACGTGCATTTTTTTCTCAGAGAGAAGACCTTTTCTGTCAATCTTGTGTTGCCTTTTGGGTCCCCATTTTCACCTATTGAAAACCTACCTATCTTTTAGGGTCTAGCTTGAAGTTCTCCTCCTTAATGATATCTTTCCTGATCTTAGCAGCTGGAAGGCTCCTTTTCTGGGGCCCCATAGGCCTTTGTTTAAGCTGGATGGAAAAGCTTCTTAAAAAGTGATCTGGGGCCGGCCGGGTGGCTCAGGCGGTAGGAGCTCCGTGCTCCTAACTCCAAAGGCTGCCAGTTCGATTCCCACATGGGCCAGTGGGCTCTCAACCACAAGGTTGCCAGTTCAATTCCTCGAGTCCCGCAAGGGATGGTGGGCAGTGCCCCCTGCAACTAAGATTGAACACGGCACCTTGAGCTAAGCTGCCTCCCGGATGGCTCAGTTGGTTGGAGCGTGGGCTCTCAACCACAAGGTTGCCAGTTCGATTCCTCAGTCCTGCAACGGATGGTGGGTTGCACCCCCTGTAACTAGCAACAGCAACTGGACCTGGCGCTGAGCTGCACCCTCCACAACTAGGGTTGAAAGGACAACAACTTGACTTGGAAAAAAAGTCCTGGAAGTACACACTGTTCCCCAATAAAGTCCTGTTCCCCTTCCCCAATAAAATCTTAAATAAATAAATAAATAAATAAATAAATAAATAAATAAAATGTAAGGTGCATGAATGGAGATGTTTAAAAAAAAAAAAGTGATCTAGAAGCCATAGTCCTTCATAAATCTTTGCAGAGGCTACAAATGTAATGTGTGGTTTATGGAAGCCATGGAGTCTCCTTGCCCCATACTTCCCCTTTAGGCCCCGCTCCCCCACCAGTGAGGTCCTGGGAGCTAGCCTGAGGTGACTTCAGGCTCATTATTCCAGGGTGAGGGAGAGAGTTGATCTCCAGAAAGCAATTTATAGTGCATTCTGGAGTCACCATGTTCTAAAAGACCAGAGGGTACATGCAATGGACTGCATCTAACAATGTAAAATGTAGCGGGTATGCATTTAAGGTCCTACACTTGAGTTATCCAAAATTTGAGTGTATTACAAGGGTTTACATCAGGACCTGCAGGAAAAGATCCACACTGGGCAGACTATTTCCAAGTGTTGTGTTCAGTTTCGGGTATAAATAAACTCTTTAGAAAAAAGAAGTTGAAAACAACAACAACAACAACAACAACAACAACAACACAGAAAGGAGTTACCCAGAATGATGAGCATCTCAAAGCCATGTCCTAGAATGTCACACGAAGAGGGGGTCCAGCTCAAATAAGTTAGGATTTGTGAACATGCATGTTAGTTAAATTGAGAAGGGAGCGATTCCAAAGAGCCAGCATGCTCGCAAACTATAGTCCCACATGCTGGTTTTGCTGCCTAGCACCTTCTGATAAAACATTACCCTGTATTTCCATTGGGAACCACTCCTCCCCAGCTCAGTCCTTGGGGTTTGGGTGAGGCTGACCCCACACAGAGGGTGAGCCCTGGTGGCTCTAGGCTATTTATTGATCCTATTATCCAGTAAAATGGTGTGAGTGGTTTGGCTAAGGACACTTGTTCCCAGGGATAAATAGGCTCAAGGCCTCACACAAGCTTTCTCTGTCCCCTGGATATAGACTGCTATTACTATAGCAGTCATCTTACAGCAATGAGGGGGAAACCTGAGAATGGAGAGGAAGGAACAGGATTCCAGAGGCACTCTCAGTGTTTGGTCAAGGCACACCTTGTGTCAGATCTGTCAGGGAAACTTTTAGGTTATGGGAGCTAATACATTCCAGTTTTGCTTTCAATATTTTGGATCATTTTAAGTCACTTGGACCAGAAGTCTCCTAAGTAGTACACAGCAGGGGTATGAAGGAGAGGAGTTTTGACAGCAGCTGGTGAGTTGGTGATATGGAGAGCTAGCCTGTTTAGGCAGGGGCAGGCAGCTTCATTTAGACGATGTGTGACAACCTATGTTTTATGAGCATTTAAGGATTGTGGCCTGTCAGCCCAATATCGTAGTTGACATTGGCAAATTGTCTTTAAGAAGTAGCGACCGTGATGCAAAAGAATAATTTGATTTAAAAATTACCCATGAGTGCTTAGGGTTTATTTTACAAACCTGCCAGAGAAAATCAAAGCACAAGAAATCTTTTGAACTGGTTAATACGTGCTTCCTTTTCCATTACCCACTTTGGCACAGAGTCAAAGTTTCTCACTCATATCCATTTAAAAACAACTGTGTGAGCAAGTCCGTACAATGTGGGGCATCATCCGAGTCCCGGAGACAAGTCAGTGTGAGAGACAGTCACCTGGGGACATATATCATCTAGGAACCACCAAGCCCTTGAATGAACAGGAAATGAGGCATGTAGGCAGATGAGTAATCTGAAGCTTTTCTATACCAGTTTGCTCCAAGGGTGTGCAGCTGGGTTGAATATTAACACCCACTGGCAACCCAGGACTGACAGTAATGGACTCCACTCCTTCCTTCCTTCCTTCCCCAGATATGCAGAACACTTACTAGGAACCAGTAGTTTTGCCAGATACAGGGATCGCTGGTTAATATGGCACTCACCGAGACTTGGAGCAATTTAGAGTCCAATGGACAAAAAAGGGGCTCAAAGGGACCTTTGGAAGTAGAAATGTACACTTAATATTTGTGTATTTCACTGTATGTAAATTGTGCCTTGATTTTTTTTCTTTCTTTTTTTTTTTTTTTTCAAATGGAGAGGAAAAAAGAATCACTTGAAAGCAGTACAGGAAATCCAGACAGGGTATATTATCAGAGCACCAAAATAGAGATGATTTGTGGAAGATAAAAAGCAGAGATCATCAGATTAACAAAAACATGAAAGAGCCAATGCACCTACAACCCCATGAAAGCAGAAAGAGAGGCTTCTCAAAAAGGTGTACTTTATAATTAGAACTCCAGAATAACCTCAAGTTCAAAATAATTGAACAAAGTATATTTCGAAGACTGCACTATTTGCCAAGGTCAGTAATATGCGTCTTCACTGTCAGCTGCTATTTATCAAGAAAAGTCTAGCTCGCTCAGCCTTCACAGCTGTTGTGGGTTTCCTCAGCAATTGTGTCAGTCATTGCTGGATATGCCCCACTTCTCCTCAGGGCTGTGGGTGGCTGTGAGGCTCCCCACGCTGATCTTGGGTCCGGAAATGGGCTGTCAGCAAGGCTTCCTTTCATGGTTTATAGATCAAACAGCCGAGGCCTCCTCAAATGAGGCAGGTGACTCTGTGTGTGTGTGTGTGTGTGTGTGTGTGTGTGAGAGAGAGAGAGAGAAAGAGACAGAGAGAGACAGAGAGAGACAGAGAGAGACAGAGAGAGACAGAGAGAGATTGGGTGATAGAGCCCCCGTCTCACTTGGTGTTGCCCCCACCTCCCGAGGTCAGGGGGAGGACGGGTGAATACTCTTCCAGCTGCTCCCTGAACTTGAGTCTGTTGGAGCGTCGGCAGTTTGCTCCGGAATCCAAATCTTCTGCTCCACCATCTTCTGCTGGTGGGATCACAGGGTGTCTGAGTCCCATTAGAGCGCACTTGCCAGTGTAAAGTGAGGAGGGACGGTGTTACTGTGAAAATGAGGGCTAGGGGACTTCCCCGCTCTACTGAGCTGTCACTTCCCATCCATGTTTGTTTAGCTTTTCTGAGATCCCTGGTGTTTTGGGTGGGCTAACCGTTAGATAGTACTGGTTCTAGTACAGCCACGTGCAGCGGCCAACTGTGTTATTTATTTGCTACCCAAGTTCTGCAAACTAACTCCAAGTAGGGTGTTTGGTCCGTGTGTGTGTTTGGGGAGAGGGAGAGGCCTGTTGGAAAAGGCACAGTAATCCTACTGCTTCTCACGTGGCAACGAGGTATCTGAGAGTCACTGAGCGTCCAAGAATGAGAAGTCTACCTTTGCTTGCCTTAGAGACACTCATCAGCAGGGCATTTCTCTATAGAGATGGGTTCCTGAACCGGTCTTCATAAATCTGCTCGAGATGAAGTCTCCATTCTGGAAAGGCCAATGTGGTCCTTTCGTGTTGTGTCAGCTAGGCATAGATACATATGTGTGAGTGGATACAACAGAGGTACTCACTTATATCTGTCAAACACACATGTTTTCAACCAGCATAATCCAAAGGCTTCAAATATTTAAATCATTTCTGTCAATGCAAACTTCAAGCAATGAGTTCAACATCAGAGTATATCAAACTCATTACAATTAGATAGATATTCAAACCATTCCTGAAATACCCACATAGAAGCAATCTATTGACAATTTGCAAGCCTGCTGGTGGTATTCTCATGCCAGCAGCTGGAAAAAGTTGGACATCAATTCTGGTCAGGAGCGTGATGACCAAGGGAGGGATTTTTCTAGGAAAGTTCCAGGATATTTGGTGTCCAGTCTCCCGTCCCTTCTCCTTTTGGCCTTTTATCCTGATGGGAATACACTGGGCAAATCCCAAACTTTACATTGTAAACAGACACAGTGCTGGCAGCCTGCGGGGAAAACCCTAGAGATACTGGACTAGTGTTCAACTTGTACTTGCCAGTCTTCCTCCTCTCTGCCCTTGGCTGCTACACCGCCCGCCCACTCAGGGTTCTCTTAGAATCCCATCCACTTATGTCTCAGGAGTTGGGGGATGGGGCTTTCCAAGGGAACTTTCCTGTAATTCTGATTCACCAGGATCTAAATTGACTTGGAAAGTCCTATGTGTTAGTGCCAGTCAGGTAAAATAAAAATAAAAATTGGCACCTAAATTTTCTTTCTTCTTTCTTCCTTCCTTCCTTCCTTCCTTCCTTCCTTCCTTCCTTCCTTCCTTCCTTCCTTCCTTCCTTCCTTCCTTCCTTCCTTCCTTCCTTCCTTCCTTTCTTTCTCTTTTTCTTTTTTTCTTTCTCTCTCTCTCTCTCTCTCTCTCTCTCTCTCTTTCTTTCTTTCCTCTCTCTCTCTCTCTCTCTCTCTCTCTCTCTCTCTCTCTCTCTCTCTCTTTCTTTCTTTTTTACCATTTAAATATTTTAAGTGTACAGTTCAGTGGCATTAAGTAATTCACATTGTTTTGCAGCCGTCAACATCATCCATCCACAGAATTTTTTTCATCTTGCGAAACTGAAACTCTCTACCCGTTAAACACTAACTCCCCATTCCCCCTCTCCCTTCAGCTCCTGGCAACCACCACTTTACTTTCTGTTTATGAATTTGACGAAATGCCTCATATGAGTGGAATCATACAGTATTTGCCCTTTTTTAACTAGCTTATTTCACTTAACCCTCCTTAACGTCCTCAAGGTTCATCCATGTTGTAGCATGTATCAGAATTTACTTCATTTTGAAGGCTGAATAATATCCCATTGTATGGATAGACCACCTTTTGTTTATCCATTCATCCTTGGATGGGCACTTAGGTTGTTTTGACCTTTTGGCTATTGTGAATAATGCTGCTGTGAACAGGGGTGTACAAATATTGAGGGTTTTGATTGTATAGCAAGACACATTAAGATGTGTTAAGACTTCAACATTTATTAACCTTTGATGGCTGGAGAAAGGAACAAATTGGGAATCTCTCTTGATTATATATACTTACTTGAGATCCTTTAAGATCACTTCCGATACTGGTCAGTAATCTCAATATTTTAGGTGTGATTTAAATATTTTGTCTAACCACATAAAGGCGGCCCTCTGATAACTAAATTATTGTAAAAGATTTTTTTAAATGAAGTTAAAAATGATTTGTTAAAAGTGCAGAAGTGACAGTTTTTTTGGAGGGCCAGGAAACTCGTACTTGGGTGGCCTGAAGCCTGAAGAAGTTGCTGATTGTAGAGAACACTATGTACACAGATGAGCAAAATTAAACGCTTTGAATTGGTAAGAAGTGTACTTTGTATTTTTTCAACAATTCCTACAGAGTTTTAAAATATTATAAAATCTTCACATTATATTAATATGTACAAATAACTTGAAGTGTGCATATAATTTAAAAAATTTTTAAATTATTTATTTTTATTTTTCTCCCTACCTTCCATATCTTTTGGTGGATATTTTTGTGGAAGACATGTCCAACGCATTCCTCAAAGCTATCTGGTTTGTTGATGTCATTCTTTCCTGTTTGCAAGCACTGCTGTATATTTGATTGTTTGTGGTGTGTGCGTGTGTGTGTGTGTGTGTGTGTGTGTGTGTGTATCTTTGGCCATTTTACTGGGGTTTGGGAAGGAGGGGAGAGAGAATTTTCAGGGCTTACGATGCCATCTTGAAACCAAAAGTTAAAATTTTCTTTAAAGTCATTAAAGGCTTCTAGATATCATGGGGAAAAATTCTTTCAGAAAATGTTGGTATATTGGCCATGCTCTCTTAAAAGAACATTTTTCTTAAGCTAAATATTTTCTCAGCAATAATCCTATTGCTCCCAATTTTAACACTGGTTCAATATTCTCTTTTAATTCTAGTGACAAATACTGATGAGGAGACATTTTTCCATTCCGTTATTCCATGAACTCACCATTGGGTAAGAAGTAATTTTTTTTACAAAAATATTTGTTTCAAAGCAAAAAGTGAACCACATTAGAAAGACACACAATCTAATGTGGAATATAAGAGTAACATAGGTTGTGCTACCATAAACTTTTCAAAGTACTAAAAATATACTTAATGCAAATATAAAATGAAAACCTATCTAAGATTTTATTCAATTAACTCATGAGGGACTCAGTAAGATGTTTACTTCAGAGAACTAGTAAGATACTAAATTTCAAAAGAAAATTTGAAAAAAATAATATATATACACATGTACAGTCAGGAATGATAAAATGAATTTGCTAATAGATGCAAAATTGGCTAAATGGTATCATATAGGACAAAATCTAATTATTAGGTTTATCTTATTTTCACCTGGTAGAAATCACTTATATTAATACTGGAAAAAATTAATTGCATTGCTATGGACAAGAATCTTTTGATTATCATCAGTTTTCTGCAAGTTAACTTCTACCCCTATGGAGTTGAAAATAGCCTAGTCAATAGAAAGTCCAGCAAAGGTGTCCATCCTGTGGAATCAGATAATCTCTAAAAGGGCTACTAGGCAACACCCAGAGTCCCACTGAAAAAGACATTCAATAATCTCTTTTGCCTATTTCCAAGTTTTGGACTTTTTCCTAACATCACCAATTAAAACAATACACACACACACACACACACACACACACATACAAGTATATGTTTATTTATTCTGCAGGGAGGCATGGCAGAAAAGCAGAGGTATAGGTTGGTTTTACAATGTCTTAAATGAACGTATTTTTGTTGAAATAATTACGATTTCAAAGTTCATGGAGAGCTGAGTTTAACAAAAAAATTGTCTAAATAATAGGAGATATGCTACAATAGACACGATGTCCATTTTCTACTCCTCAAAGTAGCCTCTTATCTTTGCTGAACTAAAAAAAAATAATAATTAGCAAAAAAGCCTGCTGCAGAAGAGGCTGGGAAGTTTATTTTTAACTACTTCTTTTTAAGGCTACACCAGTTTAGTCCTTATATGGGTGTGTTCATGGGTGGTTCGATTTAGATCAGGCTCATGGTAGAGAGAAAGCAAGTGAGAATATGGGTGAAGCAGTGCAGGGCCCTGTTCTTGGAGAGATCCACAGACATCACAAGCTCAAAGCCTTCAAACTGGAACTTATTTCTTCTCCCCCTGCAGCCTCTCCCTGCCCCAACTTGTAACAACTCCCTTTGGGTCTCTATTTCAGTGACTCCCACCACGATCAACGCTGTTGCCGAAACCAGAAATTTAGGTGACATCTGTTTTTTCTCTTCCCTTCTCCTCCATTCTACTGGTCATAAAATCCAGTGGATTCCGCCCAATACCACTCTCATCTGCCACTTCTCCCCATACTCCTCGCCAACGTCCTGCTCCTGGACATGTCCTCTCCTTCCTGGATTCCCGCAGCAGCTCCAGGCTGGTCTTCCTGCCTTGTTAGCCCCAATCCCAATCCCACAGAGGAGACTCTGGGAGATTTTCCTGCTTGAAGTCACTCTGCTTAAAACCCCGTTACAGCTTCTCAGCAACCTCCCTTTACTCGGTTTGTGAGGTCTTATTTATCTCTCCATCTTACTGCCTCTCTCCAAACCATCTGTTCCCACTCCAAGGAGGTTCTCCCCCCATTTCTAGAATACACTCTTGTCACTGTCTCTTTGCAGATGCCTTTCTCACCTGCTTAGATTCCTCTCCCACGTCCTTTTCATCCTCAGGGGCTGTTTATTTACTTCCTCCAAGTAGCAGGAACTCCTGCCAGCCCCTCCCCCACCACAACTTCAGTCGCCCTATAAGCTGGTTTTGTCACCTGGTCAAGTCGGTCGCCCCATGGGTGCCTGGACTGGCGGCTTCTCGCCCTCTCACCTTGCCCTGGGACCTCTTGCTAAAAAGCTGGGGACCTCACCCCAGCTTTTTCACCTCTTCCTTTGCTACCCCACGGGTGCCTTCCTGAGCCCCCGACAGGCTTGGATCCCGCATTGGTTCCACACGCTTAGGGCATGATGGACGTTTCCTTCTAGCACAGTCCAGGACCCTCTGTTCATTTGTGTCATTATCTGCTGGGCGACTGTCCCCCTTTCGGATCGTAAGCACCAAGAGGGCCGGACCCTGTCTGCCCGCTGTGCGTCCCCAGTGCCCACCGCGCGCCTGGCAGGTGCACAAATGAGTGAAAGAGCTTGTGAATGAATGAGCATCTGCCTGGAGTACAGGCCCGGCCCCGCCGCCTCCCGGGGACCCCCGCGGTGTCCGCCGCTTCCCCGCTCGACGCCGGAAGCGGCCTGGCCGGCCCCCTCCCCGCAGCGCCCGCCGCCTTATCTCGGCGCCTTGGGGCCGCAGGAGGAGTCGCGGGCGCGCCGGGAGGGACGCGGCAGCGGCGGCATGGGCCGGGGGCCCCGGGGCGCGGGCCGCCCGCCTCGCCGCCTGCTGCCGCTCCTGCTGCTGCTCGGCCTGGCCCGCTGCGCGACCGGAGCGCCGGGGACGGACGGTGAGTGCGGGTAGGAGCGGGCGCGGCGCGGGGACCCCGCCAGTCCCCGCTGTGCCTTGACGACGCTGGGCGCGCCCGGGACGCTTCCCCGCCCCTGGGCCGGGCAGGCGCGGAGCCCGGGCGAGGAGCGCAGGTGCGATCGCTCCGGCCGTTGGGGATCAGGAAGGCGGGGCTCAAAGAAGCAGGAGGGGCTCTGCGCCCGGGCTTTCCCGTCCCCGCCCCAGGGCCGCGGGGGAGACCAGTTTCGAGGTGGCCTTGCCAGCGCCCCCGGGAACTTGAGGCGAGGTGGGGGCTGGGCGCAAGCGGCGCCCAGGGGGAAGAGCCGCGCTGCGGGTGGTGGAAGGGCGTTCCGGCTGCACTGTCACGCTTCCGGCTCTGCTGTGGCTTTTGCACAACAAATTCTAGTCCCGCAGCAAGTTTCTTTCTGCCTTTTAATTTTTTTTTCATCTTGATGAAGAACTAGATGCTAATATGGTGAGAAAAAAGTGTAAGGAAGTTTACAGGAATAAAGCATTCATTAATCCATTCATTCAACAGATGGTTCTTGTTTCCCTGTGCAGGATGTGAAGTCTTGGGGCTTGTCCTCATTGAGTTCTTATTCTGGAGGAGCCATAGGAGCAAATAATCCATTTCCAGGCAATTGGAGTAGTTTTGTTTTTTGTTTTTTGGGTTTTCCCCCTCTGTAAAACGCAGTGTGGAGTGTGATAGGAGTTGCACGCAGTATTCAGACATGTAGGGGAGGTGGCATTTACCCAAATAACTTTAATAGAAGGCAGTACACCATTAAGTGCTCTGAGAAGGTGTGGGTGGTCAGAGGAGGGAACGAGATTACGTCTACAGTGTTTCCCGGATAAGAAGGCCTAGCCAGACAATCAGCTCTAATGCGTCTTTTGGAGCAAAAATTAATATAAGACCCGGTCTTATAGCAGTAAAATAAGACTGGGTCTTATATTAATTTTTGCTCCAAAAGACAAGACGCATTAGAGCTGATTATCTGGCTAGGTCTTATTTTCGGGGAAACAAGGTAGCTAGGGGAATCTGGTGGCCTCATGGATGAGGTGACCCTTTAACTAGACAATTAAGGATTGGTAAGGGATATGGAATATGAGGAATGTTTGGATATGGGAAGATGAGGAAAAGGCATCCCAGCTCACAGCAGAGGGCACAGTCAGCTCTCCACAAATATGTGTCGAATGAATGAATTCCAGATGGAGGGGTGGTTGGGAGGTACACAGAGGCACAAAAGCATGGGGCCTGTAGTTCAGATTGACTGATAAGTAGAAGATGGGTGGGAAATGGGGGTGGAAAAGCAGACTGGATTTAACAAGAAGGTGGAGTGCCTTGACTGGCAGACCAAGGCATTTAGACTTAGCTGTTCCTGGACAGTGGGAAGCCATTGCAGGTTATATAAAAAGTTGAGCTTTTCACGAAGATGGCGCCGAAAGCGAAGAAGGAAACCCTTGCTCCTCCCAAAGTCGAAGCCAAAGCAAAGGCTTTGAAGGCAAAGAAAGCAGTCCTGAAAGGCCTCCACAGCCACAAATAAATGGAAGATCCCGACGTCATCCACTTTCTGAAGGCCCAAGACACTGCAGCTCCGAAGGCCGCCTAAATACCCTGGGAAGAGCGCCTCCTGGAGAAACAAGCTTGACCACTATGCCATCATCACATTCTCCCTAACTACCGAGTCAGCCATGAAGAAGATAGAAGACAACAATATGCTGGTGTTCATTGTGGGTGTCAAGGCCAACAAGCACCAGATCAGACAGGCTGGGAAGAAGCTCTAGGACACTGACGTGGCCAAGGTCAACACCCTGATCAGGCCCGATGGAGAGAAGAAGGCATATGTTCGATTGGCTTCTGACTATGATGCTTTGGATGTTGCCAACAAAATTGGGATCATCTAAACTGAGTCCAGCTGGCTAATTCTAAATACAAAATTTTTTCACTGTAAAAAAAAAAAAGTTGATATAGCTTCCTTGATAAAATCAAACACTGATCCTGAAGTGAAAGGGAACTTCATGTAAGGAGATGTGAGGGATATGAGTTCACACTCCTGTCCCCCCAAATTCTTTTCATGTTGGAACTTTTACCATCACTGATGGGTATTTCTCTTGATGGCTCAACCTTCTGAAGTGGCCATTTTTGTACATCAGATGCTCTGGTAGGCTTTCTAGCTTCCTTCCCTAAGTTGGTCTCTCATGGCAGTGTGCATAAACGCTTGTCAATGCTTGGAGCCATTTCAGAATCTTTGTGTTAAGACTAGCCTGAGAAACTGTACAGGGTGGTGCCCTTCAAATGCTGGGCTAAGATAATTGAACAAAGTAACTCTCTCAGGTCATTCATCTGCAACTAATTAAAGGCTGTGGGGATGAATTGGGGGAAATGGAAGTCAGGGTTGCCTGACAGAACCTTCTCTTCCTATGTAGGCATTCTTCTTTCATTTACAGCGTTGGAGAATCTGGTTATTAAGGGCAGGTTTCCTTACAGTGGACAATGTGGGGAATGACTGGAGGCTTAGAGCCTGTGGGGACAGAGCCAGGAGTGCAGTTTCCAGGCTCTTGCCCTCACGTGAAAAGGTGCTGGCTCAGGTAGTAAATGGCCATCAACTGTGATTGGATGGCCATCAGCTGTGGCTAGTTGGCCGTCACCTGTAACCAGTGAGCCATTGGCCACTAAAATAACTGCTGTGGCTACGTTAGCAGAAAAATGGGGGGCTAGCAAGAAGATGGTGGCTGAGCTAGCAAGAGTGGATTGCAGTTAGCAAGAAGATGGTGGCTGAGCTAGCAAGAGTGGATTGCAGTTAGCAAGTGAGGTTGGTTGGCAGAGAGAAGTGGACGGCAGGTTGCGGATAGTGTGGCTCCTGCTTCCTGTGTCTCTAACCCAGCCACCAGCGAGAGTGGTGGTGTGACTCCCCTATCTGTGGCTCTGTGGGTGTTCCTTTTTGGCCTCCCCGTATCCTGTATTCTTGTGTGGGGAGCGGGACTGGAGACCCCGCGTGACACCCCGTGTGACACCCCACGTGACAGAGCCATTGAGGAAGTTGTTACAATAGCTGGCTTAGAGGTTCTGGGGACTGGCTCCACAGTGTGACAGCAGAAGAGGACTGAATGTAGTTGATAAGGGGGAAGCAAGAGAGTCAGCCACCATCCCTTACGTTTGTCAGAGACTCAAAGGCAGGCAGGGGAGTATAAAAGCTTTATAGTGAAACAAAGAGGAAGGCTTCACGTGTGCCCTGTTTGGAGGATATTGGCATGGAGGAGGCTTACTAACAGCAGGCATCCTGTGTGATTGGTTAGAGGAGTGTGTTTGGCTTTCTCTGATCAGTCCTAAGTTGGAAGGCTGCAGGGTAGGGGGAGCAATTATTAGGGAAGCTGGCTGTTAAGTCCTGACCATTTGGGACCGATTGTTGCAGAGATTGTGGTTTGACTTCCTGGACTGATTGCTGTAGGTTGTGGGTCAGACTTCTATTTTTATATATGGTTTGGCCATTGTCCATTTGTATATTCAGTCTCTCGGTGGTAACGTGCTGAATTACATTTAATTATTATCAAGATGGTTCAGGGAGAAGAGTGGGGAGCTGAAGTCAGATGGCCTGAGTGTGAGGAAAAAGTGTGAGACACATAGTTGGTCCAGCAGAAGGGTGTTGGTTGGTGGGTGGGTGGGTGGGGTGCCAAGCCTGAGGGGAACAGAGAGGTTAGGAATGGGGAGGAGGGGAAGAACCAGTCAATCCTGTTTCCTAACCTTTCTCTGGCATTGCAGTGAGTCAGGGAGTGGCTGGGGGACTTGTTGGCTCAGGCCTGGCTGGGGTTTGGAGGCCAGAGGAGGATGGGCAAGGGGCCTGGAGACTCTTGGGGGAGCCCTAGTGGAGAGGGTTGGGGAAGTTGTTCTGTATAAAGTGGACCTGACTTCACTAATCATGCATTTCATGGGCTTGGCCTTCACTCTCACCGTGAGTCACAGCAGCATGTTCACTCGTCAGAGCAGGAAAGGGGAGGAAAAAGGAAAAGTGGAGGGAGGGAATTCTTTTGGAATGACTTACAGTTGCTCAAAGTAAGGGAGTAGTGTTAGAGCCAAGGAAGCTCCCCACTGTGGCCTGTCTTCCACCCCCAGGGACTCGGCCCTGGGCACGTTCTCAGCCTTCCGGTCAAATCCTAAAATGGGCTCCTAAGGTCTTTGCTGCCCCAGGTAGCAAGTGGCCTATTGGCCTCAACTCTGCAGCGGAGGCAGGGTGAATGAATGGCCAGATTAGAAAAAAGTGTACAGCCTGCTTCAGAGTGTGAGACAGTCTGTTAGAGGGTGACATGCAGGACATGAACCTAGGGTGTGGCCTAAATGAAGGGCTACTTAACTCAAAACTCAAAAGTATCAGAGTAGAGGCACTCAGTGCAGGTCGGTTCCTGGTCTGGAGGCCAGGGGTGAGGGCCCCCCGCAAGTTGGTCTTGATCAAACAGGAAAGTTGACAGAAGATGGCAAAAAGGCAAAAGGAAGCTGAGGGCCCTATAACCAATTTGCAGGAGGAAAGGTCACAGGTTCTTGGGGAATGTCAGTCCTGGGTTGGGGTGGGAAGGGAAATATAAGATGGTTCACATTGCCCTCCACGGATTAAATTGCTTGAAAGAGTAGAGTGCTCTCTGTCTTGGAGGATTGTAAAGCAGAGGCTGTGTTTTTGCTTGTTTCTGTCAGGGATGTTGGAGAGGAGAGTATATGAGGTTTCTAAGGTTCCTTCTCTGGAATTTGATTCAGTCTCTTACGAGCAATGCAATTTTACGTAGTGTTGTAGAAGACTGGAGAGTGCTTTCTCTTCCTGAGTTTGGGGCCCCCTTTGCTTATTTCCTCGGGTCATTTGATCTGTTTGCACATGTCTCCACAAGTTTGAGAGACAGGATCTCATGAAGGTTGTGCCGTGGATTTATTGGTCTAACTGTGAATGGCTGGGGATTAGATTAAGATTCCCATTTGAGCACTCCATTTGTGCTTTTAAACTAACTTCTTCCCTTGGCAGTGGACAAAATCCTTTCATTGTATTGTCTAAGTCCATCTGCTGTTATTTCAGAAGTGCCTGTAAGTTGTGGCTTGCATGTTGAAATAAGGAGCAAGAGGAGTTTGCTCAGGCTGGCAGCCGCCGTGCCATCTGAGGTGTGGGTTTACTTGGTGTGTGGTGGAGAGGAGGGATGGGTGAGAACTGAAAATCTGAGGAAGCTGAACTTCCAACTTCTGAGTCAGGTATCGCTCAGGAGGCTGGGAGGGTGGGGGAAGGAAGGGAGTGATTATGCAAAATAAGATGCTATGGTTCCTAGAATATCAGCCCATGAACAGGTTGGCATCCGTCCACACAAAAATGTTGCTTTGGGTTTTGAGTTTTTGCATCACATCACTCTCTTCATTAGTATAATTGGGAGTTCACTAGCTGTTGGTACCTTCATTTCTTCATTAACCAAGAGTGGTTGAGTGGTTGTTATAAAATGTGTAGTATATTTTTTTGTTGAAAAGAATAACATCACAAAAATACATTTGCTTTCCATGTATTAGCTCATTTACACTAATTCTTACAGCCACCATATGAAGTAGGTTTTATTATTATGCCCATATTACAGATTTACAGGAAACTGAGGCACAGGGATTATCAAGGATTGCAGTTAGCAAGGGGCAGTCCAGGACTGTAATCTCTCTCTTAACCCTGCTCTTAACCACTATGACAAATACCAGGCACTGCAACTTGATTGACTTGTTTCTAACAATAACAATACGGAAAGAGACATAAATATTCATGTAAATTATCTCTTTGTCAAGTGCTTTAGAACTCATACAGCATTTCTGTTTCTCATTTAATCCTTCCAACACGATCTCCATCTCACAGACTACAACTGGAAGACTGACAATTTAACTTGCCTAAGATCACAGAACCAGGGAGCGAGAGAGAAGACACCAGCCTAGGTCTCCTTCTCTCATTGTTGAATGTTACTAAAGCTGGCTTAGTCCCTGCACAGTGGAGAAGGGAAATGAATCTAGGGTGGGAGCCTGAACCGGGGATACAATAATAACAAGTACTTGTCAGGCCTTTCCTCCTCTTCTGTTTTCTGCTAGCAATTCTAGGCATCCCTGGGACAGGCAGGGGTGCCCCTCAACTCTGCAACAGTTTCCTCAGCCACCTCTCTGCTCTCCTGAACAGAGTATTCTGATGACAAAACCAGAGTCATCCTTGACGTGGATGTGAACCTGCCCCTGACACAATTCCTCCTCAGGTTGTATAGCCAAGGCATGTGATCTTTGTATTGGCCTGGAGAGTTCCTCTCCCTGGGGTTCTCTCTGTCCCTTTGGTCCCAGTGCTGTGCTATGTATGCATCATTCTAGACTTGGTGAAAGACTTCTTCAGTATTGCTTTTACCTTCCTCAGGGTTCTGACCCACGTCCTGGAGGTTCAGATAGATGGGCAATGCAATGTATAGTGTGGTCCAGCTGGGAGCTTTTAGACATGCCGATTCTCAGACCCCATCCACACCTACTGAATCAGAATCTCTGGGCTTTCTGTTTTAACAAGCTCTCCAGGTAGAGTGACTAGCTGTCTCCATTTGCACTGAATTGAGGGGTTTCCCGGGACACAGGACGGATTGGTCATGCTATCTGCAGGTGATTCTTGACTGAGCCGGGGACTGTTGAGCAATGACCACTGTGTGTGTGTGTGGTCAGAAACAGCCCCTCCCTCCATCTGTCTGGGGCTCTCCCTGCCCCTTTGCTTAGGAGAAGTTTTTTTTTTTTTTTTTTTCCCTTCCCATGAGGCTACTTGGTCCCTCAAGCATTAAAACTCAGAGGGCTGCCCTATAAGGCCCTGACGACTAGGCTAATCATGGCTGAATAAGTAGCTTCCGCTGAGGCCCCTCTTCCTCTGGAAACCACTTTCTCTTCTGCAGGTGGTCTGAGAAGTCTTTGATTGCCTGGCGCACATCTTGCCTTTTTTGCTGGTATGGGGAACAGACATTTATTATTGAACCAAACATACCAGGTACTGTCCTTGGGGTTACACTTAGGCTAAATTATTCTTAATGGGTCGTTAAAACATGTATCCTGAGGATGAAGTGTCAGAACATTAGCGGGAAAGGGCCAGTTAAACCCTGCTACTCAAATGCGCTGCATCTGGGCGCTTGTTAGAAATGCGATATATAGGGCCCTACTCCAGACAACTGAATCAGAACCTGCAGTTAACAAGATCCTCAGGTAATTTGAATGCATTGTAAAATTTGAGATGCCCAAAGCCCTAGTTTCACAGATGAAAAAACTGAGACCCCGGCGGGTTAAGTGATTTGCTAAAAGTCATGCAATTCGACTCAGATTTAGGATCCAGTTCTAACTCAAGTGCTTTCCCTCTGAACTGGGCTGTCTTCCCATGAGGCCATATTTTGTTTGGTTCTATCTTTTGAATGAAGTTGAACTTAATTCAATGTATTAAAAACAAAAACTTTAACTTCTGTCCTTCACTAGTTTAGACGGGACTTCCTTTAATTTATGAGTGGGTGGCATTACTTTGTTTCCTTTCTTTTCTTTTTTGGTTATTAGATTTACTCAACAGTTATATGAAGTAATTATTTTCCACCTGATGTAAGTTTCTGGAATTAGATGTATATAAATATGGCCATCTTTATAAAGACAAGTATTCCATAAAAGAAAAAGGCCAAACATTTTCCCATTTTTTTGTTGAGTTCATTAGTATGGTGTTTATATCTGTTATTGCACTAGACACACACGCTGTGCAGAATGTTCATCATTATGTGGTTGATCACAGCTGGGCTTGTAGACTTGACCCAGGATCCATTATTTAAAAAGGATCTGTGGTGTCAAGTGGTTACTGGGCTTATCATGGCGATCACTTCTTTAGGTATATAAATGTTGAATACCTATGGTGTACACCTGAAATGAGTATATTGTGTGTTAGCTATATTTTAATAAAAATTAAAAAGAAAGTACTTCCAGGATTTTGGTTGCATGTGATGATGATTTGATAGTGTCCCTATGGAACGGTTTTAAAATGTGTGTTAAAATGTCAACGTGGTTACATATATTTAACCCATATTGATGGACATTTTGGTCGGGGACTCATTCTCACTTCAGCTTTGTCTGTTGCCCCTGTCATCAGGAGCTTCTCTGGTCCATTTTCTCCAGGTTGTAAAACTCTATCTTATGCCGAAGTTAGTGAGGGGAATCTGAGCATTTAACTACTCCTTATCCATATTTTCAAGAACTTTCAGGCCTATCCCTTAGGTTTGCCTTCCTCAGTACTCGGTGACCCCCAATTCCTGACTGTCTTGGGGTTGGCTTTTAGTTCTTCTTCTCTCTCAATTTCCATATGTCCACCTCTTCCATCTTCTGAAATACTGTTGATGTCCTTCACCTGCTATTGTCTCTCCCAAGGTTTATACCTCCCTGGTCCTTGATGTCATTTTTTGGGGGGTGAGGGAGGTTGAGAGTATATTAAATCTGTGCTATTTAACTGGAAGTCTTTCATTTGTAATTTAAAACATCTTTTATGTACTTTTTGTTACAAGCTATTTCTTATTCCTAAATTTGTGTGTTGGTACATGCTCTTTCTGAGTCTGTCCCCAGTCTTGAGTTTTGACTACTAGTCTTTATGATGGACTGACTTTGGGGCAGTTTTCTTTTCTTTTCTTTTCTTTTTTTTTAATGAATTTGAATATACTTTCATTCAAATTCATTCATTTCATTTAAATCTTAACATATATATATACACATAATATATAAATATAAATAAATATATATAAACATAAATAAATAAATAAATAAATATATATATATATCTTTACTAATTCCTAACCCCCCATAAACCTCTATTTTTTTATTTTTCATCTTTTTAAAGCTTACTGCATTAAAATTCTAGGTTTGTTTTCCTCTGGCTGCCTGCTTTTCTTTCTCTCTTTAAAAATATAAAAACATATAAAACTCAAATTTTCTGGAGTAGATAATTTTTTTTTTAATATCTGGTATAAAACATTTCAATTTTGAAATCCTCTCTGTCCCAAGAATTATTTAGGAGCGTGTTCTGTAGTTTCCAAGTAGGTTTTCTTTTGGGGATACTAGTCTTATGTTTTATTTTGTAGTTTTATTACATTATTACATGGTAGTCAGTATGACTTCTACAAGTTCTACTTTTTTGAAACTTGTTGTAGTTTTCTTTATGGTCGGGTATGATAAATTTTGTAAATATTCCATGGTTAATTTGGTATTACTTAGTGACAAGTAGTGGTTTGTCTCATTTCTGTGTTATCTTTTGTTTTTCAAAAAAAAAAAAAAGCAAGCATGGTTAAGAGTATTTAGAAATCTCCCCTCTCTGTTGGTTTCTTGCCTGGAGCAGCCTGAGGGCTAAGTCTTTATTACCTGGGGCCAAGACTGAGATGAAATTCCATGCTGAAAGGTTCTCCTTACTGGGCCACTCCTGAAATTACAGACACTGAGAATGCAACACAATATCCTACCAGCCTCTGGTAGGAATTCTTGTTTGATCTTGGGCCATATATCACCATCTGGTAGATTTGGGAGTTTCAGGAATTTTAGCCCCAAACATTTTTGCTGCTTATCTAAATAACTGAGATCTGGTCATCTAGCTGGGACCTGGTTGTTATCTCACTGGCATTTTAAACACCTTCACTGTTTCCCTAAAAGGAAAATGGGTAAGGGGTAATAGACAAGTTCTCCCCTCCATTCGCTTTTTGAATTGTAGCAAGTAGGATTGCGGGTTCCTTTATCCAGTCGGTTAATAAAAATAAATCGAATGTTTATACTGTACAAATAATAGCCTGTGGACAAATAACATAATTCCTGTCCTTGAGAATCTCATTCATAATACCAAGCTGGGAAGACAGAGCTGGCATAGAATATAATCAGAGACTAACATGGCTGACATGGCAATGTGCAAGTGTTAGGGGGAGCACAGAGGAAGATGCATTTAATTTTCTTCAATAATGGAGGAATGGGGAACATTGGGGAAGAGCTCAGGGAGAATGTGACATTTAAGTTGGGTCTTGAAGTAGGAATAGGTGCTAGCTGGACAAAGAAGGAGGGATAGGCATGCTACTTGAAGGGAACATCATGCCTATGGCATAAAGTGTGACAGTGGAGAGCATGTATGGGAAAAAGTAGTTGGCCTCCTGCTCAGGGACTACTGGTGTGTGGTTTGGGTTTGGGAACAGTCCAGTTGGAGGAGTTAGCCTAGAGTTATACAGTTAAGAGCATTAATTGCCAGGTAGAGGAATTTGCACTCTACTCTGAGGGCAGTGAGTACTCATTGTAAGTTTTTAATGATGGGATCAGGTCCTTTTTTTTTTTTTTTTCTTTTTTTCAAATTTATTTTTTGTTTTTCAAGGATCAGATCCTTTTTAATTTTGATATGCAAAGTTTGGTTCTCCATTGTAAATGTTTACTACCCAAAATATGATTCGTCTAAAGTAGGTGATTGAATTTTTCTTTTCCTGAAATATACAATTTATGATTCAGGTTTAGACATCTGTGCCACTTGTCATGAACACGCTACCTGCAAACAAAGAGAAGGGAAGAAGATGTGTATTTGCAAGTATGGATTTGTGGGCAACGGGAGGATTAAATGTGTCGGTAAGTTAATTGAAAAGTTGAACCAAGAAATAAGATTCTCTAGTGTTAAGGAGTTGAATGTCCTTGGGGGGGAAACATTGTTATTTTGTTCACATGTTTTTATTACAAGAACTTTTGTCAATTATAATAAGTCTTTGTTTTAGTGTTTGGACATATCCTTTTTCTGGTGTTTCCAAGGAAATATCTCTCATGTTAGAGGTCATTGAACTTGAATCTCTGGAAACTCTCTGACCGAACAAATTTGAAATCTGTTTCAAATCTTGAGTTTAACTTAACAACACCAGTGAATATTGCCTTTATTAATTTCTCTGGTTCTTTTGGTATAAAACTATTTATATTCGTACCATGAGAAAAAACAAAACACAATTGCTTGTTAGACTTTTAGGCTACTTGATGAAATACTGTTGCTTTGAGTCTTATGTCTACCAGAATCCATCCTCCATTTTTTTTGTAGTTAAGAGCTTTTGGATGACTTAAAAAAAAACAAAAAACCTTCTTCAGGTTAGAAACATCAGATTATTTTTTGCCTCATGGCATCCACCATGACACAATCCAGTTTCAGGCCCAATTCAGAGAGAGGGAGAGTTTCACAGCAACTTCATAAGAGTGAATGTAATATAACCAGTTTCCTCCCAGCAGCTTTCTTACGTGCAGTAAAAATATTGACAGTTTTGCCTTGAGGTTGTGGATTGACAGTGTATACAACTTTGTTGTGATATCTTTGTTTGTTTGTTTTTTCCTCTCTTAAAAAACCCCAACAACTCAGTTTTGAATTCATAACGTCACATTCTACTTCACAGACACAAGCTTTAACACACCACTGGCAATACCTGCAGGCGAGAGTTGTGCCTTCTTTGACCCCCTCTCTCTAGGATTTTGCCCATGAGAATTGTGGTTGTAGCCGTCCTGCAGCCTGAGGTTCCTAAGGGAATTTCTCCTACCCCGTCCTGCCTCACCACTTCTAGCAGGGGCTTGGAAACAAAGTTAGAGTTGAGGAGCCTGGATTATCCTTTTCTGCTCCCTGCCCTAATGAGGGCCTCCTCCCAGGAAAGCTTCCTGCCCTCTTCATTGCTCTGTGACTTCTGAACAACAGAAACTTCTCCTAATGGAAGTAGAGGGCTTTATTAATTTATGTGGTATTTGCCCCCAAATACTAGACACTGCATATGCCGGTACTTTGTCCACTGAAACTGTGCCACACGTTACAGGTGAGGTTATGCCTGTGCCAGAGGTTGAGAACATGGTATTAAGCTAAGGGACCTAAGAGTTCCACGGTCTCCTACATGTCTCTTCTGGTGAAGTCTGCAGGGGAGATATGCCTCAGAAACAATGGCAGGGATGGCAAAGGACGGGATATCCCAGTTGATGGGCCGCTGGACAGTGTCTGAAACCTGCATGCAGTGCTCAGTAAGCTGGACTGGGCACTTGGCCATGGCTCCAGGGCCCCTTCTGTCTCTCTAAGTGCTCGTGCAGATTTTACCACAGACAGTTTTCACCATGAATCGTGCTCCAGGTTCAATTAAATTTTAAAAAAGGTAATGCAAGAAAAATGGGGGGGGGAAACGACACCAGATTTTTTTTTTTTTTTGAGTTAGCAGGAATTGAATGCAATTGTGAGAGGCAATGGAATTGCTTCAAGGGAATCATTGCTGTAATAAAACGAACAAACAGAAAATCTCCAGTTCATAAGTTGATGATCTCCCTCCTGCCTTCCCCCTGCCCCCCCAAAATAACTGGAACGATCACCTCTAAAAGGGTGCATAAGAAATTGGTCGCAGGAGTTTCCTCTGATGGGTAGAGGCTAGGGCAGAGTTGGCACACTTTGGCCTGAGGGCCAGATTTGGCTGCTGCCTGTTTTTGTAATAGAGTTTTATTAGAACACAGCATTGTTCATTTGTTTACCTATTGTCTATGGCTGCTTTCAGGCTCCAAAAGCATGGCTGAGCAGTTGTAACCAGGGACTTATGACTGGCCCTTTACAGCAAAAGTTTGCTGACCCCTCAACGAGAAGACAGAGATGGGAGGGAGATTTACTTTCATTTTGTATTTCTGTCAAACTATCGAATTAAAAATACTTAGGGCAGGCTTTTGTGGACTCATCAAGCATCCCATATTCCAGCTCTACCTCCCTGGTGACTAATATCTTCACATAGGTCATTGATGATTAGCAGGAGCTGTTCCTGCCACAGTATTAGCCCTGCTCCCGGATGAGGCTTACGCACTAATTCCATTGTGTTTCCTGGTAACTCAGAAGTCACAAATTTTCCAGTTAATCACTGGATGTAAAATCGTCCTACTCTGGCTTTCATGAAAAAGCAAGAAGAATGGCTGAGCTGGAAAAGTGGGATGCTTTTTAAGTGTGGAAAAGTTCAGAATGAATCCCCTTCTCCCAGTCTTCCAGTAAGATCTGGAAGGTCGAGATGTCTGCCAGGTCGAGATGTCAGATTTCAGTCGTGGTTTCATACACACCTAGTGCATGACGACGAGGGGCCCATGTCCTGTAGTCTGAGAAGCATAGTAACAGGAAAAGAGGCCAGGGAAACATTAACATTGTCACAGAATATCAATTCCCAAATCCGTAGCACAGGAGAACAGTGTGGGGTGCTGAACATAGAATGGACTGATAGCCCTTCCTCTGTGTTGTCTCAATGTATCAACAGATAAAAATGAGTGCCAGTTTGGGGCCACTGTGGTCTGTGGGAACCACACATCTTGCCACAACACACCTGGAGGCTTTTATTGCATTTGCCTAGAAGGATATCGAGCCACAAACAACAACAAGACATTCATTCCCAATGATGGCACCTTTTGCACAGGTACTCACAAAGGGGGCTGCAGGGATGGCAGCTTGGTGATGGCAGAACGGTATGTGGGGTGTGGAAGATGGAGCGGGCAGGGCTGGGGCAGGGTGTGGTGCAAGGGAGGGACTCTTCCCGTAAGAATATCTATGAGGGAGATTTGGACATGGGCTGAGTGAGTATAAGTTAATATTAGGGAGATATTGTTAATTTTGTTTGATGAGATACTAGTATTGTGGTATTTGGGATAATATTCTTATTTTGGGCGATGCATGCTAAAGTATCTAGGGATGTTATTATGAAGCATCAGGAAGCATCTAGTGTTATTATATCTGTAAGGTACTTTATTTTATTTTTTTTCTGTAAGGTACTTTAAATGGCAAAATGTGAACAATTGTTGAATCTTGAGGGGTAGGTCTATGGGAGTTCACGGTAATATCCTTTTCCTTGTTCTGGGTGTTTGGATATTTTCCTAACAAACAAGGAGGGACTCTCAGAGATGGTGTGCCATCTGCAGGTTCCGGTAACCCCAGGTAGGGTGTTCTTGGGGTGATTCTGGTACATACCGGTTCTGTGCACACTGCCCACTAAGGGCCCAGGGGGTGGGCACTGTGATGTGGGCTCCTGGGACGTCAGAGTGCTGGTCCTATTAGGGATGTGGGCTCACCTCCCACGGGAATATGCTGAGTGAGGAGTGCAACTTTTCGGACCTCAGTAGCTTTGATGGTCGAATTTCTGGGCATGTGTTGGTTGAATACAAAGCCCTTCAAATTTTCAGCGGCCCTTGTATTATCTGAACGCTACTTACAGCATGTCTTGATAATACGAGTTCTTTGATTTTCTCAGAAACTCTTTGAACAGTAATAAAGAGGAAAGGCAGGGAAAGACTGCTGGCTCTAAGATGGTTTTGCATAGGCTTCATGACTCTGCTTAAAAGCTCTGTGATATTTAAAGGTTGTCGGGGAAAAGAAAGAGAGAGGAGAACATGGTTTATCTTTTTATCCATCAAGAACTACAGATTCTGATGTTCTGATTCATTCTCTCTCGACCTGTACAGATCCCTCAAAGGATATATTTGATTTGTTCTTGGCGTGAAGGGACACATTCCCTCAGAGAAGACATTTTATAATATCTTGTTGTTTTACATAGCAAAGTTACTTGCTACATGATTGCAGAAGTGCAGTGTTGCAGAATTAAATGAGGTGCATTTTTTTTTTAAAGATAGTAATTTAAAAAAACCTTACAAGATGATGATCTGGTGTTCAGTTCATTCAATACACAGTTTCCATGCTCTTCAGACAGCTAATTTCAGAACAAAGTGTTAGTGAGATGGGTAAGCAAAGGGCACTTAACTATAATCCAGAATCCACAGGGGTACTTATCTTGGAAGTGGTCAAGGGGTTGGGGAGCTTTCCTGAGGACATGATACCTGAAATTATGTTTTTAAGGCTGTGGGAGTTTGCCAGGAAAAACTTTTATAACTATCTATCACTGTAGTTCCCAAGGATGCATGCTACTTTTTAAAAGATAGGACAAATGATAAGAAGAAAGAAATATTTTATGCAAGGGTTAGGTAGGTGTGAGCCTAATAAGAACCCGTCTTCCTGGAACAAAATCCTGACCTAGGCTCTGCTTTTATTCTACTTCTTATAAGTATTTGGTGACCTTTCCATTTAAAAAAAAGAGAGAGCAAGAGAGAGGAGATAATTCACATATCATAAAATTCATCCTTTTAAAGTGTACATTTCGTGCTTTTTAGTATATTCATGGAGTTGTGCATCAGTCACCACTACCTAATTTTATAACAGTCCTCCCCCCCAAAGAAGCCCCATATCCACTGGCAGTCATTCCTGTGACTTTTCCTTTTGGGGTCTCCAGTTATCATTCCATAAAAGTTGATGGATGACTTTTCTTGATAATACTGAGTTTCTTTCAGAACCATGGTTGCCACAGAAACGTCAGTGGCCTTTAGCTGGGGCAGAAGCTTAGCAAGTTAGCCAGTGTTTGCCTGGAACCACAGGATGTGAATCATAGTTCTTGAATTATGAAGAATCCTGAACCAGGGGATTCTGGGACCATGTACTTTACAGAGTTCAAGTAAAGTTCAGGGGCTGGCCTCTTTGGATGTCACCAAGGATAGTTGAGGCATAAGTGTAGGGGTTCTAGTTCTGGACAACCTGCAGATGTTCTGGCCCCCAGGGCTGCCCCTCAGTGACTTCTGGGGACCCTGGAAACGTTGCCACAGTATAGAGCAGGAGTCTCTGTGGCACTTCCAGTGTGAGGGTGGTTTGACTTAGGTGGGCCGAGAGTAAGTGGAGGGAAATGAGACTGATGTGGGAATAAGGCCTGGGGTTGTCATTTCCTGACCACATGACTCCAGATAGGCGTGGTTCTAGTAAGAGCTGCTGCAGATTGCGGAATTCCTTTTTTATGACTCTGAATTCCCCAAGTCTTGGGAATCCATCTTGACTCTGATGGCAGAAGCAATCTTTTTTTCATAAGCTTATTTCCGGCAGGATCAGGGCCTGGTGCCATTTCTTCTAGAGAAATGTAATGGCATTTCAGCCTTGGCTGAGAAATGGGGAAAAGGGGGGAAAAAGAAGAGAGTGGATGCTTGGCATTCATCAGTTCCTGGAACCTCCTGCCCAAACCTGTACCCCACAGGTCTATCTATGGTGAGGTAAACACCTTCGTTTCTAGACATAAATCCCTGCCGCTACCAAGACCAGTGGAGTCTGTTGGTTTCTCTCCTAAGTCAGGAGCCTTATTCTCCACGTGAACTGTTGCCCACAAGCTTCTCGGCTGCTGGGCTGTTTCAGGTCCTACAGCTGCCTGCCGTGGCCTCTTGGCAAACGCATGGCCCCACCCAGATTCTGCGTGCTGTACGTGGGGTATTGCTCAATAGCACTGCAGCTGTCCTAACGTTTCTCCCAGTGTTCCCTTCAGGCAGAACTTTGTTCCCCAAATCCCAATCCTTTGTTTTAGCTGGATTTATTCCTACACAGTCATGTTTTAGCATTCTGAAAGAAGGAAGAAGCAAGGAAAGACAAAGCCAAGGAAAAGCACCCTGGTGGAGGGGTTACTGCTCCCTGCTGCGCAGAGCAGCGGTCATAACCATTGACTCTGTCTCCTTTCCCTGTGGAATCCCCCGATTCCTGCGTTGGTCTCCAACTGTGGTGCGTGAGGAATTCAGGACCCTGCTACCGTGTTTCCCTAAAAATAAGACCTACCGGGAAAATAAGCCCTCGCATGATTTTTCAGGATGACATCCCCTGAACATAAGTCCTAATGCATCTTTTGGAGCAAAACTGAATATAAGACCGTCTTATTTTCAGGGAAACTTGGTACTGCCTCAGCTCTTAGGAAGGAGAGGTTAAAGATTCTGAATCAAAAGATGGTTAAACCAGAGCTCTGCCCCCCAACTGCCACAGGCCTTGACGAAGGCACCATTGCTCACTCTTTGGGAGTGAAGGGGCACGCCTGAGATCCCCCTGCAGGTTAACACCTCCCAACACTTTACTCTTGCCTCTTACTTGCTCAAGCCCCAGCATATGGATATCCCAGGTTCTTTCTTCCCAAGGTCCTGTTGAGTGTATCAAAATACTCGTATTCACACAGAGTTCTTTTTTACTCTACTAATTTAAAGTTTTGGGAGGAGTAAGAAAGACAGGAGCTGAACTTAAGTTGATCTTTGAACTACCTAAAAGTAGACGTTCCTAAACAAACTATCAGTATTTACAAGATTGTGAAGGAAATGATTAGCTCTTTTGAGTTCAGGCTCTTTGCTCATCTCCGAGCATGAACTTGAACATGGTTCTCAATTTATTCAGCGACTGCTTTAGCAAAAGTTATGTTTGAAAAAGGAGGGAGTTGTTACCCTAGGATGGAGCTGTGGAAGAGAGTAGGGGTGAATGAGTCATGTAGTTTTGATGTATGTAATGATCCATGATTGTTCTTCCCAAAAGGACACAGAAAAATAAGCCAATATTTTTCCCTATGAGAAGGAAAATAGCTTTGTTTTTTCCACTTACTATAAAAAAGAACATATACTCATGTAGAAAAGTTAAGCAATTATGGAAAAGTATAAAGGAAAAAGAAAAAAAAAATCACTTAATATGAACCCAGAGGCAACAATGCTTAATATTTTGGTAAATCCCTTGTAAGATGCCTCTATGCATATGTACTGTGGCCATAATTTTAGATTAATAGCGTGTATGTGGTGTCCCACAATCCAGTATTTCACTTCTATAAACGGTATTATTTTCTCCATATCAAACTCCATGAAGTAAGAGAAGACAAAATTTACTTCCCTCACAACACGTGATCTTTCATGTCGACAAACAAATATATAACCCAAGAGAAATGAAAATCTCTGTCCACGAAAGACTTGCACATGAACGCGCCTGATAGCACAAACTGGAAATAGCACACATGTCCATGAACAGGAGGATGGATAAACCAATGGTGGTAGATTCCTGTATTACTCAGTGATAAAGAGGAATGATCAACTGATGCAGAGGAATCTCAAAACCATTATGTTGAGCAAAAGATGCCAAACGTAAAAAGGTGCACTATAAAAGATTCCATCTCTAGGAAGTACAGGCAAAACTAATTAATAGTGCTAGAAATAAACAGGTGGTTGCTTCTTGATGGCATGGGGGTTGACCAGAGATATGAGGAAACTTCCTGGGTGATGGAAATATTCTATGTCTTGATTGGAATGTTGGCTACATGGTTGTGTGAGATTTTTAAAACTCAGGACCTGAACACTTAAAATCAGTACGTTTTATTGTATGTAAATTACAATGCACTTAAAAAATACAAGAGGTAGATATACGGTACGTCTTAACTTAACTACAGGAATTCATTATATGAATGTACTGTGTTACTTAACTGATTTTTCCCCCCTATTGTGATTGTTTCTCTTTTCTTTCTTCCCCCCGACCCCCCTATTATAAGAAATGCTATAATGGACATTCTTGTACTTACATCCTTACAAATAATTATCTCCTTGTTATAAATTCTGGACTAACATGTCTTGAGGACCTACGGTCTGCCAGGCACTGTGCTAAGTGCTTTCCACATGTTTTATTTAATCCCCACAAAAACCCTACTGTAATTAGCTTCATGTTGTAGACATGGTTTAGAAAGGTTAAGGAACAGACATTAGTACATCTACTAAGAGGCAGACTCAGGTCTCAAACCTGGGTCTTTTTGATGTTCAAACTCATGCTATTAGTTGAAATGGCTAAATATAGAACATTAGGGCCCTAGATCAGCTCAGAGTGTCCTGCTCAGTTTTGCTTCTTCCTAGCAAGAAATTGTTCTGGCTGTGGATGAAGTCAAATAATCCCTTATATATGAGGTGTGATTGAAAACTACGGTGAATGCTTAAATTAAAAAAAAAATTATTACAGTAAAAGACACATTGTCATTAATCCCTCTCAAAATACTCCCCCTCGCTTCAAACACACATATCCCATCATTCTTGCCACTTTCTGAAGCAGTTCTGGAAGTCCTCTTTTGTGAGTGTCTTTACTTCATCCTCCATTGTGACAACATTCCATGTCACACATCACTTCTGGTACGGCAATTTCTGTCAAATGAAAACATCATGGTGTGTCCTCATCTACCTTATTCATTGGATCTGGCATCATGCAACTTCTGGCTCTTCCCCAAAGTCAAAATGACCATGAAAGGAAAATGTTTTGAATCGATTCAGGACATCGAGACAACTACGACAGCGCAATTAAAAACACTCACAAAAGAGGACTTCCAGAACTGCTTCAGAAAGTGGCGAGAATGATGGAATAAGTGTGTTTGAAGTGAGGGGGAGGATTTTGATGGGAATTAATGGCAATGTGTCTTTTACTGTAACAAGTTTTTTTTTAATTTAAATATTCACTGTATTTTTTGAGCACACCTCGTAGAATAGGACACAAGGAATATTCCTCCTTGATTAGTTACATTTGTTAAGAAGGTTTCCTGGAACCTTTTTTCCTTCACAGGCAAATATTTTAAACCTTGTAGACCCCATGGAATTTACTACTATGGGAAGTTGTTCTGAGTTGCTTAACATGCTTATCTAGCCAAGATTCTAGAATGGATTAGAAAAGCAATGGTTTGTGAGCATAAGAGGTAGCAGGGGATTAAAAGTCAAAATCATGTTGTACTAATCTCAGTGATACATGGTAGATATAATCTAGACTTCATTAAGGCAGTTGATGATAACTTTGCCAATCTCTATGGATGGGGAATTATTGATTGGATGCTAGCACGATGAGATTGTAGTGGGAGAGGCGGCAGTGTGACATAGTGGTTAAGGATATGGTCTCTGGAGCCAGATACCTGCTTCAATCCTGGCTTCCCACTACTTACCTGACTTCAGTCCAGTTAATCACTTTGTGCTTCAGTTACTTCATCTGTAAAATGGGGATAATAACAGCATCTGCCACATGTGGTTATTGTGAGGATTAAATAAAATGGAAATAATCAGTAATAAATAATGAAGTGTTTAGAACATTGCCTGGCATGTGCAAGATGACGTGCGGGAATTATCAACAATCATTACAACAATTATTGTTATTAGGTTGTTGAATGACTATATCTAAATTATATGACTATTATATGACTAGATTAATGATTATAGTGACTCATATAGACCTGATTGTTATCTAGAAACTCCAAGTCTTTTCTGCACCACATTTTTGCCTTATATTTATTTGTATTGCTTCTTTTTATTTTATTTTATTTTTATTATTATTTTTAAAGATTTTATTGGGGAAGGAGAACAGGATTTTATTGGGGAACAGTGTGTACTTCTAGGACTTCTTTCCAAGTCAAGTAGTTGTCCTTTCAATCTTAGTTGTGGAGGGCGCAGCTCAGCTCCAGGTCCAGTTGCCGTTGCTAATTGCAGGGGGCACAGCCCACCATCCCTTGCGGGACTCAAGGAATTGTACTGGCAACCTTGTGGTTGAGAGTCCACTGGCCCATGTGGGAATCGAACCAGCAGCCTTCGGAGTTAGGAGCATGGAGCTCTAACCGCCTGAGCCACCGGGCTGGCCCTTGAATTGCTTCTTTTTAAAAAACGACTGATTCCCACTTATTATCTTTTGAGGAGTTTGGTGTATATGGTAGACAGGCTGGAAAAAGATTTCTGTGTGAAAGTTATACATACACATTTTACAAACTCCTCAATGGAATAAAAAAATCTTGATAAACTAAAATGATGGATCAAACATATGTTGTATTCTGCAGTGTTGACATCATCTCCAAAGTTTGTACTAGATTGAGATTGAAGTTATTTTATTTTATTTTTATTTTAAGAATCCTTTCTTAACAATTGCCAAAAGCCATGATTCTGTTTTCAACAATTGTTTAGCTCTTAAATTTTACTGGTTTCACTTATCAACACTTTTTGTTGTGTTTTATTACGTCTTCCCCTTTCTTGACATTATTTATTTTCATGTTTGTCACTGGCTTCAGTATATTCTCAAAATCTTTTTCAGAAAAGAAATGTCAGTGGTATAATTCCTGAGATCATTTATGTTCTAAAAGGTCATTCCTTTGTTTAAATATAGTACAATGTTTTACTGTCTTATCTTTAGAATGCTGTAAATAACACTCACTGCTATCTAGTATTTAGTGTTTCAGACAAGAAGTCCTAGGTCAGATGGGTTCTCTTTTTCTCATAGAGTACCATTACTTTCTCTCAAGAGGTTTATAATTTTTTCCCTATTCCATGAAACTCAGAATTACTTTCATTTTTCAGCATTCATGCCTGTCCGTTGTAAAGGCTATTTGGATTTGAATACATAAGCTGAGGGACTTTTTTTTCTTTTGATATTACTTCTTACACATTTACTCCATTCTCATCATCAGTTCCTTTTAAATGAATAATGATGGTTACCAAGGGGATGGTGTTGGGGGATGGGTGAAAAGGAAAAAAGGAATACAGAATAGTATAAAAAGTATAATGTAAAAAAAATTAAATGGATATTAAATATTTTGGATCGGTTCTCTTATCGCTTTTTTGTCCTATATTCATTTTATCTCACATAATTTCTTTTTCTATGTGTGTTTGGAGAATTCCTCAAGTTGGAATTTGCAAGTTTATTTTTCACTGTTGATCGACCTATTATTCAATGACTTTTGAATTTTTATTTTTGGCATTCATATTTTGTTTTTAAGCCACTAAGTTGGGGGCGGGGGGAGTAAAGTTATGTAGTGATAGATGATCAAGACACTTTTGACATATAAAGACATGCAGAAGTCCAAAGGAGATTTACAAGATTCTGTATTTTTTTTTTTTTTTAAAAAGGGGACTTTCTGAGAAAACAATGAGGCCTTGGAAATTAAAAACAATTCATTATTTCTCACAATTTCATGACTAGGTGGTTTAGTCACTGTGTGGACACATTAAGCTGGTGGCTGTGTTGGGCTGGTCTAGACTGGTAGGTAAAAGAAGGGCTCTCTCTCTCACAGGTCTAGGGCCTGATGCTGTCAGCTAGGGCATCTTAGTTCTCCATGTGGCCTCTCTCTTCACATGTTGTCTCATCTTTTAGGGCATCTCTCCTAAGTACAATAGCCTGGATATTCTCATAGCATGGCCACTGGATTCCAAGAGAGGGAAGGAGGATACAGCCAGGTATCTTCAAGGTTAGGCCCAGAGAGGCACAGTGTTACTTTTGCCCCGTTCTATTGGCCAGAGCAAGTCCCAAGGCCTGCCCAAGAGGAGGGGAAGTGGAATCCCCTGTTGATGAGAGGAGTGGCAGGCAAGCAAGGGAGAGGAAGAATTGTTGCTAGCCATCTTTGACGACAGTCTCCCGTAAGAGTTCCCCAAAGTTTGCTGCGCTAAAGGTGTAGGTTGATCAGAATTGGTAGCCTGTGTGGGCTCCTTCAGCAATCGAATGAATTACTGATTCCCAAACCACTGTGTCCAAGACCAAAAAAACAAACAAAAAGAATGTAGTGAATTTCCATAAAATTATATTAAACAAATTTAAAAGGATTCTGAGATTGTCTTCCTTCTTTTATGAAAATTATGGTATTAGTAATTTCTTGGGGAAAAAAAGTATGTATCTGGTAAAATAGAATATTGGCCAACTTCCAGAATTACTGGTCTTTGAAATCCCAGAGTCTGGGAACAACCAGATTTACTTAGTTAATCTGCTTCCTGTCCGCTGCCCCCCTGATGGTTCTTGCACAAGTCCTGGTAAAAGTCCCATTTCACTTAAGGTATTTTTTACTCCAAGTGAAATTGGTGTGTGTGGCTCTGATGGAATTCCTGAAGTTTTTAGTTTTGTTCATTAAGCCAGGTTGATGGGGGTGGAGTGGGGGGCAGGGCACAGTTAACTGGCAGAGAGCTTTCTTCTCCAGCCTCTAAATTACTGTGTTTTGTTTACCCCTGTACCTGCTACTTCTCATAATCCTCAGTCAAGGAAAAGTCTGCCAAGAAGCATGTCTTGTCTTTCTTGAAGCCTGTTTTATAAGCCCTTGTAATCTTGATAAAATTAATGAGACCCTTCTGAATTATCCCCTTACTACCTGTCTTACTAATCGATGCTCTTTTTTTTTTATTAGTATTAGTTTCAGGTGTACAAAGCAACGTAATAGACATTTACACCCCTCTCTATGCTCATTTTTGAGAGCATTTTTCACTCTGGTCTAAATGGTTTTGTATTTGGAGTTCTTCAGATATTTTTTTATGAGGTTGAGGCCATCCTTATTTTACAGTAATTGAATTTTTTTAACATACTTTTTGGAGTTTATTTTGTTTGGTGTCACAGAGTTGGTGATAGTTGTTGGTTTTCATGAGTCATATTTACTGAGCACCTTTTAGTGCCTATAATGTGAAGGACGTATGAGAAGAACCCTTAAGGAGGAAAATAAAATTCATGATACAGTTACAAACAAATGCATCCATTTGTAAGTGTAGATTGAGAATGTGAGAAATGGCTGTCACAATGTCACCCCCACCCACTTTTCTTTTTTCTGTTTTTCTCTTCCTCTTGTATTTGGGATGGGTCTCAAGACATAGATGAGTGTGAGGTTTCCGGCCTGTGTAGGCAAGGAGGGCGGTGTGTGAACACTCATGGAAGCTTTGAATGCTACTGTATGGATGGATACTTGCCAAAGAGTGGGCCTGAGCCTTTCCACCCAACCAGAGATGCCACATCATGCACAGGTGGGTTTCTGCCAAAGAAGGCAACCTGGGAAGGTGAGTTTCTGTTGGTGGTGACTTTCTCCTGCTCTGAGCTTGTGTCTGTGGGTCTGTGTTGGGGATGTGAGTGGAGATTATCTACCGGTATCTGTTCGTTTGCACATTTATACAACCTATGAAATAAAGCGAACAGCATAACCAAGATAGAATGGGCTACATTAAAAAGCTAAAATTAGTAAACTTCAGGGATTTTTAGCAGTTCATAAATATCCTGATATTAACTATTGTGTTAACTAGTAAACACAGCTGATCTGGTAAGGACCAGCATCTCAAAAGTGACCCTGAAAATTATAAAAGCATATATATTTTAAAGTATTGTGCAATTACAATTTTTCACTTCATTGGGCTAGGCTTCTCTTTTGGTAGTATGAGTTAGTGAAGGTTGATTGCCAAATTCTTTCAGCTTTGTGCTCTTACCTGTGGGAGGTCAGAAGATTGAATAGAGATAAGCATTGGAAATGTGCCCAGAAGTCATGTGGAAATGAACTAGCCTATTTAAAATATGGCTGGGGTATGTGTGGTGGGGTGGGGGGTTGGGTGGAAGGGAAATGGGATAGGGTAGAGATTATGAATTTTAAAAATTCACCTTCACATAGTAATGCATTTGACATTAATTTGTTTTTAGAAATAGACTGTGGTACCCCTCCTGAGGTCCCAGATGGCTATATCATAGGCAATTATACCTCTAGGCTTGGCAGCCAGGTTCGTTATGCTTGCAAAGAAGGATTTTTCAGTGGCCCGGAAGATACAGTTTCAAGCTGCACAGCCGTGGGCACATGGGAGTCCCCAAAATTAAGCTGCCAAGGTGAGTTTTCCAAAGGTTCAGTTTCACAGCTTATGATATGTTGAGATTATTTTCATATTTCTCTCTTAAATATTTCTCTTTGGGGTAGTGAATTAATTAAATAAGTCTAGTAAATTTCTTTTGTTTTTAAGAGGTTTTCCGTTGATTCTCTTGGTATTTTCAGGAATAATATCTTATCATCTGCAAATAATGATAATTCCATCTTTTATTTTTCTATATTTCTAAAAGTTATGTTTTTCTTTTGTTTGATCACTTGACTAATGTTTTTAAACAAAAATTTAAATAGTAACGTTGACTTTGAATATTCTTTTCTTATTCCTAATTTTCAAGGCAGTGGTTTTAGTGTTTCGTTATTCATGCATGATCTTGGCTTTTTGATGTTGTGTGTATCTACTTATATTCTTATGTACACTCAGATAGCAAGCTCTATGTTCCCAGTGCTGTTCTAAGCACTATATATATATATATATATATATATATATATATATATTTATATACATATATTTATATATAAGGAGAGAGAGAGAGCCAAAAAAATGTATACACATTTTAAGAAAGGAAAAAAACTGTATTAAAAAAAAAACTGTATTAATTGTAATACTCAATATATACTGATAACAAAAGATGAATACAGTCACATTTGACTTCTGCAATTTCAAGAGGTGCTCAAAGTGGTTACATCAGCATCCAAACATTTCTGATTTTCTGATTATGGCGAACTATTGCTTGAGCATAGATAACATCTCTTAAAATGTGTATTCATTTTTTTGACACTCCCAATACACACACACACACACACACACACACACACACACAGGCTCATTTAATCCTTACAGTATCCCCATGAGTATGTACTATTAACACATTTTACAGATGAGAAAACTGAGACATGGAGAAGTTAAGTTGTTCAAGGTCATACAAATAGTGGTGGAAGTGAAATTTGAATCTAGGAATTCTAGTTTCAGAGGTTGTGTTCTTAATCATGCTGGTATACTACTTCTGTTTTTACGATGATGTTACTTTTGGTTTTCCACTTTTAGCTTTCTCTCTCTTCATCTATTACCATTTTACTAGATTATGGCTCTATATACATAATCTTAAGGAAGCATCCATTTGTTCCCATTTTACTAGGATTTTTAAAAACCAGACATGAGTTATTTTTTACATGTCTTTTAGGTGTGTATTAAAGTGATCATATAGTTTTTTCTCCATTTACCAGTCATATGGTAGGTTATATTATTAGATTTTTTTGATAATGATTAATACTAATTGCTGGAATGGAACCTTCTGGATTTTTGGTGTTTTATTTTTTAATCTAGATTATTTGTGCTAAATTTTAGGATTCTTGCATTGATATTCATAAACAAGATTGTTCTATTTTTTTTCCTATGGTATCTTTTTGTTTGATATCAATGTTATTCTGAATTTTAAAAGAAGAATGTGAAAGTGTTTATTTCTCTTTCCTCTGGCATACTATAAATGGAATTTTAAAATACTTGGGAGATTTCACCTGGAAAACCATCTGGATGTGGTACTTTTGGAGAGGTAGCCAAAAATTTTTCAAAAAAATTCTATACTTAATGATCTGTTAAAGTTTTTTATCCTTTTCAGTATCTATTTTGATAATTTACATATTCCTAGAAAATCATCTATTTCGTCAGATTTTCAAATTTATTTGTAGAGAGAAGTGTAAAGCACTCACACTGGAGTTATATTTGTTTATAATTGTTTATAATAGTGAAAAATTAGAAACAATCCCAAATGTCTATCAATAGGAGATTGGTTGAATAAATAATGGTATATATATAAAATGGAATATTATGTAGCCAATAAAAATTACTTTGGAAAAGTATATTTTTGACATAGGTAAGAATTAACAGTATATTACTAAGTTGTGAACTGTATGAATAACATCTTATTTTTGAAATAGTTCATATATGCATATATGCTTATGAAAAAGTTTAGAAGGCTACATCCATATCAAAATGTTAACAGTGGTAATTTCCACGGTGGGGGGAGTCCTGGATGCTTTTTACATGTTACAGACTTTCTGTATTGAAGGAATTTTTAGCATATTAGACAAAGTAACAAAGCTGTTTCCATTTTGGATAAAAGGAAAAAAAACCCCAGTTTTCACTGAATTTATTGCCTAGCTAAGAAACCTCAGTGATGTGCTTGGCAAAGTTAATCCTTTTGCTATTTTGATTTGCGATTTCAGGCTCTAAAACACATTTTACTAGTTAATTATCATCCTGGGGGTTAAGAAATTCTAAAAGTATATTTTATTTCTAACATTATCGTTCAATAGATAAATTAAAATGCAGAACTTAGATTAAAATGTACCATAATGCTTATCAAAGAACTCCCTAAGGATTTATATAGGAAACCCCATATAAAACAATGTTTTACTTTGAAAATTGCATTTTCATCTGGATTACTGGACTGAGAATGAAGAAAGTTAGAGCGTGCTTGTTATATTCCCCAAAGAACTATTATTTAGAAGATCTTCACTTCTTGTTTTCCCTCCTCTAATAACTGCTCTCTCTGCCTGCTGACACCCTCCTCTGCCTCCCCGGTATCACCACATGGCCACCCGCTTTTCAAGGCTCTCGTCTGCTCCCCTCTAAGCACGCTCCTTCTTATTTATCCTTCAGTCTTCTTTGGGGCTCCAGAATCTGGGCCATGTGCCAGGCGGCACGGCACTGTATTTTTAGCTCAGAGTTATAAAGGCACAGGAATTGGGAATTCCACTAAGAACACAAGCCAACTGTGAACTTGGGTGTTGCGGAGGAGCCGGTCCTTGTGAAGGGAGCAGCTGTGTGTTGTAGACGGCAGCTTTTGTGCCGGATAATGGACTTCCCTGACAGAAGGTACAGTTGGTGGAGCCTGTGTTTTGAGTTCTCCCAATTACTGTATCCCCTGCAACTCTGCTGTCTTGGCAGGAGGGCCTGTGACATGGGAGCCTCACAGGTGGGAGTTGGAAGTAGGGATGAAAGGTCCCTGTGGTCCCTCTTCCGATGTGGGAGGGAATTCGTAGAAACGTCAGTCACGCATTTCCACCAACTCTCTGAAAAAGGCAGAATCTCTACCTTGTGCTTCCTATTGTTATTATTATTGCAGTTTTAATTTTCAGAAAGATGCAAGTTATAAGTGGCACCTTAAAGAACTTAAGTTTTTTAAAAATTTAACCACGCCAGGAGCAAGGTGAGGGAATCACTTTAGCCGTGTTATCATTAGCAAATCCACAGTCTGATACTGTGTAGGATCGATCCTGTAACTAAGAATGTCTGGGAGGAGAGAAAAGCCAGGTACATCACTGTTATATGAGGGTGAGCTCCTACGTTTACATGAGAAGAATGGGGGAAGACTAAGAGAGTTCCGATGGGAAAATGAGGTGGTTCCATGGAGGAGGGGGCATTTGTGCTCTTTTCTTTGAGGAGTTTGCCTCCTGGGTGAGAGTCCAGCGAGGAGCGGTTTGCAGAGTGGGGACGCTGAGGGGAGGATTCTGGGAACTTCTAGGCTCCCTAACTTATGGGGCCTTATCTTCCTTTCAAGTTGAGAATTCTCACCTGGCAGTGTGTCTGGCAACTGAACGCTCCCTTTAGGAACGGACTTCAGCGCTCGCCTGCTCCAGCCCATTCCCCACACAGCAGCAGGAATGCACTTCTTGACGCATGACTTGGATTATCCTCTCTCCTTGCTTACAACTCTTCTGAAAACATTGAAATAGCCACCGCATTTAGAATAAAATCCAAGCTCCCAACCGTGGGCCCTGAAGCCAACAGGGGTTTGGCCTTTTTGGCTTCTCTACAGGTGACATCTCCCATCATTCTCTCCCAAACAACATGTCCAGCTCTTATTAGCTTCCGGGCTTTTGCACATACTTTTCCCTCTACTTGAAATACTTACCAACTTGCTTAAAAAAGGGTTTTTTGGTCATGGTAACATACACATAATATAAAATTTTAACCATTTATAAGTGTACAATTCAGTGGCTTTAAGTACATTCACAATGTTGTACAACCATCACCAGTATCCATTTTCAGAAAGTTTTCATCATCCCAAACATAGACTCTATAATCATTAAACTCCCCATTTCTGCCTTCCTTGAGCCCCCGGTAACCTCTATTTTACTTCCTGTCTCTCTGAATTTGTATCCCAGGTACCTCATATATGTGGATTCATACAGTGTTTGTATTTTTTTAAAAAAATTTTTATAAGAGTTTATCTGAGCCCAAATTGACAACATATGTCAGGAAACAAGATCTCAGATGCTCCGCCAGTGTTTGTCTTTTTATGTCAGGCTTATTTGCCTTAGCATAATGTTTTTAGGGTTCATATATGTTGTATCATATATCAGAACTTCATTCCCTTTTTAGGCTGAATAATATCCAATTGTATGTACAGACTACATTTTGTTTATTCATTGATCTGTTGATGGAGTCTCCCTGCTCCTTGCATCCTTCTCATCTTTCAATTTTCAGCTTATGTGTCACCTCTGACATTATTCTCTTTCTTAGTACCCAACATGTAAGTATATTATTTATAATTACTTGTCTGATTTATGTCAGTCTCCCCTACTGGACTATAAATCTGTGAACTCAGCAACCATGTAGTCTTCTTCAGCATGATCCATCTAGCACCTGACACAGTGCCTGGCATACCTAAGGCCCGTGGATGCACCTGAATTGCCCTCAAAATGTGGCGCAGAGAAGGCAGGCATTGTGCGATTGGCTCCTGAATGGCCAGTCCAGTTTATCCTCTGGCTGAGCCTTGCTGAAACCCTGGCCTTCTCTTTTATTTCACTCCTCAAGTTTCATGTATTTTCTGGATTCCATGCCTTCTTACCTTGTCTTCTGAACCTTCATACTTGCTTCTCACTTGCCATGGCATCTCTGTGCTTTGATAAACCAGGAACAAGGCCTTGGGGCTGACTTCTGGTTTCCCCCCCATACCCACGCATATGGGTGGGTATGTTTTTAAAAATTCAACCAAGCCAGGAGCAAGGTTCCATGTAGAAACAGCAGTGATGAGTCCCAGAGATGGAAGGCAATGATGAAAAGCTGGAGAACCCTGGAAGGAGCGGGATGCTGGACAAACATGGCTTCCTGCACAGTGTGGTCTAGGACCCACCCAGAAGGATATTTGTTGTTGCCGAGTCACCTCTTCATCTTCTGACATTTTCTTAGTGGAGCCCAATCTCGTCTCTACAGGAAGAGTTTGAAAAGGTTTCGATATAAGTTGGAAAAAAATTAGGGCATTCAGGTGAGGGATTGCACTGCTGCCTTTGAATTTTTCGTAGTGGTGTGGAGAGGATTCTGAGACCATCTCTGGGCTTAGCAGAGAAGACTGCTGTAATGACACATGATGTCCACTATGGGTGAGGTGGGATGGAGTGGCCACGCATTATCTTGTTTATCATCTGTGTTCCAAGTGGTGGGAGGTTTTGCTCATTTGAAATAGATTTTCTGGCACCTTACTTTTACTAATCTTTTAAAACATTAAAAACCTGTATTGACTTACTCGCTTCATGCAGCAAATCTCTTGTGTTACCCTTTTGCCAAGTAAATGCCGTTAAAATATGTCATTTACAAATGGTTGGAGTCCTTTGAGTGTGCAAACTGAATGTTGACGTCGGTTATAAGACTCAGGGTGGTGATATATGCACTTCAGGATGAGAAAGACTTGTGTGAATTTTGGCCGCGCCACTGACAAGTTTATGTAACCACCCTTAAACTTCTCTAATGTCCATTTTCCTTCTGTAGAAGGGGATAAAATTGTTTTCATCTCATGGAGTTTTTATGAAGGTTCAAGGAGATCCTGGTAAAAAGCTTGTGGCGCTGGGCCTCACAGTGGCTGCTCAGTTAGTGGTAGCCATCTCAGTGACAGTCCTAAGCTGGTGGGGCAGTGGCAGGGGATGTTTCTATCAAAAATTCCAGATCTTTCTGATACTTCCTACCATCAAGTGGGAAGTTCTCAAATTTTTCATTTTTCACTTTACCTTAGTCATTGATTTTCGATTCAAATATTCTAATTACAACTAGGATCTTGAAATGAAGAATTTTAGTGTTTCGTTTTTTTTTTTTAAAGGAAGATTCATACTCTATGCAGCTCAAAGTATCAAAAACCATTATCACCTCTCCAAATGCAAGATCCTTACAAGAGATATGCTGATAAACGTTTTTTTCTTCTTTACACCCGTTCTTTCACCTACCCCATCACCTCTGAAGTTTCTGAAGTGTTTAGATTCTAGCTGTTTCCATACTATATACTATTCCTCGACAATAAATGTTACGTGGAATGGAAATTTTTCTTTTTTTTCCAAATGAGCTTTCTCGATGTCCACTATCCTAGCTGAGGGAAATGTGTTAGTTGAGGCTAAAGCTCATGGAAGACTTTAGAATACAAAGTACCTCAAAAAGTAATTGTTTTCTTTCTACAGCCTTAAGGCAAGTGGAAGTTTTGGTACTAATGAGCTCATTAGCTTAGTTTGAGCAGTTAAGAAGCTATTCTTGAGAATGTGCTTCATGGCACACTATAACCCTCCCATTTTTCTTTGATGGTGAGGACAACATTTTTTAAATTCAAGTTACCACAGATGGAGATGTTAGAGTCCAACTCCAAACATCAGTGACATGTAACCTAGTGCCCACGTGATCCTGGAATGGGGGTCAAACTATATTTGGCCAAATTTGGAACATACCTTACAATGATGAAACTTTTTCATAAAGTTACACTTTCACCCTGTTTCTTAGGCTTATTTCTTACATATAAACATCACAAAGATTAATGTTCATAATGATATTAATTACTCACATGACTACAAGGGATATTTAAAAAATATCAGATATTGACACAGCCCACGAAGAGCTTCCCGTTCAGGGAGAGAGAGGACATTTTTACAAATGAACAAATGAAGAAAGTATAAATATAAGTGACGAATATAGTGTAGCTCCTGGTGTTAATTTGCCTAAAACTGGACTCTCGCAACCTTCCACATTATACTCATTCCCAGGTGATTCGTACACCTTCTGATTTGAGAAGGTTAGAGACTTACTTCTATTATTGTTGCATAATCATGAAAACTGACTTTAATGTGACTGTCTTCAGTTTTCATACTTGTTTCTCCTCTTTTGCCAGAGCTTTCCATCCAGTAGTTAATTTTTCTGGGAAGTTTTTTTTTCCTTTTTTTTTTTTTTTTTTTGGTCAATATCAATATGTGGACTAGGTCTATCATTCATTCCTCCGACTGGCAAAATGCCTGCCTCAATTTATTGACATTATTAGTCTTTTTTTTTTTTTTTGCTTTCTCAGCTTGGTATTTATTGGTCTCTAAAACAGTCTGAGATAAAGCCTTATATTACTATGTTATTTCTGTCATCAATCACAGGATTGTGCTGATGTTGGTAATAAACCGCCGCCAATGCAGATGACAGTGGTGATATAGTCAGTGTTGATTAGATGCCATACATTGCCTATACCTTTCATCACGCAGATTTCCTTCTGGAATATGGGGTAGAATATTAAAGCTGGCAGTATTGAGAAGCATTTTTACCTTCAAGATATGAAGTAAAGTTACAGTAAAATGTGGTCCTTGAAACCGGCACAGCACATTTCCCCCCAGGGAGACCTGTTTTTGAAGTTGATTATTTGAATAAAAATCACAGATAATAGGATAGTGAGGAAAAATTCTCAGCTGTGTTCATAATTAGAAGACTGTATTACTGATGCAGATCCCAGTGTTGTTGCTTAATAATGTAATTAGCCAGAGAATCGTGTGCTTTGACAAACACCCCTATGCATATGCAGTGCAAAATTTGTCCTGCTTAGTTTTTTCTTTCCTTTGGATATAAACTGTTTTAACATGGTTTATTTCCTTGTGATAGTGTGAGCTTTGGGGTTTTCATGTAGAACTATATTTTTATGACCTATTACAGCCTGTGTTGGATTGATTTTTGAGTATTTCTTCATCGAAGCCACCTGCTTTCTTGGGTATCATTTGGTCTGAGTCCAAGTGGCAATGGCTGCCATCTCTCCTAAGCATGGTGGGAATATCTGTTACAGGGTTATGTTCCAGGCCAGACCCCCACCCCCACCCCCATCATGGAGTTCAACATCTGTATGAAGAAAGCTTCAGGGACAGCTGCAGGGACAGCTGCAGGCAAGTCTATTTCCAGCACCTCTCTTGCTCTGGGGAAATTCTTGGAGGCAAGATTAGGCAAAGGGAATTGTCACAGAACGCTTCCAGAATAATGTGAATGTTCCTTCAGGCAACCTTTTCTCCTGAGGTATTACCTAACCTGTAAGGTCAAGTCCTAGGCTGCCTAGACTTAATGGATCTGGACTTCGGGGTTACACAAACCGTGGTTTGGGTACTGGCTCTTTTATAAGTGGCATGATGTTTGAATGTGACTTAAGCTCTTAGTACCTCCATTTTCATATCTTTAAACTACATGAGGAAAAACCATGTACCTTGCAGGGTTTCCTGCGAGGAATAAATAAGATAAGTGTATTTCTAAAAGAGTACCTGCGGTTAGTAGGATTTCAGTGAATGCTATTATGGTTAAAATTTATTGAGGTTTGAACTTTCCCAGAATTCCTTGGTACAAGACTGATATTAGTTTTTGTGGGTCTTTTTCTTAGCTTTCATCTACTTGGTGTTTAGTAGGTGTGAGTTACCTCTGTTGGATTACAAACATAGAGGTAATGTCTTCCTGTCTTATTATATTTATAATTTGCTGATGTCTTTTTCCTTTCTCAGAGCTGTTATATCAAAGTATCATTTGTTGCATCTTGAACAATGATAAGGTAATAGCAAGCTGTCAATAAACAACTATTTATTTAGTATTTACTACGTAAAACATACTATTTTAAGTAGGCATTATGGAGTGAAAGAGATTATATGATAAATAGTCTGTCCTTCATGAACTCTCCATTAATTTGGGAAGACAATATATTTATAAAAAGAAACGAAGTCCTCAAGCAGGAAATAAAGGCCTAATGAATAGGATAGATAATTATTCTTGATTCTACCTCTTCTCTCATCCGCACATCCAGTCCATCACCAAGAACGCTGTTCTGCTTCCAGAATACATCTCAAATCCATCCTCTCTCCATCTCCATCACCTCTCAAGTACATCCAAACCTCATCATCTTTCTGGTGGACTACTACTATAGAGCCTAACTGATCTTTCTCCTTTTACTCCTGTTCTTCTGCCATCCATTGTCCACCCAACAGTCAAAATGGTCTTTTAAAAACCTGAATCAAATTATTTCATTCCCTTGCTTAAGACCCTCCAATGCCATTCAACTACTTTGAAATAAAATCCAAACTCTTTCCTAAGGCTTACAAGGCTCTGTGTGATTTGGCCCTGCTTTCCTCTCCACCTTCATCTCAGGCCACTCTCCCTCTTGCTAACTGTGCTCTAGCCAACAGGTTGTCTTTTCTTTCTGGGACACACCAAGAGCTTTCTTACATCAGGGTCTTTGCATTGGCCATTTCATTTGATTGAAGTGTTCTTCCTCTGCTCCTAAACATGAGTGGCCCATCCTCATCCTTCAGGTCCTTAACTCAGATGTTATCTCCTCAAAGAGATCAAACCATTCCTGACCACTCTATTTTAAAAAGTCATTCCCGTCCTATCTTGTTATCTTACCTCTTGCATAATATTTTCCATGATCTCTAATTATTTTGTTGATTTTATTTTTGTCTATTTATTCTCTCCCTAAGTAGGGAGTAATCCCTGAAGGCAGTAATCTTGTCCATTTTGTTCACTGTAGTAATAACTAGTATAGTGTCTGGCATGTACTAGATTCTCAATAAATATATTAATAAATGAACAAATGAACATGGGCCACAACAGTTTGGAGGAAAAAGGGATCCCTCTGTTAGTCATGAAGCGGATTAGTCATTGGGAAGGATTTTGCTATTTATGAGGGAGAAAGAATATACCTGGAGGAGAAAGAATGTGAGCAGAAAAGAGGTGAGACAGGCCGATACTGTAGGATTTCAGAGATGGAGCAGCTTTTGAGAGGCAGTGAGTATAGAAGAAGGAATCCGACAGACGTGGATTCAAGTCCTGGCCATCACATAACTACCTATGTGACTATGGATGTTTTACTTAACCATGTTGATCCATTTCACCTGTAAAATGAGGAAAATCATCCCTAGCATGGAGGGTTACTGTGAGACGTAATGATTTATACTTAGGACCCTATTGGGATACAGGTGATGATAAGTCATAGTCATTCACACCAGCATTTAATTTAGATTCTCAAATTTGGAGCTTTGTGGACATGTGGATGCCAAGAACTTAACTCAGTACTACTGATTCAAAAGAGTTACCTCTCGGTGTGTGTAGAGGGTGTGAGACTCTAGCACGTGTGCTTTTCGGAAGCTCCCCAGGTGATTGTTTAGGGCCATGTGTTTAGTCCAAACCATGCTGGAATCCTCTCTAAATATCTCTTGCCAAGGAACTGTCCAATTTGAAAAGCTCCGTGATGGGAACTCAGAGTCACAAGTCTTCTGCCACTGGGCGTCTACCTGAGTCCCTAGAGACCAGACTACTGCTTTCTCATTAACCCCCAAATTAATATTTTTGGTGTTAATTTAAAAAATTTTGCAGTCCCATAAAGCCACCATGCCTTCCATTATTCTTGGTCATGTCCAAGATGGAAGCCAGTTTAGTTATCTTCTGTACTCTTATCCCTTTAGTATCTGTGCTTCTTCTTTAATCCAACTCTCTGATCACTGGGTTTCCTCCCAAACCACTCCAACGTGCTGTTTAGAATTCCAGCTTCAAGGTCCATAAACCTGTTTAAACTTATACCCCTCAGTCTCTTCACCGACGCTCCCTTTATTTCCTGCTGTAACTGAACCCTGGCTTAAACTAGAAGATATTTTAGATGTCAACAGTGACTGTGCAGTCTTATGAAACATTAACCACCTGTATGGTAGGTTGCTCATTTACACACAAATATACTCCTGTCTTGGAATGTTTGGACCAGTGTCTAAAGGTTTGATCCTGGGAAAACAGGATGAAGGCCAAGTGGCCTTGTGTCTGGTAAACATGTATGAAAAGGGAACAAATCTCTGTGAGCAAACATAGGACTTGAGAGGTAGACAGGGTTGGAAGATTTATGAAATGACCACTTCGTTCTGGTCCCATAACTGCTGATGATTTGAATCTGCACTGACCAGAGACTAACTCTTTTTAAAAATCTCAGAGCCAAGTGACTAGTCAGGTGGGTTGAACGATTGTATCGAAGGTCTTATGATAATTCCAGTGACAACAGATGAAACCCTGCTCTGGAAGCCCTCTCTCAGGGAAATAACTGGGGGGTTCTGCAACAGACCAAACATCTGCAATGGGAGAGAAAAAAGAGTGCAATTCCATTAAATCCACCAATTCTGTATCAGAGGTTTATTTAAGAGAAGTCACCTATTTCTAAGGCCAAGAATGGTTGATGGGGAGTTGGGAACAGATCATACCATTTTCTCTATTTTGAATGCTTTATCTCAATAAATGGACTTATGTTTTAAAAACCTAGATGTCAGGAGTGCTTAATTTCTTGGCTTTCTACAGATGGGGGAGAAAATTAAAAGTCAGAATGCATGTCAGGTGTCGTTTATTTTCTTTTATTTCTGTATTTAAGTATAACTGGGACTACTGGTTACATTTGCAATAATTGTGACTACCTTATTTTATGTTTATATTTATTATGCTTTCTTAAATAAAATTGTATCTATGAGCTCTCCACTACTACATGAGAAATGTAGCGTGTTTTATTTCTCCCCTTCACCTCACTGCTCAGATTTTGTTGCAATAATTTGGAATTTTATTTTCAAATTATAAATATTTTTATATTGTTAGCTGTGAATTTTTTTTCAGAAAAGATGCACATGGATTTTTTTTTTAATTGTAAAATGTCAGAAAATGACTTTCTTTTACTCTTAATGTGAGGTAGCTATTGGCTGTTTCCAAAATAGTAATGTCGTAATTCTGTCCCTTCAGACAGTTTTCTGTAAATATTCCATTGTCTTCCAGTAGTCAGAGTTGCAGAGAAGAAATTTCATAGTTCTGGGTTTGTCTTCCCCTATGCAACTGATTTTTTTCTTTGAAAGGTGCGTGTAAATTAAATGTTTAAACTGTAAATGCTTTCCCTATTAATTTGTTTTTAAAAGTTCAGAGATTTTTGTATATATTTCATTTAATATTCATTTGGCAACAAAACTCCTACAATTGCATTATCATCTCTTCAGGAGTTAATGATCCGAAGATACATAGTAAAAGGTACCAGAAAAAAAAATTTTAATATGAAAAAGAACCTTGAGATGGATTATTTCATTGACCTGAGTACTTCTTTATAATACAAATAGTCATATAATTGGAATATTTTTATGTATGCATGTTTGTAAATTTCATTTAAGTCAGACCTATTTATTTTCTCTACTTCTGAACATTCTTACTTCATATACCTGCAGTTGGATTATTTGATGGGGTCAGTGTTTTCTCTTTTCCCATATGAGGGGACGCTATCATTAGAAATGTTTATTTCCATAATATGAATTATAGGGGTAGAAATCGAGGGTTATAACTAGTGCTGTGTGCTACTTCCCATTGCAGAGATCAACTGTGGCCGCCCTCCGGAAATGCAACATGCAGTCCTGGTGGGGAATCACAGCTCCGGCCTCGGCAGTGTGGCTCACTATGTCTGTCAAGAGGGCTTTGAGAGCCCTGGAGGAAAGATCACTTCCATTTGCACAGAGAAAGGCACCTGGAAAGAAAGTACTTTGACATGCACAGGTATAGACTCCATTCTGTAGGGCTCCTGTTTCCTGGAAGCGTATGGCCAGCTCCCAGGAGCATGGGATCTAAAAGATGTTCGATTGCTGCCATACTCTGTGGACTGTGCCTGGATGTACCATTTACCTGGCTGGGCACCTGGCTTTAAGTTTGTCAGCTAAATCCCAAAGATGGAGAGGGTAGACTGGGAAAATAAGTCAGATAGAAAATTTTATGCATTCATCTTTTGAAACTCACCTTAAATCACAGTGCTTCCTGTCTCCAATGCTTGGCTGGCTGAGGAATTTTTCTCCATAAACCATTTTCTCAGGGTCTGTACTTAAAAGTCCTAACTTAGCACATGTTGACAGCTTTTCAGAGAAAAGGTGGTGGAATGAAAAAGAGGTTTTTAATATTTATTTCTAATTGTGGTAAAAATACAACATAAAATGTACCATCTTAACCATTTTAAGTGTTTCATGTATTCATATTGTTGTGCAACCATTCTCCAGAACTTTTTTATCTTCTGAAACTACATACCCATTAAACAATAGCTCCCCACTTCCTCCTCCACCCAGCCCCAAGCACCGCTTTTCTACTTTCTGTTTCTGTGAGTTTGGCTAATTTGATTACCCCGTATAAACGGAATCATGTAATATTTGTCCTTCTGTGACTGGCTTATTTCACTTAGCATAATGTGCGTCAGGTTCATCCATGTTGTTTAAATCGTGGCATTGCCTTCTGTTTAAAGGCTGAATAATATTATATATGTATATATATATATATGTGTGTGTGTATATATATGTGTGTATACACACACACACACACACACACACACACTGTATTTTGTTTATCCATTCATCTGTTGATGGATACTTGGGTTGCCTCCACCTCTTTGCTACTGTGAATAATGCTGCAATGAACATGGGTGTACAAATATCTCTTTGAAACCCTGCTTTCAATTCTTTTGGATATATATCCCAAAATGGAATTACTGGTGAAAAGGAGTTTTGAGACTTCAATTCAAGTTCTAGCAGTGTTACGTATTAAGCTGTGTGTCATCAGGTAAGGAATTATTCTCTCTAAGCTTCGGTTTCCTCATCTACAAAAGTGGGAAAATAAAGTCTGCTGTCTCTACTTCAAAGAGTTACTGAGAGGGAATCAGTGTTGAAAAGTTTAAAGCCCACAGCAATGTTAGGTCTTTTACTAAAATTATTAGCCTTGCTTACAGAAGATCGCATGAATTAGAAGTGTGCACTCCCATATGCTTTATTTCACCTGTGCCTCCAAGAAACCAAGTGAGAAAAGGCAATGATTCTTACTATTTGTGATGGTTGGTCTGGGGGTGTGACAAATGGTTGTCACATAGTCTTGAATGGCTCTGGGAATGTATTTCTAGATGTTGACTTGTTGGCTCTGAAGACAGATCTCTAAAGAGTGAAATCTCAAGGTAGCTTTGATCTGGGTTCTTTGACTTGCAGCAGAGTTATGATAGAATGTCTTGGGTATTGCCAATCAAAGTTTTCCATAGGAATCTCTAGCCAGAGCAAGCAAAACATGTGGGCTGCTGGTGATAATTTATCCATAGAGCAATGGTTCATAACCATTTTGGGGATATGAATTTGATGAAATTTATCAATTTATTCGGTCGATATCTATTTAGCATACACTATGTATGAGGTACTTTGCTAGACACTAACTACCTTCTTGTAACTTACAGGGCTGTTAGGAAAATGGACTTTTCTCCAAAGAAATGCACATACACATATACATATAATGTTTTACAAATTCAAGGTGTTCGTGGACCTCTAGAAGTACTTGAGTAAAGCATTCTGGAACAGATGGAGAACTCAGCTTTGCTTCTGAGGCTCTGTGTATGCCATGCAGTTCCCACATTTGGTCACCTCCACCACAAATGCGAGAGGATGTAGGCTAGATACTGCAATCATAGAAACAAAGGGTAGACATAATCCAGAGATCTCTACCCAACGTGGGCAAGATCTCTTGCCCAACTTGCACAGCGCAGCAAAGGCAACCCTGTAACTAACACCAAAATTCCAGGGTTCCAGTCTTAATAATTGGGGAGAGCTAATGACATATTGGAACAGACTGATGGACATTTCAACCTATTATTGCATCTCTAACAGCACTTGTAAGCGTTATTTGGAGAAACTGAGGCAGCTGCCTCATAGGATGCAGAATTTAACGTTCGGGCATGTGTTCCTGGCCCAGAGCCATCTATGGAGTCACTGAGTGAGAGAGCTGGACATAGCTTCTGGACCCAGCTATTTGCTTCATTGCTCAAGCTGTTCTGCCTCCACCATTCAGAATTCAGTGGGGGTACAAAGATTAGTCACTACATGAAAAACCAGTGGATCTGCATGGGGCATAGTAAGCTATTAATTAGCTGATACTTGTAGAGCACTTTGAAGAACAAACATGTTATGTAACTGCTAATTATAATTATCGTCCTCAGCCTGCCACCTTTCACAGAGTTTGTGGCTCCAGCTGCAGCTGTTTCCATAGGTTTATGCAAGCTTTGATTTAAGGAGAGAAGAGGCATTCTCCCTGAGAGCTGTTATCTTTCTGTGAGGAGGCCTCTCTGCCCTCAATCAAGATTGGCAGCCAAATTCCATTTCCACAGATAAAGGGGGTGATTTACATGCTGATTAATTCATGGTGCAGTGCACATGATCCCCTGGTAAGAAGGTAGGACAGGCTTCTGGAAATGTAGTGAGATACTAATTACCATGGCTCTTGCCCTTCTTCCTTCTTTTCCTGTTTTGCACCCATTCATACCGCCCCTTCTGTCCCGACTCCCTCTCTGTATTTTGTATTTACCTTCCTCTGTGTTCACTTTTGGGTTTTCCCCCAATCTTCTACTTTTTCTGCCAAACGTCTGAATGCCTTCGACCTCTGTTCCCTGTTTTCATTCCGTTGACCCATCTTTTTTACTTGAATGTTCAGTTCTCCATTGGGTGGAATAATTTATCCTCATTTTACCTGGGTTGTTTTTAGTTAAAAATATTTTTGGATTAGTAGTAGCATGAACCCATAAATGCTTTTAATGGAGTGTGAACTCCAGCAAGGTGGTGGGACTCCTTTTTTTTTTTTTCTTTTTTTTTTTTAAGGCTAGTTTGGACTGGAAACTCCAGACAGCTGAGAATTAGGCAACCACTTTAGTGTCTGGAAAAACCCCAGATGGAAGCTTGATATTTAGTGAGTTAGTTTACCTCAAGATCAAAGAGGTTGATTCATTCTTGATAAGATTGTCCTTGGCTTTCATTCTGCACAGGTCATTTGGCATATTATGTTTAGAATCTGAGTTAATAATTATAGGGTTGATGCTCACTCCTTCCGTGCTCTGAGAAGGGTAACATGTCTATTGGAACACAGACTGTTTATCAGCTGGGAACCTTTCTGAGCCCCCTAACCTGATGCAGACAGAATCAGACTGCCCCCAGGCCTCCCGTATCCTCTGCCTCTTTTGGTTTTTGGTCCACCCTCCTCTGCAGCTCAGTTGCAGCTCTGCATATTTCAGATGGAAAAGAAAGGCCAACAGGGATAAATGGACACATTTATATAAATAACCACACGGCTGGCGTTTGTTTGAATGTGTGCATAATGTTTGGACTATCAAGCATTGTAACGACCATTGATTGCACTACCAACTTACACACCCAAAATTCAGCTAGGGGCCTTACTGCTTGATTTTATTTTATCCTCAGAAAAACCCTGTGAAGTTAAATATTGTTATTTTCATTTCATAGATGAGTCATCTGAGACTCATGAAAGTCAAACAGCTTTCACGGGGTCATTCCGTAACTTAGTAAATGGCAGAGACAGGATTTGAATTCACATCTGTCAGCCCCCAAGATCTGTCTTCCATGCCAGTGTTTTTCAATCTTGACTTATTGGTATACCAACCTGACAATGTTTGCCACAACGAAAGTATTATGTATTTAATAAGTTCCTTAAAACATTTATACTTAAAACTTAAATTTGTAATTTTAATTTATTGATTAAGAACACTTTGTAATACATGGGATATCATGAGTTTGATGAGCTAGGTGTATTTTTTTTCTAATATACACAAAAATAAATATAAAGCAAACATAGAAATTTATTTAAGTACGACCAAAAATCATCCTAAAGTATATAATGCATTTTAGGAAATCACTACGATAAGCCATGCTATTTCTATCTATTTTATGTGACTCTAAAGACTTTAAAAAAAAAGAAACAGCAGAACTCTCATTCTTGACTTTTTTCAAACATGCATTTATTCAAAGTAGTCACTTTGGGAAGCCATACCCTCTTTTCAATGATGCTTCCACTATGAAAATCTGTCTGTTTTATAATCCCTGTTTGGGAATTGGCTTTGGAGGTAGTTTATGAGTCATATTAGAAGATCAGTCATAGTACTTTTGAAATTATATAATGATTTCTGACTAGAAATGACATTGAGCTTGAGAGTCTGCTCGGGTCACCTGAACTGATTCTGTATGTATGAACTTTTACTATTTCCAAAAATAAAGAAAAAGGATATAAAATTGGAGACCAAGAGGGTACGCTAGACCAGTTCCTACCTGCAATGGGACTTTTGAAAGAGTAGTCTATGCTCACTGTCTCTGTTCCCTCCCATTCTAATTCTCTTCTCAGCCTCCTGAAGGAGAATCAGGCATCTAACATCCCCACTTCACTGTAGCTCTCTCACCCAGGTCACTCATGACCACCCAACCGCCCAATTCACATTCTGGTTTCAGCCCTCATTCCTCTTAACCTTTCTACAACATTTAACGTTGCTGATCATCTGTCTACGTGTTCATCCATCCATTCAACCAATCAACGAAACAATAAATATTTAAAAGATATCTATGTCCAAAATACTGTATTAGGTTCTGGGGATAGAGACCTGGTATTTGCCATCATAGAGCTTACATTCAGGAAAGATAGACATTAAATAACTAATGACAAAATTATTTAGTTACGAATGTGGTAAGTAACCCAGAGAAATACTTGATGCTAATAAAATACTAAAATATGTAACTTTATATACATATGTACATTTATGTACACGCAACATAACACCACATACAGAATCTAAAGCAAAGCAAAGGTACTTTATTACCCACTGAGGGTTTGGTTTCCCAAGTCCAGTGTAGAGTTCGGTTGAATGCTGTGGGGCCTCTTTTTATTATAAGCCAGAGATGCCTGAGTGTCCTACAACATGGATGAGCCAGGGCCTGCTCTCCCTGCCTCTCCCCAAAGTCAAACTTCAGATCTAATCGTGACACTGTGGGCACTCCATCAGAGGAGAGCTCTATGAAAGGAGAGAGAGAGAGATGAGGCTTGCCCCCGGTACCCTGGTGATCTGCTCCAGGCCCTTCGTGGGTGGGAGGTGAGGAGGTTATGGGGAGAAGGAAGAAAGATGACTTTGGAGGAAGTAGACACTCCTTCTGATCTTTTCTTTCCTTGACTTCCTAGGCATCACACTCTCTCAGCAAGCCTACTACCTCTCTTCCGCATGGCTCTTTGTCCTCCAGTTTCCCCTGGGTTTCAGTGTTTCCCAGTGTTCTGTCATTGGACCACTCTATGCCTTCCCTGGATGTTTCACCTGCACCCACGGCTTCACCTGCCATCCACACATTGATGACCTTCGGGCATGTTTTTCACCTGGATATTCTGTAGATAACTTATATTTAGCATGTTCTAAACACAACTCATTAGTTTCTTTCTCACAAACCCAGTCTGCTTCCTCCTGTATTTATTATGAGAATAGTAAAAGGCAGTCCCATCAGACTTTCAAGTTCAAAGACTGGCAGTAAACCTAGATTCTTCTCTAGTCCTTGTTTCTCTCACCTGTTGCTTCTCCTTCATAATTGTCTCATGATTTTAAATACAGTGCCCTGATTTCATCTTTTCACCTTTTTGCTGAATAGCTGCTTCAATGCAAAGACTCTTGGCTTTGGAGTCTGACAAATCTAGATTTGAATCCTGACTTGACTGCTGTATGACTTTTGGCAGCTTACTTAACTTCTCTAAGCCTTAGGTCTATAAAATGGACATGGGTGTATCAAGCTAATGGTTATTTTGAAGATTAAATAAATGACACATTTAAAGTATTATACATGCTTTCTGGTTCATAGTAACAACAATATACCGTGTTTCCCTGAAAATAAGACCGGGTCTTATATTAATAAGACGCATTAGGGCATATTTTCAGGCGATGTCATAGTTTTTCATGTATAACAATCTACATTTATTCAAATGCAGTCATGTCATCTTCTGGAACATCGTCATAACGTACTAAATCTATCCATCTGGCTAATGATCTTTACTGGGGCTTATTTTCAGAGTAGGTCTTATTTTCGGGGAAACATGGTATATTCATTCATTATTGATTTTATTATTGCTTCTTATGACTGCTGTGAAGATGAGATCAAGCCTATAAAGTCCTATTTATCAGTCTTTATGTATTGACCTACCGTCAAGGTCTTTCCCAGTGTGACCCTGTGGTCCCGCAGCCTCACTTCCCATCTTTCCTCTTCCTCAGTCACATGACACTTCTCTCTTAGCACCCTGAATACGACACACCCTTTTACAGTTGTAGGCATTAGACCAGCTCGTCTGTCTGCTTAGCTGTCTTCCCCGCTCTTCAGCCATTCATCCATTAAGGTCATGCCCTCTGTGAAGCTGGCTTCCTCAGGTCCTTTAGTGACAGTGGTGACTCCTTTCTCTATACCTTGTGGTACTTGTGTGTAGCTTTGTTCTAATACTGAGTTGTAACTTACCTGCTTATCTGTGCCCTCCATTAGACAACATGTTCTTGAGAGGACTTATATTCTGCTATCGTCACATCCCAGTGTCTGGCATGGGAGGTTGCTTCGCATCCAGTAGTCATTCAGTTAATGGTGAATAAAGATCTCTGGAGTCAGTTCCAGAGAGAACTTCCAGGCGCTTATTGGTATTGGAATTCGGGCATAGCCTCCCAAGCCGTCTCTTAAAAAGGCATCAGTGTGGAGGTTTAATATCTGATATGTTTATAAAGAAGTCTTTCCAGCTGATTATAGACGCCTGGATGGAAAAGCAGCCAAACTTTGTTAACTTCTCCTTGGGATGAACTATCTGATGCCTTATAATCAGATCTGGGTCCCTTCTATGCACAAAGTGTGGCAGGCTGAAGGCAGATGGCATTCTTGAGATGGCTTTTGCAGTTGTCATAGTGAATGAGCAAAAAGGAAGGACAAGAAAGGAAACTTTTGTGTCGTCTTTCTAATCTCTGCTTGGGTGGCAAAGGGGCCCCGAGTGAGAAGGATATCTTTACTGGCAACTCAGAGAAGGTGAGGGGTGGTTGTTTCCTTTTCCTTCTAGACCAGGTGGTGAGTTAGTGTCAGAGGGATGTGTGAGTGAGCAGAGGGGTCCACAGCTTTAGGGCTTTGAAGGCTGGTGGAGAGGGAAGGGGCCAGGAACATTTGGGGCTTGTACAAGCTGATAAAAGTCTGATGCCAAAAGTGTTACCCAGGGGGGTGAATGGATAGGATCTTTGCATCTCTTGGGGTACCCATGTCCACAACTGTAGTACTTCTTTGATTTCAAATTCTCTGTGCTCTGGGGAGAAGTATTGATGTAGAGACCCAGGAATGCTTTAGATAGCCATAGGTGATCCTCTCGTGTCTCTCCACGAGTTTACCTGTTTTCTTCTCTCTGCCTCCACTTGTTCTCACTTACTGATAGCTGACCTGGCTTACCCAAGAACAGGTAAGGTGGGACATAGAATCTCTGTAATGCTGCTGGTTGGATGATGTAGTAAAGATGTCAAGTCTTCAAAGAGATCAGTAGACCAGAGTTTATCTAAAGGAGGCATTGGCTCTGAGTACAGGAGAAATGAGTTAAAGAATTTTATTCTTTTTGATGCTGTTGTAAATAAAATTGTTTTCTTGATTTCATTTGTGGATTGTTCCTTGCTAGGGTACAGAAATCCTACTGACTTTTGTACATTGACCTTGTATCCTGCAACCTTGCCGAACTACTTTCTTAGCTCTGGTTTTTTTGTGTGAATTTCTTAGGATTTTTTTTTTTTTAAAAGATTTTATTGGGGAAGGGGAACAGGACTTTTTATTGGGGAACAGTGTGTACTTCCAGGACTTTTTTTCCAAGTCAAGTTGTCCTTTCAGTCTTAGTTGTGGAGGGCGCAGCTCAGCTCCAGGTCCAGTTGCCATGGCTAGTTGCAGGCGATGCAGCCCACCATCCCTTGCGGGAGTCGAACCGATCACCTTGTAGTTGAGAGGACGCTCTCCAACCAACTGAGCCATCTGGGAGGCAGCTCAACTCAAGGTGCCGTGTTCGATCTTAGTTGCAGGGGCTGCTGCCCACCATCCCTTGCAGGAGTCGAGAAATTGAACTGGCAACCTTGTGGTTGAGAGCCCACTGGCCCATGTGGGAATTGAACCGGCAGCCTTCGGAGTTAGGAGCATGGAGCTCTAACCGCCTGAGCCACTGGGCCGGCCCAGGATTTTTTTTTTTGTATAGACAAAATCATGTCACCTGCAAATAGTTTTATTTACCTGTAGGGAATTTGGTTTTAAATAGGTAAAAATCTAGATCTTTGCCCTCTTCTCATCTGAACAACTTCCTAGGTGGTTATGGTGGGTCTGTTGGCACCTGTGTTACCTCAGGGAACAAAGACCCTAATACCATTTCCCACGTTGCCAAATTCATTACATGAAATACATGCAGAATATTTTAAGAAGCAGAACAACTCCAAGAAATCAGTGGCTTCCTGGTAGGTCAGGATTAAATGGCTTCAGTTCCAGCAGTCCCAGAGGTATGTATCCAGGGAACTTGTGGAGAATTTATTTAGTTTACCCCAAGCTGCTCCTAAGGAATGGTCTTGTGTGGGGATCAGCCTGTCATTTCCCGAACAGCAGTGACCTGAAAATAAGAGCGCTCCATCAGCTGGGTGGGACGAAGAAGCTGGAAGCAGATCTGACCTGTGCAGCTGTAGGAAGATTCTGGGCACAGCTCTGGGCCTCTTTCCATCCCACATGAGTAGAACACCAGTGGCATCCAGTGGCCTGTCAGGCCAATCACAGCTTGGACTTCTTACCCATACTCAGCTTACCCAGGCAGCTTTTCCTCTAAGTTAGGTAGTGGCCGAGGCTCATTTGTGATGAAGATAAATTGGGGGATTGGCCTGGGGTAGCTTGAATTGCCTGATATGTTTTCTGAATCAGAGTATGAATGGTGATCAGCAGAGATAGTAATTGGGCAGATAAACCAAGTCATTCCCTCCCTCCAATGTGGTCATCGTCAGGATTTTTCCAAAGCCCATTGACATATTTTGTGAGTGGACTCTCTTTTTCTCTGTTTTAGAAATAATTACAGAAATTAATGATGTATCAGTGTTTAATAACACCTGTGTGAGGTGGGAAATAAACCCAGGAAGAAGAAACAACCAGGTCATATATGTGGTAAGTAAGTGATCTATTTTTTCCTGCTAGGGCAGAAATGTTAATCCATGGGAATATCAGTCGAAGGGATTTGCTTCCGGAAGAGATTCTCAATCTAATTGCTTTCCAACCCCATCATCCTTTTAAAATGTGAACAGAATTTTTAAGATATCTGGATCATTTTATTTTACAATTTGTGTTTAATGTATTTGTCATTTGACAGGGTGTATGTGGGGATGTATTTTTATTTGGTATCATCATTATCGCTTTTCCAAGCACTTATATTTCACTCCCCCAGAGTAAGCCTGGAAGCATCCACTGACGTGGTGACAGGACGCAGCCAGGTTGTGACTCAGGTCTCAGGTTGTGACTGCCTCCATCGACCGCTGGTCATTTGTGTGCAGGGAGGCACTCCCTAGAGGCACTCCTCATTTTATATCACTTCTCAGGGTTTAGTGATTACTGGCCCAATCAGACTTCATCGTCAGACACCAGATAGCAGAGGTTTACCTTATTTATTAACCCCAGATGAGCAGCACAGTGGAAAAAGGAATAATAGTAGGAGGGTAGGATCTAGCACCACAAGGTCTCTGTCAGTTGTTTTAACTGGAGTCCTGGTGGGTTCTCTTGTCTTTTCCTCTCACAAAGATACACATAAAGGGACACCGGGCAGACCAGATGGAATCAGTTCATGAGGAGACAGTCAACCTGACCACAGACAACAGGACCCCAGAAGTGTGCCTCGATCTGTACCAAGGCACCAACTACACCGTGAGCATTTCCACCGCCCCTCCCGGACGCTCTGTGCCAGCCATCATTGGGTTCCAAACAGCTGGTAGGTGGAAGTGAAGTCTCATTTCCTCCTAGAAAGTGCTAAGCACAGGCTGTGGGGGAAATGTGCTTCAGAATAAACTGGGCAGGAAAGTTCATAGTTGCTTTCTGAAATCTGTAGCTGGAGAATATAATTGCTCCAGGGGTCAGAACCAGTCTAGTAGGAGAGATTCCCATCCTATTGGGGCCAGGCTGAATGGGCACTGATGTGTTTGTTGTTTCTCAGCTGGGGCCTCTGGTTGAAGTGGAAGGTACCAATGAGGCATTTAAAGGAGCTGCATATTAGGTGATGATGCAGTCAATTCTCAATTATCCAAGGCTACAGAGTGTTGCCACATGGCTTATCTTTGGTAGGAAATGCAGTCATTTCCTATTCTTGCCTGTGAGTTTGGAGGAGCCAGGGATGCTGATATCACTTTTTATTGGATATTATTAGTATGCTCATCTTAGATCTCACCATGAAGGATTTACTGGTTGGATGATCCAAGTGTCCTTTGGGGGAGCAGCTGTGAGGCAGCCCGCTGCCCTGAGCTTTATTTCTGAGCACTTTCTTATCTTGATTGGTGAAGTTGTTGCTCTTAGGCCAGCTCAGCATTGCCTGGCTTCATTATGGTGTTGTAGCCTAGGGAGGCAGGAGAACCAAGTCCCTCCTATTGACAGCCCAGGCTGGTGGACCCTCCAGGTCCCTAGGCTTCCCCTTAGAAGATCTCCAGTGTGCTATGGAGGGACTATTAGTAGTTGTAGCAGTGGTAGTAGTAGTAGTAGTAGTAGTAGTAGTAGTAGTAGCAGCAATAGTAATAGTAGTATGTATACTTTTTACCCTGGTTGCTTAGATTGTCTGGTGAATTAAAAAAAAAAATACAGATGTCCAAGTTTACTTCAGATCTGCTCCTGTGCTTGGAAGCTTTCAATGTCTTCCTTTGGCCTCCTGCCTTCATACTGTGCTAAGCGGAAACGTCTCCATGTTTCTGCCTTGTGTGAGGCAACTGACCCTTCTTTCCAACCCAGATACAAATTTTGACCCATTTTTACTATTCTCAGTCACTTCATCCTGGATTGGGGGTGGGAAATGGGAGCCAGATGCCTTTGTTCCCGTTGCCATCTTCCCCTGAATTCCGATTAAAATGGATACAAATGGGAAAATCATATCGAGATGGAAACGATGCAGACAGTTCTGTTTGTCTAACAGACGTATACTGTGTGTGGTATTTCTTAATACATCTATTTGGTGTGCCTCAAAATCATTTACACATGTGTGACAATTTAGTTTCTGACGTCCTTATGAAATCTGTAAAATAAAAGTTGTGAAGATAAAGGAGAGCACATATGATAGGTCTTCAAATTCTCATAACCATGTTTTTACATCTCTAGTTATATCCAAGAATATCTTCTCCCAGCTAATTGCCTTGTACTGCATGTGTCAGTGATATTTAAAATTCTGTGGACAATTCTGATTTTGAATAACATAATTTATTATCATTATTACTTCTTAGGTAACCGAGATTCCTGGGGGAGAATTTTATATAAAAGGTAGTTATAAAAAGCTTCTCTCTGATGGACATTCAAACTTTTTCTCATTTGTAGAAAACACACAGACTTATTTCTTAGGAAATTGGCTTTTCCTTGAAAATTAGCCGTGGTACTCCTGGATTCTCTCTGAGTTCTTTATATATTACTAACAAACCTCTTCTTTTTTATTGCATGAAGAAAACAGGACATTGAAGGGATGAATTAGACTACAGGAGGCATGACAGTACTTTTTCCTGTACAGTGGTTGAAATAAGTCTTTTTCAGATTATTTTACTGCCTCAGTACTCATCTGAGTAGTTCCTGAAATGCTGTGTGCTGTGAGAGCAAACATCCTGCCTTGTCTTCAACTTTCTGCTCGTCTCCTAGGTTGGAAACACTTGCTCTGAGAGTTCTGTTCCGTGACTTTTATCTTGATTCACCTTTTCCCCTTATTCTCAGATTTTCTAGCTATTGATATGCTTACCTTCATGGCATTTTACTTTTGTACTGTCCAAATGATAGGATTAACTTTCTAAAAATATCACAGCTTTATTAGTTTACAGCAATTTTTAAACATGCATTACTTCATTTGATTCTCTCCATAGCCTATGATGTGAGAAAAACAAACCGGATTACTTGATTTCACAAATTAGGAAACTGAAGTTCAGAAGGGTTAAGTGAGTTAACTAAGGTCATGCAATTAAGAAGTTGTAGAGCCAGGACTTGAAACCAAAGTAATGCTCATATTGTTAAAACACCCCATTGGCTTTCTTAAGAAGTCAGGAGCTTCAATTTTGCTAAGATGATGCAACTTTTTTTTTTTTTAAACTTTCATTTTTTTTAAGTGTGTTTTTCCAGGACCCATCAGCTCCAAGGCAAGTAGTTGTTTCAATCTAATAGTGGAGGGTGCAGCTCACACTGGCCCATGTGGGGATCAAACCAGCAACCCTGGTGTTACTAGCATCACACTCTAACCAACTGAGGTATCTGGCTGCCCCAACAACCTTTCCATCTGTTCTCTCTTACCTTTTAGAAGATGATCTCTTAGAAGATGATGGAATTTTCAATATTTCAATATTTAACGAAGCTTGTTTGAAATTGAACAGGCATTCTAGGAAAGTTGGATCAGAACAGATGTACCAAGTAAGAATATCTCTTATATTATCTATTAAAGAATTGTGTCACTTGAAAATTTGGGTGCTCTCCAAGTGAGGATTCAAAGCATTTAAAAACACTAATGAAATGAACTGCTAGACAGTTTGATTTTTGTTTCTAGAGATGGATGTGTGATGTGAGATGGATGCAAATGAGGGACTAAATTGAAGGGAAACTCTATATTTGGTGATTTACTATAATTTTCCCTGCCTGGTATTTCACATGTATTATATTTCATTTTAGTGCATTTAATAATTGCAGCTTATTTTGTTATTAATTTACAATTGAATGTGGGTTTTTAAGAAACTTGTTATGTGGCTGTTGATCCTCATTTAACCTGACTTTTTAAACGTCACAGATCTCAAGAAAAATTTTAAGTAAATTCAGGCAGGTACTGAGATTTGTTATTTTTGTGTCATATTTTCAATGCCTAGCAAATCATTTGGCAGAGAGTAAATTGAGTAAGTATTAAATTAAAATTCATTAATCATTTATAAAAAATATATCATGTATTAGGACCTAGAAGTTCTGATTCAAGCTAATATAAATACACTGGTAAATCGACAATTACAATATGGTATAATGAGTGCTTTGATAAAAAGTAAATAAATGGAATAGGATATTGTGTGTGTCTGTGTATGTGTGTGTGTGTCCAGGTACAATTTTTTTTAACAAGAAGTAAAGATGGTGCTGAGTCATAGAGAATGAGTAGGAATTAACTAGATAAAAGAGGTGGGGTGAGGGTGAAGAAGGGCACAGTGGGCAAGTAGAGTAGCAAACTGGATACTAGAGAATGTGGAACGTTGCTCTCTTGGAGAACAGAAAGTAAGGGGAAGTAGGAAGTGATGTGGCAAAATGACCAGATCATGAAAAGCTTTGTATCCTGTGCCTTTGAGTTTTCATCTTATTTTGATGTCTGTGTGGATGCACTGAAAGACTTTATTCAGGTGAGTGAAATATTCAAATTTTCCTCTTAGAAAGAACACTTAGCCTAGAAACATATTCACGTACCCAAGTAATTGAAGAAAAACGATTTTTCACATGAGTACAGAAATAAATGGTTCTGAGACAATTGGTTACTTGGTTAAGAAAATAAATGATTTTTCACTCCTACACTAAAATGATTAAAGAGTTAAATTTTTAAAAAATTGCTATTGTTAATATGGTAGACAAAGAATAATTGAAGTCACATGTGAAACACTCTTAACAAATCCAGAAGAAAGTGAACATTCAAAGGCAGTTTGCTAAAGAGAATATGCATATTGCTAAGACATACATGAACACATTATGCCTCACTAGTAAGCAAAAAAAAAAAAATAAAAAAATTGAACCATGAGATACCATGATTCTTGTATAAACTTGGGGATTTGGTGGAGCATCTCTAATGGTGACATAGTCTAGCATGTGGCTGTGGATATGAGTTACTAAAGTGGAGTAGAAGAACTTCATAGCATTGAGCTCAAGAAACTGTGAGGCCAGGTTTTGATGGGGTCTGTTCAAAAACCTTTAAGCTCCCCAAGAGAATTCTAGGAATTGGGAGAGAGAAGAATCTTCCAGTGAACCCTGTGTCGGGTTGGGGTTGGTCTAGCCAATGACATGAACATCAAAAGAAACACTAAACACTAATGATACGCTTTAAAGTGTAAAGTTTTATATTGTGTGAATTTTACGTTGTGTTGGGGGTTGGGATAGCCAATGACATGAGCATCAAAGGAAACACTAAACCCAATGGACATCCAGCTAAAGCACCCTGATCGATCAGGGCAGATCATATTACTTCTGGGATCTTCACATACTTTTCCCCTTATTAGTTAGTCCCTACGTTATACCTACAACTTGAGTTGGCAATGGATAGAGTATGAACTGGGTTAACAATGTGTATGATGACTCCATGGACCAAATGCTCTGTTACGAGAGCTCAACTAGAAAGGAACAAGTGAAGTACCATTGCACAGTTGCTTTGAATGCATAATTTGGAGTAGTTCTCATAAAGTTGAAAAACTCTGTTCCATGAGGCTCGTCTATGGATTCCTTAGGAATGAAAAGAAATTAAAAGAATGTTGCCCGGTAGCTCCAGTGCAATCTCCTTCACTGGGTGGGCATGAAGGGATGGCTTTATAATACCCTGACATTTTGTTTATCTGAGATGAAGTTATGCATTTTAAGTTTAGTCCTGTAGCTGTGTGAGGGGGACGTTGAATAGGATAGGTAGGGTAACTTTGTAAAGTCCTTTCACGGTTTAGCTTGCTACTGTGTTAAAAAGAATTCTAGATGGGTGAGGACAAATAGAAGGAACCTTCTTGCTCTGTCTTCCTCTTGCTTATAGTTTAGATATTTGCAAGGCAACAGACAGTTTAATGCAACACTTTCTTTTAATCTCATGACAGGTTCAAGTTTTAGGTCAAAGGTGGTATCTGAATGATTTTTATCACGCAGCATCATTTAACTTCACGACGCGGGAACAAACTTCAGTAGTGTGTTTAGATCTGTACCCGGCAACGGATTACACAGTGAATATCACCCTCCTGGGATCTCCTGAGCATCACTCTGAGCAAATAAGGATAACAACTGCACTGGCAGGTAGGTGTGCATGTCTTTCTATTTTGTATCTCAGGACAAGTGAAGTATGTGAGTTGTACAATGTGGGGAGCATAACGAATGCTGGTCTGGGAGTCAAGAGACGGGTTCTAGTTCTAACAAACTACCAACTTTGGGATTCAGCGTGCCTGAATCTTACCACCTGTCCCCTTCTCCACGGGGGTTCTGGCTCATAGAGGGTACAGACCAAGAATGGGCTGTTTTTATTCAGAGCTCCCTGGTGGTGATGGATTGAGAATATTGTAAGGCCTCATGCCAAATTTAAGACAACTGAGTCCTAAGAGTAGTCCAATGGGTCACTAGAAGCAGCTTCCAGGAGATCAGAAATGTGAGCCACACTGTGTCAGCACAGATAGGACAAAGAGGCCTCCTGACTGGACCACGTGTGAGCACATTATCTGCACAAAGAGAACAGTGGCCTGAAGTAGGTTCCTTAGAAAGGCCTGGTAGCCTTGTGAGGAAGCCTCACAGGGGTGGGCTCTAGCAACTCCACAGCACCCCCTAGTGGAAAGGGATGCAGAAGGCTTTACAGTTTCTTTTGTTCTTGAATCTCTTGGGTTAAACAGACTAATTGGTGGGCAACCAGGTGGAGAGGCTGCCCCCTTTGAAGGAAAACAGTGGAATAGGTTAGGTCCTGCCCCTGCTTTCCTGAGGCCTCTCTCCCATACTCACCTCTGCTCTTAGAAAAGAAAAGCAAAATTATGTGGTGGTTGCTCAACATTGTCAATGTACTAAATAAATGTCACTGAATTACATACTTTAAAGTGCTTAATTTTATATTGTGTGAGTTTCACCTCAATTTTTTTAAAACAGTCAATGGATTAGATGTGTTCTTGTTTCACCTGGGCCTAGGTACCTTCTGAGGGATCATTCAGTGACACAATACAAGTAAAATGTTTAGAACAGTTCCTCATACATAATAATGGATGATGAGAATAATAGCTATGTTTATTGAGCACTAAAGATATGCCAGGCACTGTCCAAAGTACTATTCTTGGGTCACTCAAACCTACCAAACCTGAGGAAGGCACTGCTATTATCCTCATTTTATAGATAAGGATCATGAGGCACAGAGAAGTTATACAACTTTTCCAAGGTCACACACCTAAGGAGATGTGCAAACGGGATTTGAACACAGGCCGTCTGGCTCCAGGGCCCTCACGGATAATCAGTACCTCTACTTCTTCTCACTAAAGATTTAGTTATTGAAAAGAAAGAGTGAAATTATGTTTCCGGAACTTAGTGTATGGTCAGTCCAGACCCACCTTGCTTTTGTCAAACTTGAACCATGAGCGAAAACTTCAAATGCCATGGATGTATACATGTATTCATTTAATAAGTGTTTATTTCTTGCCTACTATGTGTCAGGCAGTTCTCATAGCTGACAATGTAGCAGCAATACAACAGTTCCCGCTGCTGTGGAGTTGGAGTCCAGGGGTAGGGAATGAGAGAGATAAACAAGGAAGGAAATACATCATGTATTAGATGGGACTTCCTGTTAAGACGAAGAAAAACGTGGCAAAGGGAGTGACAATGGATGATCAGGGAAGGCCTTCATTATAAAGGGACATTTAGGTATAGCTCTGAAGGAAGTGAAGGAGTAAGCCAGGCACAGGGGGACACCAAGCAACGAGGTCTTGACACAGGCATGTCATGTCCTTGGCATGTTGTAAGAACATCCACAGTATGGCTGGAGTAGAGTGAGTTGGAGAAAGTGATAGGAGATGAGGTCTGAACTATAGCTTGAGTATAATTCGGGGCTCATGGATCAAGTTCAGAAAGTTTAGCCCATTGTTACCTTCTCCTTTGCAATGTGGATCCCAAATTACCAGTAGTAAGTATAATCTAGCATGTGATGGTTCAGCTTCTATAGGTCACGAAGCAGTCTGGAACCCACCATTTGTGAATTTAAACCTAATTGGGGAAATAACCTCTTTTCGTGAGGTTACTTGAATTTAGTCTATAATACTAGGCTTCCTGTATATTTGGAGGGAGGGAAATTCACTTTCCTTGAAAATTTTAGAACTTTGCAGTGGTGGCTCCAGGTCTTCTTTCCTGGTGCCCATCCCATTTAGAACCTTTGCATTTTCTGTTCTCCTTGGAGTCCTATTTCTACCCACCATTACTAAAAATCTTTATCTCTTTAGTGAAAGAGCCTCCTTTCTTTGTGGATAGGGTGCCCCACAATATAGTAGGAAACTCTTCAAGTGAAATGGATTGTCTTGCATGCCCCCTTCACAGTCCCAATTTCCTGCTCTTTTCTCTGAGTTTCTCTATTCCCACAAAGACCCCAGGAATAGTTTTAGCTCTGAGGTCCTTGGGCTGCACTTATTGAATGCCTTGCTTATGAGTCCTGCTTCCTGATGAGGAGGTTTCACATTTGTCTCCCCTGGAGAATTACCCTTCGCTGGTCATTGGGATGCTGTTGAGTTTCTGGAACTTGTGCTTTCACTGGTCTAATGAAGTCTAGGAAGTGGTTTTTCACCCAAGTCCCACCTTTCCTTAGAACCGAACTTCTAAGACTTGTGATGGGAACAGAAGCATTCCTTCTACCGCCATTTCCTCTTCTGCATTGGAGAGAGAAGGCTCCAGGGTTCCACTTCCCTCTGAGTGTTCCTACTGTTCTGGCAGGTCCAGCTGAGCTTTCCGTTTGTAAACTTCCAGCCCAGTTGCTTCTGCTCCTTCTCTATTCCCAGGTCTGGCTAATACCTTTTGCTGGTCTTAGTACTGTCCTTCCCTGTGTTTGCTTTTTGTTTTCACACTTAAATTTTTGTTCTAACATATTAGTTTGGATTCTATCAGGGAGGTCTGCATCTGCCACAAATGAACCCTGCCCACCATTACTTTCAGTAGGCGGTATTTATTTCTACAGTTCAACCTCTAACCCGGTGTGGTTCTGATCAATCGTCATCTTACCTGGATCTTCCTTAATATAGCTCTGGTTTTCTATTCCTTCTCCTGAAGTTCTAACTCTCTGCGTTTCCCACGCAGGCTTCCTTCTAGCCTGCATCACACCTGCTGTTCCAACTGCAAGAACAGTGCCACCTCAAAACTAATCTAATGCTACACTGATCTTTCTCTTTTTAAATGTGTTCACATTTCCTGTAACTACATAGTATCACAATTCCAGTTATTGAGGAGTTCCCCAATAATGCTTACTCTGGGTTCCCTATTTAAAACTTTAAGAGAACCCTTCTTGATAGACTAATAACTGAATCTGGGAACCCTTTTGGGGAGGCGGATGTGTGTGTCATTTTAGTCTGTTCTTTAAAACAGTCTCTTTATTGTTCTCTTTGATAATTTTGAGCCACTGTCCCTGACCTAGTAAATATTCCTATCTTTTCTAGTCTCTTCAGAGCAGTTGTGTTTGGCTTTATCTCCTTTTCCTTGTTGTATTTTTCTTGTGGGCCAATATGATTTCAAATTTTCTTCTCCTTCTTGGTGTTACTTCCTTCACTTTATTTCATGCTCTCCTAATCTTGTCCTATCTTCAAAACCAAAACCTGTTTTGTGAACTAATTTTATTCCTTTCCAGAAAAAGAGAGTTCTAGACATATACCTTTTATGATTCTTTCTTAGCACTTGAGTTTGTAATAATTCCACTGGGTTTTTATCTACTGTGTTTCCCCGAAAATAAGACCTAGCCGGACCATCAGCTCTAATGCATCTTTTGGAGCAAAAATTAATATAAGACCTGGTATTGTATTATATTATATTATACCCATTCTTATATTAAAGTAAGACCAGGTCTTATATTAGTTTTGCTCCAAAAGATGCATTAGAGCTGATGGTCCAGCTAGGTCTTATTTTCGGGGAAACACGGTACTTCAATCCAAGAAGAATCTCTGCTGTAGAATCCCCAGGCTGGCTCTCTTTGTAAAACAACTTTGAGAGCAATTTGAGAGCCTATGGTGTTAGGGTGACTCCTGAGCCTATAGACAAACCATAGATACAGTCTTTTCATAGTTCTCTCTCTTCCAAACACAGAGGAACAGAATTTGGTGCAGCTAATCTAGTGTTGTCTGCTAATGTCCAGCTCCCCAAAATGCTCTCTAAAATCTCCCCATATCTTCCACTGATGCCCTCTTTGTGTTTCTCAGACTTTAGCAAACATAAGAATCACTTGGAGAGCTTATTAAAACACAGATTCACGGGCTGCATCCTAGAGGTTCTAATTTAATCTGGAGTGGGGATCCCAAAACTTCATTTCTAGCAAGTTCCCAGGCCTTGTTGATGCTGCCAGTCCACATTTTGAGTAGCATTGGCCTAACCCCTTACACCTTAGTGAAGCTCTTCCATCTGTGCCCCCATGGTGCTTTGCTCCTCTGTGGTAGCTTGTATCTTTCTATAAACTCAGAGTCACAGTCAGTGTATACACATTTTGCAGGTGGGAGAGACTAAATCTTACCCTTCCTTTTCACAGTCTGACACACGAGAAGTAAAGTATCAACTTTATTGCCCTGGCAAGTTTCCAGGAACTACCCCCCCCCCCCAACAGTTTCCAGTATAAGTTATATTGGAGAATGAGGCTTAGATATGTGGTCAAGTGGGGCTTCCTACTCCCTTCCCCACTGGAAGGATGGGCAATTAGAACTACAAGGGAACCTCCCATGGCTTACCCAGTCTCGGGCTGAAAAGCTGAGGAAAGGGCAGCCGGCAGAGACTGGTTATTTACCTCTTCAAGACTGGGACACACATGCCCCTGGTACCAGAACACAGGCAGGTCCCAAAGAGCTAGAATCTGCTTCTTGCCCTGTAATATATGAACTCCACTCACTAGGAAATGTGACATAAGGAACAAAGTCTCTTACTAGTCCAATTACATATTTATTGCTCCTTCCTTGAGGATTAGTGAGGAGGAAGTGGTGAAGAGAGGCCAAAATTGTCCTTTCCTTTATGGAAATGGGAAGACAGGTGAAAAGCAACCTTTAACACACTGGAGCAAGGTAGTTGACCTCTGTAATAGCCTTCTTCTAGTTCTAGGAGTTTGTGTTAGGAAATCAATTTTAAGTTCCTTCAAATTTAGGTATTTCAACATGTAAATTCCTTCACTGATTTATTTAACGTCATTATTTCATTTATCTAGTCAATTTTGTGGTTTTTATTGACATATACAAGTTATTTCATACGGTAAGAGTATAATTATTATTTGTGTCAAACATTTCTCCTGTTTTATAGTTTCTTTTAATTTTGTTTATGGTGTTTTTGACATATAAAAGTTTTAGATTTCTATGCAGTGAAATCTATTGATCTTTTCCTTTGTGACTTATTACGTTAATATTAAATATAGATTTAAAAAACACAAAATAATACTTATTTGTTTACCATCTTTTTTTTCTAGAAACTACTTCAGGTGACCTGCATGGGTGTATAAATTAAGAGAAAATAAGTTAGATATGTAAGGTAAATAAAAATGAAAGCAAAGTCAGGAACATTAAAAAAAAAAAAGGTGTAGGAATAAGATTAAGAATAATTCGTATCCTTGTAACCTATTTACTTGTTCATTAGTGACTTCCAAATTGAGGTTTATGTTTTTGACCCCTCCAGTCAGAAAGGGGGCCATTACATTGTCAGTGTGTTTACAACAAAGCAATGTTTTTGGTGGAGAAGTACAAATTTTTCAACACTAAGATCAGATAGAAATTTCTGATTCCATGGGGTTTCATAAATAGTGCAATATATGAACAATGTTTTAGGAGGATTTTTATGAGGCTGTTACTTAGATTGCCCCATAACATGGTTCATTATATTATAGAAAAGCTCAGTTCAGTGTGGAGTGGACAAGGAAAGATGCCTGGGAATAGGAAAAATGCTGTGTTCTACTGATCTGGCTTGATTCAGGGCTAGGATTGGGTCGTTTTAGATTATTTAAAGGAATGACTGGAATCCATGTCTTTCAAGCAGTGTTTTCTTCCTATTGTTTCTCTCAACTCAGATTCGATAAATGTTCGGTGTGCTGACTTTGAGACTGTTATCTTTCATCGGTACCCAGGAAGCCGTTGTTCTGTGTTGCCAGTTGAATAACAAGGACCTGTGTCTGAATAAAGGCTGTCCTCCTCTGCCAGGAGGCTGAGCCTGGGGAACTGACCAAAGGGCGTTGTTTGAATCTGCTTTGCATAGATGAATGAGTGATTGAACCCCCCACATTTCTCTTCGTATAATATGATCACGTACTTTTAGCCTGAAAATCTCAGGGTAGTTGTAACCAGATACCAAATTTATTTTAAGAAACAAAATAACAGTAAAACTCCCAACTTTGAACAGTTATATATTCTTGTTCCTCTAAGATAAACTGTTTACAGAATGTACATCAAGGACAACGAAAGGATAATAATGATACTGCTATTTATAGAGCAGTTATAAAAATAGTAACTTTGCTTTCAAAATAGTTGATTTGTAGCCATTTTTTTCCCTGATAATATTTACTTTGCAAAGCCAACTGTCTATTTGGACTGTTCCTAATTGGAGGTTTTAAAACCATGTCATTTATGAATAAGAGAATGCTTGTTTTCTTGTTCTCTGTAGCAGAGGATTGCATGCGTTTAGTTACATCTAAAATAGTGTTGGTAAGTTAAAAAAAAAAAAATCAAAAGAAGGGGAGACAGAACACTCCTCTGTTCCCTGGTAGAAAACCATAACTGTTAAGGTGGTTTATATTGCAGGTTTTCTAACAGCATGCGTAATTTGAGATCCGTGGTGATCGTATAATACTTCCCTATAACTGCTTCCTGTTCACAGAAGCGAAGTCTGAAGAAAAGATAATAAAGACCATCAATAACATTTTTTTCTGTATTTTCCCACAAAATGATAAATATTATAACAGTATTCTGTGGTCGAAGAGTTATGTCTGAATTTAGCCTGCTTCTCTCATAAACCAAAAGCCTGAGAAACTTATATTTGCAGTTGGTCACGCCAGAAATTGGCTGTATATTTTGCAAGGAATATCCAGTCATTTGTAATATGCCAAACACAGGGAAAGTAAGTGGTTATTCTTTTTAAAAATAAGATAAGACATTGTAGATCCATCTAGGTAGGACCATACCCATGGGGTAAATAAAGATGAATAAGTTATTTAGAATTGAAGCCCTTCACTAACTGGGTGATAAATGGCTTGGAGGCAATAGGTTCATTTCATTCTTTTCAGGGCTGCCATATTCTAATCGTGTACAGAAAAAGAGGTTCCAAGATTGCTGTTATTTCCTAGGCTGGAATCAGAGGAAAGATCACTTACTTCTTAGTCTAAACTATCCATTAATACAATGCAAAGGAAAACTAACTTCAAAATTTGTTTTCTCTATTTCATTTCCTTGTCACTTTTTGATTTGATATCATTTCAGATTTCTCTCTGTCTCTTGTTCTCTTCTTCTTGTGTATTGTCTGCCCATCCCTCTCTCTTCCTGAAATAAACCGCACTTGGTCATGCTGTCTTATTGTTGGATTCTGTTGGATTCTGTCATGTTGTTGGATTCTGTTCCCTAATATTTTCTTTAGTATTTTTGCACCAATGTTCATAAATGATATTCGTTTATAGTTTTCTCTCTTTCTTTGTCCTACTTTTATGATGTTTAAGTGTTAGTATTTTCCTTGCTTCATAAAAAGAATTTGGAAGCTGTCCTTCATTATTACAGTTCATGCAGTATTTGGACTATCTGGCCTCACACAGTTTGGTATACTTCCCCTATGAAATAGTCTGGACTTAGAGATTTTCTGTGGTAGTTCCTTGATAACTTTCTCAATTTTTTTTTTCTTGGAAATTGGTCTGTTTAAGCTTTTTGTGTCTAATGGGGTCAATTTGGGTAAACTGTGTTAGGAATTACCCATTTATCTGGTTTTGAAATTATGTGCATAGTGGTCTGCAAAGTGGTTTCATTTAAATTTTGAATTTTTTTTGTTCCAATGATTATTTCTCTCTTTATTTGTATTTTCTTCCTTTTTTCTAGATTAAGTTAGGTAGCTGTTTGTGTGTTTTATTAGTATTTTCAAAAAGCCACGATTTTGTTTTATTAATGAGATCTATATTTTTCCTCCTCTAGATCAGGAATTAGCAAACTATGTCCAGTGGGCTAAATCTGGCCTGTTGCCCATTTTTATAATAAAGTTTCATGGAACACATCCAAGCCATTCATTTACATATTATCTGTGACTGATTTTGTGCTACAAAGGCCAAGTTGAGTAGTTGTGATAGCACTGGCTGGCCCAGAAATCCTCAAATGTTTACTATATGACCCTCTGTAGAAAAAAATTAGCTGACCCTTGCTCTGCTTCATTATTTTTATTAAAATATAGCTAACATACAGTGTTATATTAGTTTCAAGTATACCATAGTTATTCAATATTTGTACTCCTAAAAATGTGATCACCATGAGAAGTCCAGCAACCATCTGACACCGTACCATGCTATCACAATATTATTGACTATATTCTGTATACTATACATTGCATCCCCATGACTTGTTTTATACCTGGACATTTGGACCACTTATTCCCCTTCACCTTTTCCCCCCTCTTTTTAATTTTTTTCATTTTAAAACCAGAAAATTTATTGCATGACTAATCGTTGAAATCCTTAAGAGGAACTAGATGCTGCAAAAGCTGCCCTGTTGCGTTTAGGTGCTGTTCCTTCACGGAATCCATGCCTGAATCTACGGTATACAATTTTCAGGTGCCTCATTTGACTGATCCTGGTGGTATTTTGTCTTTTAGCCTTAGCACTCCATTTATATTTTCTCTTCTGCTTGGCAGGATAGTCACATTTGCTACAGGTAGACTTCTGAAAGTGGTAGGCCTTAGAGCCACAGCAGCAGCATAACGTGTGCGTTTTTTATGGTACCACTTTCCAAATGATGATGTTCCCTTGGTCATCACGCTTCTGCTGCCGAGCCCAAAGAGCTAAATTTTTAAATTACAATTACAGTTGACATTCAATATTATTTTATATTGCTCTGCATCATTAATTTCTGCTTGCATATTTATTGTCTCCTTTCTTGTGCTTTTTTTTTTTTTTGCTTTATAATGGTGGTTGCATTTTATCTGCATCGTGAATGGTGGCTTTTTGCACTAAAAAGTATCCTCTTTGCCATATTTAATGTTTTTTTGACTTGAATTCTACCTATGTCAGGATTACAATACCTACTTTCTTATAGTTTTCATTTGTCTGCTCTACTATTGTCCATCACTTTGTCTGTGGCTGTTCTGAAACACTTTAATTTAGGTATCCCTCTAACATGCAGCATATAGTTGGATCTTGCATTGTGAGACAAATTGAAAAATCTTTTTTAATAGGTAAGTTAAATCTGTTTACAGTTATTGATAAGACTGATGTATTTGGACTCTGTCCTATTTATGTTATTACACTATATGTATTATGTTGTATTTTCTGCATTTTTTTTCTCTATGTGATATGTTTTCTGTGATGTTTTACATACTTGTATATTTATATATATTTATTTTTAGGAAGGTTTATATCTATTTTTTCTAATGGTTGCCTTTGTAGCTTTGTTTTCTGCTTTCTTATATAACTTTTCACCATGTATTTTGTCTGTTTTTAATGTTCTACTTTACCTTTCTTTTATTGACTATATGACATTCAAATTAGTCTATTCTGCTTTCGTTTTTCTCTATTTCTTCTCCTTACGATTTTTCAGTGGTTTTACTTTATCAGAACATATACCATTTATATTTTATTCTCCCACCTTGCCCCACCTTTATTTTTGTCTTAGATCTACAGTTTAATATATCAGATGGTCACCATAAATTTTTTTGCTGAAGTTTCCATAATTACCTCTTGGATGAAGCTCATCTTCTAGTAGATTCCTCAAGAGTACAGTGCACCCTGAGATCTTTCATGTTTAAAACTTCTCTGTGATCTCGATACTTGAAAGATCACTTGGCTGGATATAAAAATCTTGGTTCACACTTTCTTGATTTGCGTTTCATTAAAATTCAGTCCTTTTGTTGCCTTGCTTTTTATTTAGCTTTTGATAAATGTGATGCAGCCAAATTATTTTGCTATTGGATCTTATTTGTTTATTTCTTTAGGTGGAGGCACTGAGATTTTTTTCTTCATCTTTAAAGTCTAATAGTTTTACTTGGATAAATTTCAGGGTTGATTGTTCTGGATGAGTTTTCTCAGGTATCTGGGGGGCCCTTTAAGTATTTATATTTTTAATTTTTGTGAAGTTATCTTGGATGATAGTTTTCAATGTTAATTCTGTTTCAATTCCTCTCTAGAGACTTTAATTATACGTATGTTGTTCCATTTCAACCACTTTATTTTTTAATTCTTTTTACTTCTTTTTAAACTCATTTTAATTCTTTTTGGCTATTTTTCTGTATTTCTTCATCCCTTTATTAAGTTTTCTTTCTAGCCTATCCTTCTATGGGCATGATGATATTCTCACTTTATTTCTTATATGGATTTGTCTTCTTTTGTTTCTTTCCTGAATTCAGACACTTTTGTTTCTTTTCCTTCCTGCTTTTTGTCCATTTCTGTTCTGAGTTTTTGAATTTCTGACTCAAGGTGTTTTCTTCATACCCCCAGTGCTTATTTGAGGATATTTATTTCAGTTTAGTGGGTTACGTTTTTTTTTCTAGTTTATGGGCTTTTTAAAAAACATAGAGTTTTTCCCAATCTGAAATGTTTTTATTATAATTTTCTCTTTCTTTTCTTTTTTAAAAAATGTCTATTAATTCCATAGACAGAATTGGTAGTTTAGGAGGGTTAATAAGATTTGTAGATTAAGAGTGCCCTCTTCTGTCATCGAATAAAGTTCAGTTTCTTTAAAGGATATTTTTGTTGTTTTTTGGTGAAGGTGGGGATGAATTGCGTGTTCTTCTGTTTTGGGATTCTCTTTTGCCTTGTAGGATCTTCATTTCCCCCTTTCTTCGTTTTTCGCCATCACCATTTAGTCTCCCAAGAACACCAATTCCTTCCTTTTAATCCTCTTCTTTCCCTGAAACCGTGTGCTCGAGCACGGAGCTCCAACTGCCTGAGCCACCGGGCCGGCCCATCAGTACTCTTATATATAAATCAGTTCTCTTTCAGTGCTTTCACCCACTTAAAGAGGAATTTCTTTTTCTGGGAGTGAATCTAGCTCACTCTAGGGCCCTTTGTTTCCCTCTTCTCTTTCACATGGCTCTTCTAGAACCTTCTAACTATATACAATGAGTTGTGGGAGATACGAGAGATAGCTTTGCTGGAATTTGATATTTATTTTTCTATTAGAAAGTAATCTAAAGTTTGTAGTATTCTCTGCCTTTCAGTTATGATGACAGCATTGGTTTTATTTGCTCTTCTTATAGAGTCGAATATTTTGGAGATTGTGCGGAGAGGTGTGGATTTAAGGGACCGTGGTTATCCTTGAACAAATTGGAACGCTATAATAAATTCTTAAGTGCTAACATTTCCACTTCCTATCTTTGCTCATGCTATTTCTCCTACCTGGAACCTCCTCCCTCTCCTTCAGTTTCTATATTTCCTTTGTTCCCTTCTTTCACTATCTCCCTAGTGGAAAGCAAGTTTCCTTCTTTCTGAATTACCATACTCTATTTCAGGAAGAAATCTAGGTAAGAGTTTGGCACAGTTATCCTGGAGTCATGCTATCTAAATTCAAATCTCAGATCTGTTGCATACTTTCTCTGTGCCTTTGGGCAAGTTACTTAACTGTAAAAATGATCATGGGTTTGTTGTGAGACTAAATGAGTTATGGAGAACCAGCACAGTCACTACCTGACACAGTAAGCATCTATCAAATGTTAGCTATTACATAATTTACCTTATGACATTTATTATATACTCCCTTGTATTTTTGTTATACTGATACAGGGTGTAACTCCTAGATGAAATACATGTTAAGGGCAGAAACCATATCTTATTCAGAGCACCTGTATTCCATTGGGTTAACATGCTCTCAGTTACTTAGTTTTTCCCTTATTGCTGATTGTTTACATTTAAACAACCAGGAACGCTGTGCCTGCCATTGTCCTGGACACTAGGAGTTTCTCTCCTCAAGGAGCTCTCAATTCAATGGGGTGATAGACCAGGATCAACAGTAATAAAATATATACCATGTAATTGCGGTATTTGTAAGATACTTTGGGAGCACAGAGGAAGTAGTGATTGATTTTGTCCAGAGTTGCTCACCCACATTAATGAAGTAGAAACAAAGTTTCAAAGAATTTGATGAATGAAGAGCTAAGTTTTCTCTTCTCTGAGGCATTCTTGCAGGTCTGGATTTGCAACTTCAGGATTTTAGATTCATTTGGTCTTCTGGGTGGGGAAGGGAGAGACTGAAGACAAAGTGACCATTAAAAATGAACCAGAAAAAGAATATTTGTATGAGAGACAGGGCATGTGCTTTCGATAGCAAAGGATCAGATAGCAGTGTAGGAAGGAACTCAGGACCAGCTGTCCTCTATTGGGACCCTTTTCTCCCCAATGAACTCATAATGGGCTCACCCTGCCTGTGGTGCAAACTATAAGTCTCTTCAATGGAGAGAAGGGGACCTAGTGTGAGAGTTGCTGTTTGACCAATATGGAACTGAATTTAACCAGTGAGACATTTCCTGTGAGCAGAAGGAATTGCAGACCTACCACTACTGTAACATAATATATGCATGTATGTGCATGTGTGTGTGTGTGTTAAAACAAAACAAAACAACAGAATCATTATATACGTACCATTCATCTTGATTTTTATTTTTTAATTTTGGCTTTCCAATATTCTGTGGTCATACTTCCATACCAGTTCATATAATGTCATCTCATTCACTTCAAAGGAAACAATATTCTACAGTGTGAAGGTACATTAATTTAATAACTTATCCACTATGGAAGTATTTTTAGGGCCTGTCAAATTTTTGTTATTACAGCAATGCTACTATTAATATACTTGTATATATTATGTTTTGTTGATTCTCAGATGCACTTTTATTCCACATTTTAGTATCTGTGAAGTCTTACAATTGTTATACAGTCAGGTGGTTGCCATGGACATAATCATCATTACCTACGTTTGCATCAAATTGGTCATAGCTAGTCATAGTGTTGCTACTTTTATTCAGTTATGGACATTATTGGTACTGTTAACCTTTTGAGTTTAATTGCCTATTAAAACTTTTCCAGAAAGGTTACACTATGACATGTGCAGAACACCATGGAAAAAGAACAGCAATAAAAAAGCAAGTGTCAGCATCACAATGGGTGTCAATGGCTCGTAAGAAAATTCTGGAGAAAACAGAGCACACTTAAGAAATACTGCCCCACCAAAACTCTGGATAGCAAATACAGTTATTGATTACTCTTAATTGAAAAGTAATTGAGAAGTGTTATATACTGAATATGAAGAAATTTTAGAAGTTTCTCAATCAGTTTTGCTTATATATTTGTTTTATGATATATGATAAAATTTTAATGTCTCTATAGGTCCGAAAAAGCTCTTTCAACCAGTATAAAAAAGATAAGAAAATAATCACGACACAGTTTACTTGGTAGGATTTTTTTTTTCTTAATGAGACAAAATAATGGTGTGTCTTACAAGAATGATATCTTAGGTTTGATGAAATATGTTGTATGTTTGTATAGTTGGAGAGGATATTTCTGTAGAATTGAGTCTTAAGAATGGAATTGCTAAGATAAAGAGCCTCATACATTCTTCTCCACGAAGATTGTACAGGCATACCTGTACCATACAGGTGGTTCCAGACCACCACAATAAATTGAATATCGCAATAAAGCGAGTCACATGAATTTTTTGGTTGCCCAGGGCGTCTAAAAGTCATGTTTATGCTATAGTGTGGTCTAAGTGTGCAATAGCAGTATGTCTAAAACCCCAAAGTACGTACCTTAATTATATACTTTATTGCTAAAAAATGCTAATCATCTTCTGAGCCTTCAGTGATTCGTAATAATTTTGCTGGTGCAGGATCTTACCTTCAATTCGTAAAAAAAATGCAATATGTATGAAGTGCAATAAAGTGAAGCGCAATAAAACGAGGTGTGCCTGTATCAATTTACACACACACATCTCTTTCACAACACCGAGGATTATAATTTTTTAATGTTTACAGCCTAACAAGTGAAAAGTATATTTTAATTTGTATCTCTTTGATTATTTAATGGCCTATTACAGTTCTATGAATCATTTTTTCTATTTATTGATCTTTTTTTGTATGTTGATGGTGGTATTTTTCTTCATGGTAAGTACTCTTTAAAAATCAGGGCCATCACCTTTTTCAAATATGTTACAGTTTTTTTCAATTTGTTGTTTGTCTTTCGTACTTGAGTTATTATATCTTTTGCCATAAAGAAAGATTTTATTTAGTCAAATTAAAAATATTTTCTAGTTCTCTTATTATTTCTTTCTGAGCCAAGATGATAGAGCTATATTCTTTTCTAGTGTGTTTTTTTTAGTTAAAAAATTTAATACAGCTGGAATCCTTTTTGCCTGTTAGGTCAAGGTGGGTATCTAATGTGAGTTTTTCTCTATGAATAACTATTTCCCAACTCAATTTATTTCCCACTCATCTGAAATTCCACTCTTATCTTATATAAATTCCCATGCATCGATCTTTTGATTTCTGGGTTCTACTCTGTTCCACTGTTCCACTTACTAGTAACAAACTGTTTAATTACTCGAGCATTCTCAGTGGGGGTGATACCACCCCCAGTGGAGCAAAAATCACCCACTACAGGGCAAAAATTAGTTCTTGAGGAGCAAAAACTATTATTCTTTTTATATATGAAGCATAGATAAACATATAGTACATAGAAACACAATTTTAAAACATTTCCCCCCTAACCTCTCATCCTCTATAAAATTTTAATACCACAGATACGCTTTTTAAAAAGACTCCTGGGAGAGGGGGTTATCACTTTGTGAGGGGTATAAATGATAAATGTCTAACTATTACAGTGTTTTGTACACATGAAACTAATAAAAAAATATCCTTGCGGGGCCATAATGAAAGAAGGTTGAGAAACACAGCTTTATGATAGGTATTGGTACCTGGTTATGTCCTCTTTCAATATTTTTATTTCATTTTTTTCCTTTGCCATTCTCATTAATTTTCCCAAAGGAATTTAGCAGTAATTGCTTTCTGTTGATTGAGTGTGCCAAGCTGATTCCTGCTTCTGGGACAGTGACCTTGGAGTCCTATGTCTGACCTCTCTTCTTCCACTCTTTGTGGCTCACTGACATCCTTCTGGTCCCTGCTCACCTGTCACCTCCACAGAGGGCTTCCTTGACCATCCTTTCGATCCTCGTACGATGCTTTTCTTCATAGTCTTTACCAGTACACAAGATTACATTTTTATTTATTTGTTTTTGTTTACTTTCTGCCTTTCTCATTAGAATGAATTTCATTAGGTGTTGGGACTTTGTTTGCCCACCACTTTATCCTCAGCCCTAAAAAAGTTTCTAAATATTCATTGAATGAATGTGTAAATTTATCATTTTCCGAGAAGATCCATTGGAATCTCCACTGGAAGTGTATTCCATTTATAGATTAATTGGTGGAGAATTGACATCTTTTTCACTTTTTAGTCTTACCATTCAAGGATGTGGCGTTTCTCTCTTTATTGTTTTCTTTTGTGTCCTTTAGGAAAAAAAATGTTTTTAAATCTTCATGTAAGTCTTGGACATTTCTAGTTACATTTATTTCTAGGTATTTGAAGTTTGTTCGTGGTATCTTTTCTTGTGAATAGGAATCTTTTAATTTTTCTGTTGGCTTTCATTTATTGTTTTAGTTTCCAATTTCTGGTATGACAAATTACTGCAAATTTAGTGGCTTAAAACAACACAAATTTACTAGTTCTGGAGGTCAGAAGTCCAAATCAGTTTCACTGGGTTAAAATCAAGGTATCAGCAAGGTGTGTTTATTCTGGGGTCTCAAGGGCAGAACCTATTTCTTTGTCCTTTCCGGTTTCTAGAGCCTGCCTAAATTCCCTGGCTCATGGTCCCATCCTCCATCTTTAAAGCTCATCAGCATAACATCTGCTTTCATCCTTAACTCTCTCTAACCCTGACCTTCTTAGCTCCCTCTTATAAGGACCCTTGCCATCACATTGGGCCCATCTGGATAACCCAGAATACTCTTCCTATTAAATCACATTTGAAAGTACTTCTGCCATGTAAGGTCTCATGGTCATAGATTCTGGGGTCTAGGATGTGGACATCTTTGGGGGGCCTACCATACTTGTTCTTGCAGATATATAGAACATTATTAGTTTTTCTGTGTCCTTGGGTTGAGGTGCACTTTGCCAGACTCCTATTATTTGTACTTGTTTTTCTAGTTTCAAGCAGTTTCATATTTGTTTTTCTGTTGATTCCCTTAGGTTTACTGGCAGTTGCATCATTTGTTCCCTTTCTTACTGGTATTTATAGCTCTTTTTTTTTTCTTGCTTCTTTTGGCATTGTCTAGAATTTTCTGACTAATGCTAAATAATAGCTATGAGACCATGCATTCTTATATTGTTCTTAACTTTACAAGAAATTGCTTCATTGTTTTATGGGGTATGTTTTACAAGGATGGTGGTTTCTAATAAGTACTCTTTTAAATTAAGGAGTTTCTGTTCTGTCAAGTTAAATCCTAGTTTACTAAGATTTTTAGTCAGAAATATATAATTAATGTATTAATCACTATGATAATAAAAGTAACCATATGGTTTTTCTCTTTTAATCTATTAATAGCTTTTCCAATAACGATCACCTCGGTGTTCCTGGATTAAATCTCCCTTGGTCATGGTGTATTATTCTTTTAATGTACTGCTGTTTAATGTACTTCTATTTGTTAACGTTTTATTTTGTATTTTTGTATTTATCTTGATCAATGAGTTTAGCATAGTGTTTTTAGTGATGGGCTGTGCCATCCTTGTGTAGTTTGGGCATGTGGATTATGTAGTCATATTGAATGAACTAGGAAACTTTTCACCTTTTGTATAGTCTGGAGCTGTTTAAATAGTATTGAAGTTATTTGATTTTTGTAGGTTTCATCAGGGTGAGGTGCCTTGGATCACTACTACTTATCTCCAAAACCATCTTCTGTAACCAGCAGTGAAAATATATATTATCCTGAACCATCTATACTTTCTTACCTACTCTGTCTTATGACATTTGGAGTATGGAGTGTGACCTGGGGAACTGGTTTTCTATGGGCAAAGCTGCCCAATCCATAAAGAGCACTCACATCCACCAACTTGACTTCATCGTAGGAACCTGTCAGGTCGGGGGCTTACACAATAAAGGCTTGGTTCCTAGGAGACTTTCTTTTTTTCAGGTGTTTTGGGAGTTGTCTCTATTACGTATTAATCACCACAGTGTTCCTATGAAACTGTTCCTTATCAGCAAGTCTGTTCTATTATTTCTAGTTTGGGGACAGATCGTTATTGAAGACAATGACCTCTGATAGCAGAGTGTTGAATAAGTAGTCTTTATTGTTAAAAAGCTTGGGGCAGTGCCTCTATATTCTGCTGTAGGAGATCTGGACTAACTTTTGGATTGATTACCATGAAACTGAGCAGAGGCCAACGAGTGCTTTGATCACAAGAAATAAGGAAGCCCAAACCAAGAGGGCCCCCTCCCCACTTTCCGTCATGAAAAGCTGGACTGCTTGAGATAGGCTTTTTCAGTTCCTCAAGGAGCGATATCAGTTCTGTGCTGAAATGTTGCTCTCAGCTCAGAATTGAAAACTGATCCTGATTTGTATAAATGAGGTTACCCAAGGCCAGGACAATGAGCTGCAGTTTTAACTTAGTAAACCAAGGGAGTTTGCAGTGAATAAATTTTAATAATTTTTAAGAGGAACCCTCTGACTGGGGATCTTGTGATCTTAAATCTTTCAACAAAGCTGAGTACATAGATGTAAAAGTGGTGTTTGTGGGACTGCTGCCACTGATTTCTAAATTAAAATACTGCTGCAATCTTCCTATGTAAATGTTTATCCTTGAAAAATGTTTTAATTGAAAGGTAGTATTTTTGTATAGGATGTCAACTGATTTCTCATTCTTTTTCTCCAACAGTAGAACAGATTATTGGTAACATTTCAGTATTTAATGAAACCTGCTTAAGATGGAGAAGTACGAAGACCGCTGGTGTAGAGGAGATGTATTTAGTAAGTTACTGAAAGTTACTCTGTTTATGAGTGTTTGTCTTTTGTGGGAGGTTTAAAAATTATGAACAAACCTAAACATGTACTTATATAGTTGCCATGAGAAATAGAAGACTCATAGTGACAGTTGCAATCAGAGACAAGAAAATGGGCACTTGCGCTGCATATTTGAAGACAGAGACCTTGGGGATTAGTGAGACAGCCAGGAGAGGTTTTTTGTGCATATAACCTGGTATAGAGTTGATGTTCAGGCAGGACCCATGGAGGAATCCAATGGCTTTTGCATGTGTGTGTCTCTCCACACCAGTGTCCTGGACCAGTGAGATGAGCTGTTATTAGAAAGAATTAAGTAGGAAGAGGTATGTGTCTATTGTATGCATGAGAACAAGGAAAGATGCCAGAAAGAGAAAGTTGGGCCCTTAGCTTTTTGTGCGTTTTGATTTAAAGTATATTTATTATACTGATACTATTCTAACTACAATACTATGGTATTATTAGGTTGGTGCAAAAGTAATCGCGGTTTTTGCAATTATTTTTAACCTTTTAAACCGCAATTATTTTTGCACCCACTTAACACACCTCTAATATTTTCTTACTGTTGTATTTCACTTTTTGAAGGGACTTTAGAGGAGAGAGCAAGATAGGTCAGGAAAGGGAAGGATCTAGGCACTCAGAACCTTTCATGCTAGTGATTCACTTGGTGAACTTTTCTGTGTTTTAGTTGCACATTCGGGGCCTGAGATGGTATCAAAAGGAATTTGCCCAGGAAATGATCTTTAACATCACTACCAGCAGCCAGGCTCCTGAGATGTGCTTGGACCTGCGTCCGGGTACCAACTACAGTGTCAGTGTCCAGGCTTTGTCTTCTGTACTTCCCGTGGTCATCTCCCTGACAACCCAGATAACAGGTAAATCTTGAATAACAGCATTTGGATGAACAGAATCACCATGGAGCTGTAGTTAGGCCTGGATAAAGAGGAACACTACTCCTCTTTATCACTATATAATGAACTGTAAGAGAGAGAGAAAGAAGGACATGGAATTGGAGAGGGGTGCTAAGGGGCCTGCAACTGGGACTGTAATGTTTTATTTCTTCGTCTTCTTTTTTTTTTTTTTTTTGGTAATGTTTTATTTCTTAACAAAGATATCCAAAACAAAATGTTAACACTGATTAAATCTGTGTAGTGTGTACATGATTGTTGGTTAAATTCTGTCTGGAGATTTGAAATATTTCAAATATTTCATACTTAAAAGGAATTTTTCCTATTACTGTTTCTTTCTCAGCAACATATTTAGTTGTCATTCTGTTGCAAGTGCCTTAAGAATAGGTTTCTCTCAGGGAAAAATGATTGGCAGTCCCACTGTAGTCCATAACGAATTCATTTTCTTGTCTCTCCTCAAACCTGTGATACCCCTCCCTACACACACTTGGCGCTAACGCTCAGAACATGATCTTGTTTCTTATTTCACTGAGAAATCAGAAGTAATCAGGTAAGGGCTTGCCCGTCCCAACCCTCCCATTGCCACCTGCATGTAGAGCCATATATATTGTCTTCTTTCTCATCCCACTCTTAAGGCTTCCGCCCACCCCGAAAGTGGTCATTGGATCCTGTCCCTTCTGGCCTAATCATCACCCTGCCCTGCCCTTCCTCTCCCCGCCCCCAATATAGAATTAGTCCCAACACTGCACAAGCCTGTGGTAATATCTCGTTTTTCAACGAAAACAAAGAAAAAAATAAACCACTTGCTTTGCTTCTGTATTCTCTCCAGCTCCTTTGTCTTCTCTCAGACCCACTTTACGGTAAAACTCCGTGAAAGAAGTGTCTGTGGTACAGGCTCCGCATCCTGACCTCCTGTCCTCCCTTTGCATGGCTCCAATCTGGAAGCATCGGCCTCCACCGATTTACTAAAAGGGTCCCCATCTTGTAAAATCCACTGGCCAGTTTTGTTCTTCATCTGGTTTTCTCTACAGCATTTGATATTCCCTCCTTCTTAGAACAATATTCCTCTTGGCTTTTGGTTCATCCTGCCTTGTTGGCTGCTCCTTCTCAGTCTTCTTCGCTGGCTCCATCTACTTTTATTGGTGCGTCCCCCACCCTGCCCACCCACTGCTCCACGTTCCCCCAGCCTCTTCCCTTCCTTTCTCTTCATTATCTACCCTTTCTGCCGAAGTGATCTCTACCAGTCTTGTGGCTATAATATTACCTATATGCTAAGGATTCTTAAATATGTATCCTAGTCCCTAAGTCTCCTCTGAGTTCCACTCTTGTATATCCACCCCTCTCCTCAACATATCCTGTTGAACATCTGGTAGCCATATCCAACAGAACTTTTGATTTCTCACCTCTTCCCTCACCCCTGGATCAATTTTCCACCCAGGTTTCTCTATCTCAGTTATTGGCACTCTTACTCACCAATTGCTCAGACCAAAAGAGGCATGATTGGTTCTGCCCCTTCCACCAATTCCCAATCCATCAACAAGCCCCCTCGGCTTATTTCCAAAATATATGCTGAATCCTACCACTTCTCCCCACTTTCACCTTTGCCACTAGCAATCTAATCCAAGCTCTTGCTTGGACTCCTGCAGTAGATTTCTAACTGGTCTCTGCTTTCACAGTTGCCTATCAAGCCCCACCCCCTCCAAGTCTTAAACTTCACCGTAGTGAAAGACATTTTTTTAAATGCGTATGAGTACATGTCGTTCCCCAGCTCAAAGCTGTCCAATGAGTTTCTGTTAGTTTAGAATAGAATCCAAATCTGCTTATTCTTCCTGGACAATCTCTCCACATGGCTTCCGTACTCGGTAGTCACTCAGGTCTCTGCTAAAATGCCATCACCTTAGAGAGGCTCTCCCTGCCCATCTTTTCATAAAGAACCTCCCCGTCTCCACCCAACCCCCATCACTCTGTCCACTTAGCCTGCTTGAATTGGTTCACAGAAACTGTGTTTTCAAAAATTGTAATTTTAAATTTACTTGTTTATTTTCTTTCTCCCCGACTAAAATAGGAGCTCTTTAAAGCCAGAAAATTTTGTCTTTGTGTTCTACATTGAATACCCAGCATATAAGGGCAGTGCTAGCACATAGCACGACAAAGAAATATTTTTGTAATGAATGAATACGAGGGCCAACCCCAAAATGACCACTGGTGGTATTGGTCTTGAGGAGATGCCTGGTTAGTTAAGAAAGGCTTTATACCAAAAAGAATTTACCATATTTTGGGCTGGAAAGAGAAGCAATGTTCAATTTGGGCATTCCTTTCTTTGTGACTTATTAATATTAAAATGAATAGCTATTCAGTCTCCTACTCTTTGGTCCTTGTCATGTTTAGATGGTTTGCATTGCTGATTCAAACGAGCATTTCATACTTTTTGAATTGGGGGAAGGGAGTTTCATCTTGAAGAAACACTTATTTCTACCTTGTTTTGTAGGCTACAATATAGCCCCAGTAGCTCAAGCATTCTTTGTCTGTGCCACCAGGGGACACTGTTGAGCTGTTTAAGTTCATTGAGATCATGACAGCATATTTTCTAACTATCCTTCTTTAAAGAATTTGCAATTTTTTAAAAAAAGGGTGAAAAATTCAAGTTAAGATCTTATGAAAGGGTAAAAAACAAACAAACAAACAAAAAAAACCCACTAAAAAGACGTCCCTTTTATAAAAGTGGGAAAAAGAGAGCCTTATATATTCTGAGGAGGTACGCCTGGTTACCTAAGATATAGCTTTATTTTGGTAAAATCATGAACTTTTGCATTTTACCAGAAATGCTAGGCAAGGAATTTGGTCCTGGAAAAATGCAGCAACTGACTTCTCAGAAGAAAAGTGAATGAATTTCCCCTATGAGTGTCTTACATTAAACTAAACCTTACTGATAGGAACAGGATGAAATCAAGAGCTTTAAGTATATTGCTGATCTCAGAGGAGAGCTAAAGTTCTAGGAATGTTGAAGGACAGAGGCAAGTGTTGCAGTGAAAACGGAAGACGGTGCTGGTGAGGGGGGTGGGTGAGCTGGAAATGCTGTCACTGTCTTTCTGACTCACGGCTGACATGCTTCCGCAGGGGGCATGTCACTCATCCGAGTTCTTCAGAAAAGCCTCACCATTTATTCTCCCTTCAGGTTGGGGTGAAGAACAAATGTTCCTCTTTGATGTAGGCCCAAAGAATCAGAATTTCCTGTGTCGATTATGCTATTTTCAATCCAGGTCGAAAACACTTGTAGGCGAAATTTTCTTCTCATAGGGAGAGAGGGAAAAATGGGGAGAGAGAGAAAGAGAGAAAGAAACAAAGCAAATGCATACATAAATGTGACGATAAACTTGTACTACACAACATGGTGACCGTATGAGGCTGCATGTTTAGTATGGAACCAGGAATGCTGGAGGAGAAAATGGAAGAAAAGAGGTAAAGGAAATCATTCCTTCCCACGTCTACCTTTAGTACCAAGGCTGGTAACTGATATAGGAAATTTCCCATCTCTACCTGCATTCATAATAAGAAAAAAGAGAATGTACTTTTTCAGATGTTCAGAAAAGCAACTGAAAACACAGGTGTGTCCCAAGCATTCTCAGACTGTCCCTTGAAGACAGAGGTGCAGTCAGGATAGCTCTTGTTTCTCCCTATAGGACGAGGGACTACAGCCTCCATCTCCGACCTTTTCTCTCTTACTACTGGAGGTCCTCAGGAAGGACCATGTAGGACTGAGTCTCTTGAGTTTTTCTGCCGTGAGCTTCTCTTCCATGGTTGGCTTACCCACAAACCATCCAAAGGCAGCTCTCCTGTGTCCTCAGGCTGGTTCCAGGGTACCACACTTATTCCTGCTGGTCCCCCTGGCTCCTGGGCTCAGAAGCTGCACCAGAGATCAGGAGAGGGACTGACATTCATCCCAACTGTTTTCCTCTTTGTCCAGACTCTCTCAAAGTCTTTTGTGGACACAGATTTTTTGATATTGGGACACCGAATGTTAGGTCAGGCCAGAGAGGACATACACATGCCCTTTCGTACTTCCACGGGCCAAGTATTTCTCTCATCTCCAGAAATCTCCCAGGTACTTTCTAGCTTCCAGTTGAACCCCAACTCTCTAGGTCAATGGCTCTGTGGGGATGGGTGTCTCCCAGCTTCTTTCACTGAAAGCACCCAACCCAGTTTAGGCTCCACTGAAACAAGATGATATACCATGCAGGCAGACGGGCTGCATGTGTTATTTTCTTGTGTTAACATTAGTTTTTTTACAAAATAGGAGTAGGAACATTTCTTGCTATCAGAAGAATATATGTGGCTGTGAAGAGGTACACCTGGTTGTTTAAGATACGGCTTTGTTTCAGAAAAATCTCTGAACTTTTGAATTTTCCTAGAAATGTTAGGCACAGGATTTGGGCCTGGAAAATGTAGCAGTTGATTTTCCAGAAGAAAAGTGAATGAATGGAATTTCCCTTCTGAGTGTCTTACCGTACGTTTACTGTAAGTTTACAGTAAGTTTACTTACGGTAATCTTACTGATGGGAACAGGAACGCAGATGCAGGGTTTCTGTTTGTCGTGGTAATGGTGGAGGGCCATGCTGTGACTTAACAATTTAATTCAGCAAATATTGATTGATTGATTATATACAAAGACCTGTGCTAAGTGCTGAAGGGGATAGGAAGATGAAAAGCAGATTGTCCCTTCTTCCTCAGAGGCCCAGTCTCATAACTTTATTGATAGGGGAGATGTAGCTAGCCTCACGATAGCTGATGACTTATGGTGTAAGCTACCAGTTTTTCCATGGCCACCAATTTCAATTTATCATGCAGTGAGTGAGTGGCATGTCTATCTGGGGCAGTGCCAAGGATTAGAAAAGAACCATTACAGTGTCTTTATTTATGTGTCTTTGTTTATACCCTGTTTCCCCGAAAATAAGACCTAGCCGGACAATCAGCTCGTGTCTTTTGGAGCAAAAATTAATATAAGACCCAGTCTTATTTTACTATAAGACCCGGTCTTTATAATATAATATAATATAATATAATATAATATAATATAATATAATATAATATAATACAATATAATACTGAGTCATATTAATTTTTGCTCCAAAAGATGCATTAGAGCTGATTATCCGAGTAGATCTTATTTTCGGGGAAATAGGGTATGTGTTAATTTCCTACATTTACTTGAAGTTTACAGAATAAAGTTGGAACCTTTGTTTAATTTTGGTGCAAGTAAAATTTCCTTCTATTTTTCTTTTTGTCCATTTTTGTGGGTTTTAAGGAATTGTAACACATTTGCACGTACATTACCTCCTTTATCTTCTTGATTTTCATAGCCTGCCTACATTAATGATATTAAGTTTTTGTTGTGCTTTATCACAACCCCCCCAGGTTATTTGCTCTTTAACTTTCTTTACAATGTTCTTTTTGACATTTAGACATTTTAAATTTTCATGTAATCAATCTATTGTTCTATAGTTTCTGCCTCTGGTCATGGCAAGAAAAGCCTTCCCCACCCCGAAATCAGATTAATTCTTATTCTCTGAAATGTTCTAATGCTTCTTAATAGTTTTGCTTTTCATATTTAAACTTAGATCCATTTGGAATTTGTTTGGATATATGGTATAAGGCTAAATTTACATGCTACTATTTTCCCCCCCCCAAATGGATGAGCCAGTTTCCTGTCACCTTTGGAAAGACTGTTCACATCCCACACTATATTTGTTTTGATTTATTTAGCTCTCTTTCTAGACTGTCCTAGCTTCTATTGTACCTTTCCCTGAAATAGTACCTTGCTATTTCAATTATTGTAATTTTATAATTATACAATTTTGCAAGACAGGTTCTTCTTCATCGCTTTTCTCCATACTCTTCAAAATTTTCTCATCATGCAAACCCCATATTTTCCTTTGTCATTTGCTTCTAGTAATGATGGATATTATGAACACCTGGGAACAGTAATGAGGGTCTCCCTTCTGGGTCTTCCCCCATCTCACATACCCAGGGTAAAAGAACTACATCCTCCAGGCCAGACATGACCCATTTCTTGCCTTGGGTCTGATTTGGTTTAAACCAGCCATGAGGCTAATGGAAAGGAGAGCAGATCTGCCAGAGACAGCAGTTTGGGGGACACGAAACAGTGCCTTGGAAAATATGACTAGAAGTTAGCGTTCTTTAACCTTGAAATGTGGCTACGAACCAGCCTAATGAAGTTTAGGCCTTTTCATTAGAGAGGAAAAGTAGACTGTTTATAATATAAGGTAGGGAAGGCCTTAAGCAGACAGAGCAGAAGATAGTCTAGAAGTCACATGTTGATCGAATCAACTGGATGGTACTGGTGCATTTAGAACCACCTGCAAGAGACAGGGCAGTGTGGCATGAAACAAGCAGGGGGTGGCCTTCCTGTTCATTCTATGGCCCTGCCTTTCCGAGCTGAGAACCCGTTGTTCTGCTCTTACTGAGAGTGGTGAGAAACTGAGTGGTTTTGAAAGCTTAGCCAAGAGATTAGAGGAACTAGAATTAGTAATCTCAGAGAAGAAAAAAATGGAGAATAATTTAAAAGAGCCTGAGAAGGGTTCTCATATAGAAAAGAGTGAGTAGTTAGTCTCTCTCTAGGATGAAAACAGGAACCATAAGATAAAACCACTTATTTTACTGTGATGACAAAACACCACAAATGAAAGGGCATTTCAGTGACAGCCTGAGGGCAGAAGTTCTCCATTTGGGAGGGGCACATTCCGCTGGAGCACAGGTAGGTAGGGGACTTTCATACATTCTCCTCTCCCCATCCCTACTGCAAGAACCAGCTGTGGCCCTCCTCAGGCATGTCAGTTATGGAATCTCTTTCTGGGCACCTCATGGAAGCAGTGTAGACCTTCCACCCCTCTGTCTGAGGCCTTGACTGTCAGCAGGGGCTGTTCCAGGTCCTCTGCTAGGGTCCCTGGCAGTCCCACAGGTTTAATGCGTAATCTGTACGACCGTATCTGGGTGACTTTGGAAGAAATTCCAGATGTATCACTGTTTAACAAAAGCTATAGGGGACGCTCACTCTTCCACTTGGTCTTAGGGGCCTGGATTTCCTGGTGGTCTGCTTGTCTTTTCTCAGATGCACTTACACTGTCGCGGGGTCACCATGGCCTGTCCTACTGATGACTGACTCCATATCACCAGCACCGTTTGCTTCCAATCTCTGGACCTGTATTTCTGACTGCCTGCTGGACATTTCCGCAAGCACTTCAAACTTCACAGGTCTAGAAGGGAACTGCTTCTAAACTGTTCCCCAGACCTTGATGAAGGATGTCACCACTGACATACGCATAGTTGCCAAAACCCAAGCCCAGATTCCTTCTCCTTCCTTATCTTCCACCACATTTTGTTCCGTCTCTCTCCTGAGTGTCTCTTCCATCCCCATTCTCAGTGCCATCGCTTGCTTCAGATCTCAGGCACTTTGTACCTAGATTTTTAAAAAAAAATTTAAATTAAATTTTTTTGGGTGACATTAATAATAAAATTATATAGGTTTCAAGTGTACAATTCTATAATACATCATCTATACATTGCATTATGTGTTCACCACCCAAAGTCAAATCTCGTAACATCACCATATATTTGACCCCATTTACCCTCTTCTACCTCTCCCTTCCCCCTTTCCCCTCTGATAACCACTAAACTGTTTGTGTCTATCAGTTTGTTTTGGATGACCTGTGCTTCTGCTGTTTTCTAATTCATTCTCCAACGAGCTGTCTAAACTGTATTTCTAAAAGACACATCTGCTAAAAGTCTTTAAATGACTTTTCTTTATGTCCAGGACTTCGGATCTGACCTCTACCCACACCTCTCACTTGAGTGCCTGCCTCTACCCAGCTGGGACGCCACATTTCAACCATATTGAAGTACTTGTAGTTCTGTCTGTGCTGGCCCCCTCTCGTTCCTCTTGCCCCTGCATTTATCTGTTCCTGTCTTTGATAGGCTCACCCTCCTGCCCTTTGATCCAGCTGTTCTTCCTCAGCATTCCCACAACTTTGTACAAATTTATCAGCTCTAAGCACCATGTGTTTACAATATTATCTCCACTATTAGACTCTGAGCTCTGGGAAAATAGAAACCATTATTTCTATGGCTTCCCAGCCCTGTATGGTGCCTGGTGCATAGAGGTGGGTGATAAATGTGTGTTGAATGACAGTGTATGAATAACATTCAATAGAGCTTTAAAAACTATTGAGGAAGGTCTAAGTTTTTATTTATTATAATTTGGATTGAGAATTTCTACCCTAAAGCTATTTTCTAATTGGATAAATAGAGTCTTGAGTATCTATTTTGGCTTCCTAGTCCTTGATTTTACTGTGGCAGGGTTCAGGGCTGGCGGGGGTGGGGGGGAAGGAAGTCGGAGAGGGATCATATTTTATTCCTTCCTGTTCTCTCTTTCTCCTTCCCTCCTGTAAATCTCATCTACTTGATAGCATTGTTGAGAAGATTAAATGAGATGAGGCATATAGAGGACACATCTGGCGTATTTGGTTAGTGCTCAATACATCTACGCTGTGTTACTCGCAAGGCAGAATGACAACTGGTGCATAAATGTAACTTCCAGTTAGATGGTAGACCACCAGTGTCAAACAATTAGTATACTCTTCGTCCAGTGGAAAATCTGCTTGGGAAATCTGGTTGCTGGGAGAGTAAAGTAAAGGATCTAGAAGTCTACTGTGCTGGTCTTCCCCACCAAATAGGGACTTATCCACCAAGTAAATGTTAATGCCCACAGCATCCACCCTCTGTGAGTGCTGGGGCATTACTTCTCTCTAAAAAAAAATTTTATAGTAAAATATATATAACATAAAATGTACCATGTTAACTGTTTTCCACAGTTTATTGATATGAAGTACATTCACAATGTGTAAACCATCACCAATATTTCTAAAACATTTTTCTCACCCCAAACAGAAACTTTGTTTCTCTTAAGCAATAATTCCCCATTCCCTACCCACCCCCTCAATCCTTGGCAACCTGTAATCTGCTTCCTGTGTCTATGAATCTGCCTATCCTAGATATTTCATACAAGTGGAATCATACAATATTTGTTTTTTTGTGTGTGTCTGGCTTATTTCACTTTGCATAGTGTTTTCAAGATTCATCATCCATGTTGTAGCATGCATCAGAATATACTCCTCATGTCTTACATTAAAATTTTCCTCTTGATGGCCCCACTGGGACCACTTTCTTCATGCTCTTACTTATTCTGATCATGCCCTATTTTTCAACATGTTTTCAGAGCCTCCCCTTCCGGAAGTAGACTTTCTCTCAGTACATGGAGGGCCTCTACCACGCCTAAAACTGAGGAAAGCCAAGGAGAAAAATGGACCGATCAGGTCAGTAGTGGCCCCTTTTCCAGGGTTGCCCAGTAATCCTCATGAAATGTTTTTGGAAACTTTGGGTGGCTGCACTTGAACAGTTGGGGCAATGCAGTCAGGGCCTGTTTTTTTTCGTTCTTTGGCCACTTTAAATTCTTTTGGCCACTTTAAATTAAAGACTGGGCGTTTAATTCCAACCAGCACCCTTCCCAACAAATAGACTTTTAAAGGACCAGAGACAAGCAGCTTAGCTCAAGAAATGAAATCTGTTCCTTTAGTCATTGGACAAGCATTGGCTGGGTGTCTGTGACATGTCAGGCGTTATCCTTTACACTCACATATCTGTTAGTGACAGTGGATCAGCAGCCTCATGCCATTTACCAGACAGAATATATTTTTCTTGATTTAAGGTTTATCTTCAGGTATGTGTAGTGGCTTCTGAAAGGGTCAGTTGAATAATTCTTTTAATTCATTCATGTATTGAGTTCTGGGCAGACACTGCGTAGTTAATGACTGCTTCTGGGACTCCAAATGGTAGTAGGATAGAATTAATTTACCTCAGTTGGAGGACTACATGGTGTTCAGTTAAGCATTCTATTGGCAAAGGTCGTGGTAGAATTAGGAAAGCAGAATCATTCCTTTTTAGAGAGGAAGATGGAGGTTCTCCTGGAGAGATGAGCAACTTACTCACAGGAATAAATCAAGGAGATAACACTACTTTGCCATCCTTGACACAACCTACATTGCCTTATATCTCTCTTGACCTGTCAGTCTAATGACCCTCAGTACAATCAAGGTAAAAATAAATGTGAGGTATAATAAAAAAGAACATCTGGAGATATTATCTGTGTGTCTATTTATAATGAAACTTAGGCTTTTTCTCTCTTTCCATTAGTTTAAGTTCAGTAAAATGCTCAAAGGTCTTACAAGGACTGGGTACTGCCTAAATTGTTCTATTTCTTGATGCCTGACAAGTCACTGGAAGACATTATAATTCTGTTGCTGAAAGAGAACAGAAGTTGTGATATCACTGCCCGAAAGAATTTGCAAGAGCAAATGTGATATTTGGGTCAAACAATTATTATACGTAAGGCAAAAAGAAGAGTCAAATGACAGTCTACTCTTGTGGCTTGTGCAGGCCAGTGCCTCCAAAACAGGAAGTGGAGATCTGTGAGTCATTCAGGGAGGGGGGTGGTGGGAAAGAGGTGAGGAGTCCTTCCAGAACAGTCATGTTCCAAACAGCCACAACTGCTTCCCTCACGTCATCAGGGCCAATTACCAGCAGGCAAGTGTGGCAATTTCCTCCGCCTAATCACTGTACCTGGTTTGAGCTGGGGGTAGCAGCTTTGCCAGTGTTAACAGACTTCAGCCTGCTTTGTGCATTGTTGCCGGGCAGTGGCTTGGGGCCCATGGGGGAGCAGGGGCTCTGGGACCAAGGCTTTCTTCCTTAGCTTGTGGATCTTGAGTGGATAATGTAGCCTGTTCTTGGGTCTCTCAATGGCGGTGTCTCCCACCCTTGCCAGACTAGAGGAATCACCTGGGCTACTTTATCAGCAAGCCAAATTCTCAGACTCACCTCCTGGAAAATTGGATTCAGTGGGTCTGGGGATAAGGACTAGAACTTTGTATAATTATCAAGCAGCTCAGGTGATTGTGGTCATGCTAACTGGGAAGACCGTTTCCTGTCATGTGAATGGGGCCTCCAGTGGGCAATTGTACAGAGCCAAGTAGTTCAGGGGAACCTTGAACTTGAACACCACCACCTACTTGGAAAGATGAGAAGGATTTGAAGGTGTGCTTATGGACAGAATAGAGCTGCTGCAACATTTACTTTCTTACCTATGGCCATCATTTATAGGGATATCTTAAGTCCTCAGGAAAGTTTGTTGTTACAGGTGTTCCCTTGTAGGCAGTGGGTGCTTAGTCAATGTTTATTGGTGGTAGCAGTGACAACTCATTGCCCTGCAGGCTTTACTTTGTTCCCTTCAAAGAAATCCCTAACTGCACTAGGACTGAGGTGGTGAAAGTGAACCCAGAGTTTGTAGAAATCAGAGCCCGAGGACACCTAAGATGTGTGGAACCAAGACTTTCCAAATCGAATACCTACTCTATGGGGAGGGCTCCCTTTTCTTAACCTAGTGACTCATGGGAAGCAAGAGATGGGGCATCAGGAATGTGGAACAGGAAGTGTATATTTACTGGTAAAGTAGAATCGTGTGGCCTCATGATAATGAATTTTGGAAATTACGCTGATCACGTTAGGTAGTGATGCCTGTTTTTCCTCTTTACTGAAATTTTACCTCAAGAAACATTAGTGGGGAGGCAATCACAGCCAAAGAGCTGTGTAAGGATTTGCAGAGATACAAGAGTAAATCATTCAAATCCTTGCAATCAAGCCTGATAGAGAAAGCAGACATTCAAACACTTACTATACAAGTAGCAGGAAATATGCACTGAGTAGGTGGTAATAAAAAGAAAGGCATAATTCATTCTCAGTGACGTTTTATTCTTAGACAGCTTTTCTATTTGATGGGATAAAACATAAGAAAACACATGACAAATGACACTTGATTGCTAACCTGTTTCTATGTCTACACTTAAGGAACAGTTTTACAATGTACATGTGACATTTTGCCTTTCTGGCTGGTTCAGGGTACTGCCAGACTAGATGAACTCATGGTGACTTTGCACTCCTTGCTTCTCATTAATTTCATAGGAACTTTGGTATCAGTCCATGAACTGCAGGGAGTGTAAATCACATGAGTTCTATGTTAGGTTACCATGTGATTTCCTGGAGCCTTTTTTGCAGAGTTAGTATTATATATTAACTCCTATTGGCAGTCAGCCTCCATGTGACTGACTGCTAAACCCTTTCCACAGCTGGGCTTTATTTGCCCATGTGAAAATCACTGATTAGATCAACTTTATCACATGTATGCCCACGGCAGTGCAGCAACTTCTCCCAGACAAAGAGGCTGTCCTTGGCATCCACTGGCAGCCAGAACGTGAAGAGATTCCTCACCTAGTGTCATCTGGCATTAACTGTGGGTTAAAACTGGAGTTGCTTGACTGTTGGAGCTGTCAGACGAAATCCCATGTGGGCAACGACTTTTTCTTGTCCAGTGTTGTATCTCCAGTGCTTAGAAAAGTGCTTATCTCATAGCGAGTGCGCAATAGATATGAGTAAATGAATGAATGAATTCCCCAAATGAGAGTCTGATAGACATTTTCTCTTTCCTTCCAGTTCATATCAGGTGTTAGTGGTTCCCCTGGCCCTCCAAAGCACATTTTCTTGTGATTCTGAAGGGGCTACCTCATTCTTTAGCAACACTTCTGATGCTGATGGATATGTGGCTGCAGAACTACTGGCCAAAGATGTCCCCAATGATGCCATGGAGATAGCTGTTGGAGACAGGCTGTATTACGGGAAATACTATAATGCACCCTTGAAAACAGGAAATGATTATTGCATCATATTACGAATCACAAGTGAATGGAATAAGGTATATTTCTTTAAAAGCTCTTATGAACTCTTTATTTTCTTCTTCACATGAAATTTGAATGTTTGAATATTTGTTTTCCAGATGGACACTGCATGTAATAACCATAAGAATGTATTGAATACTTTGCCTTTATAAAGGACAGGCAGGTGAAACCGTTATGGACGTTGATAGTTACTTCCTGGAGGACCTGGTTGGAACTGCATTAGGACTGACCTGGTTTTGATTCTTCCTCTTAAGCTTCACAAATGCTCTCACTCTCCTGCGCTGCTGAAGCCTGAGTTGGAGAGTAATATCTGGATCTCTCTGTCACTTCCATGTAGTACTTCCATGTAGGAGGCTGCTGCCTCCTCTCATTCTCCTGGAAGCAGGGGAGGGAGGGGCAGATTAAGCTCAGCATTGCATTATTTTCTGCTTGCATTTCTGCTTCCTTGGCTATTGCATACGTTTACCTCTCCTTCCCTCTGTCCTTAGCTGTGTTCTTCCAGTAGTGGCTCTTTCATGAGGCATAGACCCAAATATTCATCACATAATAAATAAATATAATGAGCTGGACAAACAGAATAGCAACAGCTGGATCAGGCAGTCAGGGATGGAAGATGTTCTGGAGGAACCACTGTGATGGTTGCCCAGGAGAACTCTGTAAGTTTGGTGTAAATTCATAAGAGTTGGTCATTGGAACTGGAAAAATTAATTACTATTAATAGAAACATCTCTTGACTGATGACTTTGAGCCATTTAGAGTGGAAGGTCATCACATATTTAAAACTGAGGCACTATTAAATTCTATATAAGACACAAGTGTAATGTGCTATTATCATGCTTTATATAAAACCAATAGGTACTTTTAAGAACTTGTGCAAAGTTCTTTTAAGAACTCCAGCAAAGAGGCCTGGTAGTGTTTTGTGACAATAATGGAGGAATTAAGAACTGGAAGGTTAAAACCAAGAATATATTGCCCTGAACTTGTTCAAAAGGTTTTTATGACTCAGACAAGGCCTTCTTGCTGGAAAATCACCTGGAAACCCTGGTTTGGCATGTCTAGTCATAGACACAGCACGGGCAGTACAAAATGAGTATAATTTAAAGACTGGTCAGAGAGCTGCTATCCCAGATTGAGATTTTGGTCTGGAAGAGTGTATTAGTCAGATTGGGCTGCCATTACAAAATACCATAGTCTGGGTGGTTTAGACAACAGACATTTATTTCTCACAGCTCTGGAGACTAGGAATTCCAGGATTTAGGTGCAGGCCAATTTGGTTCCTCAGTGAGGGCCCTCTTTCTGGCTTGCAGACGGCTGCCTTCCTGCTGTCTCCTCACATGGTGGAGAGTGAGCGAGCTCAATCGTCCTCATCTTATGTGGATGCTAATCTCACCATGGGAGCCCCACCCTCATGACCTCATCTAACCCTGATCACTTCCCAAACGCCCTACCACCAAATACCATCACACGGGTGGTCAGAGCTTCAATATATGAATTTGGGGGGAACATAAACATTCAGTCCATAACAGGGAATAAAGTGGGAGGTTAGGATAAGAATTCTAGTTTATAGGAAACTTTCCTGTGATGTCATTGTTACCTGTTCATATGGCTGAACAGAACATGTGTTGTTCTCTAGCTGCTAAAGGAGATGAAGGGGCTTTGAAAAAATTTATATTTGGACTTGCATATTTGAATTGCAATTCCCCCTGTGGGTTTCAGATATATGAGTGTTACCGTCATATTAAAATCAGTAGTGATTTATTTGTTTGTCTATTTATTTAGCTTTCTAAACAGCTTTACTGAGATACAATTTATATACCATATAATTTACCCATTTCAAGTATGCAGTTCTATGGTTTTTAGTGTATTCAAAAGGTTGTACAAAATTAATATTCAGAAATCAGTTACATTTGTATACACCAATAATAAACTATTAGAAGGAGAAATTAAGAAAACAGTCCCATTTATAATTGCTTCAAAAACTATAAAATACTTAGGAATAAATTTAACCAAAGTAAAAGACCTGTACTCAGAAAATTATAAGACACTGAAAAGAGAAATTAAAGAAGATACAAATAAATGGAAACACATACCATGCTCATGGATAGGAAGGATTAATATAGTTAAAATGTTCATATTGCCTAAGGCAATATATAGATTCAATGCAATTCCTATCAAACTACCAAGGACATTTTTCACAGAAATAGAGCATATAATCCTAAAATGTATATGAAACCATAAAAGACCCTGAATAGCCACGATAGTCTTGAGAAATAAGAACAAAGTGGGAGGTATCACGATACATGACATCAAATCATACTATAAGGCTATAGTAATCAAAACAGTATGGTACAGGCATAAAAACAGACACATAGATCAATGGAACAGGATAGACAGCCCAGAAATAAATCCATGCCTATATAGTCATTTAATCTGTGACAATGGAAGCAAGAATTAACTTTGGGGTAAAGACAGTCTGTTCAATAAATGGTGCTGGGAAACCTGGACAGACGCTTGCAAAATAATGAAGCTGGAGCACCTCCTTACACCATATACAAGAATAAATTCAAAATGGATTAAAGACTTCAATGTAAGATCTGAAACCATAAAGGTCCTAGAAGAAAATATACGAAGTAAATTTGCAGACATTACCCTTAGTAATATTTTTACTGATATTTCCCCTCAGGCAAGGAAAGTAAGAGAAAAAATAAACATATGGGATTACATCACACTGAAAAGGTTTTTCACAGCAAAGGAAACCATCAATAAAACAAAAAGGCATCCCACTGAATGGGAGAAGATATTTGTCAATGATACATCTGATAAGGGGTTAATATCCAAAATTTATTAAAAAACTCGTTCAACTCAACACGAAAAAAACAAACAACCCAATTAAAAAATGGGCAGAGGGCATGAAGAGACATTTTTCTAAAGAGGACATACAGATGGCAAACAGACATGAAAAAATGTTCAATCTCACTAATCATTAGAGAAATGCAAATAAAAACCACAATGAGATACAACCTCACTCCAGTCAGAATGGCTATCATCACTAAATCAACAAACAAGTGCTGGTGAGGATATGGAGAAAAGGGAACCCTTGTGCACTGCTGATGGGATTGCAGATTGGTGCAGCCGCTATGGAAATCAGTATGGAGGTATCTCAAAAAATGGAACTACCTTATGACCCAGCAATTCCACTCTTACGTATCTATCCAGAGAAATCCAAAACATTAATTTGGAAAAATTTATGCACCCCTATGTTTATTGCAGCGCTATTCACAATAGCCAGGACATGGAAACAACCGAAATGCCCATTGGTAGATGACTAGATTAAGAAACTGTGGTACATTTATACAATGGAGTATTACTCGGCTATAAAGAAGAATGAAATCTTACCATTTGCAACGATATGGATGGACCTAGAGAACATTATGCTAAGTGAAATAAATGAATAAGAGAAAGACAAATACCATATGATCTCACTTATATGTGGGATCTAAAGAATAGAATAAATAAACAAACTAATCAGAAACAGTCTCAGAGATACAGAGGAAAAACTGAGGGTTGCTAGATGGGAGGGCGGTGGGGATGAGGGAGAAGGTGGGGGGATTAGAAAGCAGAATCAGTAACCACAAGATTGCCATGGGGATACGAAAGACAGTTTGGGGAATGTAATCAATAATGTAAAGATTTTGTAGGGTATCCAATGGACACCTGTCTTATTAGGGAGACCACTTCATGGACGGTGTAGGTGCCTGACCACTGTAGTGTACACCTGAAGCTGAAGCTGAATAATAATGATTGTCAACTATAATTTAATTATATATATATATATATATATATATAATTTATATTTATGTATATTTATATATATGGTCACATATATATATATATGGTCACAGGATGTGGAGTACAGCATAGGGATAGAGTCAGTGGAATTGTAACAGCTATATACGATGTCAGAGGGGTAGTAGATTGGGGGAGGGGGTTATCACTTTGTGAGGGGTATAAATGTCATTTTACACAAAACTATTACATTGTTTTGTACACCTGAAACTAATAATAAAAAATTAATTTTAAAAAGGTTGTACAATCATTACCACCATCTAATTCCAGAACATTATAGCAGTGATTTATTTTTATTTATTTATTTATTTATTTATTTATTGGGGTGACAATTGTTAGTAAAATTACATAGATTTCAGGTGTGCAATTCTGTATCACATCATCTATAAATTACATTGTGTGTTCACCACCCAGAGTCAGTTCTCCTTCCATCACCATATAGTGATTTATTTTTAACATTTATTTTTAATTGCAGTAAAATACACATAACATAAAATTTGCCATCTTAATAATTTTTAAGTGTACAGTTTAGTAGTACTAATACATTTACATTGTTATGCAACCAATCTCCAGAACTCTCTTCAACTCACAAAACTGAAACTCTATAGTCATTAAACAACAATTCCCCGTCCCTCCCTCAACTCCTGGCAGTTACGCTTCTATTTTCTGTCTATGAATTTGACGACAATAGGTACCTCATATAAGTAGAATCATACAGTATTTATTTTTTTGTGATTGAATTATTTCACTTAGCATAATGTCCTCAAGGTTTATCCATGTTGTGGCATATGTTAGAATTTATTCCTGTTTTAGACTGACTAATATTCCATTGTATGTATCTACCACATTTTGTTTATCCATTCATCTGTGGACAGATACTTGGGTTACTTCCATCTTTTGGCTATTGCGAATAGTGCTGTTATGAACATGGGTGTACAAATATATATTTGAGTCCCTGCTTTCAAATTTTGGAGGATATACCCAGAAGTGAAATTGTTAGTCATATGGTAATTCCATTTTTAATTTTTTTAAACAACTGCCATACTATTTTCCATAGCAGCTGCACCATTTTACATTCCCACCAATAGTGCACAAGGCTTTGATTTTCTCCACATTCTCTCCAGCACTTGCTGTTTTCTGTTTTGACAATGGTCATTCTAATGGATGTGAAGTGGTATTTCATTGTGGTTTTGGTTTGCGTTTCCCTAATGATTAGTAATGTTGAACATTTTTTCATACGTGGGTGTTTTTGACAATTTGTATATCTTCTTTTGAGAAATGGTTATTCAAGTCCTTTGCCCATTTTTAAGTTGTTATTTATTTCTTTGTTGTTGAGTTTTAGGAGTTCTCTATATAGTTTAGATATTAATCCCTTATGAGATATACAATTTGCAAATATTTTTCTTCCACTCTGTAGGCTGGCTTTTTACTCTGTTGATAGTGTCCTCTGATGCACAGAAGTTCTTAATTTTGGTGAAGTCCAATTTGTCTATTTTTTTCTTTTGTTGCCTGTGCATTTGGTGTCATATCCAAGAAATCACTGCCAAATCCATGAAGCTTTTCCTCTATGTTTTCTTCTGAGAATTTTAGGTCAGATATTTAGGTTTGATCCATTTTGATTTAATTTTTCTATTTGTTGTTAGGTAGGGGTCCCACTTCATTTTTTGCATGTGGATATCCAGTTTTCCCATCACCATTTGTTAAAAAGATTTTCTTTTCCCATTGAATGGGTTTGGCACCCTTGTCAAAAATCATTTGACCATGTATGGAAGGGTTTTTTTCTTTTTAAATTTTGAATAAAATGAAAACCACATATGGAAAGGTTTATTTCTGGGCTCCGTATTCTGTTCCATAGGTCTGAATGTCTGTCTTTATGTCAGTATCAAACTGTTTTGATTACTGTAGCTTTTTAAGTAAAACTTGAAATCAGGCAGTGTGAGTTTTCCAATTTCCCCATTTTGTTTTCCCTCTGTGTATCTGTCCCAATAAATAGCATCACCATGCTCCCAGTTGCTAAGACAGAAATCTAGGAATAATTCTCTTTTTTTTTTATTGGGGAAGGGGAACAGGACTTTATTGGGGTACAGTGTGTACTTCCAGAACTCTTTCTCCGAGTCAAGTTGTTGTCCCTTCAATTCCAATTGTGGAGGGTGCTGTTCAGCTTCAAGTTGTTGACCCTTCAGTCTCAGACGTGGAGGGCACAGCTCAGCTCCAGGTCCAGTTGCCGTTGCTAGTTGCAGGGGGCACAGCCCACCATCCTTTGCGAGAGTCGAACCAGCAACCTTGTGGTTGAGAGGACTCCGCTCCAACCAACTGAGCCATCTGGGAGCTCAGCGGCAGCTCAGCTCAAGGTGCCATGTTCAATCTTAGTTGCAGGGGGCGCCGCCCACCATCCCTTGCGGGACTCGAGGAATCGAACTGGCAACCTTGTGGTCAAGAGCCCACTGGCCCATGTGGGAATCGAACGGGCAGCCTTCGGAGTTAGGAGCACGGAGCTCCAACCGCCTGAGCCACCAGGCCGGCCCCTAGGAATAATTCTTGTCTCCTCCCTTTTTCTTATCTCTTGTCGGCCCATCATCAAATTGTGTCAGTTCTATCATCTTAATGCTGTTTAAAATCATCCTTTCCTTTCCTTCTTCATTAACAGTTTGGCCTTTGACATCTCTTGTCTGAACATGAATTTTCTTTTCTTTTTTTTTCTGGTTCTAGGGGAAAGATTTTCTTTTTTTTTTTTTAATTAAAGTTTATTGGGGTGACAATTGTTGGTAAAGTTACATAGATTTCAGGTGTGCAGTTCTGTATTACATCATCTGTAAATCACATTGTGTGTTTACCACCCAGAGTCAGTGAACATGAATTTTCTAACTCATCTTCCTGTCTGTTTTTCTGCCTGTCTCCTTTTTTCATACTGCTCCCATAATAAGTTTTATAAAATACAAATCTCATCAAGGCACTTCATTTTAATGAGTTTCCTTTCTTCATCCGGCCCTGCCAATTTCTTTCCTTTAGTACACTCAGTTCCTTAGTTACTGCCTTGCTATTGGAGTTCTGTTTTTCTTCCCCAATGTCTTGAAATACATCCTTCACTGGTTAGTCTTGCATATTATCTTTCATTAGATGGACTTGATGCCTGAGCAACAGGCAAAATTTAGTCACATTCAAAACCTTATGCCCATTTTAAGTTTTTCCCAGAGTTTTTCAGTACAGAGATTTCTTTTTTAATTTTGAATAAAATGAAAACCAGAATAGCCAAGGCTGTCACTTGAAAGAGAATCTCCATTGCAGTTGGAGGGATCTTTCTCCAACCCCTACTATTCCGTTTCCTCTGGGGAATATTTTGCTGAGTTTATCATAGACAGTAATCCCAGCATTCTTACCAGGCAAATATGCATAAAATAATAGTGGGGGAGAAGAAGAGAAAGTATTTCATTCCAGTGAGTTTGTGGGTCTCTTCTCCCATGGATGAGCTTTCATAATGTGTTCTTTTTGCTTTCTTCCTGGTTCTTGGGTACATTTTGGGTAACTGAGGTTGCTGGGTAAGTGTCATCCAGATAGGTGAAATATTATTATTTACCAGGACTTCTCATAACCTTGCCTATCACATGCACCATGACTTCTTGCTGAACCTGGATGTGACCTCAGAATCTTTTTCAACATCGTCCTGCAGGCAGTCAATGCCAGTTGCTCAGAGCTGGCAAGAGGAATGAAACTTATTGCCATTCCTGTGGTTTACCCACAGTGTGTGCTTTCTGAGATCTATAGAAAGCTATAGAAGTGATTCCTGGGATCATTTGTGTCCCTGCTACCCAAGGCAGTCTCTTGAACTCCTGGTGCTCATAGGGCTAAGTTGTAATATGTTAGAGCTAGACAAGACTGCAAAGATCTTGTAGTCCAAACTAACAGCTAAAACCCTGAATCTTGGAGGGCTAAACTGCACTATTTAAACTGACCTCAGGTGCCACCGAGTTAAATGTATTGCTGTGTTTTCTTTTGTAGGTGAGAAGATGCTCCTGTGCGGTTTGGGCTCAGGTGAAAGGTAAAATCATTTTCTACCTAAGAATGCTGTCCATGTTCTATGTCCAATCTGTAGCATCAGGTGTATGTTAACGAGACTTCTTTTGACATTGTCACAGGTAACAGGAACCCATCTCATATTAGTTTACGCAAAAAGCCACAGCTGCAAAGGGTGGGGGGTGGGAGCTATGGAATCTGAACAACAGCTGCACCCCCATGAGTGGGACTCTCCCTTTCTTGCTGCCTCTTGTCTCTGCCGTTTCTAGGTATGAGCTGGCCTCATTTTCTTTGACCAGAAGCCATGTGGTGGGGAGGGTTGGGCCCCAGCTGCCCCAGCTTAGCAACCTCGGTGGGAACAGAAAGTTTTTCAGTTCAGGGAAAGTCTTTTCTCTTAGGTTATGTGTTGGATGAATCACTGTTTGTAGGAGATGGTGTACTATGGTGTTGGCCGACCTTGGTCTTGGGCTTACTTGTATGGCTAGTTGGGGGGCAGATTCGTGTGGTGACAACCCCACCAGGGTTGCACCGAGATGGGGACATGATCCCTGTCAGGAAAAAAGCCACAAAAAACATGTTGGCAGACCAAAACAAAGAGCCTCAACAGTCCACTGCTTTCAACCATTTGATTGCTTAATATTTTCACACACATCCACATACTCGTATGCTATCAAGACAGACACCCTCCATTAAGAAAGTGAAATTATCTATCCTCCATGCAATGGAAAGTGGAACCCTAGTGGAAGGTAACTCAAAGGTAGGTCTGTTACTGCATCCAGCGCCAAGATTCCTGGGCATGGTCCACTCCTCTTGATCAAATCCAGACGTGCTGCTTATGGTCTGTTTAGCAATCCATGACTAAATGGCAAATTCAACCATTCTCAAACCACAGTATATAATATGAAAGGAAAAACAATACGTACTTTCATTTAGAAAACAGGAAAAGATAAAGCACTGTGCAGTGGTCAGGGGGCCCGTAACAATGACCACATCCTGCTGGATGGGATAAAGCAAGTATCCCCACCCCTGGCAGCGAATGCACCACTGCATCCGTCAGTTGGGCTGCCTCAGTCTTTTCCTGAGTCTCCTGATGGGAGAGTGCCCGTGTTCGTTTCCTCAAAGGTGTACCTAACAGATGCAGTGGGGAGGAGCTCTACTGAGTCCTGTACAGTTTACACCTTCTGCTTCCTCCATGCAGTTATCCAGGCAGGGGTGGGTGGGGAGGAGAGTTGCCTGAGGGACTGAGCAATGACGGGTCCTTGTTTGCCAGGCTGGGATTTCCCTGGCAGTACATTTCTTTAAACCATCAGGCAGGCAGCCAGTGGATTTGATTCCCAGAAATTCCATTAGTTTGTAGCTAGTTTATGACCTTTCCCTTGTGGTTTATGAGTCCTAGCAACAGCCTGAGGAATTCTGCCTTTAGCCCACAGTATCAGTTTAACCCCTTACAGCCTGTCCCTTACTTCGTAGCAGCATAAAACAATAGGCTGGGGTGGTGAGGAAGAGCTGATATAACCCTGCTTCCAGGAGAAGTCCAGTGGGGAATTAGGCTTCCTTCATTCATCTGCTTATCCCTTAACCTTATCTCTCATATTTTTATCTCTACCCACACCACCCTCCGTAAGGTTGGAGGACTTGGCTTTTCAATCAGGCAAGACACAGTACCTGACTGTCAGCCATTTTGGATTATGGATTGCCAGGTGGTCAGGGTCTCTCTCTCTCTCTCTCTCTCTCTCTCTCTCTCTCTCTCTCTCTCTCTCTCTCTCTCTCTCATCTCCAGCTTTTTGAGATATAACTGGCATAACATTGTATAAGTTTAAGGTGTACAACGTGATGATTTGATACACATATATGTTGCAAAATGATTACCACAAAGTTAGTTACCACCTCCATCATCTCACATAAGTACCACATACTGGGGGTGCCAAAAAAATGTATACAAGTGGACACTGGTCAATGTTGCTTAAGCAGTAGTTTGCCACAATAAGAAGTGTCTGGACGCTGATGGTAACCACTTTGAGCACCTCTTGTAATTGCAGAAGTCAAATGTGACTTTTACTCATCTTTTGTTATTGGTATATATTGAGTATTACAATTTTAATACAGTTTTCCTTTCTTAAAATGTGTATATATTATTTGACATCCTTTGTATATATGGATATATACATGATGTGTGAGAACATTTCGAATCTCCTAGCAACTTTCTTATTTATAATACAGTATTGTTAGCTATAGTCACCACGTTGTGCTTTAGATCCCCAGAATTTACTCATCTTGTAACTGGAAGTTTGTACCCTTAGATCAATATTTCCCCATTTCCCCTACCCCCCAGCCCATGGCAACTACCATTCTAGTCTCAATTTCAATGAGCTCAGCTTTTTTATATTCCATGTATAAGTGAGATCATATAGTATTTGTCTGTCTCTATTTCACTTAGCGTTAAGTGAGGGCCTCTTTTAACAAAGATATATGCTGTCACATTACTGCGTGCACATAGGCTAAGCTCCCTTTATTGGAGTTTAATGAAGTCCACAAGAAACAACCACACATTCCAACATTTGGGTTGGGGTTCCCACAAGGAAAAGAGGTGCTTTTATCAGAAAAATGGAGATGCACAAGTATACCAGACAGGCACAGAAACAATAGCTTCAAGAATCCAGTTTTCAGCAACTGTTTGGCATGACTGGCAAACACTCAAACTGGATAGAAGAAATGGCCAGAGACTTGCTGCATTCTACTATGATTAAGTTAAACAGGAAGCATTTTACTTTGGAAATATCTAAGTGGCTTTTGGCAGTGCTTTCTTCCCCCTCTCAAATTAAGAACCAACATTGAAAGAGAGTTTGAACCTTTGAATTCAAACTACTGGAAAGCTCTGAATAGAAAACCAACGGTTATGTTGAAATTCTGGAGGTAATTCTAGCATATATTTATCTATGTACATAATTTACCTGGTTGTGCACTAACCTCTTGCAGTCTCCTTTTGCAGAAAGGAGACATTGTTCCAGTTCACTCGTGTCAGGCAATCGCTCATGCTTGCCTTTGCCCGGTCATGAATTATGCTATTTACTTTTTGCAAACTGCCCCAAAAGAGCTTTGTGATAGTTACAAGGGAACCCGCAGTCAGTTTGATGGGAATTGCACAGGCCTGGGCTTTCTCGCCCGCATCCTGCTACTCATCAGCCTGATGTCTTGTCTTTGAAATTATATTTAAGTTGGCTGATTCTCAATGGCTTCTTTCCGAGATCTGTGAGATCCCTTCCAGCCACAAAGTACTATGAGTCTGTGATTTTTTGAGTCACAAAGCAAGGTGACTCATGTGAGATGGTAAGTTTGTAATCAGGAAACATTCCTCAGTGTTAGGCAGAAACCTCTGAGTCCTTAGTGACTACTCCTCTTTATCTTTCAGCCCACATTTTGTACCTTGGGCATTTCTCTCTGATTTTCATTTGTGTGTTCCCTCCTGAGCGCAGGCCTTTATGTCTGTAGCATGCATGACTGGCAAAGCCTCCTATCTCATCACATGTGTTCAAGGTTTCCCTCTTCACTCCAGCCTGCACGCCACCAGCTGACTCGGATTTGTAAACTGCCGCACTGATTCTATTGTTTCCCCACAACTGTTCTTCCACAGTTCTCCATTACTTTTTAGCCTGGTTTCTAAAGCCTCGGTTTGGCACCAACACAGCCTTCTAGTTGTATCTCTCATTCCTCCATGTGCCAGCTCTTCGCTGGGTATGACCCTTGCCCTCTCTCCTTAATGTGTTTGCTTATCCGATTGCATACATGCTTCCACCTGGATTGCCCTATAACCTCCCAGTAATCTCTGCTTATTACAATCCCACCTGTTCTTCAAGATTAAAATTAAATGCCACGTCCTTCCTGAAGCTTTTTTTATTCCTTCAATGGGACAGGCGCTCTCTCTCTCTCTTCTCTCTCTCTCTCTCTCTCTCTCTCTCTCTCTCTCTCTCTCTCTCTCTCTTCCCTCCCTCCTTCCCCCTTCTCCCTTTCTCACTCTCTGCACCGCCCCCCCCCCGCCCCTTTAGTCATTCTGCCATACTTTAGAACAACTGGTACACCTGTCTTTGTTTACTGGATTTCATACCCTTAAGGAAGTGCATTTGAAGAGCTGGAGCAGTGCCTGGCACACGTTAGGTGCTTAATCAGAATTTATGGAATTGGGTTGAATGATTACCAGGGAATCAGAAGTACAGTTTGATGAAAAACAAAGCATAGTAGGTGCAATACTTATCAAATTAAATAAGCCAGAGATGATCTACATCAAGATATAAGCCTACGGTGTACATTTACTCATATGTATGCGTGTGTCATGCATATGAATGCATACTTGCACGTACACACTCACAGTCATTTTAAACCTTCATAATTGTGGTAGTCAGGGTTCTAAGATGGCCTCACAAATTCCTGGCCCCTGGTGTATACCCACCTTCTCTCAGTTATTCATTCAAAGGCTATTCTAGGTATTGCTGTCAATGGATTTGAAGATGTAATTAAGGTCCCAAATAGGGAGATTGACTAGATGGACCAGTCCTAATCCCCTGGGTCCTTTATATCTGAGTGTAGAGGTGAGAGACAGGGAAAATTGGAGATTCAAAGGGAGAGATGGACTTGACATAAGGGTTTCTCCTGCTTGCTTTGAAGACAGAGGGGACATGATAGGACTGTGGGTGGCCTGTAGGAGCTGAGTGGCCCCTGGCTGACAGCCAGTAAGAATATGGGGACCTCAGTCTTACACCTGCAAGGAACTGAATTGAGCCTGTAACCTGAGTGAGCTTGGAAGCAAATTCTTCCCCACAGCCTCCACAGGGGAATGTAGCCCACCCTGAAACCTTGATTTCAGCCTTGTGAGGACCTGGTCCTAATGTGCCTGCATGCTGACCACAGAACTGTGAGCTAGTAATTGGGTGCTAGCTGCTAAGTTTATGGTAATTTGTGAAGCTGTAATAGAAAATGAATTCAATAATGTTGCTGATGCATCAGGCTTTATTTATCTCCAAATTAGTTTTCTACTTTGATTTCCTTTGCCATCTCCTACCTTGTAGGGAATTCAAGTGAAGAGACCCTAGAATTGCAAAGAGAAATTTCACACTCAGAAATCACAGTGCTAATTATTTGCAGGTTTTAGAGAATAGAATTGTTGCATTCAGGAAATGACCCTGCTCATGTAAATTCGTGCAAAAATGTCCACAATCATAGGAACTCCTTGAGCGGTCACGAAGTCTGAGAATAGGAATAGGGTCTTTCTAACTTGCTCTTCAGCATCTGTGATATTTCCATTCATGGAGAATTAAAGATAAGTCCAGAGATGCCCGAAGACAATGGTGGAGTTTAAGCCTAATGAATTTACCCTTTTCCAAGAATGATCACTGAGAATGTGGGATATAACAAAGGATTCACTCACCTGGCTTTCTAAAAGAATATTCTACAAGTTTTTCAGAAAAAAAAAAGAAAAGAAAGAAAAACATGATTTCATGGCATGAGACTATGGAAGGGAGGATAACCAGAGGATGGCAAAACTCTGAAAAATGAAATTCACACTGGGCAGTTGTAAGTTTTCTCAGTCAGGGATTAATGGGGGAAGTCCTTAAAGAAGCCTTCATGGCTACACCCTGAGTGTTCTGAATGAGATTGACTCAGATTCACAGAGAATGTAGACAAAGTAGACAAAGACACATATAACCAGGAGCTGTTCTATCAGCAAGAATCATGCCTGGAGCCAGACCCCAAGTCATGTTACACGTACTAAATAAAGATGATTTTCCAATAGTTGTGTATAGAGAGTCAGGAAGAGTTGGGCTCACTACTCAGGGTGAATGATGTCCTGCTGGTGGAAGGTCAAGAGAAAGTCACATTCCCCAATTCTTACTTTTCTTCTGTACCGTTGGTTTGGGAGGGATATGTGACAGCAAGGGAAGAACTAACTGCTCTACATAACTTACAGTCTTCTGACCTGGATGAAGCACATTCTAGCAGGTTCAAAGTACAATTTGCAAATGAGATGGATAAACCACTGCAAGTGATCTTGAGTGATCTTGAGAAATCTCGATGAAGAAAAGAAAAGTAAGAAGACTGGGGGTGAGCAAGCAACATGGAACTTCATATAAGGAGATAGATGTTGCAAAGCACAGATGATGACAACTTGGAGTCAAGGCAGGGCAAGATCTTCAAGAGAGGGCTCTGTGTCCACCTGGAGGAGCAGCAGTAGTTCTCGGCAGTCAGCTTGGAAGCTGTGAGCAGATTAGGTCAGATCGCTCTCCTTTCTTCTCACACGGAGTCTAATTAATTCATCAGGGGATGATGGCTGGCATAATGCATTTTGACTTCAGCCAACACTTAACAATGCCCTGTGGATAATGTGGGCAAATGGGGGCTGTGTGTGAGCTTAGAAACTGGTGGAATGACTATGCAGAGTTTGTGTATTAATGAGTTGATGTCAAATCCAGGAATATTCAGGACATGGGTCACTGCCCACAGTCATCTTCAGTTCCATATTTTCACCAATCAATGATTAAAAATTTATAGAGGATGAAACTACAGAGGAAAAAATATAGAGAAAATATTGATGACTAAAGTTGGAAGGAATGCTGGGTGGGTTGGATGAAACAAGTAGTGCAGGAAACTAGCAGCTTCTCTCCACCATCTCCAATGCTGTTTTCTCTCTTAAAAACAAAAACAAAACAAAACAAAACCCAGTGAACTTAGTACATAAAAATAGCATCTCATTGTTTTAATTTGCATTTTTGTTATTTGTAAGAGAGCAGTTGATCAAAGGTTTATCAGGCATCTGTATTCATGTTTTATATGATTTCCCTTTTCATAGAACTTACTCCTTTTGCTATTGAGGTATTTGTCTTTTCCTTATTGATCTGTAACACTCACTGTATGTTAATCCCTTGCTTAACTATTCTAAATGTTTTACCGAGTTTTTCATTTGCCCTGGTAAGCTTGCTTGTGGTAGTTTTGGCATACAGAAGTGTGTGTGCTTTTTAACGCGGTCAGATCTCTCATTCTCTTATTTTCAGGTTTCTGCATTAGTAAATATGCTTAGAAAATAATTCTTAACCTACTATAATATTAGATATATATTCACTTACATTTTGTTCTAATTCTTTGTTTTCAATTTAGGTCTTTAATCCATCTGGATTTTATTTTGGTATATAGTATAAGCTCTAATGATCAAAATTACTGTAAATGGTTAGCCAATTTTCTCAACACTAGTTATAAATAATGTATCATTTCCCCAATGAGTTGAAGCAGTAATAAAACAACAATAATTAACAATAGCTAACGTTTGCTTATTGCTTACTCTGTGCTAGACACTGTTCTAACATGTATTAACTGATGTATTTCTCACAATAACTTAAAAAGTGGATACTATGGTTACCATTTCCATGTTATGTCATCCCTCTGTGGGGAAACTGAGGTATAGAATGGCTGAATAACTTGCCCAAAGTTACACAGTTAGGGAGTGGTGGTGACCAGAGATAGACTTGGACAGCCTGACTCCAGTATTTAAGCTTTGAAATTATTTGATATACTTGGGTTTCTTTCTGTGCTTTCTATTTGGTTCCAATGTATTCATTCCTTTGTTGACACTGTACTGTTTTAATATGTAGTAATTCAAGTCACTCCCCTAATTTATTTTTCTTTATTAATTTCTATTTTAGTCACAGCTCCTCCTTCCATTTTATAATAGGGCTTCTTAAAACGTCAAGGCCTTTTTCTTCTGAATACTAAAAATAGCCAAACAATACAAGCCATGTTTTTCTGGAAAGTCTCTTGACAACACTTTCTAAAGTAATGGGTTTTGCAGGGCTCTTTAGCAAGAGGTGTGTGCCATGGCTGCACTTGGCAGTGCCCGCGACTCTGTAGCGCCTCCAGTAAAACCAAACTGCTCTGACCCTGGTTGTAGAGATCGGAGCAGTGCTAGTGGTAGAGAGATGGACCACTGGTAGAATGGTAGAGAGTGGTGGAGAGATGGTAAGGCTGAGCTGTCCAATATGATAGCCACTAGCGACATGGGGCTACAGGGCCTTTGAAACATACACTTGAAGTTGAACACATGAAATAGTGTGACTGAGAAACTAAATTGTTTTTCTAATTTAATTTTAATTAATTTAGATTTAAGTAGCCATGTTGCAGGTAGTAGCTACCATACTGCACAGTGCAGATTAGATGATGAAAAAGTTACATAGCTTGAACTGTTCTCAAATGTGCCTCATTCCCTGCCAGGGAAACAAATCCTCTACGTTTTGAGGCCCTCACGTCAGCATTTTGCAGTAACAGCATTTTGCTTCTGCTGTTTTCAGCTCTTCCAAGGCAGTGCTGGAGTACCCGAGGGGCAGACTAAGCACACATGTGAGGTGTTGGTGAAAGGAGGGTACAGAACAATGAAATCAGTTGGTATTCCAACAGTGACAACCACAGCAAATCATCTGTCACAGTTTGGACTTGGTTGTGCTCCCGTACATTTATTCCATGGGCTTCGTGGTATTTTTATTTTTAATTTTATACATGCAGAGTCAGCAGCCAAGAACTTTTCAATATCTGGAGGCCCATTGCACACAGACTTCTGTTCTTCCAAAGAGGAACTTGAACTACTACAGCCCGAGGCCCCCTCACCATCAATCTGCTTATGCTGGAAAGGTCTAGGCTTGCACCCCTGACTTCTGGGGTGGGGGACACGGGGCCCGCTGTGCTGCAGACAGAGCGGACTCAGATCTGCCCTGGGAAAGCATGGTGCCAATATCAAAAGCAAAGACTCTAGAGCCAGACAGTTTGGGTTTGAACCCTGGCTCTGTCATTTAGTAGTTGGTGACCTCGGGCAAGTTGCTTAACCATTCCGAGCCTTAGTTCCTCATCTGTGAAAGGGGAATAGTAATAATAGTACTCAGTGCACTATTATTATTTTAATACCTGGTACTTTATTATAGTACCCATTGGGTGGTTAGGAGAGGTCATTAGAACAGTGTCTGGCAAATAGTAAGTGCTAAATAAGTTTCTGCAAATTAAAATGAGACCATTATTTTAGAACATGATGCTCTGATTCACTTAGCCCAGGTGTACAACTCAAATGTGGGTGTTCTCCAGTTTATAACCAGGGATCCCTGGGAGTCGGCATGTCATGCAGCCTAAGTAGAACTTACGTGTATCTTTCAAAGAGCTTTTACATCAATTTTCTTATTTTATCCTCATGGTAACCTATTGAGCAGAGCAGAGAGGTACCACCCTTGTTGATGTGTAGGGAAAATGACAGATGACTCTATCCCACAGAGATGATTTGTTTGCTATATTTGACTGCTGGAGCTATCATTTTTGGAGCAAAAATCCAAATGGCTTCAGAATGATTTCTTCCTCCAGGCAAAGGAGAACTGCCCATGAAAGTCTATCAAGTGTAATTGACTTGAGAGAGGACCACCAAAAGCAACACAGTTGCTGCCTTTCAAGATCAGCTTTTTCATCCTTTAGAACTTGAATGTGGCCTGGTTTTGTGCTCCCTTTTTAGAAATACCGTTTTCCTGAGCTCTGTTTTCCTGAGGCCCTGTAGCCTCAGGGCCAACTCGAGGGGCAAGAGGTACTCTGTGCATTCTTGGACTGGTTTGTTAAGTGGCGCCAAGCTCTGGGTTACCAGGGTGTGTGCCTGCAGGCAGGGCTGTGTTCTATGCGCCGTGGGTTCAGTGTGTGGTTCTGTCCCGCAGATTCGTCGCTCACGCTGCAGCAGATGGTGGGCGTTGGGCTGGCCTCCATGGCTGTCGTGATTGTGCTCGCGTTCCTCTCCTTCCTAGCAGTGTGGTATGTGAGACCTATTTCTGAGAAATGAGTGGAACAGAGGGAGGATGGGGTTGGAGTCATGGAGAACAGCTGGGATTGAGCAGCATCAAAGGGATGTGGGTGGAGGTTGTCCTGGGCTCAGCGGACACTAGCAGACAAAAGGCATGTAACCGCACTTCAGGGCAGAGGGTGATGCCGTCCTGTGGGGTCAGTGATGGCTGCCCGGGCCACTCACAGAGTGGTGGCGGATCTCCCATGTCGCTTCCCGTGAGTGTGTGGGGGCTATTCATAGGGATGCACCATGGGAAAACCAAAGTGTGTCAATGGACTCTCTTCCTTCTCCATGTCTAGATTGCAGATGGGCGCTACGTGGGGACGAGGCACTGCTGCTGGGGCAGGTGTTAGCACAGCTCCTCGAGTGCCGGCACAGAGGCCCCATGTGGCTTCCATCCAGGTGTGTGTGTGCCTCCCAAATTTCTCCATTGCCCGCTTGGCCCCATTCCTGGATTCAAGATGGTGACTATTGCTGTGGAGTCCCCCAAAAGGAGGAAACTAAGGAATTGCTGTCTTCCCTGCTACACGACCAGTTCTGTGTCTATGAACTTGAGACCCTTGATATACAACGTAATATTCACCACAGGCTACAGATCATGTGGGCAGTGCCTGCCTCTTCCTCTGAGTGATGCCTGAGAGTCGGCTCCCCTAGACATTGAATGCGAGAAAGTCTGCGTCTTCCTCTATAACATCTCTGATAATTTATTAAGAATCCATTCTTTTACAGTAAGCAATGAGATGGGCTTAAGTTTGGGCTAAAATTTGACTTTCTGAAGGAGATCATTGAAAAGCATAGAGAACATCGACATGAGCCAACTTGTCAAACACTTTAGAAGCAGTTCTTTTCCTAGAATTAATTGACATCTAATTAGAAAGTATACTAGCCTGGCCACGCCAGTAAGTTCCCTGCAATGTCTGTTTGATACAGCTCCATTTGTCTTCTATGTAATGTATTCAAAACCATAAGTCTTCATTCCAGTAGAAATAGTCTGTGAATTTAGACAGTTCTTTTCTTGCATATGAATGTTCATAGCAGCCTTGGTTGATTTTTGTTATTAGTGAGGGTCTCGTAAAAATGCTCTGCACCTCCCTTTAGATTCAGTGGCCATGTAGCAACAATGGGTTGAAAGAGTATCAAGCCCATGGCCAGAGTCAGTGTGTTCGCAGGGAAGGGGGAACAATGTGGGTGCCGTGATCATTCCTTTTATCTACAGCCTCAATAACCATGACTAACCTTATCATGAACCATGACACATTAGATAGAAGCAGTCCTGGGCCTACCCTCAATATGCTGAATTGACAGATGCAGTGTAGGACCTTTGACTTTTATGGCCTGAATGAGTATTCTTTAACTTTCCTCCCCAACTGACCGTGTAACGCCAAGGCTCAGTAAAACCCAAATGGAGGAGAAAGACAGAGGCTTGTGCTTTCTCTAAGTAACCGCGGTCTCTCCTCCTCCTCCCTCCTTCCCGCCCTTTCCAGGCCTGAAGAGTAAAACGCGTGGGGGAGGAAAAGGAGGATAGTTATACTGCACAACCTCAGGGTGCAGCCTATGTAACGTGGTCCTGAAATAATGCAATGTTGCAGTCCTGAGAAAAAGGGACCACCTTTCCGACGTGGTGGGCTGCCCTGTTCTCCACCAGCTTACGGGGCATGGATGCGGGACAGATTTGAGTAGGCTGCGCTTGCGGGCAGATGAGGAGACAGTAGCAACTATAGGAACAGATGGAAATGTCCATGAAGTTGCTCTGCCCTGAGGGTTCCGGCCCGAAGTGTATCCATCACTTGGGAAGAGTCAGAGAAAGGGACGTAATATCCTGACACTTGGGTGTTCAATGCCAGCTGTCAGCCCCCGGCCCTTGCCCATATCAGGCAGTGTGCACAATAATTGCGCTTTGTCCTCTGCAACTTAGAGTACAACTTCCAATCAGCATTTAGAACCCTTCTTGCTCTCATCTCAGGTTGAATTATAGAGTAGAGCTCTCAGTGAACTAATACAAATAGTTTTCTATTTCTCATTTTTATCTGCAGCCATTCAAACTCATACTATTCTCACAGCTCTTGAATTAAATTCGGAATCATTACAAATCACTGTGATTACTATAGGGTAGGGTCTCTGATGAGTAAGGCTTTTCCTCAAAGCCTCCTCTATCCAAAGAGAGAATTTGAGCCTCCCCACCCTACTATTATTTTTTATAATTCTGTAAACACTATACGTGTCTATAGCCCCTCCCCACCCAAATTCCAGCTCTAGAATTAACTGCCAGAGAAGCTACAGTTGTCCACATGGGAACTTAGCATAATTGTCTTTGAAAGGAAGAAATCTCACTTGCTTAGCATCAAAGTTTCTGGTTGAAATAACTGACTAAACATTAAGTAAAATGTACTTCTGAGTAGGGTGCAGAAATGTAAAAGCAGTTCATGAGAGAGTACTGAAATAGCAAAAATAAGGACTTTGAAACGTCCTCCAAATGTTCCAAACAATAATGGAGAGTTGCTCAGTGTTAATCCTTAAAGAAGCAGGTGCTGAGTATTTGCAAAAAGGATGTGCCATTTTTCTACAGTTCTTTTCTAATAGTTTTCTGATAAACATGAAGACAGCTTTAAGTTTTCTAAATTCACCTAGTAGCTTTACCACAATACTGTTCTTTTTTTTTTTTCCCCCTCAAGTGGATTCCTGGTTAAGGGGGAGGGGCCTCAGGAAATTGATAGGGGGTCTTCCTGGGAGAATGTGGGGTCCTTCTGTTGAAGGACTAGTCAGGTAGCACCGAGTGGGGTTATGAGTACCAGTAAATAAAGCCAGATCCTAATGTGGAGATGGAGGAGGGATCTCCCCTATTAGCTGTCTTGGGGACAGCGTGTAGAGGTGAGCACTGATATCCATTCATTGGCTTCCTTCTAGACCAAGACTCAAAACTGGGGGGAGGGAGGGTTCCCTGACATGGAGCAGATTGTTCCTGGCCTCTGTGTGTGTGTGTGTGTGTGTGTGTGTGTGTGTGTGTCCGTGCCCTCATGTTTTTTATTTATCTGCGCCATAGTTTTTGTTTATACATGTTCTTTCTTTCCATCTTCACAACAGTTCTGTGTAGTGGCAAGGTTAGGGGTTATTGTTTTCCCTGTTTCAGATTGGAGAAATGGGTTCAGAAGGACACATGACTTGAATTGTGGGTCCAAGTTTTCTGACTGAAAGTCTAGTTCTCATTCCTGGGATTTAATAGGCCTTGAGCTAATTTTTGGACAGCCCTTTTGGTTCTTGGGCGAGTCAGGCTTTTACCTATCCAAACTATATCTCTATATATCTTACCTATATCGTCTATATCTATCTATGTTTAACCAGTGCCTTTACTATTATACATGTCTTTTTATACCTATCTTTTCACTAGAAGGTACTCCCCGCCATCACTTCTAGAAGGGGCCACAAATGACCAAACAGATGGAGGTTAATTAGGAAAAAGGTAATAGTACACTTCTGACTCAAGACCTGAAATTGCAGCTGGGCACTTAAAACCAGAACAGAAGTGATTATCTTGAAATTCCACATTAGCTTGGGATACAATTAATTTTTAAATTGATTTTAAAGAAAGTAAATAAGAACTCTCAATGCTCCCTTTTTATTGCTTATTTCACATTCTGATTTTCTAAACCTTCTTCTATTTTTCCATTCTGTTGATCTAAGAGAAAACCAGTAGTAGGCAATCAAATAGTGTTTTAAGGAACTTTTGCCTACTCCAACCATTGTTGGTTAAAATGAAGTGCCTGATTATGGTGAGGAAAGAAGGTGTGGCTTTTTCTATGCCCAAGTTTGTGCATGGGTGATACAATGAAGCAAATCAATTAAAAAAGAGTGTATACTCATTGTTTGGGGGGCGGAGAAAGAGAGAAGGAGTAGTGGATGAATCATTTTGGTGGTGGTGGTGGTGTGTGTGTATGTGTGTGTGCGCGCGCACAAGTGTATCTATACTTTTTTGGCACACCCCCCTTTTTTTTAATCTAAATTGAGTCAAATATGCATGTAGTTTGTAACATGTTTCTTTCATTCACGAACATATCCTGGACATAGTTTGATAATAATAATTGCATTGAAAGTTTGTATCATAATTTATTTAACCAGTACTCCATTGTGCATTTAGAATGTTTCCGATGTTTACTGTCTTTATACAAGTCTGCATAGTTGTATGCAGTTATCACTTAGGCTGAATTTCTAAAAGTGAAATTGTTGGAATGAAAACCACTATATACATTTTATATTTACTACATATTGTCAGAGAAATGTCACACAAAGTTTATACCAGCTTATACTCACCAACAGAAAGCCTCAACACTACTGGACATTGTTGATATCTTTAACTTTGATTAATCTGGTAGGTGAAAAATGATGTTTCAGTGTATTGTTTGCATTTCTCTATTTTGCAGGTTGATTAGTCATTTGTAATTCTGTCTTGGCGAATTGCCTTTTTTCTCAGTACTTGGCTTGTTTGTCTTTTATTGATTTGAAAAAATTCTTTGTATCAAAATAATTTTCTTAACTGTCATATATTTTGTAAACAAATTTTCTAGTGTATCATTTCCCTTGGCCTGTTTGTATCATACATTGCCACACAAAAACTTTATATTTGTATTGTCAAATTTATCAGTCTTTTTCCTTATGTATTTTGCGTTTGGTGCCATGCTTAGAAGTATTTCCAAACTCAATGTAATAAATATAATTCATCAGTTTTAAAAAACTTTTAAATATTTAATCCATCTGAAATTTATTTTAGTATAATGAGTGACATTGGGAGGATTTTTTTTAAGTTAAAGTTTATTGGGGTGACAATTGTTAGTAAAGTTACATAGGTTTCAGGTGTACAATTGGGGGGGATCTTTTTGTATTGTTTAGCCAGTTGTCCTATTAATATTCTTCGACTGTTATTTTTCCCCCTAGTGATTTGAATCATATACTGAGTCATATACTAAAGTCTATTTCTGAACTTTATCTTTTGTTCTATTGATCTATTTCTGTGCCAATACCAATTGCTATAACTGTAGAATAAGTTTTTTTATACCAAGTAAAAGTAAGTTTCTACTTTTTTTCTGTTAATTCTCAGAGTGTTCTCAGCTTTTATTATATATTCATTAATGTATACATATTTATTATAAATAAGCTAAAGAATTATTTGGTCAAGTTACCCCCAAAATCTTAATATTTTTCTTGGGGATGAGTTAAATAAAGAATGCTCCTATTCCAAAACATGATATGTGTCTCCATTTAATTTTTGTGTGTGTCTGTGTCTAGAGTATTCTAGTTTTCAACTTACAAGATAATTCATGCTTACTTTTTGTTGTGCATGCGTAAGTGTTTTATATTTTGTTATCTTGGGTCACAACCTTGGCTCCTGACCCTGAAAGTGCACCCCACAGCCTCTTACTGCTGCCATTGTTGCAGTTTTCTTCCCCTGGAAGTCTGCCTTTGGTGGTAGAAGTCGCATCAAGATGGCTCCTCTGGCACAATTATTTTCCAGAGTATCGACTTGACCCATGGAAATGCCTAGATCCTTGCCAGGCCAAATGGAGGATCGCCCCATGGATAGCTGCAACCACACATTGCTTTTTTTTACCCATCAGACACTTTACCCTGTGGAAGTGTGTCTTGCTTCAATGTGGTTCCCACATGTTTTGTCCTGCTGTTGGCCTGACAGCCTCAGTTTCTCGACCATTGGGTTGCTTATCCTTGGAATCAGATACCAGGCCACCGTGTCCGCCGAAGCTTTAGGAGACAGAGTCAAATTCTCTGAGTGGAGGTCCCCTTGAACTCCTCTTTCCAGGATTGCACTGAGGAAGACCCCTTAGCCTCTGCCATTGTGGTGGGGGTCAGAAAATCCTCATCACGCCAACAGCTTTCTCCAAAGAACTTTTTTCTTTTGACCTTTGCCATTTAAACCACGTTCTATCCTGGGAATTGGGGCTAAGGATCACAAGACCACTTGGAAATCCTCACTTTAGAATATGGAAGTACTTGCAACCTATTATTTTCTTCTCGGGTTTTTGGATCTTTGGTGAAAACAAAATAAAAAGAGTCTAACTTGAGGCCAAAGCATATGAAAATATAGTTCACAGAAAAAGAAATGCAAATCACTCTTAAATGTAAGTTGTTCAACCTCACTTTTATTTTATTTTATGTTTTATTTTATTTTATTTTGGAATATTAGCGAACAGTGTGTTTCTCCAGGGCCCATCAGCTTCAATCTAGTTGTGAAGGGCGCAGCTCAGCTCCAAGTCCAGTTGCCGTTTTCAATCTTTGGTTGCAGGACGCGCAGCCCACCATCCCATGTGGGAATTGAACCGACAGCCTTGTTGAGAGCTCGTGCTTTAACCAACTGAGCCATCCGGCCGCTCCTCCAGAAGTTCGTTGTCTTCAATCTAGTTGTGGAGGGTGCAGCTCACTGGCCCATGTGGAAATCGAACCAGCAGCCCTGTTGTTCAGAGCTTGCGCTCCAACCAACTGACCCATCTGGCCGCCCTCAACCTCACTTTTAAGAGATGCAAATTAGTGAGATAATCACTTTTCACCTGTCAGTTTGGGGGAAATCCAAAAGTTTACAACACCCTCTTTTTTGAGGCTATGGGGAAGCCGGCACTCAAACATTGTTAGTGAGAGTCCAGAAGGGTACGACCTCTGTGCCTTTGTCTAGGTACCTTTGTTTTTCAAACCTGCAGTCCCTTTTCTGGGACCCATACTATGGGTTCACCCGCACGCGTTCAAAATGACTCATATTCAGGGTTACTCACCGTGACATAGTGTATAATACCAAAAGCTTAGAAACAACTCAAATGCCTCTCAGGAGGAAACTAGTTCAATGACAGGACACTTCCAGGTACACACAATGGAATATTCTGCAGCTGTAAAAAAGGAATGAGAAAGCACTCTCTCAGGTGTATTGTTCGAATGCACGGTGGAGAACAGTGCCTGCGGTACGCTATCTTTGTGTGAGGAAGAGGGGGAATGAAAATATTCAATTGTACATAAAGAAACACTGGAAAATGAACTATGAATTAGTGAAAATGGTTACAAATGGAGCAAGGGAGGAAGCGGTGGAGGTGGAGAGGGTGAAAGTGAGTCTTTTGAGTGCTTATGTTATTTTGAGTTTAAACATGTAAGTATATTACTCCAAAAACATAAAAATAAAATAAGAAAAAGCGTTCCCTGTGATGTCCTCTTTCACGTACGTTGAATCAAAATCTGATGGGTACTGCTTGGCTTCCTTCCCAATCTAAACCCAAGACACTTAAGATTTGGATAAGATTGGTTTAACTCCCCATTCCAAAACTGATGAAGCATCCAGTGCTGTCTGTTGAGATTTCTGAGGCTTCCATGAAGGGGTAGAGTGGATGTGTTACATTCCCTTGATCAACTTTCGGGCCTCATTTCCGTTTCCTGTGAATTCGTTCAGTTGATTGATCATCTCGCTCTCCTGTGTGGGTCCCTGTTCCACCGCATTGACCCACTTGTGGAACTCAGCTCCTTTCCATGATTTCTATTCAAAATTTTACTGAGGATTTTGGGCATTTAGATAATGTGAATGGAGAGTGTGTTAGTGTCCCATCAATGCTGTAAATATTGCCGCAAACTTTGTGGCTTACAGCCACACACATTTATTATTTTACAGTTCTGAAGTCAGAAGTCTGTGATGAGTCTCACTGGGCTACAGTCAAGGTGTTGGCAGAGCTGTATTCCTTCTGGAAGCTCTCAGAAGAATCCATTTCTTTGACTTTTCTAGCTTCTAGAAGCTGTCTACATTCCTTAGTTTGGCCTTTCCTCTAACTTCAAAGCCAACAGTGTGGCTTCTTCAAATTTTTCTCTGACTGACCTTCTTGACCCTGCTCTTTTCACTTTTAAGGATCCTTGTGATTACGTTGGACCTACCAGGAAAATCCAGGATAATCTCCCTATCTCAAGATTCTTAACTTAATCACACCTACAAGGTTCCTGTTGCCATGGAAGGTAACATATTCTCAGGTACTGGGATTAGTGTATGGACGTCTTTTGTGGCCATTATTCTGTGTGCTGCAGAGTATTCTATTTCAGGTATGCAAACAATTAAAAGTGCATATTAGTTATCCCTGTTCTTCAAAGTTCTCATCCATTCCCATCTTCATTCTTTATCAAATCCCCTAAATTCCTGAAATGCAGAACAATTTAGCTGTCTTATCTATCTATCTATCTATCTATCTATCTATCTATCTATCTATCTATTTATCATCTATATTTTGCTAAGCATCCACCTTTACCCAAATAGTTTACCGAAGTATTTTTTTAAACAAAATACTTCCTAAGCATTCTGTTGTCAGCTGTTAACTTAAACGTTACATTTTTGACCTTCCTTCTGAAAATTTCCCAGAGCTTCTGATTATTGAGTGTATTCTTCCTTGTTACACAGTGCTGATTCAGATTTCTTTAAAAAAAAAATTTTGTAAACCTTTGGTAATGTGATTTTGGGAGATTACTAGAAACTAGGAGGTGAAATACTCGTAAGAGAATCATAGCAGGCTATGCTCATACACGTGTATTAGTTTTCTATTGCTGTGTAACAAACTACCACAAACTTAGTGGCTGAAAACAGTGCACATTTATTATCTCCCAGTTTCTATGGGTCAGGAATCCAGGTTTAGTTTAGTTGGATCCTCTGCTCACGGGATCACAAGTCTGCAATCAAGGTGTTGGCTAGGTTGCCTTTTCATCTGAAGGCTCAACTGGGGAAGACTTCTCTTCCTTCAGATTGTTGGAAGAATTCAGTTCCTTGTGGTTGTATGGCCGATGGTCCCAATTTTTTGCTGGCTGTCAGCTGGAGGCTGTCCTCAGGTCCTAGATGCCACCGCAGTGCCTGGAGGTCATCTGCTTTTGTTTGCCATGTGGGCGTTCTGAACACAGCTGCCTAATTTATCAAGTCAGCAGGGAGAATCTCTGTGTGGAGGGCCCAATCCCTCTTTTAAAGGGCTTTCATCTGATTAAGTCAGGCCCACCCAAGGTAATCTCCCTTTTAACTAACTAAAAGTCAAAGAACAATGGAACCTTACTTATATCTGCAAAATCCCTTCACTTTTATTATATTCTGTTGGCTAGAAGTAAGTTGCACTCAGGGGGAAAGGATTATACAGGCTGTGAACGCCAGAGGGCAGGGGTTGCAAGGGCCATCTTAGAATTGTCTTTACCATAAGTTACTAAAGAAAAAATCAATTATAAACTTTAAACTCCATCACAGTATTTCCTGGGTCCTTCTGACAGGGCTATTTGACTTGATAGCAAAAGCCTAGGGAATGATTCTATTCTCTCTAGGGAGAGGTGCCAAGGTTGCCAGGAGTGGAAATGGCCAATGGCCCAGAGATTTTAGGAAGCCAGCTGGGTCTGTCAGCCTGTTTTCTCACCTTTGACTGAATGCATTCATTTGAATGAGGCACAGAGGTTTGGGGGAGGGAAAGGGCACCATTTCTCTCAATCCATGTGTGTGTGTCCCATATCCTATTTTGCAGATATGATTAAGTTTCCACATTTGTTGCCTTTGGATTAGCAGGATTCAGGATGTGCGAGCTTGGCCTGCAAAAGTCTCTCTGCCAAACGCACAAGAACCTAGTGTGTGGCCCTGAAGGGTTAGTTCTGTCCTGTAGCACCTGGAAGTGTCTATCCTGAGTCTTGGTTGACTGGGCAGGGTAAAGCAACATTGACCAGGTTTCCAGAGGGTGGTGGGAGCTTCAGGGACCAGAGTCCGAGTGCACAGAGGTCCCCAGGACCCTCCCTCGCCAAGACTTGGCAGTAGCTGTGTACAGCAGAGAATGGCTGGGACTGAGGGGAAAACACTTACAGCTCTTAGCCAAGAGCCGTGACTCCCTCTGTCCAAAGTGGCTTCCAGTGAAGAGCGAACCCAAGAAACTGAAAGACGGCTCAGTTCCAAGAGCCCAAGGAAACTTGGGTTGTCTTGGGATCATCACTGTGGCTTGAAATCTCACAGAAATGACTCCAGGGTTTGCAGGGGCTTTGCTGTGCTGGCAAGGACAGCCTTGAGGCTCTCTGCCATGCTGCTTTCTGACTAAAGACGGGCAGTGCCCAGGAGAGGGGAATCGTTGTCACAGAACCTAGAGGGACAGCTGCTGGGCTGTGCTATTCTTGCCCTCAACAAGGAAGACAGTGGCCTGGTCCTGGCCAGAGCATGTCAATGTCCACCCTGCCTGTAGCCCTGTAGGGAGACAGTGCATGGAGCTCTCAGACCCGAAGACGCCAGCCTGTCTCCAGCTTGCTGCCAAGGGCACAAAGAAGCCGAGTCTGACTTGCCTGCCTCTGATCTGTGTTCCTGAACATTCTTCCTGGATTTCTTGTGGAAAATTAATACCTAGCCATCCAGTCTGAATACCTGAGTTTGGTGCATCTTAAAGACTTCACTGGATTAGATGGAGATTGAAGGAACTCCACAAAGGCAAAAGGAGCAGCCCCCCTACTGATCTCGCAAGACTACATCTCTCAGCCTCTAGCTGTAACATATCTCTTGTGTCAGCCACTTTCCTCCATTTCCCCTCTTTTCTACAGCCACTTCTCTGGCTTCCTCTTCCTCAATGTGCAGGCTGCTGCTGCAGACCCCTGTAGACCTCTGTAGAGAGGCCACTCCGACTGGGTAGGAGTGAGATGCAGAGCTGCAGCCCACACCAGCCATAAAGCTGGGAGAACACGTGAGAGTTAGTGAAAGCCAGGCATAGAAAGACCAAGGTTTGTCACTGGATAAGATAAAAGAAAGAAATAGGAGGGAAGGAGGCGGTCTACCTTCCTGGTGGGACACACAATGCTGAACAGCCTTAAGGAGTTAACTGTGTGCGTTGGAGGCTGAGTGTGCCTTAAAGAGCTGCCTTTGTGCCTTGGAGGGATAATTGCATTTACTCTGCAGTTGGCCTGGGACTGTGGTCTGTGCTGATCCACTGCACACTTAGCTTTCTGAGGTGGACCACACAGGTCACCATCCTCAGCCTCTGCCTGCGAGTGGGTTGCCAACTGGCCCCCTCTTGCCCACCCAGCTTTTGTTAGCTTGGGCACCCAGGTCATTGCCCTAATCGCTGGGATTTCACCAGTTTTCCAAGAACGCGTGGTTCGTACCACCTCTAATCTGCTGCTGTGCCTTAGCCTGCATTTTTGGGAAATCTGATAAAGTTTCCAAACTGACTTAGGTTTTGGCTCTATGACTTCTGCTTTGTATAATTGCTTGCTTGGTCAATCATCAGGCTAGATGGTAAACTGAAAGGAAAATAATTGCTTGAAATTGAGCAATTAGAAAAAGATCCTATTTTGAGCAGGTACTTTCTAAGTGAAATGAGAGCCTGAGACACCAGTCAAAAGGAGAGGATGGCCAGCTATACTGCACTTGCAAACGTTTCATCTGAGAAGCTCCAAAATTCTCTGATCTCAGTGAATTCCCATCTAATTAAGAGATGGATGCTCAGGAACCCCATTCTGAGGGTGGTGATAGGTCACTAGAGTCATTTATATCTATTTTGATAAGATTTATAGTGAATGATAAAGTGAAAGGAAAGCTTTTTTTTTTTTTTAAACCATCCATAACACAAAAGGATGGGATTTGATGCACACTAAAAGAAATCATAGCTTAAATTAGTCTGTTACATTGTATTTTGGAAATGCTCCAAACTCAATACTTATGGCACATACTCTCAAGTCGAAAGAATAGATTCTGTTTTTGTGATTCTTAGGAATAATCTTGCTGAATTGCAACAGGGTTGTTTGTCTGTTTTTTTAAACTACGGGTTTCCTGTATGTCATTGTCCAGTTAGCTTGGAGTTGCTCCGGGTCCACCCTTGAGCCCATCTTTAGAGCCTGTCTGTCATTTGGAGACATGCATTATTAGCAGTCCTCCCTGCTAGGTATAATGCTTTGGTACCCATTTCAAATTAGTGGGGATGATGGCTTATGAGGGAAATGTGGGAATAACTGTCTAACCATTGGGACAAACTTGTTTGCAGTAAATATGGCCAACCGAGAGTTCTGGGTTTGCTACATAAAAGTTTTACACATCAAAAAAGAAAAGCTGCAAGATCCTCCTTCAAGGGGGGAGAATGATCAGACAGTTCGCAATAAGTCTACTGGTATTTTTCTCTGGAAGTCATGCCTGTGTTTTAATTTTCTCACATCAGCAAAAATGAAGCAACGAATATTCTCCTTGAGAACATCCAAATAGGAAGCCAGGTGGACATCAGACTGCTGACCAAAATTTTCACCATCAGAAATCTCCAGGATGGAGTGATTTCCATCCTGGCTCATACAGCATGTATCTTCAACCTTTCTACTCCCTGATAATACATTTTTCTTTTCTTGCCTAATACTATTATTCTCTCATTGATGGCTTCCATTTGCTCATTTCTCTAAGTCATATTTCTCAAACTCAAAGGAAAACTTGATGTATGTCCTCTATTTTGCTTCCCAATACAGTTTCAGAGGAACGACACCAGAAGTGTAAAGTTCAGCCCTGTCTATAGTTCATGTAGCATCTGTTATGAGCAAATGGAACTCTTGCCCGTCTGAAAACGAACTGATGTCATTTGCTTTCATCTTGACCCTGAATTTCCCCTGTGATTGAAAAATCAGTCCAGCCTTCATTTCATAACACCCAAAAAATATCTTACTGAGCACCATCAGTGATGGTTTCTACACTACACAGTGATGTGGAGTGACAAGCAGAATGACAGAGAGCAGGAAGCCAGCAAAGGCTCCTCAGGTGCAGTTGGAGCTGGACCTTGAAGGATTAGTAGGGCTTTTGTCAGGCAGAGAAGACTAGCAGGGACATTCCAGTAATGGGGGAGAGGGGCATACAAATGTGAACAAAGGCCTGAAATTTCAAGAAGAGAAATATTAAAGATCACAACAGACAGACTAGAGAAGAAGGTCCAGTGTAAAGGAGACAGTAGCAAAGTAAAAATGAAGAAGTCGATGATTGGGTAGGTGTTAGAGGGGTACAGGAAGGTATGTAGGGGGAGATTTGCTTATTAAGCCTTTCACGGTAACATTTAGAAAGAAGGGACTATCTGCTAGCCAAGTTGTGACTCAGGCCTTTTTTTCCCAAAGCATATTAGAAATTCATCTACTAAAGCATATTTCTCCTTCTAAGTAGTTGCTTTGAAAGGCTGAACATTTATTTCAGCGATGCTATTAGTATTTTAAAAAATTCTTTAGAAGTCCCCTTTGAGGATTGAGTTCAGAATGTGTTTATGTGCTACAAATAGACATCAATTAGTCTTATTACCTCACTGTTTTCTCCGTCTCTGTCTATGTATGGTGAAACCATATAAGCATGTAAAATATATATCATCAAAACTTAGCCAGTTGGATGTTTGCTTGTTGTTGTTTTTTTAATAAACTGGAGCATGTGACAAATGGCTTTTACCTATTTCCAAAAATTGAATACAATCTGAAAAGGATTTCACATGTGGACTCAGAACACCAAAAAAGAAAAAAAAATGTGCTGCAAGCTCTGGTAACAATCTTCAAAGAGGGGTTCCAACAATATTGGGAGCAGCCCCAACCAGCACTGGAGTCAGTGATGGCCTCCACAGGTGACTGTTGACACAGGGACCAGGTCCCATGATTGTATACAGTCCAGGGAATGTTTGTCCTCGTCGTTGAACAAGTTGTTGTATGATAGTTTATAGTCCACAGTGGCCTCTGATGTAGTCACTCATGAGTAGAACCTCTCCCTAAATCACCCACGAAGAACCCAGACAAAATTAGAGAAGGAAGGGTATTTCCTAATACCCTCCATCAAAGACTAGGACAGACAACCCAATGGCAGAATCTGACTGAGGAGGACAGGACTTCAGCTCATCCTACACTCTGGCTTTGTTTCACAAAAAGAGCCCGTTGCAAAGGGAGGAAAGTCCTTTCACGTGACCTGAACCAAGGAATAGGCAGCTGTGCTTCTCTATGCACTGAGTCCACTCTGGGGGGCAGGCAGAACCTGCCCCCTCCATGTCCACGTTCATGGGCACTGTTCTGGCTCCAGAAAGAATGCAAAGCTTAGAAACAGCTGAGCAGTAAACTGGGAAGGCACCCACTACCAACATGCAGGTGTGATTTCTTAATAAACTGCCCAAGGTGTATGTGTGTGTGTGTGTTACATGTGTGCATATGTGTTGTGTGTGTGCCTGCACATGTACGTTGTGTGTGTGTGTGTGTGTGTGTGTGTGTGTGTGTGTGTAGGGCGCTAAGAGGAATCTGGTAGGAGTGAGTGATAAAAACTACCACTGGTCCTACCTCCTTCCTTTACCTTCAACGTATGGGAGAACAGGCCAGTAAAGACAGGAGAAAAAAAACTTTACCAGCTGAAGAAACTGTACGTTTTTACTTCGGAGGAGAAATGATTTATTCTCGATAACAATGCACTTCTTTATATTCGAATAGCAGCAAGCTGTCCTTTTCATTGCATGTATTTCTCCACCTTTGTCTTTTGTCTTTCAATTTTATTTATAGGACTTTTGCTTGTTTTTGCCATCAGAAAGTGTTTATTGTTACACAGTTGAGGTTACTGATGTTTTGTTTGTGATCATTGGTTTCCATGACATGTTCAGAAGGGCTTTCCACCCCAGATTATACAAATGTTCATCCAATCTTTCTTCTAGTTCTTTTGTAATTTTAATTTTTACTTTAAAACATTTGTTGTGTTTGGAATTTATTTTGTGTAATGAATGAAACAAGAACCCGTATTTTACTTAAAACATTTACCACCAATCTGCATTTTTCTTTCGTCACAGTTATAATGGCACAATTATTTATGTGATTATCTTTTCCCAATTATCATTGATTTGAAATACCACCTTTTTATCATGTAACTGGAATACTTTTTTAAATGCCCCCTCCCACAAATATCATGTTGGGATTTTGATCAAAAATAGGATTGTTTTATGGATAATTTTGGAAGAATTTCTATTTTTACACTACACTGAATATTTCTCTCCACTCACAGGGTCTGCCTTTTCACTTAGTCACATATTACTTTATATTTCTTTGTAATGTTCTTTTTTTCCATATAATTCAAATTTATTTGTATAATTTTATGTTTTCATACTTTTACAAATGGATTAATTTTGGATTATGTTTTTAATGCATCATAAGACTTTCCATTTTGAATATTAATATTATACCATGAAAATTTCTGAACTCTTTTATACTTTTACTTTTCAATAATTTTCTGCTGAATCTTAGACTTTCTATTATCTGCAAATAATGTTAATTTTCTTCATTTCAATATTTAAACCTCTTATTTTGTTCTCTTGTCTAATTGCTGTATCTATCGCTTAAAAGCAATATCATATTATAGAAATGATAAGTGCTTAATCATTAAGCATGATACTGGCTTTTGGTTTAAGATATATTTCAATATTAAGGAAATGATTCACCCAATCCCATTTTACAGAGAGCATTTATTAGGAGTGGACACTAAATTTTATGGACTGTTTTGTTGATGTCTACCATTGGATCATATGCTTTCCCCACCTTTGATCAACATTAATATAGATTTGCTACTATTTGGCCACCTTTACATTCTTGGAATACACAGTCATAATCATGATGTATTGTTATTTAAATCTGCTCCTATATTATATTTGGTAGTACTTTATTTAGAACCCTTTAAAAATCAATTTTGATGTCTCTAGTTTTCTCTTGTGTGTTTCCTAGGTAAAATAGTAGTATGTTGGTATTTGTTAATTGGCAAGAATTCCTTTTTTCTCTGACCTAGAACATTTTAAATAACATATGAAATCTCTATCTCTTTCCAATTGTGTTAGCACAGGATTGTTCAATGTTCTCTGTGGTTGTGAAGTGGCTTTGTCACTCAATACTGCCCCAATCTGATAGAGAAGAAATGGTGTGCTTTGTAGGACAGAATCTCTTGTAACACATCATCCCTTAGCAATCAATGATGGGTCAGTGGGTTCCCAGGGGGATTCTTTTTTATTCTTCCAGTTGCTCGCCCATGACCTCAGAAGTCATACTGGCGTGACCCATTGGAACCTGCAACACTGCACTGTGATCATGAACTAGAGATTGGTGTTAGGTCAGAGGTCAATTTGTTCTAAATGCCCTTAGATCTGGCTGCATTCTTCAGAGTGTTTAGAATAACCCAGGTTTCAAGTACTTTAAAATAACGCGTACTTCAAGTACTTTCCCTTATTTTCAGTTCTTTTTCACTCCTGTTTGTTTTGGTAAAGGGTTTTTGGGTTCACATTCACTTCCACTATCGTTTTCCTTATAAGTCCTCACAGATTGTTTCACTTCAGAAAAGTACATGAGCAAATTTAAAAGATCATTTGGGAAAGTAAATGATTGTGGAAAGCCTAGACAACTTTGAAAAAGAGAAGGGTTTCCCTACCAGGTATTAAACTGTACCATAAAACTGCAATAAGTAAATTGGTAGTGGCACTGAAAGAGACAGATCAATCAAATGAAAGTCTAGAAACATATCCAGGGCAAACACTGGTGTCAATGTTTCTGTGTAGGCCTAAATTTTGGCCCCAGTATGTAGGGCCAGGGAGGCTAAATGAGAAAGTCATATTAAGTGGAAGGCACTGGAACGGTGCTAAATTTATTGCAGGTCAGTAATACTCCTTGCCCCTAGTTCCTGGCAGAAACCAGTGCAAATTCTAGAGGGAAGCATCTTCGGTTTAGATCCTTATCCTCATTAATTATTATTAACTTTATCTCAAAGATCACCAAACGTTCAAGGAAACAAGTCACTATGACTGAGAGCCAATTCTGTGATTATCACGTGGAAACTCCAGTGGCTTTAGATATTGGAATTATTAGACACAGAATTTAAAATAACTATGCATGGAATGTTTATAGAAATAAAGATGGAATTTTAAAAATGAGTAAGTTTAAAAAAAAGGACATAACAGGAAAGAAAAAGAAACAAAAACATTTTAAGATATAGAAATGAAAAAATAAAATAAAATAAAAATGAATAACTAATCAAAGATTATTCACTGTGACTGGGAAGATTTAAAAATAACCAAATTGAAACATCTCCCAGATATACTTTTAAGTAAAAAAGATTAATTTGATAATAGCTTATATAGTATGCTAAATTTTGTGTAAGAAAAGGAAAAAAATAAGAATACATGTTTTCTTTTACCTGCATAAAGAAACTCTGGAATCACACACAAGAAACTAATTGAAGTCATTATCTACGGGAAGATAAAATATGAACTTCTCAATTTATACTTTCTAATATTTTGATTTTGAAGCATGTGGCTTTATTATCTGTTCAAAAAATAAAATTGAAAAAGAATCAAATAGAATTTTTAGAGATGAAACACATAAATATTTTTTAAAACATTCTTTCTTATTGACTGGGTTAAACAGAATATTAAATACATCTGAAGAGAGGATTAGCAAACTAGGAAGACAGATCTAAAGAAATTACCCTGATGAGGCACAGACAGAAAAGGAAGTGTAAAATACAAAAGAGAGTTTGAGATATGGAGGACAGAATGTGAAAGCTTGAAATCATATAATCAGAATTTCAGAAGAGAGAATAGGGAGAATAGAGGGGAGGCAATATTTGAAAAATTTGAGATTTAGGCATTTATAAAGTCCTAGGTATGTCTCTACCAGCATGTGAGTGGGTGATTAAAGTGAAGTAATGATGGAGGTCCCTATATTGGAGAATGTGAAAAACTATTAGAAAGGCCATGAATTGATGGAGTATAGAGCAGAAAGAATTGTTGTGAAATGAACTGATATAATGAATATCCCAGAGGGCAGTACCTGGTAGCACTGAAGATGGAGAGGTTTGAGGATCCAAGGAGTTTCTATAATGGACATGGCTTTTTAATGTCACATATGAGTTAAAATTATAAAGATTTAATGGCCCAATTAAAAAAGGCTTTAGTATAGTCATCCAGTTACATCAGCATATGTAAATGTTTTAATCAGAAAATATGTATATAGCAACAAAATCCTGGATTACTAAGTAATAAGAAAATTCAGAGGAAAAATAATTTCTTGTAGATTAGGTTTTATTCAGATGACCCAGGACGAGCACAACAGAAGTATTCAACAGTTTAAACTCTGCATCTATGCTGCTCCCGACTAGCTAGTTGGTGGCGGGGTCATTTAATTTAGAAGTATCATTTTTCCCTGAAGAGACATTTCTCCAAAGAGGACATACAAATGGCAAATAGACATATGAAAAAATGCTCAACATCACTAATCATCAGAGAAATGCAAATAAAAAACACAATGAGATATCACCTCACCCCAGTCAGAATGGCTATCATCAACAAGACAAATAGTAACAAGTGTTGGAGAGGCTGTGGAGAAAAAGGAACCCTCATACACTGTTGGTGGGAATGCAGACTGGTGCAGAGGTTATGGAAGGCAATGTGGAGGTTCCTCAAAAAATTACGAATAGAATTACCATATGACCCAGCAATCCCTTTCCTGGGTATCTACCCAAAAAATCTGAAAACATTTATACATAAAGACATGTGTGCTCCATTGTTCATTGCAGCTTTGTTTACGGTGGCCAAGACATGGAAACAACCAAAATGTCCTTCGATAGATGAATGGATAAAGAAGTTGTGGTATATATACACAATGGAATACTATTTGGCGGTAAGAAAAGATGATATGGGAATATTTGTGACAACATGGATGGATCTTGAGAGTATGATGCTAAGCGAAATAAGTCAGACAGAAAAAGCAGAGAACCATATGATTTCACTGATATGTGGTATATAAACCAAAAACAACAAAAGAACAAGACAAACAAATGAGAAACAAAAACTCATAGACACAGACAATAGTTTAGTGGTTACCAGAGAGTAAGGGGGTGGGTGGTGGGAGATGAGGGTAAGGGGGATCAAATATATGGTGATGGAAGGAGAACTGACTCTGGGTGGTGAACACACAATGGGATTTATAGATGATGTAATACAGAATTGTACACCTGAAATCTATATAATTTTACTAACAATTGTCACCCCAAATAAATTAAAAAAAAATAGAAGTATCATTTTTCCATACCCTTCCAATTGCACTACACAGATGTTTACTCAGTTTTCCAGCTAACCAGGAGAATAGGAAGGGAGTGCAAATGAGCTTGCTTTTGTAATGGCAATTTCTCCTGTGATCGTTGAATGTGTTTTATCCTTAACATGCTAAAATGCTACAATACCACAAGGGAATACTAACTCTAGAATTAACCTGTTACATTAACCTGGAGCAGAGAGCAAGGAGAAAGCAAGCGTGAGTTGATATGCTGATGGGAGGTAGTTATGGCTCCAGGGGAATCTGAAAAATTTAAAAATAAACCAATAGTTTGTACCCTGTGTACTCATTGTATTTTTTAGTTTTTCACTGGCGATAGGGCACTTATTGTGAAGGAGAGTGGTCCCAGCTGAGGGATCAGAATCAAGAGTTGAAATTCAGAAGGCCACATCCCTAAATGAAACCGTGTGTCTTTTATAAATGCCAAAACATTTTAGCTAGTTCTATATGATCCTTACGTATCAGATTAATGTCAGGTAGGGACATTTCTCTGAGTCTCTTAGGCAGTTTATAAATAGAATATAGCTAGAGGAATGATTACCAGCTATTGAATTTTAACCTGTGCTATGTATGGAGCTAAGCACTTTGTAAACAACCTATGTCATAGATATCTAATTATCATCATAATCATAATTATCATCACCCCTATTTTAAAGATGAGGAAACTGAGGTGTGTGGTGGTTAAATCATTATCCAAGGTCACCTACCAGTATCTACCAGAGTTGGGATTCTAACCCAGTACTTCGCACTCTAAATCTTAAGCTTGGAAATTTTTTGTGTATACAAAGTTACATGAACGCAGAAATATATCTCATTATTAGAGAGTTCTCTGGGTGATAAACTCAACTTCCAGTTCTCTAGGTAAGAGATCACAAAAAGACTTACCCCTGGGAATAAAAATCAAAAACTAGTAAATATTTCTTGTTGCTTCTCAAATGTCAGGGTGACACCCTAGTGGTCTAATTTTCAAATTTCAGTAGGATTCATTTAGTTTCCTTGCAAATATATTCTCAGTTTTGCAAATTTATATATATATAAACTTTTATTTATTTTAAGTGTGTTTTTCCAGGACCCGTCAGCTCCAAGTCAAGTAGTTGTTTCAATCTAGTTGTGGAGGACGCAGCTCACAGTGACCCATGTGGGGATCGAACCGGCAACCTTGTTGTTAAGAGCACACGCTCTAACCAACTGAGCTAACTGGCCGCCCCCTGTTTTGCAAATTTTGATTTTAGGGTGGGTGTGAAAATGTATTTGTTCTAGGTGCTTGTATGTCAATTTGTAGTCCAGTTGATTTTTAAATGCCTCTTAGTAGTTGGTTGAAACAGCATTCCAGCTGCTGGGAGAGTTGACAAATGAGTTCACCTCCTAGGAAACTATTAAGTGAATGACTCATTTCTTGCTTTTAGTAATTAAATTCTCACATTCAACTCCACATCAGAAGTAGATTCTTTTTCATTTCCTGTGATATTTAAACTTCCCCCTCCCCCAACACACAGTGACAAAAACACCCCATGATGCAAACACTCTTGTGGCTTTCTAATTCTGACCCCTGTTTAGAAACGCCCTGGCAAACACAAATCCAGGTATCAAAAAAAGCATTTCCTTTGAAGGGTATCTTAAGTAAACCAGCTTATAGAGAACATACTCTGTCACATGAAGGAGTCTCGGTCATCTGTCTCTAATATTTTTCCACACTAGACCTGGCCAAGGCTCACATGTCACAGTTCAGAAATAGCATTACACTGTTAATTAGCTGACTGAGAAGCCCCACATCAGTGATTCACAACCTCTCCCACACACTGGAATCTTCTGGAGGGCTTTAAAACATACTGATGCTTAGGTCCTCACGTGACTCTGATTTAATCGGTCTAGAGAGCCATCTGGGCAGCGAGATTTTATTTTTTAAAGCCCCTCAGGAAATTCTAATATGCAGCCAAATTTGGAAACCACTGCCTCAGAGCCCTAGGGTACTGGTTTAGCCACTCTTCTGTTTGGAGCAGAATGAAAAGGGGCAGGCAAATGTTAAGGAAAAACCATTGCTACTACCTACCGTGTTTACCAGGAAGCAGAGTTCCTGTGATGTCTCTGAATCCAGTGCTTTCCATGAGTCTCCTCCCCCCTCAGTGTCTGTCTTCAAGATCTTACTTGACGGAGAAAAAATTAACTTCATTGTTTTCACCAATGAGGAGGATGTAGTTGATTTTGTTCATTCTTTTAATATAGTGCTTAATGTTGAATTGAGATTACAGCAAACCTTAATGGCAACACATATATATGGAGCCTGAAACTAAGTAACATAATTTTATGATAATCACATTATTTTAGTTCTTTGGGGAAAAACTTTACAGATGTTCTTAACTCTTTGGTAGATCTGTATCCTCAGCTGTCAGTCTCTGTCCACTGACTCATTCATTTTGGGCCACAAATGTATAAATCTTCTCTGGGCTTTAAAACATTTTCCTTTTCCTGCTTCCCACTCAATCCACCATATCATTTTCTTCCATCCTCTTACTGCTAAATTCTTCAAAAGCACAGTCTATGAGTATACAAAAAGTATAGTGCAGATGGATTAAAATTTTAAATGTGAAAAAAAAGAAAATTTAGGAGAATATATGCATAAACTTGGATAAAGGGAGAATTCTTAAGCAAACCAGGAAACCAGGAAACCCAGAATTTATCAAGGGAAATATTGTTGGCTCCATTAAAAAATTTTTTGTATATTGAAAAATACCAAAATCAAAGTCAAAAGACAAATGATAGATTGGGGAAAATATTAGTAATACATATAATAGTGACTTGATGTCCTAATATACAAGGAGCTCCCATAAACTGAATTTAAAAAAGAAGCCAATATTTAAATTGACACAGGACATGAATAGTCACTTTATAGAACAGGAAATATAACTGGCCGATAAATGTGGAAGACAGTAATACAAATGAAGGCAATTATAAGATACCATTTTTATTTAGATTAGCAAAATGGAAAAGAGCACTGATGATGTGGTAGGAATATGAATTGTTCTGTCTTTAGGAATGCAATCCAGCTGCATTCATTAAAACTAAAAACATATTTATCTCTGGCCTTGAAATCTCACACTTGGTGATCACCTTTAAGAAATAAGGACATCGGTATGTAAGTGTATGTGTAGGAGGATATTTGTTGCAGCTTTGCTTATCTCTCACATCAGAGAAAAGAGGAATGAGGTCTGTCACTTAGACTTCCAAGAAGCAAAACTTATAGACAACATACTCTTCTGAACCGAGCCTCATCTTATCACTTGTTTTTCAGTTCCTCTTTTCCTTGCTTCCTTCCTTTTCTCTCATTGCATGTTTCATTTGTCCCATAGTAATAGAAATATTTTTAAATATCTCATTTTATTATATTTTTGTCATTTTTTTCCTTAGTTTTCAGCAGTTTGTACTTTTATATGTTGATGTCATGGTATTGCATACATAGAGGATGATGGTTATTATATATCAGTTATAAATTATGTGCCTTATTTCAATTTCGTTCTTTTTTCTTGAATTCTGCTTTATCTAGAATAATAACAAGTCTTCACTTTTCATTTAGTTTGCATATGCCTCTTATTTCTTTGTGTATCTTGTTACTATTCTATGCCATTTTCATGTTTTTCAAGGTTTTGGATGTCACAGATCACATTTTAAATTCTACTTATGGTTTCTTCTAGGATATTTATTTATTTAGTTAGTTAAAATAAACAAAACTTTATTTTTAACATGAAACATACCTTCCAACAATTTCTTCACAGTTAGTTCAAAGAACAAAATCTCTGGCTTACTTAGAATTTACATTTTGCCTTAAATATTCCAAAACCATCCATGTCGACTTTGGACTTTTAATCTTGCCTGATGCTATGAAATAGGGTAAACCTTGATCAGTGGCCAAATTCCTAACTTTTGCTGTTCAACCATTTTTTTTAAATTTTGCACTCTGATTCCGTACATTCCAGAATATTCAGTGGATTTGTAATAAACTTCCAAGATAAAGGGAAATTTCTTGCTCATTGTTTACCTGAAATCTTGGCTTGTGTTCATCTTATTAAACAAACCATATGCTCCAAATATGCCCACAAATTCAGCAACTAAAACTCCTTTAAAGATCTTCTTTGCCAGTGGTTCCATAATATAAGCCATCATGAGTCACGTACCTCCTCTGAGATTATTAAAAGCACACTTTAAGCTGTAATTCTCTATTTGTCAATGATGGGATTTAAGTAGAGGAATTTGCTTATTGAATGGGAAGAATTTAGAAAACATCTGCCCCTGCTCCCCTCCTTGACAGAACACTTGAAACACTAATTCCGGGTATATCCTGGATGAGCCTCATGTTTACACATTGCAGGTGTTTCTTATGAGGTGGAAAGAGGCAGGAAATTAGGATATTTAGCCTCACGTTCAATAGCTCAAGGAGAACCACCTCTCCTGCTGTCGGTCTCAGGTCTCTCACTGCCCGTGGTCAGTCTCGCTGAGCTGCAGCTCTGCCGAAGGAAGCGAGACAAGGTAAGAGTTTAGGAGCATGAACTCTAGCATTTATTACTTGCTGGTTGGGTGGTCTTGGATGGTTAATTTAACACATTTGTCTTCCTCATCTGAGAAAAAGCAGCAGGGCGGGGGGCGGGGGATGGGGAGTAACAATAGCTGAATTCCAAAGGGTGGTTTTGAGGATTAAATGACATAATCCATACTTCTGTTCATTAAATGTTAGCTGGTATCATCATCGTCATCATCCACGAAAGGGGACCGATGAACTTTCAGGATCATTTCTGCTAGAGCTGGACACAGTAGCCCAGCAATGATTGCCCTCTCTGCCCCTAGAAGTTTCTGTTCTCAGTTTTCCCACAGACCAAAGACATGCTGGCCCTTAATGGGATAATAGAGCTATTCAGAAACTGAGACTTTCTTAGTAGACACATTCCTCTTATATAATGTAAGGGGCAAGTTCTTCCCACCTCTAGTAAGGTGTTACACACAGAGCCCTCTTTTCCTAAAAGAGTTCCTCTTCCCACTTCTACAGCCCTCTCTGAAAGCCTCGCTGTTCCTACCATGTTTCCCCAAAAATAAGACTGGGTCTTATATTAATTTTTGCTCCAAAAGACGCATTAGGCCTTATGTACAGGGGATGTCATCCTGAAAAATCTCACTAGGGCTTATTTTCTGGTTAAGTCTTATTTTCGGGGAAACAGTAGGTCCCACTTCATTTTTTTTTTTAATAATTAGGAAAATACTTTTATTATTTTTGAAATGTTCCAATATTCAATGTAAAAACCATGATAATGGCTTTTTCACAACTTCACAAATTACAGAAAAATGGTAGGTCCCACTTCAGTTTGCGTGGAAAACTATGTTATTCCAGGAGAGATAGAAGTTGTAGCCCCCAGGATCTTAAAGATGCAACTTCAGCATCATCTGGGTGGCTGCTAGTGCAGGCATCCTCCACTCACACTTTCCCAGCTTCCGGGCGGGGTGTGGGGGGTGAGAGGTGGGGGCGGGGGGTTGTCTTTCAATGCTATAGATGGTGACTTCTCCTCTTCTGGGTTAATTTTCCCTCCAACAAGAGCCACAGCTGATTCAGTTTCACAAGTTCCCTAAGTAGCAAGAGTACATCATCATCTAGCCCAGGAGTCTGCAAATTTTTTAAATAAATAATCATATATTGAGTTGTTATGTATACTAGGATCTGTTTCTGGGCTAATTCTTCTTTTCTATGAATCTCTATCAATCTTGTGTGTATCACTCTGATTTTATTCCTATGACTTTATGATATATTTGAATAGAGAATAGTTAGCTAGTTTCCCCTTCAGTGCTTTTGTTTTTGCAAAATTGTGTAGCTGTTTGTGGCAGAACTTCCCGTCTATTTCTCCTATACCCCTTCAAATCCTCCTCATCATTATTAGAAGCTGGAAAGTTGAACACTCAAGTTTCCAACCTCCTTTGTTTACCTGTGAACAGAGGATCCAGTTCTAGTCAGTTAGGCTGAAGTCAATTAGGTCTACAAGGGGAGTTTCTGGGAAAGCTTTCACTTTGCTGAATAAAGGGTGCCCTTGGGGCTGTTGCCTCTTCTTTCCCCTGTTTCCTGTCTCAAAAGCAGATGTGTGGCTGCCATCTTGAATTTAAGAATCATTGTCAAGTTCAAAAAAACTAAAGCCAATTAAGTCAAGGGGCTTTATATAGCTCTGCAAAATGATAAGTTTATTTTATAAAATATCCTTTCTCTAGAGCTGTTGGTGAAATTAGGCAAATACTGGCTACATTCCTGAGAGTGCATTTCATTTGCTTATCCATATAACAAGGCATCATTGAGTCTTTCCTGTACGATACACGTGGGCATAAAAAATGATCCCATTGTCAATGGTTGATGGGTGTACAGATAATATGCAAGAAATCAACCTGCAGGATGGCTTCTGTTTTCTACCTGAGAGAATAATGTTCAAGTCTGGGACTTTATACAAGAACCATTTCCCAGCACAACTGCATTTCCTAGGCTGGAGTATCTGCCCATCCCCTACCCTCCAAGGATGACTATTCCTATCTCAAATTTCCTTGCGTAGAGAACATTCTCTTCCGGTAAGCCTGGTCATCCTAGTGGGGAGCAGGTGGCTGCAGGAACCATGCTTGAAGCCAATGCAATTACACAGAGGCCTAACCTAGGCCATGGGTATGATGACGTGAATAGCAGACCCTGCTGAGTGTGTGCTTTAAAATCAGGTAGAAAAGGCCTCTTTGGTTGGGGTGGTTTGGAGGTAATGTCATGATGGAAGTGGTATTTGACCTTCCATTCTTGAAATTATGGCTACAGTTTCACAGAACTTAAGCAATTCACCCAAAGCAGAAGTAAAACGGGCTTTTGTGGGCATTGGCTGGTAGAGGTTCTTTGGATCACAAATATGCTGGAGTGGCAGCTGGTAGGAACCAGCGGTTTGTTGGAAAGATTAGCAAAGTTGCTTATAAGCCAAGGCAGTGAATCACCTTCTGTAGAGCCTCGTGCCCTGGGGAAGGCTGAATTGCGTACTTCCCCTCTTTGTTACCGGCACCCTGACTTTCCTTCAAAGATTTTCTGAGGACACCCAGCACCAGTATCCACTGAGGTGTGGAGGGACAGCCTGATCTTGTAAGCTCAGAATGTTGGAATGTTAAGGCCTGAACTTGCTCCTGTGCTAGAAAGCTCTGGTCCTAAACAGGAAAATTGAGTGCGATATTTGTCTTTGTTTACTTTGTACATTACTCAGCATTCTAGTAGGTAGCCAAGTCTGTGTTCCCTTGCGGCACAGCCTAAAGAAGAAATATTCTGCAGGCTACCTCCTGATTTTTCTCCCTGTCCTGAGGGGTTTGAGCATACTATGCTAGGGAAGGGAGCTGGAGAGTGACTTTGAGAGATAGAATCCCTAAAAGAGTGAAGATTTTTCCCAAAGAGGAGGAATGGATGTCTGTAGTTTTTATAATTAATGGGACTCTGTGGCCCATCCTCCACAGAACTTCAGGAAGATGACAAGCTGTCTAGAAGTGACAATTCAATGTTAAGTATAGGAAGGTTTTCTTGGACTCTGGGTCCTGGGTTCTCAGCCCTGGCGAAGATTTCCATGGGGCAACAGTGCCAGCCAACTTCAAGGATCGATGTAAGCTTGGCCTTCAGGCATCTTGGTAGAAACCATGGAGAGAAGGTGTTGGTCTATAAGTCAAATCTGGCCTGCCATCTGTTTTTATATGACCTGTGACCTAAGAATGATTTTTACATTTTTAAATGTTTGAAAACAAAAAAAAAATATATTTTATGACATGTGAAAATGATATGAAAGTCACATTTCAGTATCCATAAAAAACCAAGCTCATTTGTTTCCCTATTATCTATGGCCACTTTCAAGCAACAATGGCAGAATGGAGTCGTGTGACAGAGACCTATCTGGTCTGCAAAGCCCGAAATATTTACTATTTGGTCCTTCACGGAAAAAGTTTGCTAGCCCCTGATGCCCACCAATGACTGGAGATATCTCCTGAATGTTTTGCTTCACATCATGACTCCTGATCATTAATTCTAAGAGTAGGGATGAGAATGGGAGGTGGGAAGAGAAGAGAACCCTCTCGATCTCTGAAATTAAATTTCCTGCCAGCTGAATGGAATGGGGACTCCGTGTCATACCTACCTTAATTTTATGTAAAGAAAACAAAGCAATGTGCTCTTTTCTTGCACATTCAGGTTTGTGTTATAAATTAATTCCTATCAGGCTTTATCTCAGATGCCTTCCTGGTAAATACTTTCTGTTTGATAATCATGGTCTTTGTTTTACTGACCCTGTTTTGGAAGTAACACCCACATGTCTCGTCTATCTCCAGGTGTCCAAATCCTAGTATTAGGTCCCAACTTAAATGTTCGCCCTCTTCTCCATCCCTGGAAATCTGTCTTTGTTTTTTCAACTTGCAAGTCCACCCAACAAGATTTTTCAGAACAACGTAGCTTTCAAATATCCTGACTGGTTTTCCTCAGCCCGTTGGACCATTTCTCCCAGTTTAAAAAGTTTAAATGTGATTTCCCCGCTCTCTAAATTCCCACTGGACTCTCACGCACATGATCACATTATGGTAATTTGTATACATTTCTGGTGAGTTTTTTGAGTTCAGAGACTGAGTCTTAGGGAGTGAAGCCATACTCAACAAGAATCAGCATAACTGGGATTCAAATCCTGACTCCTTCGTGGAGGTATCATTAACATCTTTGGGCCTCTGTTTCTTTATCTGAAAACATTCTGGTAATACCGTCTGTGCCCCCAGCGATGTGAAGATTTAAAGAGACAGTGCTCTGAAAGTGCTTTTGAGGATCTGTTGCTTCAGTACCTTCTGCAGCTCAACCCAGAGCCTGGAGCACAGGAAGCACACAGGATCGCTGAGACCCACGTCTGTGGCCCTCACACTGGGGGTGAGATAAGGCTCTGGTTTTGGAAACAAGCACTTTGCCCCAACATTTTCTCCTTCTTCTTAGGGTGGTGACTGGTCCTGAGAATGGGTAACGTTTCCTTGGCTCACACCTTGGTCCCTCATTGTCACATCCTAGTCACGTGACCTAGTCACGTGTGGTGGGAATGCCCGAGAGGAGACGAGGGGAGAGTTTGAATGGAATCAGGCTGGACTGTAAATGCCAAGGGTGAGTGGAGGCCTGGAGAGATTTCAAGCAGAGGAGGATGTGCAGAGCTCACGAATGCTTCAGCTGATGCTGCAAGCTGATGGGCAGCCCCCACCCCCACCCTGACCCTTTCTGAGTGCTCCAGCCTTGGGCACCCAGTCACCAGCACCATGGCTGATGATGTGACTTTGCAAGAGGACATGTGTGACAATTCCCTCTCTGCTCTCAGTTGGCCCTGGCTTTTGTGTAATCTCATCAGAAATGGAGCCAACTATCCTGGAGAGGCCAAACAACTCTCAGGATGTACATCCTGCAGGGACAGGATAATTAATGATTCAAACCCCTCCAGATTTATTTATTTTAAATAACCGGGCTAATGTTTGTACTTCTTCCTGTGAAACACACTCTGGGTACTTATTGTGAACACTGCCTTTGTCTGCCTACTGGGTCCACCTCTCAGCGCTCACTTCGTCTGACGGATGCTGCCTCTCTTAGGGCTAAAAATCGGTTTGGGAGTCAGCAATCCTGTGTTTTGGCTCTTGCTCTAATCCGTCTTTTCCACTCATTACTGACTCTTTACACAATGAAAGACTCTCAAGTAGAGGCTTTGTCTGCCTCGTGGACAGCTGTGAGGGAGTCCCTGAGGGGGATGTGTTGACAGGAGCCAGGCTGGCTCTGCACCAGTTACTTGTCTAAGACCAGTTGTGGGAAGTCATTTTGACGTCATGACAGGACAGTTGGGGAGAAAGTTTCTACCTGCCATTTTCTGTTCCTCTACTGTCACTGCCAAGGGTCTTCCTGCTTCCATATATGTTTGACAGACGGTCTGCCTGGTGGTCTTCTCTCTAGACGCTCAAGGCTGGGGTAGATCCATTCTCAGAGGCTCTGTCTGGGCTCTATTCTCTGCCTTGAGACACAGTATGTATTATCTTCTTTCCTGCAGGTTAAGTGTCTCCTCGATGGGAGACTCCCTACCAACATTAAAACATGCTCTTTTCTTCTATGCTCAAAACCCAAAACAAAACTCCCAAATAACCCTTCTCAGACCTCCTACTCCTCTTTAGATGCAACCTACTTTCTCTTCTCTCCTTTACAGCAAACTTCTTGGGAGTATTAATTACCCCCTTAGTCTCTACCTGTCACTTCTCTTCTACCTGCTACCCACAGCAGTCTGGTTTCTAGCTCAGGCGTCTCACTACCAGAACTGTCCTTGTGAAGCCTGCTTATTCTTTCCTCAGCTGATTTGTTCTCTGTTGACTCATCTCCTCTGGAAACACGCATTCCTTTGGCCTCTGTGACATTTCACAATCTCTTAGCTCACAATCTCTTAGGTCACTTTTTCTTAGTCTCCTTTATCAATGACACCTCTATCCAGTCTTTAATGTTGGAGTTCCTCGGAGCTCTGTCCTAGACCCCCTTCCCTTCCTATACTTATTCCTCAAGAAATTGCATCTACTTCTGTGGCTGTAAATACCATCAGAGAGCTTAATCCTTATAGCAGCAGGGGCCCACCATAGTACTGGAGTAGTTGGCTTAGATGTGTAAAGCCAGGTTGGGTCAGGATAAACCTAAGGAAGAGGGAAACAGGGATTTCAACCTATAGAATCACGAAAGCAGCAGCCCAATCAAATATCTTTCCTCATCTGAGAAAGTCACTCACCGGGGTCAGCCAAGGTGGGCTAGATTGTGATGGGGCCAGTGAGCCTGGGGAGGCCTGATTGGCCTGGGGCCTCTGAGGTCAGGACCTTTCAATCAGATGGGTTAGCCTTAGTTAGCTCTTAAACGTGCATTATCTGTATGATTCCATTTATATGAAATATCCAGAATAGGTAAATCTATAGAGACAGCAGATTAGTGGCTGCCAGGGTCAGGGGTGGGGGTGGAGGTGGGGGAGAACAGGAAGTGACTGCTTAATGGGTTTGAGGTTTTTATCACTTTTGAGGTGATAAAAATATTCTACAAGTAGACAGTGGTTACGGTTGAACAACAAACACTGTGAATGTACTGTCACAGATGGTAGAAAAAGAAACCTGGGGTTTAACCCCAGAAGAGGAACCACCACTGGTGAACCTAGACCAGGGAAGCATTCAAGGTCATCTGTGACACATAGACATGGCGCTCTAAACTAGAAATGACTCTTCCCACCAAAATGATTGAAAACCATACCTTCCCTTAAGAGTACAGGATGTGCTGTTACACAAGGTAACTAGAGGATTTCTAAACTATTCTAAGTAACAGAGCACTACAGGTGTGTGGTGGGACAGTAGAATACAGGTTTAAACTGGAATGATACACTTTTTTTCCTTTCAAATCTATACTGGAATGATACACTTTTTTTCCTTTCAAATCTATACTGGAATGATACACTTTTTTTCCTTTCAAATCTATAGTTCTGTGACAATAATGAAGGCAGATTCGATGTTTTGGTGGAGCATTCTGGTAGCACTGAGGCTGGGGAAGGAGGCTACTTTTAAATATTTGAGCTGGCAGGACCCTATAACCATTTGGAGAAGTCTAGAATTAGCTTGACAAGGGAAGTGAGTGAACACTACCCTGTGATGGACCTTTACAGTCATTATCTTCATCTGCAATAAACCTAAGAGGTGACATAGTGGAACCAGGATTTGAACCAAGTATGTCATCTACCTTTGAAGTCTGCTAATCCTCATGAGTCTGTGAGCCTCTGTGAGCCTTTGAATCAGAAAGGGAGGGATTGGCTGGGGGAGGGAGCTGCAGGTGCCCCAGGTTCTGCTTGCCTTGCTGAACCAGCATCCACGATTGTATTTCTCTTACTACGCCTGCAATTTGACGTGGCCGGGGGAGACATGGGCTCCAAACCTATCTTGGTTGCAACCTTGCCATTTTCTCTATCCCGCTGATAACAAAACATGAGAAAACCATATTGTTCAGCGAAACTTCTAGAGATTGCTTGTTTGTCAATTTCCTCCTCATGCTTCCCCTTCCCACTTCATTTCCTGAGTTGAAAATAGGCAGGATGAGAGCAGATGACTGACAGTATGATAACCAGGGAGCCCTGTTGCACGCGGCATATGCTGTTATTGTGAGTCTTAAGTCCTGCTCTGTCATCTACTGTCCTGTTCTTCCCTCCTTTTTCTGGCCTGTGGTTAGGGGAGTGATAGGATTTATAGCGATCGACATTTATATTTTTCACCATGCGAGTCTGCATTGTATACTCCGAAAATCAGCCTTGGAAGGAGCACCGCATTCAAATTCCAGTTCTAATACTGAGCTTCAGTTTCCCGTTTTACCTGGAAATAAATAAAAATATGGAACTGAGAGTTATTTGTGAGGGCTACATGGAAAAGGACCCAGCTCTTTTCCTGACTTATAGTAGGCACTCAAGAAATTATATTTCTTCCCCTTCCCTGCCTCCCCTTACCCCTTACCCCCACTCATTTTTAGCACTAAATCTAGACGAAGCATTTGATCATGAGACAGTCTCCATATGTTGTGGTGCTCAGAATGGAGGGGGGCGGGATAAGACTGGTATAGCATGAAGAATATGGGATACGGTCGGACACGGGGAGCCAGGCCCCTGCCTCTGCCTCACCGAGTGAAGCAGGAAGCTTGCAGGACTCTGAAGGACATTCTGCCCTTCCCCTCCTCCCTTCCATAGCTCACTACTGGCCCAGCATCCTCAGACTGCGCCTTTTCGTCATATTGTTTTACAGGTGCTTCCCCATTGTTTTTTTCCCTCCAAGGTTAAGACTGAGGGTAGGTGGGGCCCAGACCTGGGATAAATGATAAAATATGTGGTTTGTCCCTAGGGCAACCAATATCCTGAGTTTGGCCCTTTCTCTCCTTAGGGTTAGCTTTCTTTGTGGTGCCCCAATCTCTCCTCTCCATGTTCCCCTCCACACACACACACATCTACTCCCAAACCTCAGCTTCCAGAAAGTATGTGGATCAGGACAGGTCCCTCCAGGGGCAGCCTTGGTCTTGCCACAGCATATTAAGACATGGTTGACTAAGAAATACCCAGCAGAGCAGACAGCAGTAGAGTGAGTCAACACATGATTCTTTGCCTTCACTTATTAACCTGAATAAAGAAAATCCGCTTGGTACTTGGATTATAATATCTCTACATTTCTTTTTTCCTTCCCTCTGTATCAGTCACTTGAACAAGAACACCGAGACTAATGATATCAGCTAGCATGTGTTAAGTGTATGATGTTTTTAGAACTATTCTAAGTTTATGTATGTATATTATTCATTAGCAACAACTCTATGAATTAGGAACAATTATTATGCCCATTTTACAAATAAGGAGATGGAGGCCTAGAAAAGTTAAGCCACTAATCCAATGTCCTCCAATTAGCTGGTGGTAAACCAGGAGTCAAACCCAGGAAATTTAACTCTACCTCCTGGGATTTTAACATTGTGCTAATGCAGAAGAGGGTATAACATGTCTAAGCCAAGTGTTACGGTCTGAATTTTGGGTCATGACTTAGAGGTCAATAGTTATTAGGATGCAGTCAGTATCTTTTGACTGAAACTTGTTATTTGCATGTTTCTATAATCAGAGCACGTGGGTAGGGATAGATATTAGTGTAGCCATCTTTGGAAAATATAATTTGCCCCAACATATTTGAAGCTGTTATAAAGATTAGGACCTTTATATAAAATATTAAAGCTTATGCTACTAATAAAAGGAAAGTAAAACTTACCCACAAAATGTTCTTATTCTGGGTTCCGCTTACACCTTCAAAGCCACACCTGTCTAGAGGGTGAGGATAGCCTCAAAGCCACAGTCATTAGATAGAGAGAAATTAGAAAGACCACATAAAAAGCGATTGCTTTCAAACTTATATATTTCCCCAGGTACAGGACTTGTTTCAGTCCCTTAGCTGATACTTCAAACCCTAGAGGGGGTGAAATTAGTTTCAACCTTAATATTTAGAGGGAGAAGCCAAATCCTTTTGAGTACCCCCATGTGTAGGCGAGGTAGCCCCAATGAGTGAGCATGACTGAGTGCTTGTCCCCACGCTGTCCCAGATTTTGTTGAGCCGTGCCCGCACTCCCTGACTGCGCTGTCACCTTCTTCTAGCTATTACTGCCTGGAAACCTGCCAAGAGCAGTCCTGGTGACATTCCTGTGCAACTTACAAACTCTTCTTACAGCACAGGCTCTGTTATGACACGGACCCGAGCAAAGATGGGGGAGGGGGTGTCCAAAATTATTTCTCCTCATTGCAGTATGATTGAGCATATATCCTTGCCCTGTTTACTGGAGAAACAGACTGATTAACTGGCAAGAAGGCGGAAACATGAAACTTATTCTATCATTAGACAAAAATCAGTTCTAGATGCAAAAGTAGTGCAAGTCAGTTTGAAACTATAACGCAGTGTGGGTGAAAGAAGGATATAATAATATTAGTCAGTGATTATTGAGCACGTGCACAGTGTATTTTATTTAATTTTCACAATGAGCCCTATGGATTGTGTGTTAAAATGTTCTCCGCTTTTCTGGATGGGGCAGCCGAGGCTTTGAAGGTTGGAATAACCTGCGCACAGTCACACAGATGGAGATGGAGTTCAAATCTAGGCAGTCGAAGTCTAGTGTTCACATTCTTAACCACTGTGCAATGCTTTGGAGCCCTCCACCCCTGCTCTGCTTCTGAAGCCTGGCTGAGTTCATGGTATCACCTCCCAACTTTTCACCCCAATTCAGGGGCCATCCTTCACTAGGCCATCTCCATTTCCTCACACCCACCATTTAACATGTTTATTGAGGCTGTGCCATCTGTCAGGTAGTGTGGATATAATGGGAAACAAGGCAGTAGATTTTTGCCCTCATGAAGCCAATTCTCTCGGGGGTGTTAAAATTTGGAACCAGACAGAACAAATGTCAGTCTCTCTCTTATAGATAGTGAAATAGGGAGATGCAAGTCTGGGAAGCCTTTTGTAGCCATGTTCTCCATTGTGTGGAAAATCAGAGAGAACCAGAAGTGAGGTGGTCCTGAAAGAATGTCCAAGATTTTGTTTCCAGCTGTTTCTGAGCTCAGCACCCTGCTGCCACTGCATTTGTTAGCCTTTTGATAATGTCCACTTTCCGCCTAAGAGGGTTAGACGAGTGTCTCTGTCACTTGCAGCTAAACCATTCCTGAATGATACAAACCAAAACAAAAAGGCGTCCACAACCTCACCCCCAGAGAATATCCATTCTCACACTGTGGTGTACACTCCCATAGTAGCATCTCTTGGAGCACCTACCCAGCTCTCCAAGAGTCTGTCTTCCTGGCCATGGCCCCTGATTCACGGGGAAAGACCTCCAGTTGCTACATCAATACCGCTTGACTCCACCCACTTGGCCATAGTTTATTAACCCAAACAGTCATTCTTGGCCCAAGTTGGGCCAATCAGAAACTCTGTTCTTCAAATTTTACATTTAGACTGTAAAGACACAGACCCCAGGTAGGGATCATTTCATCAAAGCTGTAGAGGAAGTAAGTGTGTGCAGTGCAGATTTTATCACCCACCCCACACTAAACTAGGTCCTGCTGAGCTTGCAGACCATGGAAGGAGGTTTCGAAGCCACATCGCAGGATCAGATGTCCCTCCTTTCTCTCCTCAGCTGGCCTGCACTGAGAGCTCAGGAGAATGCTGAGGAGGAATCCACTTACTTCCTGCTCAGAGGGAAGCTATTCCTTCTCCTCCTCCTTGTACCTACTGAGGCTGTGCACATCTATTAGTGACTAACTAATGTGGGAGGAAGGTGGTGCGGGCCACTCCTGGCCACACGCTTCCACTCCATTTACTTAGCCGGCTACTCTGAATGGAGAACAACCTTGCGTGACTTTCAATGCCGACTTCCACCAGAAGCGGCCAGTAGCCACTGACAAAATTGTCTCACTCAATTATGATGCCACAGACTGACCTAAAATTGAATCAAATGTCACATAAGGCTGCACTCCGCTGCTGCACCTCTGAAATATTTATCCAAAGAAGGTTTTCCGTCATAAAAACAAGTGGATAGACTTCACACAAAGGTGAATCTTAGAAGCACCCTGATTCACTGACTTTAAAACTGACAGCAAATCCTGGAGTTCCTTCCTGAGAACACTCAGCAGAGACTTCTGGCTTTCCAGAAAGAGGTTGGAGTGCTCACCTTTCAGCCCTCCATCAATACTCTAACCCAGTAGTCTCCAAATGTTTTTGATCACAGAGCTATCAGGAAAAGAGACAAATATATTTCTAGCACATACTACCAATATTCTGAAAAAATGTTTACATGATGTACATGATTTACTTTTAATCTATATACTACTAATAAAGGTTAATTTCTTTTTCTTAGTAAAAATAAATAGAAATAAAAGATCCAACTTTTCTTCCTTCCCCCCCGCCCCCCGCTGCCCCCAAAAAAGGCTGTAGAGGAAGAAGTTCCTCAAATCCATATATTGAGAAAGATCCTGGTGTTGTTCTTGTTCCTTATCCAAACACATCTTGAAGGTACGGCTCTTTTCTTCAATTTCATGAGATAGTCTAGTGTTTTCCCACTAAATTCATCCTCTCTCTCTTTTTTCCTTAAGTTGGCCTAGATCAGTCTTAGTTTCTTGCAAAGAAATTTAACTCATGAATTCTTCCAGATTTTTTTGTAGGGGTTCAAACATAGTATAATATAATAATATAATCTAAAAAATTGTACCATACTCTATAAACTGCTTTGTAGTATATCATGATATCTATAATATGAGCATTTTTCCAAGACAATAATAGTTTTAACAGTATAACATTATTTATATATGTATATATATATACATATATATACATATATATATACATATAAAAAACCTACTTTTTTTCTCAGTTACAGTTGACATTCAATATGATTTTATATTAGTTTCAGGTGTATAGCATAGTAGTTAGACATTTATATAATTTACGAAGTGATCCCACCAATTATAGTACCTACCTGACACTATATGTAGTTATTACAATATTATTGACTATATTCCCTATGCTGTACTTCACATTCCCATGACTATTTTGTAATTACTAACTTGTATTTCTTAATTCCTTCACCTTTTTTACCCCCCACTCTCCCAACTCCCCTCCTAAGTGGCAACTCAGTTTCCTTTGTGGATCTATGAGTCTTGTTTCTGTTTTGTTTGTTAATTCTGTTCTTTAGATTCCACATATAAGTGAAATCATATCATTTAACTTATTTCTTATTTTGGGTCTTTTAGGTAGTTCCACATTTTTCTCTATTATTAAAAAATTCTACTCCTTTCTTAAGATAGATAAATTCCTGCAAGTCACATTTCTGGACAAAGTCAATGCATTTTAAAGAGTTCTAATTTATACTGTCAAGCTTCTTCAGAAAATTTGTGCCAATTTTACTCATCCTTGGTGAAGGAGAGCAGTTTCCTCATATGGTCAACAGCATTAGGAATTATAATTATTTTGTATCTTTGTCAATCTAGTAAACAAAATGATACTTTCTTGTTTTAATTTGAATTTCTTTGATAACTAAAATTGGACCTTTTTTCCTCCTAAATTAATGGCCTTACTTAATGAATAATTTCATGTATAAATGCCAGTTTTTGTCCTTTATCCATATCCATTTTTCTGTTGGAATTTTCACTTTTAATTGTAAGAAATCTTTATGTATTTTCAAAGTACATTTGGTGTTTGAAAAAATATTCTTGCAAGTATTTCCCAAGTTTCATGTTTGCCTTTGATTTATTCTTTGTTACTGTTTTTATTGTTGTTGCTTTATAGAAATGTGTACTTTTATGTAACATTTAGCCATATTAATTATTACCTTTGTGGTTTCTGATTTTTGGGTGGGAAGGGAATATTGGGAAACAGTGTGTTTCTCCAGGGCCCATTGGCTCCAAGTCGTTGTCCTTCAATCTAGTTGTTTAGGGTGCAGCTCAGCTCCAAGTTGAGTTGCCATTTTCAATCTTTAGTTGCAGGGGGGCACAACCCACCATCCCATGTGGGAATTGAACCGGCAACTTTGTTGTTCAGAGCTCACACTCTAACCAAATGAGCCATCCAGCCACCCCTCTGGCAGCTCAGTGGCAGCTTGTTTTCTTTAGTCTAGTTGTGAGGGCGCAGCTCACTGGCCCATGTGGGAATTGAACCGGCAACCCTGTTGTTCAGAGTTTGCGCTCTAACCAACTGAGCCATCTGGCCGCCTGTGGTTTCTGATTTTTGTGTTATGCTACTAAAGGCTCTTCACATGCCAAGATTGCAGGAATAGTCACCTATATAACTTACCATGATTTATTTTTTACATTTAGATCTGTATTTTGTCTGAACGCATTTTGCTGTAAAGTAAGGATCAATTTCCCCCCCAAATGGTTGGCCAATTTATGGTTTTCCACATCATATTTAGAATAATCCCTTCTTTTTCCAGTCATATGAAAAGCACCTTTATCATAAACTTAAGCCACATTGTACACCATCTGTTTCAGGAATTTCCATCTCTAAGTGCAGCCTCTGCTCTTGCTACTCATGACATCAGACTCAAGTATTCTTTGCACTGCTCTCTAAAGAATATCTATTCCACAAAACACTAATGATCAATGTTGATTTTACTAAATATTTGCTAGGAGAGACAGAGGAGTGGATTCCTCTCACTTACCAATGTACAAACAAATCAAAAAGCCCCAATCCCACCTGGGCCGAGCTCCTTCCTGATGGCCTTGTCTGATCTATGCTTCCTGACAGGGGGCTGAGTCCTCATGGGGTTTTCAAATATTTGTTTCTTAATTAAAGGTCAGTCGTCCAGATCTATACCCTCACCCGGGCTCTTGCTCAAGGTCATTGGTGATTAATAAATTTGGATGCCTGAGGGGAATACAAGTTCTCATGTTGCCCTTATTTACATCTTTGTGAGATTACTGGGCTCTGGAAGTATGCTCCCCCAGCTTGGCTGGACAACTGGACCTTCCTATTTATGACAACTCATAGCAGCCCACTGGCAGCTCCAGGTTGTCAAAGGAAGTCAAAGGACTAGACAAAGGAAGACTGTGACAGATGAGGGATGACAGTTGCATTTGAAAGCCAAATGTCATGTGTTGTCTTGTCTCATCCCCAAATAAGCAGTGAGACCCCTCTCTCTGTACTACCATAGTATCAAGTTTTGCTCTTTGCAAAACACTTCCACATTTGTTACCTTATTTCCTCCTAATAATTCTGTGAGATAAGTGGTGGTTATTTTCAAGGTACAGAAAAGATAAAATCAAAAGTTATATGATGAAATCTAGATCAGAAATTTAACTGATTAGCCTGGTGCAAAATTGTTTAACTTTTTTCCATGGAACATTTATTATCTTTTCCCTACCCATTCCATCCTCCCCACCCCAACCCCCATTCACTTTCTTGTATAACAAAGTCTTTAGTTCACTATTTTTCAGGTCAAACACTGGGCTCTCTGCCCTCTAGTCTCCACATTCTCCAAGCTTTTTCTTTTTCAGCTAGGCTTTCTTGCAGGGCTAAAAGTGGGGCTGCAATTTAGCTTGAATGGAGACAAGGTCAACTCTGCTTGAAAGGAACGGGCATTGTGCCCTTAGGTTTGCAGGGTAATCTGAACTCTTTGCATTTTTAGATAGAGAAAGGGGTCAAACAGTCCTGCCAAGCCTGAAGTGTAGACCAATGACCTTATTCTAAGGGAATTTTTCTGCTTCCGGGCTGCTTAAACAAGGAGTGATGCTTTGGGGGTGTGATTTGGGTGCAATGGGTGGTAGGGAGCTTGGCAGAGGCAAGAATTGTATATTTCATTGAGATCTTCATATTCGTTAGCACACTACAGTTTATGATCTTTGTTAGTGGTTTCTAAATCTTTATGTTAGTAATTTAATCCTTTTTAAACTCAGGATAAATTTAATGATTTGTGTTGCCTTTTTTTTCTTTTTTTTTTTTTCATGACTAGATTTACCAGAGATTTGTTTCTTTGTTTTTCTGTTTCCCCAGAGAAACAACTCTTGGATTTCCTTATCTGTTTAATCCAATTTTCTTTCCTAATTAATTAGTTTTTACCTTTATCTTTATTATTATGATCATCAGGATTTCTTTAGGGTAGATTATGTTTAAATCTCTGTCATTAAATGTTAACACAATATTGTTATTCTTTAATAATAAAAACATTAAGTGGCACCATCTTCCTTTTTGGCTATTGTTAATAATGCTGCTGTGAATATCACTGTAGAATTATTTGTGTGAACGTATTTTCATTTGCTGTGGGTAGAACCTCAGAAATGAAAGCCATGGTAAGATTTATGGTAACTTTCTGTTTGACTTTATTTTTTATTTACGAAAATACAAGATCAATAGATTATCCCATCAGACATGACTGGCCTTCCTATTTCTCTCCATTCCACTACCCCTTTTCTTTTTCAAAATTGAGAAAGGTATCTTTTATGTAATTGAATACATCCATATAAATTAATTGCTTTAATTCAAACTCTTTAGAATGTGGGCTCCTGGTGTTTCTGGTTTTAACTGAGATATAATTCACATGACATAAAATTCATCATTTAAAGTGTACAGTTCCGTGGATTTTAGTGTATTCATTATGTTGTACAACCATTATGCTCCCTGCTTCCAAAATACTTTCATCACCCCAAAAAGAGACCTCGTACCTATTAGCAGTCAGTTCCAACTCTTCCCTCTCCCTGTCCCCTGACAACCACTAATCCACTTTCTGTGGATTTGCCAATTCTGGAAATTTCATGATTCGGGAATCTTACAATATGTGACCTTTTGTGTCTGACTTCTTGCACTGAACAGAATAAAAACACAGCCTTTAGCAGCTTGCATTCCCATTAGCACGGCACAAGGGCTCCAGTTTCTTTGGATAGTGTTTCAGTGATCACGGTTCTTGTTATTGTGAAATTGAAATAGAAGAGCTCAGCAGTAAACACTTCCCTCTGACTTGTGTCAACATGGCAGGATAATGAACCAAATGTGAGGGAAAGGAGACATCTCCACCCAGTGTAGAGGGTGACTTTGTTTTGGGTTTTCTCGAGAGGCAGGAACGCTGTGGTCTTATTTCCTTCTGGAGCTTTCTTGGGCCTTCAGGAAAGCCTTTCTAGCTCTTCTTACATTCCAGGTCTGGACTGAGGCGAGGAAAGAAATGGGACACTGGCTCAATTTAGGGAATTTTAAAAGGCAATTTCAAAAGGCATCCAGGATGCCTTTCTCTTTGTTTTCTTTTCTTTTTTTTCTTTTTTTCCCTGTACCCTGCAATCCCAGGCTTTTTGCAGCCTCCTATGTGTGTATGTACATGTGGTAGGGATATGTTGAGATGGAGAGCGTCAAAACTGTGAGCTAAATGGAATATCTGATCACCAACTGGGTGAGGGCCCCAGTGGGTGAGGGCTCTGAGCAAATTGATCTTATTTATAGAAACGAAGACATGTGACATTTCTTACATCTGAATGTCAGGCAGTCGAACTCACATCAGCTATACTGATTCCCTAAAACTCCCTGTGTTCAGCAGGAGGAACTTTGTGGTCTAATTTGCAAGGCCCTGCAAGAAGGTTCCAACCACCCCCAAATAGCTTCCCCCTGCCACCTCATCTGTGTCTGGCGTTTTTGTCATTAGCGTTATTCTTGTGTTTGAGCTACTTCCTTAGAAAGAGGAAAACCTTTACTACTCATCACTTGATGGACACAGCAGCCTGCAGGGAGCTGGGCCAAGAGCTGCCCTCATTGGGGAACTTTGCTCTTTGTGATTCCTTCTCTGTGTTTGGTGGAACAGCTACATCAGGAACCAGCTGTCCCATATATTTTCTCCTTGGCTCCACCAACACTCAAGGCACATGGTGCAGTGATATGCAACCTCCTTCCTGCCTCCCCTGCCTTCCCTGCCACCCCAGAGTCTTCTGTTATCACGGAAGCTGTCCCGGACCACTGTTAATCCGCAGAGGCAGAGACAATGCGTGCACAGTGGGTCCACGAGTCCCACAGCCCTCCCTAGCCTCCTGGCTTCTCTCCTCCTTAGAAGAGGGTGGGACACACTTCCCAAATTTCCTCTTCGTTTTTCTTAGATAGCGTACCCCCCCTTTCAGGAGTGGAATTGGTGCCTACTAGAAACTTTCTTCCATTAGTCTGCTCTATCTCCATATTCTCAGACCAGAAATCTCGGCATAATCCCTGATTCCTCCCTTTCTCTTACCCTCCATATCCAGCCCATCAGCAAGGCCTGCCAGTTCCATCTTCATAAAGCATCTCAAACCACAATGGCCATATTTTTACTTTTTGTAACCAGAAAAAATGAACCCGTGTGTGTGCAAACGTGTGCACACACACAGGGAGCAGTTTGTTTGCTTGTCAGCAGTTTTTTCTATTTAAAAAAGCTAGAGAACATAGGACAGGGAAGTTAAGGGTTTAATGGGGTGGGAACAAGAGTTTAGGTCTCAGGGTTTTAAAAGAGAATGGAAAAAGCTGAATTTTAAAATACACTATATTCTCCACTCCTACTCTGTCACAATGTAAACCTTCTGAGAATTGGCATGTGTAGTCTGAGCACACATATACCTCAGTTTTAGACCAACAGATTTGGCGTGGTTAAACCAGACTTCTTATAGGACCAAAGCAGGAGGGCAGAGTTCTGCCAGGTAGTGATAATCTCAGATAACATGAGAGACAGAGACGCTCAGATAGAAGAGAGGCTGGCGGGGGGCAGGAAACTGATTGTTGGCAAGGGCTTGTTCCTTAGGTCTGTAGGTCAAGGGTTGGTCTCCTTCAGGGCAGGGAACCTTTCAGTCAAGGCCCAGGGGGGCCCTTTCCAGAGGAAGAAGGTGTGGGCAGAGGAGATACAGGGTGGAGGAGGGAATTCATTACCTCCACAAGACCATGAGCTCCTGGGAGCTGGTCAGAGGCTGGCTCATTTGAGGATCCAATGAAAAAGCTTTTTGGTTTTGTTTTTCCCCCTGATCCGAAGGCTAGGGTAATTCTGAGGGCACAAGCAGGGGCCCTGATATTGTAAGTGCCACATGCAACGTTCTAGTTGGGAATGAACCTATTCCCCATCAGCTGAGGATCGGGGAGACCAGATAGCAGCCTCAAGTTCCACACAGATGGTGGTTTTCCATCCCTGGAGAGGGCTCAATAATGTTTAGACCCAAAAGGAAACCCTTGTACAGCTCTCCCCTCCTTCCTCAACCCCTGAGTTTTAGGAGATGATATGGAAGCTGTGGTAAGGATGTAGGGCTTTCCCAAACTCATAAAAACAGAGTGGAATGGTGGTTACCAGGGCCTCAGGGATAGGGACTTGCCGATATGTTGTTTAAGGTCCAAACTTGCACCTGATAGACAAATAAGTGCTAGAGATCTAATGCACAGTCCAGTGATTATAGTCAACAAGACTGTATTATAAACTTCAAAGTTTTTAAGAAAAATAAAATAAACTAGTATTTTGGCATGTAAGGCTTTAGAGTCTTATTTCCTAAGTTCGAATTTCAGCTCTACCGCTCATTGGCTGGTGACTTTGGGCAAACTGCATAAACTTTCTAAGCCTGTTTTCTCATTTGAACGATGAGGAAATAACAGTACATGCCTTGTATTATTGTCATGAGCAACAAATATGAAGATAAAGATAAGATAATGAAGATAAAGTGCTTGGTATGCCCGGGCAAACAAAATAAACGCTCAATAAAGTTAGCCATGATTGTCACCTCCACAAGGAGGTGGGTATGGCGGAGCATCTCTTACTGTGGATCCTGAATAACAAATGAGAGGAAAGAGCCCAAAGGTGGTGCAATGGTACATATGACAGCAAAGGTCCTTCTCTGGTGCCCCCGCAATTGTGACATCATCATGGCAGTGGGAAATTGTGCCCCAGGATGAGGCAGAAAGGGCAGCATCCCAGAGGCTTAAATTTGCTCAGACTCTGTCCCCAACCCAGCCTTCAGGGCATCGTAGGTTTGCTATACACCAGAAATGGGGAAATACAAACTTGCAGAAAATCATAGTGAAAGAAAATCAACCTCAGAAAGTTGATAGAGGTTGACTAAAATTAACTTTTTCCCCAAGAGAGGCCAGAAGAAAGAAAAGTAGCAATTTGCTGTCCAGCGCTTGGGGCCTGGTTCTTTCATCTTCGTTCCCACTGCCCAAAGATGTTCATGACTCATCTCCGTGAAACAAATGGGCTGGGGGATGGGGAGAGAAAAGGGTGAAGGATCCACATCTGGGCTCACCATACTGGAGCTACTCAGAGGGAAGGAAGCTGTTTCATCAGTCTGTGGCCTGGCAGACCTGAGCCATCTTAGCTGCCCACCTAGCAGAGAAAACAAGCAGGAAGAAAAATTGGAGAAGAAGAGGAAGGACATGCACGATGGTTGGTGATGCTGTTGGTTGGACACCAGGATGGCTAATAACCAGCTGCCTTTAGGAGGCATTTACCTTTTGATAACCTCAGTGGGCCATATCCTCTGACTCACTTATAAATGGGGTGAGGTTAGGATCTGAGGAGCAGGTCTTTCGCCAATGGGGCCCACAGGAGGAAAACCCCAGTGCCTTTCTTCTGCTTGACCCTCAGCCCTCGGTGGCTTCTTAATCCCCCGCTGGCTCCCCAAGTTCCCTGTCTTTCCTATGCTATGGGTGCTGTGTCATGAGAAATCGCCCCAGCTTCCTCCCCATGAAGGCCAGCACACAGACTGTCTTCCCTTTAATGATTTTATTGCTACTTATGAAACAGAGACAGGCAGGATCACAAAACCAACACACCTAGGAGAGTGGTATACAGTTTTCATCACTCTAATCCCTGATCCACATTCACTCATTCCTTTATTCATTTATCCATTTATTCAGCGAGTATTTATTGAGCACCTGCTGTGTACCAGGGAGTGGCCTGGGCACTGGGGATACAGAAGTGAACAAGTCACACACACAGACAAGTTCTTGTGGGGTTTCTGACTCCCCTGAGACAATCATGGGAGACTATGGATTTGTGCCCTCTGGTGCCCAAGTCCCACTAAGGAGCCCACTTGGGGGCATTGCCTCTCAGAGCCTGCATTTGAGGCTAAAGGTAGACCTGGACAGTCTGAACAGCTAAGAGCAGTGCAGCCATGGATCCCAATGGAGGAGGGAAGCCAGACTGACCCTAGTCTTTGGAGCAAGAGAACACCTGTGGGGACGAGGCCATCTGGAGGGTGCTTGCCCTTCAAAGCATGAAACCCAAAGACCAGATGCTCTGTTGTTGTTGTTTTTTTCCCAAGAGGAGACAAAATTCCAGATTACAATATGAAATCTCTAAATTTTAAAATGTTGACAATAAATACAAAAAGTAAAACAAACAAGCCGTCCCTCTCTGGGACTTCCATTACAAGAATCAAATGAAATGCATCCAAGCTCGGCCCATGTGTCAGTGAGACTCGTGCCAGCTCAGAATATCAGAACTGAATTCAGAGTCCTTGGAATTCATTCCCTAAACATGTTAACTCCTTCCGGAGATGGTAATAATACTTTTAGGCATTGTGTGAGCACCACTTTTAATCAAACTCAAAAGCAGCTTTACAATTCTATTATCTACTGACTTAGGGAGACGTGGGAAGGGAAGAGGAAGGGAGAAGATGAAAAAACTTGGGGGAAGGGCACTGCTGTGTTGTGGGCCCAACTATGCTATAGATACCCTCGCATCCAATCCCGGCAGCTTGTGGAGTAGGTACTTTTCCTGGTTTCCAGAAGAGAAAGCTTTTTTAAGGTTACTCAGAGCTAGAGCCTATGGAAGGAGCCTGTGCTCTTTCTAGTGTATTCTGTGGAACTGACTAGGGGGACATCTGGACCTGTGGCCTCCAGGGAGCTGACACAGCCAAGCTCTTGCTCATGCCTCACTGGACTCACTCAGTGCTGCAATGCTAAAGCATCCACTGACAAACAGGCAGCTGAGGCGGAAGGGATGGAAAGAGCAGAGGGATTTCCCACGGTCCCTGCTGCATCCTTGCTTCACTCACGAGCATCCTTCACAGGGATCTATCATACTCTTGCTTTCTCTGCTCAGTACTGTTCTTGGAAAACTGAGCCGATACAGAAGCAACTGAGGACGCAGTTTCTCCCTACAAAGAGCTTTCAGTCTAATAAGGGAGACCCAGGACCTGCAAAAGACCAGTTGAGGACGTATCTAAAGCAATTTGTTTCCAAGTGCAAGATGAGGTGGCTCAGATCTGCCCTCCCATGAAGACAGAATTGGATGAAGGTTTACTCAGAGCTGCGGGAGGTCCTGTGAGTAGGCCTGCTGAACTCCTTCTCCAGAAAAGAGACCTAGCTAGAGGAGGGAGCCATTGGCCAGAGCTGCTCATTTAGTCACATTGAGATCCCCACATTTAGAATACTATAAAGTAACAAAAAGGAAGAAAATGTATACATGCTACATGGATGAACCTTGAAGACATTATGCTAAGTGAGAGACACCAGATCACATATTGAATGATTCCATCGATATAAAATGTCCAGAAAATGCCAATTCATAGAGACAGCAAGCAGATTAGTGGTTGCCTGGGGATGGGGATAAAATGGGAATTAACTGTAAATGGGTATGAGAGATCTTATTGGGGTGATGACAGTGTTTAAAACTGGATTGTGGCGTTGGTTATACAAAATCACTAGTGAATTTTAGGGTGTCTAAACTTGTTTAAACACACACACCTGCCTTGGGGAACACACACACACACACACACACACACACACACGCACGCACACCTTGGGGAAGCCACAGCATAGCCTCTTTTATACAAGGCCAAAGAGGAGATTAGCTGGAGCACAGATAAGAACTGTTTTCCAGAGTTGCTACTTTCTCATCAAACTTGATGGGATGGTTCATAGCCTCAAAGTGAAAAACGTGATCTGACATAAAGAAGTGGGGAGGAAGATGGTGAGTGTAGTTACATTCTACAGTGACGGGCAGAACTTGCAGAAAGGAAGCAGACCCAACCTCAGACTGAATGTGACATGTATCTTACAGAGCCCTCCCTGGTAAGGCAAACCCACTGTACGTAGTGCTTTTAATGGAGGGAAACAGTTGTGATTTTACTGTTTTCACAATAATGGCTCGGTGAAGAAGGCAGAGGTGACTTTAGGAACAGAAGAGTCCAATCTTTCCTTGGAAGGTTTAATAGGAAACCCAAAGGATGGGTGGTAGCAGTAGAGGTGGCGAAAAGAAATAGAATTCCAGAAGACTTTAGCTTTCACTCACTTACAAGCTGTGTGACCTTATGTCACATAAAGTGAAAATGTCTCTTAACCTCTCTAAGCCTCAGTTCACTCATCTGTAAAACAGTGGTGCTCTAACCTCTCAGAGAAGTGATGACAATTAAGTGGGATCGTGCAGGTAAGGTACTTAGTATGATCTCTGATAGATGCTTCATTACTCCATTCAGCAAATAGTTTTGGAGTATATATTATGTGTTAGGCACTGAAGAGGCATTGGCAAATGCATAAACAAATAACATAATTTCATAGGGATAAGTGCTCTGAAAAAAGGAGAACTAATGGAATAGAGAGTAACTGTGCAGGGGGGTGGGGGCGGGGCGGGGGATGGGTGATTTTCCGTAGCAAAGTCAGAGAAGAGACGGTCTTTCTGAGAAAATAACATTAGAGCAGAAACCCAGATAATGAGAAGGAGTCAACTACGCAAAGATCTCAGAGGAATATTCCAGACAGAGAGAACAGCAAGTGCACAGGCCCTACAATGAGAATGAGTTTGGTCAGAGCCAGGACTAGGGGGAGGTGAACGTAGCATTCACATTCAGGGTGGAGCAAGTGCATGATTAGATCCCATCTTTATTTAAAATTTTGACATTTTGTTCATCATGGACATTTTCTGGCATCAGTTTTGATTTTGTAATTGAGATATACTTGACATATAACCTTATATTAGTTTCAAGTATATGACACAATGATTTGATATTTATATGTTGCGAAATGATAACCACGTGCATCTAGTTAACATCCATCACCAGAGACAGTCACACAATTGTTTTTTCCAATTTTGATTTTTTGTTAAAGTATTGCATTGACACATTATTGACTGAGATTCCTAATGTTAAAAAACAAAATCCACTGAGTAAATCTGAAGATCTAATTGGCTTTAATTAAGCAATTCATGAATTGGGCAGCGTCCCATCTAGCAACTAGAAGTGTCCTCCAAGGAGTTGTACAAAATGGAAGGTTTTGTAGGCAGAAAGAGGGTGAGGCTAAAAAGTTTAAAGAGTGGATTATTTCAGGCAAGAAAAGCTTCCCTTAGAGGAAAGGAGGGGGTCTTATCCAGAAAATTTTTAGAGGAAACAGGGTGGGGCAAGGGAGCTACTAGGGAAAGAAAAGAAAGTATTCTTTTGGGCCCAGGACACTTTCTTTGGGGGAAGAGAATGTGAAGGGTTATTATCATGCAGATTACCCCTTTCTTTTGGGGGTGGTGTGATGGAGAGGGCCCCGATTATTTACCGGTGCTTGGCCAGAAAATTCCAGACTACTTGATTAAGGCTATGTTTTTGGGAGAGGTTGAAATTGCAGTTAGACCAGGTATTAAATCTAGATTTGGTGTCATGGGCTTTCAGCACCAGTGATGCCATTCTGGACCTGTGGTTGTCTGTTTAACACTAAGTTTTTTGGCACTTCTTAAATTGTATACCTTGGTGAGTGCCTCACTTACCTCCCCCTAGTCCTGGCCCTGGGGGCAGAAAGAAGTGGAATAAAATAGTAGCCCCCCTTGCTGTTAATGTTACTGAAAGGGATGCTTTCTGTAAAAGTTGGGATGGACCGATGGGCAAGGCCTATGATTATGCGATTCCATGATTTGAGCATGAGGTCAGGGTTATTGTAAAAATAATCTAATCACAAACATCTCTCAATTTTCCTCTTTTTGGAAAAATCAAGAGCCCAGATTACACTCAGAGGTGTCTGCCAGATTATGCTCTGGCCCCCTGAGATTCCAAATCTACCAACGTCCCTTCTCCCTTCTCCTCTGAGGCCACATATGTTAAGGCTAGTCACCTAAGAACATCCAAACCTGTAAAGAATTTTTATAAACATTTATTTGAGCCAAACAAGGGATATACCTAGAAACGAGATCTCAAAGGACTAAGATACATGCTTCCTAGAATATCAGTTTGCAGCTTCTTTTATCCATTTGGAATTAAGGAGGGAACTAAGGTGGGAGAACGCAGGACAGGGATTGGATTACAGGATAGTTAACAAGATTACGTGCTCTCTTGAGGGTGGTTTTTCTTGAGGGGCCTGAAAAGAGGCATTTCAAAGCTGTGTTAACCTAGATGCACAGAAACAATGGACAGGGCTTGCTTAAGGCAAAGATAAACGGTTTTAAAGAAGGTATATACCTGGGACATGACTACTCACCTTGATCTGCTCAGTTAGGAATTAATGATCGGATCACCCTGCAAGGTTACTTTCCTTAGAGCCCCCTTTTTGTCCCCAAGGGGATGCACCAGAGTCTCCCCCAAATCACACCAGGTAGTGGGAGAATTCTGGGGCCATCAGTTGTGGGGCTCCTCCAGCCAGTCCCTCCCAGTCCCAGCCCTATTAGGTCACCATTCTTCTCCACCTCCCAGGTGACCTCCCTATTCTACAGAGTTCCTTTGAGATTAAGAAAATGTGTGTAAATGGCAAATCTCTAACCAAGTCTCATGTGGCAAGGCTGAAGGAAGTCAAGGTGTGTGACATGAAAGCAAGAGATTTATGGGAAGTGTTCAGCAGATGGCAGTCTGATCCAGCGTACCTGGCTAACACTAACCATGTACCTTTCCCCACACGTCTGACCGGAACTGGGCTCAGTCTTACTTCACTACGCCTGGGCTGGCCAGTCTGCAGGAGAGAGAACTTGAGACCTAACGGAGACCTTAATGACCCTTCTTAGTTTTTCTTTTCATACTTCCCATGACAACTCTATTTTTCTGTGTAATACTTAGTCTGCACAGTGTTGGTTTTCTAGCAGTTGCTCCAGTTACACAGGGAGACCAGAATGCAGTGAAAGCAAGGAGTGTGTTCATATTAAGCAGTCAAATAATTTCTTCAATTCCTCAGTCAAGCTGTTCCCATTTGTAACTTGCCCTCACCTCCCAAGGATAGCTTTCACAGGTTTCTAGATAGACCTGAGATGTTTTGTCATTTCAGTGTCAATAATTTAAGTCTCTGTGGGCTTGTTACAAAACTGCACCATAAACACCGTGGATACATAAATGAGTGCCTCTATTAACTGGTCCTCCCTCTCTACTTTACCTTTAGAGGTCTAATCTTAAGCAGCTCCCCTCCCCCCAAAGCAGTTGTTAATCAGCATGAGCTCAGGCATATAGGTCTAGAAAAAGGCACTGACTAGGAAAAGATAAACAGCGTTCTTCTCCCAAACACAGAAGATGGACCTGCATGCCAAAGGAAAGAGGCCAAGAAATGTACTCTCCAAAGGCAAGGTTACTTAAAGTTTCCCAGAACCTTTTTGACCTAGAATAATCTTTTTCTTTCCTTAAATTGTTTAGTCCAAAGTGAAAGCTGAGTGCAGGTGTCTGGCTGCTTGGAAACCAAGGAGATCTGGAAATGCAGGAAGAACTCTTTCTCTTTACAAAGACTTTTGGTTTCCTCAACACTTCAGGTTCTGTGGAGTGGTCTGGTGATTTTTTTTGGCTCTGCTCTTAATTGACTTAATCCTGCATTTCCAGTGGCGCACAAGTCTGGCAAGTAAACTGGACCAATTGCTTTGCTGGGTTTGAGGGACCATGTAAACAGACATAGAAGTTAGAGTTCAGCCACACTGTGCAGAGTCTTTTCTCACTCAACCAGGGAAATGTAAAAATTCCATTCTGTTAAGACAGCTCAAGCAATTAAAATTTCCAAGGGAAAATTTAAATGCAAAGTGTACCTGTCAATCATGGTTTCCTAAGGGAAGGAAGGCAGAAATATTGAACCTCTTAATACACAACTCGTGTGAAGAGTGATGAGTTTTGTTCCTAGGAAATCAACAAGTGATATATCGTTTGGGTAAAACAGTGACCTGCTTAAAAAGTGCTTAATAATCCTGAGTGCCCATTAGATTCATCTAGGGGACTTTGAAAAATGCCAGTGTCTGGGCCCTCTTCCAGAGATGATGACTTAAATGCTTGGTGTTGGGGTAGGGGGAAGGGTATCAGTATTTTTAAAAGCTCCCCAGGTGAGTCCAGTGTGCAGCCAGTGCAGAGAACACTCTCCTGAGGGGACCTAGTCATGTTTCCCACCCCAGGAGGATACCCTAACTCAGAAAAAAGAAAAAAGCAACATTGGGGCACTAAATGAAACCAGCTCACCAGTCCACAGCAGATCAGTAGGATGGTTCAGTTAGCCCAACACCCACTGCCGACCACAGCCCTGCACGACTTCAGCTTTGGTTTCCCCCAGAGTAGCCAAGCACTTTCTCCAACTAGTTAGATAAAATAGCCCATATTTTCCCCACTGATTCAACATTTTTTATTCTCTGAAATCTCTGTCCTAGTTCATTATTTATCTATTTCTGCATCAAAATCACAGTTTTAATTATAGTAGGGTTCTGATTCGTAATTTTTAACAATTTCCCCTGATTACAAAAGTAACAACAGCGAAATATTCTCCAGAAATAGCCATTGTTAACAAATAAAGTAACTAATATTTAGTAAGCAGTTGCCCTTGGTCAACCTCTCTCCCATGTGGCAGTTTGTTTCATCTTTACAGCCCTATGAGTTAGGTACCTTATTAGCCCCACTTGACAGCAAAGGAAACTGAGGCATGGAGAGATGAAATATCTTGTTTACTGAGTTTACATATGGTAGAGCTGGGATCCAACACATGCAATGTGACTAAATGCTTACCAAGCTGTATGTGATTCCCAAATTATTCAATCTCTCTCTCTCTCTCTCTCTCTGTGCCTCTCTCTATACATATTATATAATTATTATAAATTTTATATTAATAAATATAAATTTATATACATACAAATATAAAAACAAATTTTTATAAAAATAAATATATATTATAATATACAATATATAATCTATATTATATTTTTAAAGGAAATATTTTACATACTATTTTTGGAGCTCACTTCCCTACCTCCCAACAATGTATCTTGGGCACGTTCAAAAGGAATCTCTAGAAAACTATCCCCAATCTCGTCTGTGAGAGTCAGGTTAGTGATCACGTGCTGAGGCTTTTAGAAGGGGACTAACTGGATTCAAGTACCTGCTCCATCACATCCTAGCGCTGTGACCTGGGGAAAATTCATTAACACTCCCTAAGTCAAATTTCTCAATTAAAAAAATAGAAATAATGATATTACCTCTCCTATTCTAATATTTGTACATTATAAGTGCTTACTTATAACATAGTTGTAAATTGGGTAATCTTGAGCCAGATAATTTCTCCATGCCTCAGTCCCCTCTTCTATATAAAATAAATCATAAAGGATAATAATGGAACTGGCTCATCGGGTTGTTGTGAAGATGAAATGAGTTGCTATGAGGAAGAGTGCTTAACACAGTACTTACTAAATAATAGTTCTAAGAATTAAAGCAAATGAATTCTGGGTTAGCCAGGGTCTAGTCATTTTTTTTTTTTTGAAAGATAGATATTCCATGTTTATATTAGAGTCTCACTTTTGTTGTGTCAGCTGCCCTAGAATTTCATCTATGTCATGCAAATTTTTCAACTTTTAAAAATTGAGCTTTAATTTTTCTGGTTCTATACATTTCTTTCATCACTGCTAATTTTATGAATTTGTATTGTCTTCCTACTTTTGAGACTCACGGCTATAATGAGCTTTTTTCTTTAGATGCGCTAAGAAAAAAATATGCAGATAAGTCCTGGTTTAAAAATGTCCAATTCTGTATTTATTAAAGCTTGTATACTGATACTTAATTGGGGAATTAAGATTTTCTTTTTTAATTGGGGAATGTTGGGGAACGGTGTCCTTTTCCAGGACCCATCCGCTCCAAATCAAGTCATTGTCCTTTAATCTAGTTGTGGAGGGTGCAGCTCAGCTCCAAGTTCAGTCACCATTTTCAATCTTTAGTTGCAGGGGGCGCAGCCCACCATCCCATGTGGGAATTGAACCGGCAACCCTGTTGTTCAGAACTTGCGCTCTAACCAACTGAGCCATCCAACTACCCCGATACTTAATTTTTTAAGTCTGTGTGATCTCGGTTTCTGAGAAAGAAATGTTAAAACTTCTTCCAGAAGTGGTTGTTTTATCTGTTTCTCCCTTAGTTCCATCAGTAGTGGTTTTATATATTTTAAGGTTAAATAGCTATAGATATTATGAATATATATATGTGTATATATATATGTATATATATATATATATATATATACATATATATATTCACAATTGTCATGTCTTTTTGGTTCTGCTATATTTGTACACTTATATGACATCATTATTATTTTTTTCCTTAGTCTGTTTTTCTTTTAGGGGGATGGGGAAGATGAAGAGTTTAAAATCTATTTTGCCTATGAACAGCTACTCCAGCTTTCTTTTGGATTTTATTATCTGATATGATTCTCCTAGTCACCTAATTTTCAGTCTCTTTATTCCTTTCAAATTATCCATGTCTTCTCTTCAAATAAGTCAGTATTTTAGTACAATTTCACATCCCTGTGGTCCAGCCATCTCTCCCATCACGTCAGTATTCTCTAGTTTTAATTATGCATTGTCATGGACATAGTTTTTGTTTTTTTTATTTTTTATAATTATTTATTTAGGCAGCAATACAGTTAAAGTTATTTACTTACCTTATTTCTCATATGTCATTCTTCTTCCTTGTAACATCTGTTATTCTTTTCATACTGTTGCATTTCTAATTCCTTCCCTGTATTTCCCAGGGCATCTATAATGCTTAATTTGATATTTATCTTGCTAGTCCTTTAATTCTGCTTCCTCTGATGTTGGCTGTTCAGTTTTTTGTCTTTACTTTATAGTGTTTTTGCTCCACAGACGTCTCGTTATATATTTTTCTTGTGAGCTAATATTCTTTTGCACCTGATGGCCATCCTGGCTGACCCTGTGTCTGCAAGGAGGGATGAAAGCCTGAACACTGTCTTCTTTACCAGATTAGTGGGATGGGAGAACCTCTGGTTGACTAAACCATTCCATATTAGCATGCTCCCCTAGTACCTCGGGCAATCCCACTCCTTAAGCAATTTTAAACCACTTCCTCCAGGCAAGGATCTTTTGCAGGGGTTGTATCTTAGATTGTAATTTCCTAGCCACAAATGGGAGGAGAAGCAAGGTAATGATCAGAGGCCAATTGCCCACTTGCTCCTGTCGTATCAGAAGTTGCCATGGAGGACAGAAGAGCCCTCTCAATTTGGCCTTCTGAGGGCATTGCCATGATTCTGCTATTCACCCAGGGAAGGCAATGTTGGGGAGAGGAAATAGCAGGGGGAGAGTGTGGTCCCTCAGTCATTCCCTTGCCCCTTGGCTTCTGACACTGAAATGGGAGACAGCATAGAACAGAGAAAAAACAAAAAACAAAAACCGGACGCTGGATCCAGGCTGCCTAGGCTTAAATTCTGGCTCAGCCCTTACTAGCTCTGTGACCTTAGGCACATTACTTATCTTTACCCTGCCTCAGTTTGCTCATCTGTGTAATGGGGAAAGTAATTTCTACCTCATAGAATTGTTCAGGGGATTAAATGAGTTGATAAATACACAAGACTTAGAAGTGTATCTGGTAAACAATAAACACTTTGTATTATTTTTATTACTATTAGTCCCAGTGCATGAACTTACTCACTGATGGACTCATTCACACCACGCTCCAGTGCTGTGGCAGCAGCTCAAAAGGCACCAGGGCCATACAGGGAGGAACTTAATTGTCTGGCTTTAGAGCGAGGGCTGGAGGGGCAGGTTTCTCCCAGAGAGAAGTGCTGGCTGAAGCCATTGTTCCTTTGTTGAGCCTTCTTTCCTCCCAGGGTGCAGGCTTAGGTGAGCACCATAGCTGAGTCTCCATCAAACTTGCTGACATTTTTCACCCCACCCTGGTGATTCCCTGAGACCCTGCCTGTCCCAACCTGTGGGCCCACCCAAGCTGCTTCCAGTGGCTTTTCCTTACAAATGGCCAGTCTTCGCTTATGCTGCAGACTTTCCTAAATTCTGTCAAAGTTCACAATCCCCAAACAAACATTTGGTCTATCTCCACTTTTATGTTTCCTATGTCTTTGTTGAAGTTCTCCCTGAGATCATTGAGAATCCTTATAACCAGTGTTTTGGACTCTGCATATGGTAGATTGCTTGTCTCCATTTTGTTTAATTTTTTTTCCCCTGGAGCTTTATTCTGTTCTTTCATTTGGGACATTTGTTTGTCTCCTCATTTTGCCTGCTCCCCTGCATTTGTTTCTATGTATTAGGTGGAACTGTTATGTCTCCCAGTCTTGGTAGAGTGGCCTTATGTAGTAGGTGGCCTGTGGGGCCTAGTGGTGCAGTCTCCCTGGTCACTAGAGCTGGGGGCGGCAGGTGTGTCCCTTGTGTGGGTTGTGTGTGCCTTCTTATTGTAGTTGAGCTTTGGTTGCTCTTTGCACATCAGTGGGAGGGATTTCCCCTAGGTCTGATTGGTTGTCGGGACTGGCCAAGACTACAGTGGAGGGGCTTTTGTGCAGGGGCTGACCCTACAGAGCAAGATTCACTTTAGCAGGTCTCTGGTGCCTGCCCAGTTTTCCCTTTGGGTGTGTCATCTGTGGAAGTGGCCAGGTGATGCTCTGGGGCAGTCTGAAGCTGGCCACTAGGCATGCTGGTCCTGGGGCCTCCTAGGAGGGGCTCTGCTACAGGCCAAGTTCAGCCACCACCTGTTCCCTGCCCAGCATTATATGACATAAGCCACAAAGTGATCCACAGATGTCTTCTACCTGCGCTGGTCTTGGAGGTGCCTAGGAGAGGCTAAGCTGCAAACTGATGCTGGCTGCTGCTAGTGCCACACTTGACGCTTCTTAGCAAGAGGAAATAATGATGGAATAATGATGGAAAATGTCCCTAACTTGGCAAAGGAAATGGACATACAAGTCCAGGAAGTGCAGAGAGTTGCAAACAAGATGAACCCAAAGAGGCCCACACCAAGACACATCATAATTAAAATGCCAAAGCTTAAAGACAAAGAGAGAATCTTAAAAGCAGCAAGAGAAACCTACAGGGGAGCTACCATAAAACTGTCAGCTGATTTCTTAACAGAAACTTTGCAGGCCAGAAGGGATTGGCACAAAATATTCAAAGTGATGAAAAGCAAGGACCTGAAACCAAATTACTCTACCCAGCAACACTATCATCTGGAATCACAGGGCAGATAAAGAGCTTCCTAGACAAGAAAAAGCTAAAGGAGTTCATCACCACCAACCCAGTATTACAAGAAATGTTAAAAAGACTTCTTTAAGAAGAAGGAGGAGGAGAATGAGGAGGAGGAGAAAGGTGAAAAATATCAATAATAAAAAACAATAATTACATATCTGCCAACAATTACCTTTATTATAAATGTATAAATGCTCCAATCAAAAGACATAGGGTGGCTGAATAGATTAAAAAAAAACAAAAGCAAAAACAAGACTCTTACAGATAATACCTACAAAAGACTCAGTTTAGCTCAAAAGACACACACAGACTGAAAGTAAAGGGATAGAAAAAGATATTTTGTGAAAATGGAAACAAAAATCTGGGGTAGCAATACTTATACCAGACAAAATAAACTTTAAAACGAAGGCTATAACAAGAGACCAAGAAGGACCAGTAATTCCACTTCTGGGTATTTATCTGAAGAAACCCAAACCACTACTTCAAAGAGACGTATGCATCCATATGTTCGTTGCAGCATTATTTACAGTATCCAAGATATGGAGGCAGCTTTTGTGTCCGTCAATGGGTGAATGGATAAAGAAGAGGTGGTACATATACATAATGGATTGTTACTCAGTCATAAAAATGAATGAAATCTTGTCATCTGCAACAACGTGGATGGACCTAGTGGTTATTGTGCTGAGTAAAGTAAGTCAGACAGAGAAAGACGAATGCCATATGATTTCACTTACATGTGGAATCTAAAGAACAAAATAAACAAACAAAGCAGAAACAAACTCATAGATACAGAGAACATTTTGATGGATGCCAGATGGAAGTGGGGTTGGGAGGATGAGTGAAGTGGGGGAAGGAATTAAATACAAATTAGTAGTTATAAAATAGTCATGGGGGTGTAAAGTATAGCATAAGAAATATAGTCAATAATATTGTAATAATTCTGTATGGTGTCAGATGGGTACTAGATTTATCAGGGTGTTCATAAGTTATATAAATATCTAATCACTATGTTATACACCCGAAACTAATATAATATTGTATGTCAACTGTAATTGAAAAATTAAAAAAAGTTATTAAAAAAAGAAATTGCCGTGTGATATTGTAAACATGTATTTAACTTTATAAGGAACCACCAAACTGTTTTCCAAAGTGGTTGTAGTTTTTCACATTCCTAATAGCAATGTATAAGAATGCCCCCTGGTCGCCTGTATTCTCTTCAACACTTGATATTATCTGTCATTTTTATTTTGGACATTCTAGTAGGTATTTGATAGTATGTTATTGTAGTTTTAATTTTTATTTCCCTGGTGACTAATGATGTTTTCATGTGTTTAATGGCCATTCATATAAATTCTTTATAAGGTGTTTGTTAAAACCTTTTTCATATTTTAAAAATTGAGTAGCTGGTCTCTTTACTATTGAGTTACAAGTCTTCTTTAGATATTTTGAATATAAGTGCTTCAGCAAATGTACACACTGTCAATTTTTCTCTTTTCCATTGCTTTCTTAGTAGCATCTTTTGAAGATCAAAAGTTTTAAATTTTGGCAAAGTCCAATTCATCATTTTTTGTGGTTTATGCTTTTTATATCTTATCTAAGAAAGTTTAGTCTAGGCCAAGATTGTAAAATTTTTCTCCTATGTTTTCTTTTAGAAGATTTATAGTTTTGGCTTTTACATTTATAGTTTGTCTCTGACATTAAGACTATGATCCACTTTGGGTTAATTTTTGTGTATAATATGAGATAAAGGGTGATGTATATATAGTGTGAGGTAAAGTATTTCAGCAGTGTGATTTATCAAAAAGACTATTCTTTCCTTATTTGAATTGCCTTGGCACCTTTATCAAAAATCAGTTGGCCATATATGTAAAGTTTTATTTTTGGACTCGCTCATATTCCATTTGTTTATTGTTATTTGTATTTTATGATGATGATGAGTAATCATCTGGGCAGCTGAGGTTTCTTTCAAAAGTTATTAAAAGTCCTGTGAGCAATTTCACTGGTTTGGGGCCTCCTGGCTGGGGGAACAGTGGGATGAATCTCTAAATTTCTGTTTGATCCCAACTTTGGGGAAAGGCAGCCATTTCAGCGGACATCTGGAGATGCTGGTGGGGATTTTGTTTTGTCAGTTGGCACCTGTTCCCCCAACCCCCATCCCCACTCCCACCCACTGCCCCCCAACTACTTGCCCAAGGACAGCTAGTTCATTGATTGGCCAGATCAGGGCTAGAGTTGTACAGCCTCTCAGAGCCATTACCCTCTAGGTTTCTCATCAACAAGAAAACAACTTTCCCCCAGGGTTTTTCCCTCCTGCAGCTGAAACAAAACCTCTTTCAACTATAGCCTCTCACCCTAGTAGAGGGACTCCTGAGAACAACCCACCCTATCTCTATTGGGTAGTAATAGTGGGACCCTCAGAATTTTGTGCCCTACCCATAACAGTAATGCACACCAACTTGAGTGTTCATGTTTCAACTCCCAGCACCAGTTTTCAGTTTGGTACAGATTGAATTGTAGCTGGTCAATTTTTTAATATGTATGAGCTTGAGGCCTTCTCTAAATTTGGGTATTTTTGTTCATTTTAATGGGGATAGGCTGAAAGGGACCTTGTAATTGTGTATTTAAGCCATCTCTTTTCCCAGAAGTGTGATGTATTTTTAACTTAAGTTATTTCTTAACTTTCTTGAATATTCTATTTTTAATGTGATCTTACATCAGCTGAGATCATCACTGGACTATTGTTTTTTGTTTCCAATTGGCACACTCTCTTTAATCCCATATGCAATGGGAAATCCTGTGTACTTTCCAGTTATGTTCAAAGACTCCTGTGAACTTTATTGACTCCTGGTCATTTCTGGCTCTGAGTTCAAGTTCCAGCTCCCTAAACACTCTTGGTCTCATTTACAGCACACCTTCTGACGCTGTTTTTTTCTATTCCATAACTCAGCTCCTGTTCTATGATTCTTTGCCTGGTAACTGCCTCCAAAAAAGTTACAACAGGCTTTTTTTTTTTTTTTTTAAATATGATGAAAAGGGTTTGAGGTGATCGGGGTGGAATTTAGACAGTTAACTTCTGAGGCCCACCCACTCCTCTCCCTGCTTCTGAAGTTTCCAGATCCTTTCCTCTTAGAATTCCTCTTCCATCTCATAATAGTAAACATAAATAGAATTTACTGTGTGCCAGGCACTTCTAAAGCACTTTACATATATTAATCATTTAATCTTCACCACAATCTGTGAAGACGCTATTACAATTAGCCCAATTAGCCACATTTTACAGATAAAAAAACTTAGTCATATATAATTTGCTCTGCTTGCAAATGGACCATTAGAAGGACAGAAGCTTTGAAATTCTGTTTATTCCTTCTCTCTCCCCACTAGTTTCTGAGGTAAACTGAGTGACATGGAGATTCATTTTCCTAAATATATGAATGATGCCAGTTCTTTTGAAAGGCAAACACGTATATAGTCAGTGAGGTTTTAGATAACTGTAAAACGTCAGCTGGGGTCTCCTTACTTGCAAGATTTATTACAATCTAAAGTCCCCATTTCATAACTTGTAGAAATCAATGATCTTCCTCCAATTTTTGCAAATATTTGGGGAACCTACCTGCTCATGATCACCTCTGCTCTAAGATCATGTTTCTGCTGAATAGGTTTAGATTCTGAACCATTCCACAACAACACATGGACCTCAACATGAACACAGATACTTTCCTCCACTTCCTGTCCCTCCGACACATATGCTCCTCATTGGGGAGCAGATGATGCTGAGACCTTGGAGAGATGCAGGAGTTTATGTCAAAACAATACTAAAAGTTCAACTTTAAATATTAGATATCCTCTTAAAAATCTGTCCAGCTCTCCCACCACTGCAGGTTTTACTGTATCACTGATCTACCTCTTCTATCTCTGTCTTCTCTTCTTAGGAATTTAAAGTATTCTTTTTGTTCTTATAAAGCAATTGAACTCGCTCTTTATACTTCATGACCAGGTTTTACAACCTGAGAAGCAACTTTATATATCTAAATGGATGATGAAATACTTTTTTAACCAAAGAGTGCTTCTGTCCTAAGATAAATTTGGGGGCCATTTGTTGAGATCATTAAAAAATCTATTTGAGACTTTCCCCCTATGCTGTATTAAAAGAAAGATTTGATAACATCAGGCGAATGAATAACTTTTGAGTCACAGTATGGGTTCCTTTGCCCTGCTCTAGGCAGCCTTATCCACAGGCAAGAGAGGTGGTCTAGGTTTTCTTGTTTGATGCATATCCATTGTGCTCTAATCAGGTCAGCGTTATGATTAGATCTTGTACATGAAGTATAAATGGGAGGAGACGGCAGTGGGAGCATTTATATAACTTGTACACCTTTCGATTTCCTGTTTTATAAAGCTAAAATTTTGGGGCGGCCGGATGGCTCAGTTGGTTAGAGTGCGAGCTCTCAACTAGGGTGCCAGTTCAATTCCCGCATGGGATGGTGGGCTGCGCCCCCTGCAACTAAAGATTGAAAACGGCAACTGGACTTGGAGCTGAACTGTGCCCTCCACAACTAGGTTGAAGGACAACAACTTGGAGCTGATGGGCTCTGTAGAAGCACACTATTCCCCGATAAAAATTAAAAAAAATTAAAAAGCTAAAATTGCATATATACTGTGTTTCCCCAAAAATAAGACCTAGCCAGACAATCAGCTCTAATGTGTCTTTTGGAGCAAAAATTAATATAAGACCTGGTCTTATTTTAATATAAGACCTGGTATAATATAATATAATATAATATAATATAATATAATATAATGTAATATAACACCGGATCTTATATTAATTTTTGCTCCAAAAGACGCATTAGAGCTGATTGTCTGGCTAGGTCTTATTTTTGGGGAAAAACTGTAATATGCATAATAATATAAAATGCTTGTGAATATACATTAGTGTTCTGAAAATAGGTGTAACTAGAAGAGCTATTTTAGTGAGACTGAAAGAGAAACCTAGAAAAGTTCTATGTCTATTATTCAGTATATTATACGAGGTCTGCCAATTAAGTCCAAAAATTCATCATACAAAAAGTGCTACATACTTCATTGCTGAATATCACTGCAGTCACCTTCCAAGTACTCCCCTTGGGAAGCTATGCACCAATGTCAGCGCCTCATCCACCCTTCAAAGCAATTTTGGAACTCTTTTTCTGGAAGGGCCATCAGAGCTGTTGTATTACCCTTGATGTCCTGAATGCCACTAAAATGTCTTCCTTTCAATATTTCCTTTATCTTCAGGTAAAGAAAAAAGTCATTGGGGGCCAGATCAGGTGAGTAGGGAGGGAGTTCCAATACAATTATCTGTTTACTGGCTAAAAACTCCCTCAGAGACAGTGTCGTGTGAGCTGGTGCATTGTTGTGATGCAAGAGCCATGAATTGTTGGCAAAAAGTTCAGGTTGTTTTCATATAACTTTTTCATGCAGCCCTTTTAAGCACTTCCAAATAGTAAACTTGGTTAACTGTTTGTCCAGTTGATACAAATTCATAATGAATAATCCTTGTGATATCAAAAAAGGTTAGCAACATCATTGCAACAAATTGGCGAACTTAATTGTCTGACCTCGTACTATAGTTATGAAACTTTACCGAGCTATTTGTACAGTGCTACCGATGTAAGTTCACGGTGGCATGTTCGCGAACTTAATTGTCAGACCTCATATACACTATACATATAAACACTATTCAGTACATTGTATAGATAGGAAAGATTTGGATAATTAAAAAATGACATTGGAAAAGTTGTCTAGCCATTTGGAAAGAAATAAATTTGGAGTCACTTTGCACTTACTAGAAGAACATATAGATGAATATTTATATAACCTTGAAGTAAGAAAATCTTTTCTAATCCTGGTATGAAAGACACTAAAATAGATTTGGCTGCCACATCAAGGCAATGCTGAAGGGGTCGTAGGATCCTGAAGGGAATGAGCCTCACCTGGGGAGGGGTACAATCTAAAAGTGGAAAGCATACCCACAGGACCAAATGGGCCCTGACAAGGTCAAGTTCCAGAGGATGAGAGTTGAGACAAAGTTCACAAACGCCAGCTGTTCAAGACTCCAGCTTGTGTGCACACATACACACAACACACACACACACACACACACACACACACACCACTGAAAGGCTGAACATTGGGTATCAATGTCCATTTTTAAGTACGAGGGGAAGAATGTAAAAGGATCTCAAAGCACAAGGAGGGAAGTAAAGGAGGAAATACTTGCATTTTTGACAGCCAAACAGAAGACTTGGAGAAAACATTCCAGGAAGCAGCAGGGGCTTTCAGATAACACATGCTTTGCACTTTACAGATAAAAGTGACTTCTGTGAAAAAAATAGATAAAAGATGTAATAAATAAATCAACTGAGATAAAACAAGGACGCTAGGAGAACTAAGAAAAGAAAACAAGGACCAAATAGCAATTAACAAACATATATCATAGAAATAGCAACTAGAGCACAATTTATACCGTAGTCAATTTAATATGTGATGTGAAGAACAAGCATAAGAAAATAACATAAACTTCAGATGAAAACACAAAGAAATAAAAGCAATTAGAAGAAGGAAGAGAGGCAGTGAAGAGCCAGCATATTTTTTTGACTGATGTTGTTGGTTGTTGAACCAATGGTTCATCACAACCCCTTTCTTCTTTGCTATATGTATGGAATGAAAAAGGTAAGTACGCAATATTTCAGCCTCCTACTCGTCTGATTTGAAAACATGTTGAAACTTCTTCAAGTGAGAAAAGAAAATTGCCGAACTGTACAGAAAAAAAATATGTGTGTGTTATGGACTGAATATATTCCCCCCAAATTCATATGTTAATGCCCTAGTCCCCAGTATTTCAGGATGTGACTGTATTTGGAGATCAGGTCTTCAAAGAAGGAATTAAGGTTAAATGAAGTCATCAGAGTGGCCTCTAATCCAATATGACTAGTGTCTTCGTAAGAAAAGGAAATTAAGACATAGATTCACTCAGGGAAAGTGATGTAAAGACACAGAACTAAGACAGCCGTCTACAAGATAAGGAGAGGCCTCCGAAGAAACCATCCCTGTTGACACCTTGATCTCAGACTTCTAGCCTCAAGAAATGTGAGAAAATAAATTTGTGTTGTTTAAATCACCTAGTCTGTGGTACTTTATTACACAGCCCTAGCAAAGTAATGCAGTATAGGTATGCAATAAAATAAAACTGGAAGAAAATATATCAAACACTCGCTGAGTTTATTTCTGGAAGCGTGGTCCTTTTAATTATACATTTTATTTTATACATTTTTATTTGAACATATTACACTAAGCACAATTTCTTTCTTAATGGAAATAAGGAATTTTTGAAAATTAGGTAGGATGGAAGGAAGTAAAGAAAGAAAAGAGAAGAAAAGGGAAAGAGAGAGAACGAGAGAGAGAGAGAGAGAGAGAGAGAGAGAGAGAGAGAGAGAGAGAGGAAGGAAAGGAAGGAAGGAAGGAAGGAAGGAAGGAAGGAAGGAAGGAAGGAAGGAAGGAAGGAAGGAAGGAAGGAAGAAAAAAAGAAAGAAAGAGAGCTAAAATGACACTGATAAATCTCTGTGTGTGGCCACAAATTTGCCTCTGAGCTGTCAATAATGCAACTCATACAAGTTGTGGTTACACAGTTCACCATGTCCATGAGCTAAAAGCCCAGATCAGTGGTTACAAGGTACACACCTAGTGTTGATAGTGGTATCAGTCAAGAATTTTCCACATCCTCACAAAGGTAACATTGCAAGCATTCTTATCATTCAAACTATGGCTGGTTCTATAATGGCTGTTTTTCTACCAGCCCTCAGTATCACAGGAAGTGCAAGCAAAGACCATTTTATGGGGCCAGGAACAAATTGTACTCCCAATTTGTTACACATCTCACCTGGTCTGCTTTAATTGTTTATATATCTGTCAGTTCTCTGTGGATATTTAAATTTGTGACCCCAGCATAAACAGACAGAGCATGGATAGAGGTGGGTCTTATGGAGTGAGGCCCTCTTCTTCCTTCCCTCCCTGATTGGTGCTTTAAACGAAAACAAAGGAGTGATGTCTATGACCAGCTGTGGAAAATCTCAGTATCATCTACCCAGCAGTTTGGTCTGGGGACAAGAATTGGGGGTGGGAGGTGTTATTGCAGGGGTTAGGAAAGAGCATGGACTTCTCCCCCCTAATATATACTGAGCACTTACTATATATGAGTCAATTATAGTAAGTGCATTTCATTTAGTATTTTGTTTAAGCATTACAAAAGCCCTGTGAGGTAGATTCTATTATAGTCTCCATTTTTATAAATGGGGTAACTGATTAAGAAAGTTGGTTAAATCTCTCAGCTAGTCGACGTGGAGGCAGGATTTGAGTCTATGTTGTCTGGTTCTAAACCTATGTTCTCTTAATCACTACACCTTTGTAAACAAAAATCTGGAGATACCAAAGAGAGTTTATTCAGGTAACAATTTGCAAACCCGGAAATGCAGCCCTCAGTCTGAACTGAGGATATGTTCCAAACTGGAGGGGATAGGGCAGGGTTTATAAAGGCTGAAGTTGTAAGGAGCTGTTGATCAAAGAGATGGGTTGCTAGGGGAAACAAGACCATAAACTTACATCATTTGTGTTCTGATTGGTGGAGGCCACTGGACTTTCAATGGTTGGCTGACTCAGTGATCAAGCAAGTGGGGCTGTGAGGTAAGAACAATGGGTAAAATATGATGAAGCATTTATCAAGTCCTCGTTCCAGCCCAGGCCTGTAGGACAAAAAGGCTGTCTTTGATCACACAATTATAGTACGAAGGCTATTATTTAACAACGATGCAAGGAGTACAATTTATCAAACAGTACAGTCAGCACAGGGGGCTGCTGGCTCTGCAGGCAGTTCTGGAGCCCAAAAGGGCAAAGTGATGCACTGTAAAGATCTTCAGAACTCAAGCTGCAAAAATCCAAAATTTGGACCACAAGTTATGTATGATATTAAAGTTCTTATAAGTCCTCACCTTGTATAAAAAGGTCTGGCATCAAGTTCTAGTGTGGCTACTTGCTAGATGAATGATTCTGGCAAATTCCTTCCTGTCTCTGAGCCTAATTTTCCTTTTTGGTAGAGAAAGGGGCTTCACCTAGGTTCCCTCCAAGGGCCTTCTAGCTTAGCCATGCCAGGCTTGGGTCCACAGCATCATTTTGGTGAAGGGTCTGGATAGAAGAATTCACCAACAGATGGGGCCTTGGCTTCAGCACCAGATTTGGCTTCGCTGTGAAAGGCACCACTTCCAGAGGCTAGAAGTTGTAGAAAATGTCACACTTTCTCTGCAAGATCTCCTTAGGAAGATGACCCACTCATGCCCAGGCTGTGTTGCAAGATCTTGGGGTGCTCTTAGGACCCTGCATTCCTCCCCTTTCCTTCCCATCCCTACTTTTGCCTCTATTCTTTCTCCTTTGCCGTTTTCTCATCGCTGTCCTGCCCCTGGTGACAGCTGATGCCAAAAGATTGACAGCTGTGTTTCCAAACCAGTTAGCTATGTCCTAGACCCACCTGCCACTCCAGGTATTGGGACCAGGGAATCTGTGACAGGTAGAACCCCTATTAAAGGGCCATTTTCCAATGTTACTTTCCCAAGACCTGACTCCATAAAGAAGATGACTGTCATCCCCACTCCACCTGACACTTCACAGGTTAACACAACCTAGTTAGTCCTATTGAGCCATGCTTTTTCTAAAGACCACTTTCTAAACAGTACTCCAGGGCAGGCATTCCTTGAAGAAAGGGTTGTAGTTGGTTTTCTTCAAGGTTTTCCCACTCTAGCATCACTCTAACCTGCAACTTCTCTCCAATGCATGCCAAAAACTACCTGGGAAGGTAATAGAATTAAGGGGACTGTAGTTGATGTTCCCTAAATTCAGAGATCTGTGTACAACATTTTAGGACAAGAGAATTCCCAGAGATGAGGCAAGAAGAGTGGTGCACATTCATTTCAAGCCCACGCTGTGGGTAGTGGCAGAGGGGTTGAGACACTGTAGAAGCTAACAGGACAGAGGTCACTGAACCTGCCATGCCCAGGGGCCACCTTGATAGACCCTCTCAGTGTTCAGATGGGAAACTGAGGGTCAAAGAAGGGAAGGGACCTGGGAATCAGGAACAACCCTGGGTTCCCGAATGTCATTTCAAGGTCATTTCCACTACAGCCGTCATCACATTTGAAAACTGCTTCCTCATCCTCCAACTGCACAACGTCTCTCCAAATGCACAGCTTAGAAAAGGCCAGTACCTGGTAGATTTGGGTAAATGTTTTTGTTTTCAGCCTTGATCTCTGGGGAATGCACAGGCAGAGCCTTTCAGAACCCAAGTTGCCTTTTCTTCACTCACCCCTTTTAATTCAGAGCATTAGTTAAAAAAAAAAAAAACTAAAAACAAGAGGAGAAGCCGGTTTGCTCAGTGGTTAGAGCACAGTGATCATAACACCAAAGTCACTGGTTTGATTCCCACATGGGCCAGGGACCTGCACCCTCCACAACTAGATTAAAAACAATGACTTGACATGGAGCTGATGGGTCCTGGAAAAACACACTGTTCCCCAATATTCCCCAATTAAAAACAAACAAACAAACAAACAAACAAAAAAAACAAGAGACGTCAGAGATTAAATGACAACCTACACAACTTAGTTAAATTACTGAACACCAACTTTCTTTTTTATTTTTTAATTTAGCAGTTACTATACATTTTTAAAAAGTACTTGACTTTACTCACCAAACTTTTAGAATTGACAACAGCTAAAAGGCCAAATCCTTTGCTAACTTTACAACCCTTCAAGATCTGGCCCCTCCTACATTTCTAGTCTTATCTTTCATTCTTCTACCCACCCAGCTATCCTTGTCCAAGCTGAACTTCATTCTTCTCTATGGATACACCCAGGCTTATCACCCCTCTTAATTTCTGTGCTCACATGATAGCCTCCTCTGCCTGAAATGCCACCGCCCCCTTCTTCACATGTCTAAATCGTTCATACTTTTCAAGGCATAGCTTAGAAGGCCCTTCTTCTTGAGGCCTCTCTTCAAATTGGAAGTGACCTCTCGCCCACTACTGAGTTCCCATTGTATCTTATCAATTCATTTCTTAAAGTGCATACCACTTCCTACCTCACAGCATAGTTATCTGGTAATCTCCCAACTGGACTGTGAACTATGAGTCAGGATTCATGTCGCATGAAATCTCTTTGATTTCCCACATATGAATGAATGATGAACTGAGGGTACCTGAGTACAGAGCATGAGTCATATACTGAGTGAATATAGTTTTGGAGACTCTAAAGCATGAAACTGAAGAATGGAACACAGAGATGGTAGAGAAGAGAGCTCCTCAAGAGAACATTTATGGTGGTGTAAAAATCACTTACCTTACGGTAGAGACTCAGTGGAGGGCACATAAGTAACGATAAAAAGGAAGAAAAAAAATAAGCCCTGTGGTTGTGGGAAAGAACTGCAGCCTTCCCAGCCAGCTGAAGGGAAGGAAAGAGTAAGCTATGGCAGTACATAAACCTTCCAACCTCTCCCAAAGTTCTCATTCATGTAAGATCCAAGCACGTGGCAAAGTCCTTGCTTTGTTGGTGAGTCTGTGGTGGAGGGCACAGGAAATGGTTGGAGCAGCGAGGATGGAGAAGCAATGCTGATCAAACGGTGAAGTTAAATATGTGAGAATCACAAGACGACGTACTAATGGGGTCATTTCCTCAGAGAGATTAGGCAGCAAAAATGCACTTTTATTGTAATAAAGTAGGACTGTTTTCCTCTGAAAGAAGTAACACTCATTTTGAACCAGGAAATGCAGTGGGTCTTGGGAATGAGATGAGGTGAGACTTCCGCTCTAGAAGTTGGGACACTGAGATCGTAGGGAAAGGTGGTTCCGGATGGAATGGATGGCTAAGTTTGGAAACTCATCTGGATGTGGCACTCTAGCGCTATGAAGACACCTTGAGATAAGAGACTGTGTGTGCATGTGTCACCTAAAAATACAGCTGTGTAGCTGGAAAGCACCTACATTGGATGTGACTACAGCTGAGCATAACACTGTAGAGAGGAAGCATTGTCTTCCCCCTGCCTTTGGAGAAAAATACCATCAAACTACAGTGACAGGTCATGTCTTCATAGCCAAAACACTTTCTTCAGTGGTCAAGGTCCTCTGGTTTCCAGAACACCATATTTTGGTGAAAGTGGTATTTAGGTCACCATTATGGATTAGAAGAGCACAGAACTGCTGACATAGAAACTATTGGACTTTCTAGAATCTACAGTGGAAGATGGCAGGGAGAAGGAGGCCTGGAATTGGTTAATGTATGAGTTTTCTATGGCTGCTGTAACAAATTTACCACAAAGTTGGTAGCTTAAAAAAAAACCAGTTATTATCTTACATTTCTGGAGGTCAGAAATCTGAAATGAGTCTCACTGGGCTAAAATCATAGTGTCAGCATGGCTCTTTTCATTCTGGAGGCTCTAGATTCACTGAGAACAAATCATATCAGACGAGTCTTATTTCCTCCTTTGACATGGTTTCTCCATGACAGGTTTAGAGACATTGTGCATCATCAGACTATAAGCACCACCTGGGACTGTCCTAAGGTGGAGACCACACGTGGTTCATTTACACGTTATCAGTGGTGTGCTGGAGTAGGCTCATGCTGTCTCACAAGAGCTGATTGTGCACGTCTCTTTCCAACTCCACGTTCAGTGACATCACATGTTCAGTGACACGGTAGTCAGAAATCTGCCGTTTTGGAAGTAGTTCTGCTATGGAAATCAGCAAACACTACAAACTAGGGAATTTTTTTTTTTCTGGGTAGTCAGTTATTAAACATTTACCAACACAACACTCTCTGTACTCTAAGTATCTGGTACAGTGCCAAGACACAGCAGGTGCTCAATAACTGTTGTCTGAAGGAATAAATAACTTGAACAAAAAGCTCAACAAAACCTCGTATAATAATATTGTGGTTAAGAAAGAGACATCTTAACTGGATGCCATTGCAACAAATATCAAAAGGAAAACAAGGAAGGAAGGAAGGAAGGAAGGAAGGGAAAAAAAAATATATAGGAAGAAAGTTTACAGACATTACCCGGAGTAAGATTTTTACTGATGTATCCCCTGGGGCAAGGGAAGGAAGTAAGAGAAAAAATAAACATGTGGGATTACATCAAACTAAAACGTTTTTTCACAGCAAAGGAAACCATCAATAAAACAAAAAGGGATCCTACTGAATGGGAGAAGATATTTGCCAATGATATATCTGATAAGGGGTTAATATCCCAAATTTATTTAAAAAACTCACTCAACTCAACTCCAAGAAAACAAACAACCCAATTAAAAAATGGGCAGAGGACATGAAGAGACATTTTTCTAAAAAGGACATACAGATGGCAAACAGACAGGTGAAAAAATGCTCAACCTCACTAATCATTAGAGAAATGCAAATGAAAACCACAATGAGATACTACCTCACCCCAGTCAAAATGGTTATCATCAATAAATCAACAAACAACAAGTGCTGGCGCGGATGTGGAGAAAAGGGAACCCTTGTGCACTGTTGGTGGGATTGCGGATTGGTGCAGCCACTATGGAAAACAGTATGGACATATCTCAAAAGTCTGAAAATGGAACTACCTTATGATCCAGCAATTCCACTGCTAGGTATCTATCCGGAGAAATCTAAAACTCTAATTCAAAAGAATTTATGCGCCCTTATGTTTATTGCAGCACTATACACAATAGCCAAGACATGGGAACAACCAAAATGCCCATAGGTAGACGACTGGATTAAGAAACTATGGTGCTTTTATACGATGGAGTATTACACAGTCATAAAGAATAATGAAATCTTACCATTTCCAACAATATGGATGGACCTAGAGAACATTATGTTAAGTGAAATAAGTCAGACAGAGAAAGACAAATACCATATGGTCTCACTTATACGTGGAATCTAAAGAAAAGAATGAATGAATGAACTAATCAGAAACAGTCTCAGAGACATAGAGGAAAAACTGAGGGTTGCTACATGGGGGGTGGTGGCAATAAGGGGGAAGGTGAGGGGATTAGAAAGCACAGTCGGTAACCACAAGATTGCCATGGGGATATGAAAGCCAATTTGGGGAATGTAATCAATAATGTTGAAAGATTTTGTAGGGTATCTGATGGACACTTGTCTCATTGGGGAGACCACCTCAGGGATGATGTAGATGCTTGATCACTGCACTGTACACCTGAAGCTGAAGCTGAACAATAATGAATGTCAACTACAATTTTATATATATATATATATAGTTACAAGAAGCAGAGTACAGCATTAGGAATAGAGACAGTGGAAATGTAATGGCTGTGTGTGATGTCAGAGGTAGTGGGTAGGGGCTGACACTGTGTCACTGTGTGAGGGATATAAATTATAAATGTCTAACTTTTACATTGTTTTGTGCACCAGAAACTAATAAAAAAGTTAAATAAAATTATAAATAAATAAATAAATAGAAAAAAACCTATGTCAAATTGGAAGAAATTTTCTAAGAGTGGAATAAAGAGTTCCATCCCTTGTCCTATGAGTCTTGAGTAATCTATGTACCAATATGAAAGAATTAATATGTTGTGTGATACAAAGACGTCTTCATCATCTGGAAGGATGAGCTGAAATTAGAAAGATGAAATTTCACTGGGACAAATGTAAAGTGCTGTTCTTGGATTAAGTGAGAACTGAAATCATAAAACAAATCATGCAAGTACAGCATGATTTGTAGGAGTGGGAGAACATAGCTTAGCAGTGTGAGATGTGAAAAGTGAGTCTTATTTTTCCAAACTGGTCAGACGATGACTGAAAGCCCTGTGCTGAGATCCAGGCACTAGCCAGGTGAGCATTCAGAGAAGAGTGACAGGAGATAAAAAACTTGTCATGTGAGGCATGATAGAAAATATCTGGAGGTTTTTACTGGAGGAGAAAAGACTCAAAGGAGTATGAGATTGACATCAAATATTTGGATGATTATTATATAGACAGGGCCATCCATCAACCTGCCCAACTCCAAGGGGACACCATTTACACTGTAGTCTATGTGAACAGCAATACCCAGAGCTGTGCAGAGCTGTACAGTCAGAAGTGCTACTAATGCATGTGGACAACAGGTTCCCATTGCAAATAGGAGAAGCCCCTGCGACTTGTATGTCAGCTCAATTTCAGCAAGAACCTCAGAACTCCTGAAGAGGATTTCTCTTGCTTTGACAGATTCAAGGCAGAGGCTAGCTGACCATAGGTCTTGGATGTGCAATAGGGGATTCTAGCAACAGAAAAGCAAAAGGAGGGTTTTAGTTGGATGACTTTTAACATTTTTCTGCTTCTGAGACTCACTAATCCCAGCAATGGGAACTATCATTTATGGAGCTTCTACTTGTGCTACGCTTTGTGTTAGGTACTTTATATATCTATTTCATTTAATCTTCAGAACTACCCTACAAAGTAGATATTATTATCCTTAATTTACAGGTGAAGAAATTGAGACTCAGAGATTATTTGTTCATGGTCATCCAATTATTAAATAGCTTAGGCAGGATTTAAACCTGGGAGTATGTGACTTCTTGATTCTTCTTGGATCACTTGGGATTGGGAGGACAGCTAAGCTCTCCACCCAGTCCAGCACTATTGGGTGGCAGGGTGACCAGTGCGATACCAATATTACGGCCAGGGGACTTGTGGGAAGGAGCTCACTGGAAGGAACATGGAACCAACTGTACCTGTGGGTGCTATTGACTGACCAGTTTTGTAGGTAAGATTTCATACCTTGCCAGAGTTGACTTTGTTGGACCAGACTCTTACTTTGCTTTTTCCTTTGTGCTGTCATCATACATTTACAATGCCCTAAAGAAAACGAAGATGCTCAGAGAAACACAGTCCCTGACTGAATCTTCCTCCTTGGATTAAAGGATGTGAGTCAGGAGTCCCTTTATCTTGCCTCTCTTGATGGTGACTCTGAATTCATAATCAGCCCCAGGATTGTTTGCATGGAGCCACTAATGGAGCAAGTTCCCAGGAACTACCAAGTAGCTGACAAACTAGGAAGCGTGATCTGTGACTCATCCATTCATTACACAACTCATAGGCACTACAGCACTTGGGTGTTTACCATGTGTCACCGCATTCCAGAGCCACACCTCTCCATTGCTGGAATAGCTTGCCTGGCTGGCTCTTGAAGCCCTGGAAGATGTTTGTTGACTTGGAAGAATCCATGCCTTTTCCATGACCTAATGAGCTATGTCAAGACCGTCATTTCTATTTGCTAGTAATTCTGCAGTATGAGAATTTGGTTGTGGGATGATATTGTATCTTGGGCAATTACTCTGAATATCTCTGGAGCCACCCCTGTTGACATGACTTGTACTCACACCTAGGATTAAAGTCTACTTACTATCAGAAGGCAAACACCCGTCCTCACAATGAACACAACTAAAATTATAGTCAGGGACTCATATCTCATTCTTTTTTAGGCTCTCAAAGGCACAATTTAGTTTTGGTCTTGGCTTTTTCTGTCTAAATTATCTCCTTACCATCCAGGCACTCTAGGCCCCTCCATTATTCTGTCCTCTGTTCCCCAATTCTTTTTTTTTTTTAATTTTTTTCAATTACAGTTGACATATAACATTATATTAGTTTCAGATGTATAATACAATGATTAGACATTTATATAACTCACAAAGTGATCACCCCAATAAATCCAGTACCCATCTGACACCATACATAATTATTGCAATACTATTGACTATATTCCCCATGCTATACTCTACATCCCCACGACTATTTTGTAACTACTGATTTGTACCTCTTAATTCCCCCTTCACCCCTACTCCCACCTCACTCCCAATCTGGCACCCAATTCTTTTCATGTCAGTAAATTTACCACAGAGTCATAAAAATTGGCACTGCAGGTAAGGAAATAAATCACAGGAAGGCTCATCCTACATAAAACAGCAAGTCAAATACTCTTTCCATCCAATTACTATGCCCCTTTAAATGAAAAGTTGTCATAACATGGCAGGAACGATGGGAAAAAGATTGGTAAATGGCAGTGAATATTTTTATTTTTCTAGAAGACTCTAATATTGCCTTGGACTTCACCAAGCTCAGAACTTTATGAATATGGCAAAATCAAATGTTGAGAATGACTGTAGGGGGCATATAGCACACACTGGGTAACAACCACTCCTCTTCAGAAGATTCCAGTGATGACCCAAATGCAGAGGGACCAGTTGGGTCTAGTTCTCTGTAGGTAGCCCATGTCTCCTCATTTCACACAGTGTGCCCTGTTCTGGGAGATCTGTCTCTTTCTCTAGGATCCGATTGCTATATGTCATCTTTCTGCACATGCTGAAGGTACAGTATTTAGATGCTGAGTCTAGGAATAGCTGAGTGAGGCTGGCATGCTGAATCTCTAACCTAAGATCCCCAAGTGTGCACTCTGCTGAAACCCTACTCTTCTAGTCGTCGTATTATTTGCAGATTGTGGTGACTAAAAGGGGTTTTAAAGACTCCCTGTCTAGAGAAGTTCCTTCCTGCTTGAGGTCAGAAGTGAAAATGACCTCCATTTGCACAATACTCTGGCATTTTCTGTGCAAGAGTGTACTAAATGCCTCTAAGGCAGTAGTAACTTGAGATACTGCTTTTTCATCATTTTTGCCCAATATCTCCTATTACATGGTCACAACCCTTTCATCCTCTGGCATCCATCAGAAAGGTAGAATAGTTGGTGAACAGTTTGAATTCTTTAGCTGCAGTCTGTACGGGATATAGTGAGGTGCTATCTATATCGTTCTATTGAGAAATCAGAGGAAAGTTTGATGGAGAGAGATCTTACCTATCTATGTCCATGCTCGATCCAGTCAGGCATTTGGCTACAATGCTGGTTAGCTCATATCAGTGGCTGCTGAGAATTTCAAAGACTGCTTCTTTCTAATGAGAGCCATCCTGAATGGATACTCTCTGAAAGAAAGAGACTAAAAATAAAGTTTTCTGCATGTATGAGTATATCTGTAGAATTCCTAGAAGTGGAATTAGGTCAAAAGCCATATGAGTTATAATTTTCATACTGAAAATTGTAACTGAAAATTGTACCAATTTATACTTCCACCAGGGATGTATGAAAGTACTTGTTTTCCTATACCCTTGTAAATAAGATGGGCTTTTAAACTTTGCCAGTTTTATAGGTGAGAAAAGAAAATTAAGTTTGCACTTAACTGTGAAAAAAAAAAAATCCATGCTTTTGTCACCCAAGTTTTTTAGGGAGAGGGAGACTTGGATTCTACAGATGCTTCCTTGGGGTTTACTCATACCACCCCAGGCTCCTGTAGAAAGAAGGGGAGAGGAGAAAGAAGGAGAAAGGGGCAGGGGAAAGAAGTAAAGAGTGGCAGAGAGCAAAAAAGGGGTGAAGAGGGTGAGGAAGTAGAGCAGCAGCAGGTCGGGGCAAATCAAAGTGAAGCTGGAGATTATAGTTCGTAGGTAATCAGCTGCATTCCCGGTCTCTCCCCATCTACCTGCCTCCACAAAATGCAAACGAGAACATTTCCACCCAGCTGCTCCACTTCCTGTGAATAGGGAGTTATGCTCTGGGCACCTACTCATCCTGACTGCTCCTGCCATTATCAGACTTTAGGACAGACACTAGACATGGATGCCCAAGAAGCCCCCGCTTAGAGTACCAGAAAAGAAAGGAATTGTTCAGGCAATACAGACAGGTTTCCAAAGCTGCATTACTGATTATTTGGGATGGAGGAAATGACCATAGTGAGTTCTGGGCTAATTAAAAATATCTCAGGTCTGGGGCGGATGGGTGGCTCAACTGGTTACAGTGTGAGCTCTGGGCAACGGGGCTGCCGGTTCGATTCCCACATGGGCCAGCGAGCTGCGCCCTCCTCAACTAGAATGAAGTCAATGAGCTGCTGCTGAGCTCCTGGCTGGCCAGATGGCTCAGTTGGTTGGAGCGCATCCTCTCAACCGCAAGGTTGCTGGATCGACTCCCGCAAGGGATGGTGGGCTGCGCCCCCTGCAACTAACAACAGCGACTGGACCTGGAGCTGAGCTGCACCCTCCACAACTAAGATTGAAAGGACAACAAATTGACTTGGATGGAGCTGATGAGTCCTGGGAAAAACGACTGTTCCCCAATAAAAAGTCCTGGAAATACACACTGTTCCCCAATAAAGTCCTGTTTCCCTTCCCCCACAAAATCTTAAATAAAATAAAATAAAAAGATCTCAGGTCTTATTACTGGGCAGGGAGGCTATTGGATCAAAAATTTTAATACGAATTTACATGTTTGTTCATCAGTGGAAAAGCTAGCATGTTTGTCTCTGTGGGTTGTAAGGTACAAAGAAGCTAATTCAGATTACCCTGATTTTTGGTGGTTCATGAAGCTACTAGTTTTAAGGAACAGTGATATCTTGCCATACAACCAAGTCTCAGGAAAACATATAAACAAACAGCTCAAGAGCTAGCCTCCCCAGGGACTAGAACATAGCTCGGTAATTGGAAGATACTACAGGATCCAACGTGGGCTTGGCAATTGGGTGATCTCTATCCATCCCTTAGCAGTAGGAGGGGCTGATGGCTACTCTAGAGCATCGCCGACATTTGGATCAGATCCTCCATCTTTTCTTCCACTGTCCACATCTCTACCTATAAAATACTCTTTACTCTCCACCTAACCTCACACTCTGCTCACTCATAGCTTCAGCTCATGTCTTTTTACTGCCTGTTCTCTGTCATTTGCTCCTCCTATCAATTGCTCAATTTCCAATGTCCCATATGCAAAAATCTTCAAAGGACAGAATCTGATCGGTTTCCTTAGTCACTGGCGTCCCTACTGCTGGGTTTACATGTATGGACTGGCTATCCTTGCATCAGATGTCCGTTCAATTATGGCCAGGTTAGAGGGGTGAAAGGTGTCTGCATGGGACCTAAAGTGAGGAAGTCTTAGAAGAGGGTCATGAGTTTGAGACTGAGGTCATTAGAATTCTTCAGAATAACCAGACTATCTGGGTTCAAATCCCAACTCCACAACTTCCTATGTGACCTTGACAAATATGCCTGTCAGGTGTACAGGCATTTGTTGTACCTGATCTCTTTACAGCTCTGACAATCTAATTTGATGATTCTGCTAGAACCCAGTAACTCATCTGCTATTCCAGGCTACTAGTCCTGCCTTCTATATGATTGCAACATTTACCTACTATTCTAGCCAAGACAACAAAGGCTATTGTCTCTCTTTCCTCATCAGAATGGATTACATTATTGCATCAACCGTTGGTCATTGATAGACTCAGGATGTTGCCATGTGGGAGGCACAGTATTGAGAGAGGGGAATGCTTGCTCCCCTTTCTTTATACTGTCATGGAGGAGAAAGTATAGGCAGACACATTCTACCCCTCTATCTTTCACGCATTTCCCCCCAAGGGTGGGAGAGTGACTAACTGGAATAGTGAGGATAGGAAAATTCTTTTTTGGATCAGCCTACTCTCTGCAAACTCAGGCTCTCTGTTCCTCCATGCAGTGAACTTACCAGGACATGTTCTGCCCCTCAGAGAGGGAGGACTACAATTTGGGTGATAAATCGTAGGAAGTCCGGGGAGGTCTAGTTATATGGTCTCTTTTATTAGCCACAAAGCTTGTATTTTGATCTTTGTTTGTTTAACTCCTATGATTATATTTCTATCACTTTGAAAGTTGGCTTAAGAGGGAGGAGTATGGTTAGTTAGCATCATCTCATTACCTAATATATTGCCATTCCTGGGCCTGTATCCTTGAGAAAGCACACCACACCGGCTTTGAGTACAGGCTAGGGTGATTTGCCTTAAAGGTCCCAAAGAAACCAGAGGGAGTCACCCTGCAGGGATACTGGCTTCCTACCAAGGAGTCCCAGGCCCACGACTCTATCCAGAAAAATGCACCATCTTTCATTTTCCTCCGTGGCTCAATGCAGTGCACAATCTAGTAGTTTTGGATCAGGGGATTTGAACTCAGACCTCAGCTCTGTTGGTTACTACTAATAGTTGCGTAACTATATACAGATGAGTCGACCTCTGAGTCTCAGTGTCTCCATCTTTAAAATGGGCCTAATGATACCTACCTCTGAGAAACTTGTGAAGACTTCATTCAATGAGAAAACAAGTGGGCACCATGTTTGTGAACTCTACAGATGGGAGTGCTCGTCATCAACCCCACTGAGAATGAGCTGTCATGCAGGGCGGCAGGCAGAGTCTCTGGTGCCGCTCCCCACATAAGAACACAGGATATGGTGAGGCCAAAAAGGAACACCCACGGAGCCATAGGTAGGGGAGTCACACCACTATAGTCTTGCTGGCGGCTAGATTGGAGAAACAGGGAACAGGAGCCATGCGATCCGCAACCCTCACTCTGCCACTTGCTAGCTCAGCCAGCATCTTCTTGCTAGCCCCCATTTTCTGCTAGCGTAGCCACGGCAGTTATATTAGTGGCCAATGGCTCAATGGTTACAGCTGACAGCCAACTAGCCACAGCTGATGGCCATCAAATCACAGTTTATGGCCATGTACTACCTGAGCCAGCACCTTTCCACATGAGGCTGAGAGCCTGGAAACTGCACTCCTGGCTCTGTCCCCACGGGAGCATACTGCTCTTCTCACCTCCCCACCTGTCTTCGCTTTTCCTATTAGGTCCCAGTGGTTCTAGGCTGGAAGTCAAAAAGACACAGTAGTTTTCTCCATGACCATAGCATGGCTAAGTTTTCTGTGAGCCCCTTGATAGGAGCAAAAGGAGAACTGGGGCCTCAGCCAGGCTAACAGGGGCTAAATTAGTCTAGCAGGTGGGAATGCTGAAAAGTGTGGGGACTTCACTTACGAGAATCCCTGTCTGCTCTCATCATCTGTAAAAGGAATATAATCCTTCCAACCTCATGAGGAATAAAGAGGCTCAGGGATGTGGCACATGATAAGATAGTTAAATGTTATTTCTCTCCTTTTCCATTAAACACTAAGAATCTGCTCTTCAGAAATGTGTCTTATAGAAACATGATTTGCAGAAGTGCAATTTTTGAGGACCTCGCAACAAAGGAAGTTCTGGGAATGTCAAAATCAAACTTGAATCCACGCCAAGAAGACAACTGTCATGTGACATCTTGACAGATTTGAGTTGTATAATTCTTTCAAATACCATAAAAATGATTAGTGACTTTTATTAGATTAAAAATTGGGATTAGAAAGCCATGTGAGTTCCTTGCCAACAGTTAAACCGGAAATGAGACTGTTACCCACATCTACTATCCGTGAGCTAGACCCCTGCTCTAGTCCAAGCCTCAGCGTCCACCTAGATTAGTATAATGATTTATTTCATTAGCCTTGCCGTGGCCTTAGTTGGAACTTGTCTCAAGTCCCTCCTTAATGTTTCATTTTCCTGAAGCACTGTTACGATTATATCAGTTCCCTGCTCAGAAACCTGCACTAGTTCCAAAATCACACTTTCTAGACTTGCCTTCCTTTCCTTCTTTTCATGTACCCTTCAACCCTTTCAGGTGGTAGTACCCATATAGATTGGTCAGAATCACCAGGTGCAAGCAACAGAAACTGTCTCTGGATACTGGGTAGTTTGCAGACTAATTGACAAAACCGGAGGGGCCTGACGCCATGCCACAAAACAGGCTTTATGAGATAAACACCTTAGTCATTTCCTCTGAGCACCAACCAAATCTGTGATTTTCCCCTGCTGCCACTTCTGTCAGAAATTCAGTGTTATTGAAACTGCTATTCCTGCCGGCATCTGTGTCATCCTTCACCCAGAACTCGGTCTTGAGGGCTCTGAAAGCCAGATACTTCTACCCTATTGTCATGCAGGGTGTCAGGCGGCCTGCGGGGTCTCAGCTCCCACTCCCCACATAGTAATGCAGGACATGGTGAGGCCAAAAAGGAAAAGCCACGGAGCCATAGATAGGGGAGTCATACCACTATATTCTTGCTGGCCGCTGGGTTGGAGACACAGGAAGCAAACATCCGCCAGCACCCCAACAAGGGGTCTTCCTGTACCAGTCTCACTTGAAAGCTGCAATCCGCTCTTGCTAGCTCAACCACCATCTTCTTGCTAGCTCCCTTTTTTCTGCTAGCGTAGCCACTGCAGTTATATTAGTGGCCAATGGCTCACTGGTTACAGCTGACGGCCAACTAGCCACAGCTGATGGCCATGCAATCACAGTTGATGGCCATTTACTACCTGAGCCAGCACCTTTCCATGTGAGGCTGAGAGCCTGGAAACTGCACTCCTGGCTCTGTCCCCACACCTATTCACAGAAAAATATATATATACATACAGTCCTGCTTCCTGATATTGCTCACTCTGAAATCAGTGTCTCCATGGATAAGCCTTATTGACGGAGTCTGTATTACATGGTTATACCACAACTGACAGGAAAGCTAGGCTTTTACCTTAAGGGTCAGGTATGAGTGTGCGTGTGCATGTGTCTGTGTGTGTGTGGTGTGGGGGGGTGAGACTTATCAGGTGGTAAATTCCTGAAACATACTGTCATGCAGGGTCTCAGCTCCCGCTCCCTCCCCACATAAGAATGCAGGATATGGTGAGGCCAAAAAGGAACAACAACGGAGCCATAGACAGGGGAGTCATACCACTATATTCTCGATGGAGGCTGGTCAAGACACAAAAGCAAACATCCACTGGCAAACATCCCCCAATTCCTTGTTGGGGAACAAGGAGTCTTCCTGCACCCCACTCTCGCTGGCAGCTGGGCAAGACACAGGAAGTAGGATCAACATGATCCGCAATCCGCCGTCCGCTTCTTTGCCAACCAACCATCCATCCAATCAACCAACCAACCCCTTGCTAGCTGCAATCCGCGCTTGTTAGCTTAGCCACTGCTAGTGGCTAACAGGTTATAGCTGATGGCCAACTAGTCACAGCTGATGGCCATCTACTACCCGAGCCAGCAGCTTTCCACGTGAGGCCAAGAGCCTGGAAACTGCTCTGTGGGACTCTGTCCCCACACACAGTAAGGGTACTTGAAAATTGCTGGGCTGATGGAAAATGTGAGAGTATGGTCAACATTAACATACAGCCTTCTTGTGTACTTAGGCTTACCAGTAGCAACTTTCCTACTTGGGATAATGCAATTATCCCCTAAATGAAAACAGGCTTATCCTCTGTCCAAAAAGGAGACAACTCAAGGTCTCATCAGTTAGGGCATTCAGCTTTAAGTCCAGGATTTCTGAATGATGTACATTCTTTCTCCAGTTCCATCTGGATTCTGTCTTTATAATCTGTAATCTATGCATCATATTGTAAAGATAAACCGCCCTGACCACAAACCTCCATATACATTTCTAAGGGAATAGAAAAGAGGGAAAAGGGGAATTAGTTATGACACAGCAAGGAAAGAAATACATATTATTGCCTTTTTGCCCACAATTGATTAAATGGTCACAGCTGGCATTTATATGTTTTCTTCCTCCACCATTCACTCTGTGCTCCTTGCTCTCAGTTAGCATATTGGCTGGGTGATTCTATGCATACTTTTTATTTAAAACATTACTGAACAAAAAAAGTACAGGGACATTGTAAAATATATATATATATGTGTATATATATATATACATATATATATATATGTGTGTGTGTGTATATATATATATATATATATATATATCCCCGCCACTCCGGTTCCTGACACAGAGCTCCTAAAATCCTTGTAAATTCCTAAGTGACAAGAGCACGAAAAATATCTTTTGTTCTAATGAGATGACTCTGGGTGGGCTCCTGGATGGCTCCTGCACAGGGGCTGGTCACCAAAAAGACTAAGCCATGATTAGAAGCTTGGAATTTTCAGCCCCACCCCTGTTCTCCAGAGAAGAGTGAGGGCCTGGAAATGGAGCTAATAATTGATCACGTCGACATAAGGAAGCCTCCATACAATCCCAACAGTACGAGATTTGGAGAACTTCCCAGTTGGTGAATACATCCACGTACCAAGAAGGTGACTCACCCCAACTCAACTGGGACAGAAGTTCCTGAGCTTGAGACCTTCCCACACTTAACCTATGTATCTCTTCATCTGGCTGTTCAACTGTGTCCTTTATCATATCCTTTAAGAAACAGGTAAATGTAAGTAATGTGTTTCCCTGAGTTCTGTGAGCCACTCTAGCAAATTAATCAAACCCGAGGTAGGGGTTGTGGGAACTTCAAATTTATATTGATCGGTTGGAATCACAGGTAACAACCTGGGCTTGCGACTGGCATCTGAAGTGGGATGGGATCAGTCTTGTAGGACTGAACCCAGATCCTGTGGGATCTGACACTATCTCCTGGTAGATAGTGTCAGAATTGAGTTGAGTTAAATTGAAGGACACCTAGCTGGTATTTCAGAGGATTGCTTGGTGGGGGGAAACTTTCACATGTCTGGTGCCAGAAGTGTTGTGAATGTAAAAGGAGAAAGATACAGGAGGAAAAACTGATGGGTTGTTTTTTGTTGTTGTTGTTGCCTTAAGAGGTATAAGGCACATCCTGGGCTTCAGATATATTTCCTTCCTGCCTCCGTTGGGTAACAGCAACCCTATTTCTTTTTGCTAATCGGGATACAACATTCCGGTCAACACCATAATCCCCTTTTGCCTGTTTTTCAAGTGATATGAGGAGCCCCAAATGGCCAAGTAACTGTCTCAGCTTTTATTTCAGTGTCATCATTTTTGTCTCCCTGGTGGAAACTGTCCTTCTAAACTACTAGAATTCATAACTGTGGAAATAAGCATCAACATTTTCCTAAGTGGGTCATTAGATTTATATCTGATAGAGAAGGATGCCTCTACCCACCATTTAATTTTTTTCTTGCTATCCATCCTGCTCAATCCGGGAAGCATTTTAGGTCATGCAGTAATAGGGTCAAAACAGCATGCTTAAATGTGATATATATAGTGTCTCCCAAATCTAGAGAGGTCTGCCAACCAATGTGCTTCTTTCTTGATGGTAGAAGTTGCACCTCCCTCTTCCTGTGAGGGTGATATTTAACTCCTCAGGCTTTATAAGGGATTGATACTTTAATGTGGGAGCAGCTCCTGTATTTTCATGGGATACATCTCTCACTTTAGGCACGTATGTATGTCACCCAAGGTATCTAAAGCACCTGCTACATCCTGGCCTCCAAGTCCTATTAGTGTGATGTCATCAACATAATGGGCCAACATCGTATCTGTGGAATAGGGAAAAAGTCAAGCATCGTGGCTCAGAGGCAGAGTTGACGTAAAGCCAAAGCAAGACAGTGAAGCTGGACAGCTCTGCCTGCCAGGTGAAAGCCAATTGCAACTAATGCTTTCTCCTTATTTGAATGGACAAAAACAGTTACCACATCCACAGTTGCATACCAGATGTTAGGGACTGTGCTGATTTGCTACAGTAAAGAAACCACATCTGGAACAGCAGAGAGAATTTGAGTTACTACCTAATTAAGCCTATAATAATCCTCTTTATTTCTTTGAGATCTGACAGCTGCATAGGCAAAATAGGTATGTTTAAAAAAAGGATATGAAAAGAACCATACTCCTACAACTTTCAACTCTTTTTTGATTGCGCACTCATTTCTGAGAATCTTCCAGGAATGCGGCGTTGCTTTTGGCTTACTCTTATGGGAGGGAAGGGACGCTATGCCGTCCACATGTGGCTACAGAGCACTTGAGATGTGGTTAATCCATGATAAGATGTTTTGTAAGTATAGAATACGCACCATATTTTGAAGACTTAGAACAAAAATAAATATATTAATAAGTTGTGTATTGAGGCAGTGGTCGGATGGCTTAGTTGGTTAGAGTGCATGCTCTTGACAACAGAGTTGCTGGTTCGATTCCTGTGTGTGATGGTGGGCTGGGCCCCCTGCAACTAGATTGAAAATGGTGACTGGACTTGGAGCTGAGCTGCGCCCTCCACAACCAGACTGAAGCATAACGACTTGACTTGGAGCTGATGGGTCCTGGAAAAAAAACCACAGTTAACCCCCCGCCAAAAAAGTTGTGTATTGATTACATGTTGAGATGATATTTTGGATATATTGGATTAAATAAAAATACTATTAAAATTAATTCAACTGTTTCTTTTTTACCTTTATAAAATATGACCACTAGAAAATTTAAAACTAGATAAGTGGCTCACATTATATTTTTATTGAGCAGTACAGCTTGAAGGCTTAATTTGCTTTTCTTACCTTAATAGCTGTCATGCCAGAGGCTAGGAAGCAAATTTGGAAACTATGCCAATTGCTGAATTTATCTAGTTTAGCTATACACTCAACCACAAGATTGGTTTGGAGTCACATAGGGCCCACATGAGGCTGCTTAGAATTAAAGCATTTATATAATGTGATCCCCATAGGCTGCCACGGACCAGTAATCCATAGTGACACTCTAGTTTCCCATTATTTCAAAGCAAAGGTTTGGGTTTTTCTTTTCCTTAAGTGTACATTTACCCTGATAAATAGCTGTCTCTTTGGAGAAAACAAGGAGGAAGAGGCACAGTATAAATCTGTCACGTTATCACAGAATCTTTCATCAGGGGTCTGCACCCTTCATTCATTTAAGGAGCTCAGAGTTTGGAAATAAATAAGGCCTGGGAACTGAGTGAGGAAATGGGATTTTCTGTTGTAGTGGTTCAAGGAAGTTGTCTTTCCACCAGACGTGGGTGTTTTTTTTGTTGTTGTTGTTCCATAAATCAAGTAAATCCTTGTGGTAGGCTTTCACTTCCGGATCTTCTGATTAATTAATTAGCTACCATCAAAGTCAGACCATTCAGATTACCACTGTACTACCTTTGCCAGTTACCATACTTACAGATTCCGTGCCTCTGACGGTTAAGTGTGATGCTTGGCCTTGCTCCAGTGCCCCACCCCCACCCCATCACCCTCATCACATGCTTGGTCCACCTGTGCTTTATAAAGACTGGCTCTCCCTGAACCAATGTATTTCTCAATGGTTTGGTGAAATGAGTATATTCTAAATCTTTATTGGGGCTGACTCACATATAATAAATCCACTCCAAAATCCCTGTCTTGCTAAGTCTTTCTATTCCTTCCTCTCCATTATACCCAAGAATTTCTGACTTCTTTGCTTAATTTGGTGGTTCATCTTTGAGTCAGTTTCCAGTCAGCCAATTGAGAAAAACAGTTAGACTCGTTCCCAGATATTGGAGCTGGCATTTTCATCCAAAATCTCTGGAAAAAACATTACACTAAAAAAATATATATTATACTGAAAAATGTAGCCTAATCTTTATTTGTGACCTTCTCTCCTTGGTGAAGCCCTTAATCTCATACACATTCTCCAGGGATTTGCTAATAAAGATCAGCAAAGACTTAAAAGTCTTTTGAAGTCTGTTTCCTAGTTTGGGTCCCCTGTGAATATGCTAGGATATAATTCTGGTTATAATAAGTTTGGAGACAATCAGAGATGATAAGAAGGAGGCATGAAGAGAATTGGCTTCCTCTTACAAGGAAACTCCTTACAGAAGATTGTGGGAGAGAAAGAAACTTTCCTCTATCCTCGAGGTTCTTTCAGCTGGTCTAATAATCAAATAGATGTGAGACAGATTAGCAAGACAGAATGACCAAATTTAATTACATACATATATATGGAAACGCTGCATGTATGAGAGAGTCAGAGATCCCACATACATGAGAGATTCAAAGACGGAAAGGAGAAATAAGGTATATATAACATTCTGAGCTAAGGATCACCTTGGGGCTTCAGAGGGGAGGAAGGTCATTGCAGGACGATAAGAAGAGCAGATATTCAGTAATTAGAAGTTTGTTCTGCCCTATAGATAGGTCATAAAAGGTTATCTGTGATTATCTCTTATTATGGGCAAGCCCCCAATTCAAATTCTTCTAGGTAGTTGGGCACAAGTTTCTCTCGAGCCTGCAGGGTCTAGGTTGCCTTTAGCTGAAAACAATCCACATATCACAGAGGCACATCTTGGGGTGACTCATTCTGAACCCCTACAAAATCACTGTGGTCTCCCCAGTAGAAGAGGAAGAAGAGTAACTGCTTGTGCTGGCAGAAGGCTCAGTGACATTTGAGATACTCTGAATCACGTAAATCCTCCCCCAAAACAATTCTTGGAGACCTACTTCTTTCTCCCCCTCCTTTCTTCCGCCTCCCCCACCCCCTCCAGTTCAAGCCGTTGTTTCTCAATCTAGTTGTGTAGGACACAGCTCCCTGGCCCATGCTGGTATTTGGCCCATGCTGGTATTACGAGCCTGAGCCACTGGGCCAGCCCCGACCTACTTCTTTCTGGTCGATGTCATAACTTTTGCAATAGACATGATGAAGCTGTGAATTCAACAAGGTTTTACTTTAACATGCTGCAGACTGTTCACTCTTGGATATGATGACCAGCTTGGCTTTCTTTGCTGCTACCTAATATTCAAAGTGAACAGGAGACTGGAACAGAGAGGTAACGACAGTAGCACTGAGAGCCAATCCCATTCAGGAACAAAGTGGAGTGACGTCCTGGAGAGGTCAGGTAAAGGTAGGAAGTCAGATGAATTCAGCTCTGATTCTGACGTGGATTTTTCTTGGGTGTCAACCTCCTGGGATTTTGGGAGATCAGACCGTCATAAAGGCAGACTTAGAGTTGGTCTGGAACAAGGAAAGATTCTGACTGTAGAAAGTGAGCAGTTTGTAAGTGCCACCTTCCCATCCGACCTGCACAAAGGGAAAAAAAGAAGAAAGTTTCCAGCCACACGTACGTCATAGGGGTGGGGATGGTTCCACAAATAAACAGAATTCCTCTCTAGAATTAGAGCAACAGCTTTCTGTTGGTTTCTCTGCCTTCAAGGTGTGTATCTCTACACACTGCTTTGTCTCCACTTAGCAGCCAGAGAAATCTTTCTAACACAAAACCTTCAATGGCTCCCCACTGCCTTCAGGATAAAGCCTAAATTCTTTATCCAGGGTTTCAAGGCTCAGTATGCTCTGGTCATCCTCTCCACCTTCATCTGTGTCCCTACCTTTATCCCTACCCTTATTCTCAAGCCTACAGCTTCCCAATGCCCGTGAACTTCTTCCAGGACTCTGTAACAGAGGGGGAGAAATATTCTTTCAAAGTGCACAGCCTTCTAATGACGGTGGATTCTGTACAAGGAAAGACTACAGTTACAAGCTTTCTGCTTGTCTTTTGGGTTACTACGGGAGAAATCGGTCCTTTTGTTCAGCGGAACATCATGACCGGGTTTGGATTTGCATGAGTGTGCCTGGAGCTAAATTTGCAATCTGGTTAATTTGTCCTGTGTAAAGAGGTTCTTACCAATGGGTAAGAACCGGAAAAGGATGAGGAATTGAGAAAGCAAAGAAAGGAGAGACAACTAGGTTGAATTGAGACAGAAAACAGAGAGAGAGAAGGGGTACTAGTGCCAGTAAGAAAACCTCGGTGGAAAAACAGACAAAGGACATTTCAGGTCTAAGAAGCAATTTTAAGTTGTTTGTTGTGCACTGTGTAATGACATTGCAGCCCCTCCTTCTCGACCCCCAAACCTCAAGAAAGCTTGAAACTACGTTTACTTCCCCATTTTCTGTCACATCTCTACTCCTAGGTTTGAGATAACTAGCCAAGGCTATTGAAATTCCCCTATAATAAGTCTTACCTGATTCAAAATTTGTTCTTATTCCACGTCATGCTAGCATGATCCATTTAGATTCTGTCTAATAAATACAAGGTAAATTATTCATCAGTTTTCTTGTATTCTTTGTCTCTCCCAAGAAAAGCGTTAAGCCATATTTAGGCCAGGAGCAGAAACCTTATCTTAAAAGCCATCTTGTCTTGATCCTGTCTTGCTTTATCTCCTAGGGGTCTGTGAGTAGCGGGGCCTGGATGGGCTTGGGAGGTCTGGACAGCGATCTGGGGCCAGGGTGTGGAGCTGGAGGGCTTGGTCAGGCCCTGAAACCCTTTTGTCAATGAAAACCCCCTGAAGCATTGAGGGGAAACAGCTTCGCTTACCCCCTCCTATAAAACTCCATACCCCTCTTTCTCGGAGAGGTAATGATCTTTTCCATCGGCTCTAGCCTGACCTTCTGCAGCTCAAACGCGCCAAATATTCTAATAGACCAATCTTGGTCTCCCGTGACTCATTCCTCCAGCCGTACCTAACACAGAGATTTTGGTTTGGGGTTATTTTACTGAGTATTTCCTTAACTAATTTCTTCAGATAGATGGAGTACATGGGTGGTATACTTTCTGAGGCCCCACATGTCCAAAAATGTCTTCTTTTTGCCCTCATATCATAATGTTTTGACTGGATAAGATTTTGAGATAATGAAAATCCATTTCCCCCCACCCCCATAGCCTATAAATATCATTCCTTTATCTCCCAAGAGCTTCCAGTATTGCTAATAGTCCATTGAGAGCTTCACTTTCTTTCCTTTGTCCATAAGTTGTTCTTTCTGGCAGTTGAGCTTTAAATTTATCCTTGAAGACCAGAAATTTCACCAGGACAGTCTTTGTGTGGGTGTCTTTTCATTATACTCACCAGGGACTAGGGAGTCCTTCATATTAAAATCATCGTCTTTCTTTAGTTTTCTTCTGTCTCCTCCTTTTTCCTTCTGGAATTTCTATTATTGGATTGTTAAGTCTCCACCTAATTGGTCCTCTATGTCTTGTATCTGTGCATTTTTCTTCATATGTAGTATGTTGTATTTCTCTCTGGGTTATGGGGACATCCCTCACATCCCCAAACACTAATTTGGTTTTCAGAAGTAGCCATTCTCGTTCATTTCTGCATTGAATTTCTAAATTTAGAAGTCATGATTTTTAGTTCCATAATTTCATTCTTTATGCTTTAATTCTATCTTCTTAAAAGTTCTCATCATGTTTTCCCTCTCATTATGTTTTTATATAATTTTTTTTCTTTTTTTATTGGGGAAGGGGAACAGGACTTTGTTGGGGAACAGTGTGTACTTTCAGGCCTTTTTTCCAAGTCAAGTTGTTGTCCTTTCAATCTTAGTTGTGGGGGGCGCAGCTCAGCTCCAGGTCCAGTTGCCGTTGCTAGTTGCTAGTTGCAGGGGGCGCAGCCCACCATCCCTTGAGGGACTCGAGGAGTTGAACTGGCAACCTTGTGGTTGAGAGCCCACTGGCCCATGTGGGAATCGAACCGGCAGCCTCCGGAGTTAGGAGCACGGAGCTCTAACCGCCTGAGCCATCGGGCCGGCCCATCATTGTGTTTTAATTGAATTTCTCTTCTGTGTCTCCCATTAATCCTGCCTCAACTTACCCACCACTTCTGGCCATTCAGTTTGGTCTCTTTCCTGAAAATATCTTGTCCCCGTTGTTTGTAATCTCCTTTGCCTAGTAATTTGGCAAGTCAGCTGTTGAAATCCCTCCAGTAGAGATGGACTCACTGCCACTACTGTGGGCCAGCAGTAACTGGGACAAGAAGCAGGGACATTTCTGTGGAGGCTTTTGGCGGTGGGGTCTCTGCTGTCAGAGGCCAGAAAGCTAAACCTTCTTTCTTGTGCTTCTGGCATCAGTAGAATCGTGTTTCCCCAAAGATGGTCACAATAAGGAGGTAAGGCAACCAGATTTGGACCCTCATCCTTGTGTCTGGGGTCTTTATGTGGTGGTTGAGTTGTCCTAGATGGGAGGGGCTGAGATCTGAGGTGACAATACAGGTTGTCATTTTCCCAGAATTCCCTAAGGATGGGCAGTGCAGCACTGCCGGCACAACTCAGTAGGGACTCTGAGGACAGAGACTACTTCCTACATTCACTTGGCAGTTTTGGTTCAATCTGATTAGTCAGCAGTGGTGCACTTCCACACATTCCCCCAGCTCCCCTTTGGGCTAACCCATGAAAACAAAGTGAAAAACTGAAGTTCCAGTTCCCTGGTGATAAAGGTAAAAATTGCAGTTTCTAAGTAAAAAAAAAAAATTGAAACCTGTTCTAAGAAAAAAAAATTGAAGAACTTTCCAACAAGTTTTCCTCTGCCTCCATTTCCCCTGTTATCAGACCTCTCATTTGCCAGTCAACATCTGCTGTTCCGTGGGGCCTGCTTTGCACATTCCTGTGTGTTGTTGCAACCTGCGGTGGTTACATTTCTACTGGGCCACTATTTGTTTCCTGATCAAAATTCCAGCGTGTGGAGGGGAGGATTCCCCTCATACCGCCAGGCATTGCTCAGCACACCAGCGGGGTGTCCAAGAATTCAACTCAGTCCTGATACTAATATCTACCTGGGGGTGGGGTCAGACCCACGGTAAAGGGCTCAGTCCAGCAAGACGGCCCCTTCCTCTCTTCCCTTCAGATGCCAACGCCAAGCCCAGGTTGTCATTGTGCTTCTGACCAACCAGCTATAGACTGAAGGTTCTTTTACCCTCTCCTCGGGTTCAATCAGTTTGCTGGAGCAGCTCTCGAAACTTAGAGAAACATTTAACTTACTAAATTACTGGCTTATTAGAAAAGGATATATATAACTCAGGAACAGTTGGATGGAAGAGATGCATGGGGCAAGGTATGGGGAAAGGGACCCTGAGCTTCTATGCCCTCTCCAAGCCTGTCACTCTTCCCAAACCTCCATGTGTTCCCCAACCCAGAAGCTCTCCGAACCCTGTCCTTTTGGGTTTTCATGGAGGCTTCATTACACGGGCATGATTAAATCATTGGCCATTTGGGTGGTTGATTCAACCTCCAGTTCTTCTCTGGTCCCAGAGGTCGGGGGGTTGGCTCTCCTGGCTATGAGCCCCCATCTTAGGTGCTTTGTAAAAGTCAGCTCATAACAGAAGACACTTTTACTGCTCCCATCACTTAGGAACTAAGGGTTTTAGGAGCTCTGTGCCAGAAACAGATGAAGACCAAATGTATCTTTTTTTTTTTTATCATAAATCACAATATCAAAAAACAATGTCCTAAGGGCTGAGCCTCAACCCTTCTGTCCCCAAAACCACCACCTCCACTCCACTGTCCTTGACGTGTCTTGACGTGTGTAAAATGCCTTACCTTGGTGACATAGCTTCCCTGTAATGTTCCTCAAAGTATACTAGAAAGGACCTACATCCGAATCTTAGGAAAGCTTATAAACGTTTAGAATTCTTGGCTTCATTACGTGGTAAAGGGACACTGCAGTTGGCAATTAAAATAATTCTTATCCATACTACAGTTTGGAAACCATGGAAGCTACAAAGCCATGAGGAAAAATATTCCCTTTCAGATGGCCAGTTCTAGAAAGACCTCAGCCCCCCACACTCAACTGTTCTCAGTGCCCAGAGTCACAGAACCCCTCGCGAACTGTCTCTGAATTATCCAGAACCAGTTGTCTATTAAATGAATCATATTTAGACATATACCTCTCAGGCACAATTCTTTGAATGTCGCCTGTGCCATGGGTGCAACTCATTCCACGTATATGTTCAATGTTCTGCTGTGAGCTCCAGGTTCTCCCAGCCTGCAGATTTTGTGGACTCTCCTTGTCCACAGGATTGTAGGCCTGTGCAATGGAGTCTTACAACTGCCTGCCAGGCTTTGCCACTCAGTCTATTCGCCCTCACATTCTGGACAGTATTACATGGGCCACAATAGCACTATTTATAATAATAATTCAAGTAAATCAGATTGATTTTCTCTTTGAACGCTAGAATATTTACTCTGAAGCACCAAGGGCTGAGGGTCAGTTCTCCTAGAAAGTATGCAACCTTCTCCATCAGACTGTGATCAGTTCTTTTCCTCAGGTTTGAAGGAAGTAGAGAGACTTTGCCCACAGGGTAACCAAGCTTTCATTTTCCCTTAGTGACCACAGCCTAGCACTGGAGACCTTGATTATAGTAACACAAAGCTTTTATTGAGAATGTGGCTTTTCATATGCATTATCTCCTTTAATTCTCATCTCAACGCTGAGTAGATAACATTGGTACCCACTGAGGCACAGAGAGGTCCAGGAAGCCAGTGTTGATACTGGAAAACGCACCTAAGCAGTCTGGCTTCACAGCCTGCACTCCTAACCATGACGTGATTAGCTATAGGCATAAAATTAGTGATAAAGACACACTTATCTTTATTTGTTCATTAATTCATTCACTAAAATGGACTTCGAGTCGGGTCCTAAGCTAGGTGCTTGGGACACCAAGTCAAGTGTTACTGACCTCCCTGCCCTTGGCATTCCCAATCTAATAATGAACTAAAGGGGCCATTAAAATAGTGTTACATGCTTGGGCAGAAGTGAGGGGTGAGGCTGTGAAGGCAGACACGTGGGTACACAGCCGGTGGGAAGATGAAGTCACGGAGGAGTTGGCATCTGCATTGAGTGCTAAGGGTGGGGTGGGTGTTAGAAGAAGTGGAGGACCAGGTAAGGAAGCAACAAGTACAAAGGCACCGAGCAGGAAAGGGCAGATGTCAGGGAAACTGCAGTAAGGTCACTGGAGCGAGTTTATGTGAGTGCGTTAGGGCGGTGGTGACAAGAGGCCAAAGGGCTTGGCAGAGATCTAACCTAAACGGCCTCCCTGCTGTGAGAAAAGTTTGGGCTTTAGCCTGAAGGTAAGTAGCATCAAGCCCTTCAAGTGTTTTGAGTAACAGCGTCAGGTCTTCTTTATAGTAAGAAGATACTGGTGGCCACGGAAGGGATAGCCTTGCCGGCAACTCTGCTCATAGATCACAGGAGGCCAGCCAAGTTCAACTGGCATAGGGGCTGCAAACCTCCTGCACATGTGGCTAGAAGGCGTTTGTAAAGAATTATGAAAACTATGTGCTTCCCTATGGTGTAAAGGACTAAAACTGACTTAAGGAAATGTAGGACATATGAACTATTATCAATGAGATAAACTGAAAATGTTATTGGAGTGCCAGATCCCTAAATGTTTATGAATAAATCCTTTCAAAGTTTCAAGGAACAGGTAATTCCTAGCTATGTAGATTTTTTTTTCTATAGCATAGATTTAAAAAAAAAAGCCCAATTGACTTTTCAGAGTTAACATAACCTCACTCTAAAACCTAGAAAATATTTAATCGAACACTAGCAAATAAAGTTCAGAAATGTATTGAAAAAACAGTACCCAAAGGCCAAGTAAGTTTTATGTCACAAACATAAATAGACACAGACTCTGAAAATAGTATTAATTCAAAGCTGAATATGGTTTTTGGCTAAAAGAGGGTGGGGAATAACATTTGGCAAAACTCTTCTTTGATCTAGACACTTGTGTGCGACATTTAGTTGCCCAAATGCCAATCAATTATTTCCATGCCTACTCATCTTGCCCTGGGGGTAACATTATCCAAATGTAAAGATTTTAGCAGTGTTCTGTTTGTAATGTAAATTGTTTTATATGGTTAAAAATAAATGTAGAATGAGCAATAAGAAAGTATTAAGACCCTCACTTAGATTAAGAAATGGAAGAAATTCCAAATGGCTAAAAATCATACATACAGAAATATTCAATCTTACCAGTCATAACAAAAATGCAAATATTGAAACAATGAGGTACAATATTTTCATCCGTCAAATTTAGAAAGATCTAGAAAATAGCAATTCTGAGTTCTACCAATGATGCCAAGTGACGAGCAGAAGCTACACACACCCTCTCTGGAAAGTATTTCAGGAATGTGTCAGAACAATAGAAGGAAATACATTAACAGTGATTTTTATTTTTCCTTTATTTAAAAATCAAGATATAATTCACATACCATAAAATTCACATACCATAAAATTCAGTGGTTTATAGTATGTTCATGAGGTTGCACTCTCTAATTGCAAAACATTCTTTTTTTTTTTTTTTTTAAGATTTTATTGGGGAAGGGGAACAGGACTTTATTGGGGAACAGTGTGCAGTTCCCGGACTTATTCGAAGTCAAGTTGTCCTTTCAATCTTAGTTGTGGAGGGTGCAGCTCAGCTCCAGGTCCAGTTGCCGTTGTTAGTTGCAGGGGGCGCAGCCCACCATCCCTTGTGGGAGTCGAACTGGCAACCTTGTGGTTGAGAGCCTGCGCTCCAAGGGAGCCATCTGGCCACCAGGAGCCTAGCGGCAGCTCATTGACTTCATTCTAGTTGCAAAGGACGCAGCTCGTTGGCCCATGTGGGAATCGAACCGGCAGCCCCATTGCCCGGAGCTCGCGCTCTAACCAACTGAGCCACCCATCCGCCTGCAAAACATTTTCATCATTCCAAACAGAAACTTTGTATCTCCCCATTCCTCATATGCTCCAGCCACTGACAATCACTAATCTACTTCCTGTCTCCACGGATTTGCCAATTCCAGACATTTCGTACAAATGGAATCATACACTTATGGGGCCCTTTGGATCTGGCTTCTTTCACTTAGCATGTTTTCAAGGTTGTGTTGTGGCATGAATTAGTACTTCACTCCTTTTTTAGGGCCGAAGTATTCTATTGTATGGATATGTCATGTTTTATTTATTCATCAGTTGGTAGGCATTTGGGCTGTTTCCACTTTTTTGACTATTATGAGTGATACTATGAACATTCACGTACAAGTTTTTGCGTGGACATGTTCCCTATTTGCAATTCTCTTGGGTGTATACCTCAGAGTGCTTTTATTAATTTATGTTTCAGGTCTTCTGTAGTAAATATGTACTATTTTTATGATTTGAAAAGCAATGTGTTACTTTATAAAAAACAACAACCCAACCAATAGGGTTTAGGGTGTTGATGAGATGATTTACCATGGTGACTTCTGAGTCCTTCCAATAACCATTGGCTTCTCAAAGTAAACAAACAAAAACCAGAACTAGAAGATTCCAGAAAAGTGAAACAAAAATTCAGTATTTCACTCATACGCAGAGAAATCATTTTATTAAGCAGAGGATAGAAATGAACTAGCAAATGCATTGCTCACACAATGAACAGTTAAAGTGTTACACAACATTTGAGCCAGAGTTAATGAGTTTCTCCCAGACCATCAAAAAATGAGTGACTATTATGTGAAGACACTGGAAGGAAAAGACAGGTGAAAAAAGAAAAGGGCACACAAATGACTGACTAAGTATGGTACTAAGACATACCAAGTTCGGGGTCTTAAAAAGCTGGAAATAACTTGCAGACTGGAAGTAGAATGCCTGACAAAATGAAGCAGATGATAACATAAGTACACGGAGCTCTGGAAAAGTCGAAGATAAAGGACAGAAACTTTCAAGAAAGTTCCAAGAAAATAGCAGGAAAACAAGGAAGCTTTGGTTCAACTTGAAGAATGGTCTAGTGACAGTGAAGCACAGGGGTGGGAGTGGCCTAGTGGGACAGAAGGTTGAATTAAACGAGAAAAGGAAGGACTACCTTTCACTGGGCTTTGAGTAGTGATAAGGAATGTAGGGTCAGAGAAGCCAAAGTCAGAGGTTAAGCTCTAGGTCAATGTGGAGACAAAGCATTAATAAGCCAAAATAAGAACACAATAAAAAGGTGCAGACTGTGGGCTGGGCTGTGGAACCCCAAGTTCCATATTGGATGCTGATCCTGGCGTAGGGAGATTAAGCTATGATAAAGTCACAGGACTGGAAGATGTGGATGGACAGGAACCCTTCGTCATTTCTTTCTGACATGAGCAGCTCTTTTTAGCCTAAGATTACTGGTACCTTGGTTGGAAAATGCACCCCTATTGCAGTCTCCAAATATCTGTACCCATAGTTTTTATTTCTTCTTCACGTGCCCTTAAATCCAAATAACCTGACTTCTGCTCCTTCTACTCTAGTGAACTGGCTTCCTAGGAGCAGCCATTCTTAAAATGTTTTCCTGGCACAGGAGCCAGATGGGCATTCTCAGGGTCAGAAGCAATTTCTGGCTCTACCTGGAAGTCCCACCCCTTTCTTTCTCTTTCGTCCAAAATATACCATAATGTAAAACAGGACAGATCATTCATAAAGAAGGTATATTACTCACCTGCTGCGGCTTCACCTACCGTGATCTGAGACAATTCACAATGGACTGAGTGAGATCCAGCAACACTGGTGACACTGCAGGAAGTGTGTCTGCTTCAGAATTCACTAGCTTTTCTTATCCTTTACTGTCCATGACCCCACTCTTGATCATTTCCTTCTTGCAATCTCTTTCCAAGGCAACTGTGGCATTTATTTTTTTTTTTTACTACTTCTTTCGAAGGGGAAGGAACTAACAACCATCACTATGCTTTATATAAATGACATCCCTGTTCCACATTGTAACAAACTTAGATTCAGAAGATTAAGGAAGCTGCCCCAAGTCTCATAGCTACCAAAAGGCTCAGTCTGACCCCAGGTTTGGCAGCCTCGTTTCCTGGATGTTTTTCTCCCACTGTGGAGATGATAGAAGTTTCAGAGCTGAAGACAAGTGTAAAGCAACAAAGTAAAAACAAGATGACATTGGGAGGTGTGGAGGCAGCAGGGGAGGGCGGTACAGATACTTCCACATCTGGAAAGAAATGATATCCTTAAACTGTTTAGATAATTACAAGTCCATGCTGCTAGCATGGATGTCTTGATGACTAATAGTCTAAACAGCATAACCGCATGAAACCATTCCACAAGACACCCACAGCCTCTGCCGATCTCTCCCAGAACTGGGGAGGGACCATGCAAAGGGTTTTAGCACATTTTGATTCTTAGGAAACTAGCTGATTAAGAAACTGTTCAAGATGTGTTATCTTTGTTTTTAGAAAATGCGGAGGTAGTTATTTTAAACTATCTGGCAGATATTAATATTGTTTAGGCAAATGACTCAATTCAAAGCATATCCTAGCAGCTCTGCAGGGATAATTGTTTGCCATTTTACAATGTTTGTTTTCTTTACAACAAAGTAAAGTTGATGTAGTCAAACTGTAACTTGAATAATTCAAACAATATATCCTAATCAACTTCAAAAGGAAATGTCTGAACTATTTTCATCTACGTGAAATGTTGTCTCGTGGCATGTACTAATTTTCTCCATTAAATGATGTATGTAAAGCATTTTACCTTACACTAGCTTTACAATAATTTACATTCTTGTTCTGCAGGTTTGCATCCGATTCTCTAGAACAATTTTTAAGAGTTGGAATACAGGTGATTTTTTTTTTTAAGGATTTTTTAAAATTTAGGGTTTATATAACAAGTTTTAAAGCTCCTGTGGGCAGAACTTTAGACCACATGAGCTAGTGGAGTAACGCACAACACTGGGACCTGATAATAGTATATAAAGGGGCCACTCCCAGCTCTGCCTGCACCCGTCCACCTAATTCTTGTGATCATACCTTTCACAGTGCCCGTCTCGACTTCTTTGCTCTAAAATAAGGGTGAGGGCTCTTGGAAGTTTGCTTAGCTCTAAAATTCTAAGACTTACACTCAACTGTTTGTTTATCCTTTCTTAAACCTTGGGGTTAGAAGTATACTTTACAATCTAGGAAAAATGAGCTTGTTTCCTGGGCCACAGCCAGAGAGACCCCCTTTACAGTCTCCTCTGCCCCCCACCCTTCCCCGGAATTGGCTCTCTAGTTAGGAATATTTTTCTCTCATAGGCTGGTGGTAAAACAGGCCCAGGAGGGTCTCTAGCTTGGGAGGAGGCCGGCGCTGGCAGTGCATGGGGTGCAGCTTAGTCTGTCTTCTGTTAGGCCTCCAGCAACAGTGCCATTCCATTTCTCTCCTTGGACCTGCCTTGCCTAGCCACTGGAGTTGTAAGATCTAGATGGCTGAGTTCAGGCTGTGAGCCCAGGTGAGAGAGGGGCCAAAAGGACCAGTGGGACTTCTGTAAATGTTATTATGGGCCAGTGCTTCTGAGTTCTATCTGCACAGCTCAGGCCCCACCCCAGAATAATTAAACCAGAATCTCTGTGGGCAAGACCCAGGCATCTGTATTTTAAAAAAAGATCTCCAGGTGATTCTAACATGCAAAACTCTGAAAAGTCCAACTTTAAGTCATAAGTCTGCCTGTAGCACAGGTAAAAGGAAGATTTCAAAATTAACACTTGACAGAATTCTTCTAATAATTCTGATGCAAATAGTGGAACATGTTGAGATTATTTATAAAAATGTAAAATAAAAGACAGGAAACAAAAATATATTATTGCTAATATTTTGATTGTATTCAAATTTTTATTTTTTGAACAAAAAACTTAAGACAATGATTTTAAATAATAAAACATGGCATATTCTAGACACTTTGAAAAGACAGTTTATTAAATTGGGAATCCTACAGTTCTGTTGTGATACTTTCTTCAACATTTATATTATTTCTTACCATTTTATTATCACTCTAAACTTGCTAAACAAAGAATCACTCTGTCTGCTTAAGTGAAGCTTCACTTGAAGGAAATACTCCACTACCACATAAAACACACAGACAGAACAGTCCTTTTTTTGTATTTACAAAACACAAGAAGTCTGTCCAGCCATTTTGGTTTTGTTGTTCCCTTGCCCATACTGAGATCAGCAAAAAGCTAAGTAATAAGCAAGATTTCACTTCGGCAGTGCATAGGATGGCATCAACCAAACTTCATTAAACAAACCAACAAATTACAAAATCCAACTTGTATAACAGTGATTTAAAAACAGAAACACGGAGTGGGTCACAACTAGACTGGTTTTCACTGTGCAACTTTCCTCAGGGAACAATACTACCCATTTCACATAGAAAGGAATATGCATCAAAGCCTTTATTCACGAAGAGGATGCCCTTCAAACAAATTCATCATAAGGCAGGGAGAAAAAAAAAGAATGAAGCAGTTTGGCCCAGAGAAAAGCTTATATATTAATGTGTATACATAGTATATACACATTTACAGATATAATACAATTTAAACCATGTATATAGTCATTAGACAATTAAATGAATTGGCTCAGTGAAGTGATAAAGTGTTCATTTCCTATAAATATGTAGTTATTGCTAATATGCTACACATATGGTTTGACATGGAAACTGTAGTAACAGAATTTAAAGCTGCCATATTGCCAGAGTCAGCCCTGCAGCAGGCATTCATACAGACAACATGCCATCCAATCCTACAGAAAAAGCAAAAATTCCACTACGAAAAAAAAGAAAGGCTTATGCACTGTCCCTTACATATTTGCCTATTTTTTTTTAAAAACAAAAACAAGTCCAGTTCACCACAAGTTAAGCACAACCTGACAAGCAAGTTTAGCGGCATGATGGAGCAGAGAAGAGTGAAATACAGCATGCATTTACAGCTCGCACTGATCTAGTCTATTTTGTCATACAAACTGGAATACAAAAATCCAATTTAAATAAGACTAGACTAACTATAATAGTAAAAAAAACAAAACAAAACAAAAAAACCACACACAGTAGACTTAGTTTGATACTGATTAATTTTAAGAGTAAAACTCATCCTGTCCCCTCTTAATACTCTACTGCAATTTAATTATTGATGGCTATATATTTACTTACTTAAAAAAGATATTAAATACCTGTATCATGAAATTACATTCTTTTTAACAATAAGACATACTGTGTAAGAAAATAGCTCATGTGTGAAATGTGTCTGAAATGCATTTTTCCTCACAACTATCAAAACATCCATTCACACTAAAACAAAACCACCCCCACCCCCACCCCCCAAACAAAAGTTAAGGAAAGATGAGGTGTGTCGGGTGAGGAGCAGGGAAGGAAAGGAAAGGTTTACCAGCACAGTGATTAACAATGGTTCAAGACAGAACCAACACGAGTTGGTCAGAAAGATGCCTTCAATACACGGCTACAAATAAAAACCAAACTCAACCACTTTTGGTTCATTGCAGTGAGACCAAAAAAATCTCTCTCACAGATTCATAGAAATACTAGACTCCAGCTCTTTTATTATTTTTAAAGTTTTTCTGTTTGTTTTTGCAAGGCCTAACTACCTTATTACAATTTATATCTGCTCTGCAACAACTACAAGAGGTAGGCATAAAGCATGAAAAAGTTTCTCGGTTAGTACCTCACTGCGGATTGTTCACTGCGTGACACTGTTCACTTCAGACGTGAACAGTGATTACCTTCTAGTCTTTTCTAAACCCCCAAAGCTGCTGCCATCCTATAAATGTTCTAAAAGTGTACTCACAAATAAGAAACTTTTTCTACTGAAGGATACTGTCAGTGTTTGTTGCAGAGCTCATACATATATATATATATATATATATATACACACACATATATATACATATACACATATACATATATATATGTAAATTAAAAAAAAATAAACAACAGAAACCAAATCTAGGTTCCTAGAACCAATTCTCTTGATTTTCTACTTCCACAAAATAAAGGGTACCATTTGGCCAAGACTACAGATGTGTTGTTTTTTTTTTTCACAGATGCAAGTGCCATGCAAAATAAATTACAGATACCAAAACATACATATGATAAAACTACTGAAGGTAGATCTTTAAAAGCATTTATATAAACATAATTTATAATACTTCTCTTTTTTCCTTTATGTACAGTCACAAAGCTGTAGTTATACATCTAAGATTTCTTCTGCTGTTCCTCCACAGCGTAATCTATAGCGACCAGTTCTCCAGCTTATAGTAGGGTCCCACAATGCCGACAAAAAAATGTATATTGTCATGGATTCACGGATGAACCAAGCTACTGCATAATCAAGTTTTGAAAAACACAGTGTACCACCCTAGGAATTAAAAAAAAAAAAAAAAAGATTTACTGTCAAACTACAGACACAGTTAAATTCTTTGAATTCACTCTTCTCAGTACACTACATAAAGTCTTGTTTCTTTAGGTAATTCAATTGTTATGCTATATTGGTTAAGAAATGTTAATTATGAGTAGATAAGAAGCATTAAAAAAACTGCTATGCTATATATTCTGAATTTGAATATTTTTGATTTGCTTAACATCGGTTTTTTTTTTTGGAGTCTTACTAAAAGTGATTGTATAATATAACCAACTGAAAGTTGAAAATCAAGTTGAGCTTTGTGTCCACATTCCACTAAGGAAAGGAATGTTTAAATCTGATATTAACCTTTAATGGGAAGCTGAAGAATGGCTCAGATAGATTTTCTTCAACCTTTTATAAATTCAAAAGTTTTAGTTCCACCAAATGTCTGTGAATCTTTTCATGCCTGTCCACATACCTGGACACCCCTGAGTTGAATGTAGTCAAATATAAACCATGCCAGGCAATGACACATGAAAAATACCATAATATCCCATCTGAATACATGGTGAGCTGCCCATCCAATAATTAAACTGGCAACAAAGCATTCTGAAATCGGCTCACAAATTATTGTAGCAGGAAGCATGTTAATTCGTAATTTGGTCCACCTTAAAAAAACACAAAAAACAAAAAACGATGTTTTTTAAACAATAGCCTGGTTACAAGACTAATCAAATTTTCCCCCAAAATGAGCAAGCAGCTCTTTACCCTGTTACATAGAGGCCCTCTTCTTTACAGAGCATTTAATGATTTTTCTCTTATTTTTATTTAGTATATCAAGGAAAAAAAGTCTACAAATCCATTTGTATGGTCTATACTCTGATGAATAAAGATTATAAAATTCAAAGTGTAGAATGTGAGAAAATAAGAGATGAGCATATAAAAAAATTCAAAGTCTCAATATTTCTTTTTTTTAATGCTTTCAATGTTACACAATAAAGAAAATATATTTAGACATTAAAGTCATTTTAAATAGTGTAAACTTTCTTTTCTGGAATGAAACAAAAACCTTTTAGATTTGGGGTTTTTTAAATCAAGTCCGACCATGTAAAAATTATTCCCTTCCCCTTTTCTTTTAACAAACTATAAAAAGAAAGCCGCCAGCTGATTCACCTGATCATTCTGGATTGAAACTGAGAAATTGAATATGAACCAGAGTTTTGCATTGCAACTTGAGTGGACATCGCAAACCTCCAACCTCTGAAAAATAAGACAATTATAAAATGAGTTCTGATGAGCATGTGGCAAGTACGGCTGATTATGCATTTACTCACGACTGTAAAGGGTACTCAGGGTGAGCCTATTCCTCAGAATTAGTACCCTACTTAGGCTGTATCATACTTACGGATGTTTTAGCAATTACGCAATTACACAGGTCCGTGATAGTACCATCTAAGAGCTAGAGGGAACTACATCTCCTCATTTTAGTTTAAGAAACTTAAAATATAGGCATTCTGAAAGTTCTAAATGGAGTGGGCTCTGTACTTAATAGTTTAGTCTCTGTCACTATTAACCAAAAAAAAGGTGGGGGTGTAATGTGTGGATATTCAAAAAGAAATGGAAACAGAAAGTGGCATTATGTGTCTCACGTGAAACACTATGAAACCATTAATCATACGAACACCATCCTGAGAGAATTTTAAAAAAACATACTTCAGTTTTTAAAATCGTATCTAAATCATCACAGTAAAATATCACACAAGACAACAACCCCCTTTAAAAGCAAACTATCATTTTTGTGTTAGAGAAATATTAAGTGAATTAGCTTCTTAGCAAAGCATCAAATAATATGAGAAATTTCAGAATTTGAAATCATATTTTTAAAATTTTCACCTATTGGCTTATGACTGCACTGATATTTCTTAATTCTTTTAAAAAACAGAAATTTACATTCATACTAATGAAAATTCACAATCACAGAGCTGCTGCCTCTTAATCACTTCAAATCTCATTAATCTGAAGAATACAGAAGAATCAGAATACTTATTTGCTTCATTAGTATAACATGTCTATATAAATAATTTCTATTACTTTCTGAAAATATTAACCTATTCTGTACTCACTAGCAAAAAACAAAACAAAACAAAAATATTAAATAAAATAGCCCTTAATCCATGGGTTTAACAAATATAATAAACCAAGAGAAGTTAGGCACTAGAAACTACTGTAGCTTACTGTAATTTTGTTTTCTTACCGGTCAGCTATTGCTTTGGCCATAAAGTAATCTTCAGCAATGTATTGAGCAAAAGCTATAAGCCCTCCTGCTTGATCTAACACATCCTTTCTCATTAAACAAGACATTCCTGTCACACATTTGAAACCAGTTACATTGGCAGAGATATAGGACCTTGGATGAGAAGTTCCAAAATATACCTGCCAAAAAAAAAAAAAAATTAGAATTTTATATTCCAAGTATGGGTTTATAAACTCTTATTTCTAACGAATTTCCTTTAAGTATGACTGAATGAGCACCCTAATATTCTTACATAAACTATCTGAATAAAAGCTGGTACAAAATAATGTTTACATATAGCAGGAGTAATTTCTTTGGTTGACTTCTGTTATTATCTTATTATTTCTGGAGGGAGAAAGTACATTCTACTGTCAAATAAATATTGACTTCCCCAAAACTGCAAGAGTCAAAGATATATCCAAATAAAATTTAATTTGGATATAAGACAGGTAAAAATATCAGTCATTGTCATATAAAATATTAACAAATATTTAATGTCCTGCTTTCAGAACGTTCATGTAACCACACATACACATCTACATACAGGTGAATGTATGTGTACACATGTGTATGTGTGAGTATACACACATGCTTACATATACAAACATCACCTATAGTTGTATCAACCTATAGGATAATCATATTTCTTAATTCCTTTTCTTGTATCCTTTCATAGATAGCTGCTTCCTGTCCCTGAGTCACTGAGAGCTTCTTCCCAATTTTCCCAATTTTATTTTTCAATGTATTTTTCATAAACATGCCAGATATTAAAATTCTGTCTCCCATATCTACGTTTCCCTAGATACGCTTTGAAGTCATGATATATGCAAGTTGCTAAATTAATAGTAGAATAAGATGGTCATTTCCCTACTTATTAGACATGAAACCCTATTTATTATTTCCATCTTAGATATGCTGCCTTTTATAACTAGCTTGAAATAGACAGCAGTGATCTTTCTCAATGGCAGGCGTTACACACACAGCATGGAACAAGAGAATTATCAGGGCAATGAATTAAGAATATGATTCTTGCCACCGACCCTACGTCCAGACTGTAATGAAGCCCTCTGCGGTGCTGCATTGGACTAAACTGCGAAGACCAGAAGCACACATCTTAATTCTTTAAGCAGTTATTAAATGAGGTCTTTAGGAATGAGAAGGGACTAAGGACTTGACGGTGACTCCCAAGATCTCTTTATAGAATGGAATAATTCCTCCGGCCTGTTTCCATTCACTCTAACTATGGCAGATTAAACCTAAATGAAGGGAGTGGGTGTAATCTGGGAGATGTTTATCATTGACCTATATAAATCAACTTGGATATTTCTGAAACAAAAACACAATGTGGCATATAAGAATAAAAAGTATTTTCCTTTAACGCAACCACCCAGAGCTTCCTTTACTAAACAAAAATTTGATTAGTGGACAATTGGTCCTGTCCAAAACAAAACGTTATCCCAGCTATCAGAATAGTCTCAAGCTTCTGGGAGATTCGGGATCTGTAAGAAGAATATTATTTATGACCATCACACTTACCTGTTCTAATGTGGCCGCAAAGCCCTGTCTGTCTGCTACATAAGGCAGCCCATGAACCAAGCCTACTTTCTCTGTCATTTGGTTGACCATGTCAGTGAGCGTGTCTGAAATTACTATAATAAAAAAGACAAACAGGTGGCAAGGGAGAGAGAGACAAAATTCTTTTTTAGTCAAATGCCTACTAACGTAAAGTATATTTTGTGAGTTGTTTATTAAATTAAGAAGAATTGTTTTTTTACATCTGAATCTAATAAAAGGAATCTCAATTACCTTTGAAAAGAATACAAAATTTCAACAAGGCATAATTTATGATGAGCTAATTCACTCTACACATTTTCAGGCCAGTATACACCTACTATGTACCAGAGACAGGATATACCTTGAAAACATTACTCCCCCCATTTTAGAACCTCCAAACTGGAATAATGGATAATGTGTCCACGTCGAAAAGCTACAGGAACAGAGGTCAAAGGTCAAACCCTGTGTTGGCTCCTCCACCCTCCAACCACAGGAATGAGCTCCACTTTCTTGGACGGTTTAAGATAGTGTATCTCATAAAACTGCTAACAGGAATGAAATGAGATTATACCTGGCAGACGTGTGCACTGCAAACATAACAAATGTACGACAGTAAGTAATTCAATATAGCCAATGTGAAGAATGAACATAATCTGACCATGAATGGATAAATGTGTAATGATTCTGATTAATTAGGAGTGCCACACTTCTTTTAATTTTCAAATTTGCATTTTAAGCTAAAAAAAAAAATTAAATTGTCCCCTATGCAAACAGCAAACATCTCATATCATTTTACATGACTTCATTTTTATTTCCTTCAAGTTTTTAAGAACTAAATTTATTGTATAAAGGTGTATCTGGACCTTAAATATGCATATTGTAGGGCAGTGATTCTCAACCGGCACTATCCAGAGACATTGCTGGTTGTCACAACTGAGAGAGGGGTGTCACTGGCATCTAGTGGGTAGAGGCCAGGGATGCTGCTAAACATCCTGCTGGATGGCCTCAACCACAAATATCCAACACAAAATGTCAATAGTGTTGAGGTTGAGAAACCTGAGGTAATCAGAATATAACAGAATATTACAGAACACTAAAATTATTGTAAGTATAAATGTTTAAAAATGCAAATTATTATTTCAGTATATAAAAGGCTTCCTGTTAAAATCAGCTAAGTAAAAAGTGAAGCATGTATTCTAGTAAAACACCTATTAATTTCTGTCCCTTTGTGTGAGAGCGTATATTATGTGTGCCACAAACAGCTTAAAGTAAAGATAAGTATCACATGAACAAAGGAAAATTTACACCTACGAAAAAGCTCGGGGACTGTATAATGGATCATGACTACTTTTTTTGCTATTTATTTATGAAATGTATTCTTGTATAAATGTTGTATTTCTCTGCGCATACAGCTTTCACCTCATTGCACTAATAGAACATCTCAAATACCAGCTATAGGACAAGTCCCAACAAAAGGTCTGTGTTTGTCAGTGTAGCACTTGTCCACCAGGCACTGTAGGGAAGAGGCGGAAAAGCCAGCCTCTGCGTGGGGTGAAGAATGGGGAGTGGGCAACATGATACCCTTCTGACAGGTGGTTTTCTCCCAGGAAGGAGAACATACAAAGCTTCCATCTGGGTTTGGGGCTTGGAGAGAGCTGGAAGGCTGAGAAGCCCAATGCAGCACTGCAGCTCAGCTCCCCTACTTTCTGAGGGAAGCCGGGACTTGTCTTTCGCTCATTTGTAACAAATCACTCTGGCCTAGCTGAGGCTTTGGGGAAACAACAGGGATAGGGGCATCACCAGAATTAGCAGCAATTAAGAAGAGGCCATACACTGCCATAGTGTGGTTGGTGGGTGTCCTCTGGGCCCAGGAACCTGAAACTATGTAGCCTAGGGAGAGGTGCCACTCAAGACCCAGAGCTGGCGCTGCAGTCTCTTTAATGGAGCTGGGGTTTCAAAATGCTCATTATGCTCAGACATCCCTCATGACTACATTGTTTTAATGGTTAGAATTTTCTCAAAATGAACAAGGTTTTATACATGTAATATTTCAGGTTAGCATGAAAAAAAGTCAAAATCTTAGCATAACTTGACATATTACCATGAAATAATGATGAAATGAATTTATTAGGCAAACAAAAGGGATTGATAAATTTATTTTCAGATTGCTTTTATCAAATGAATAGTTTTATAAAATAAATAAGAAAAACCTCACCTCTTATTCCACTATCACAAATCCAGATAAGATCATACTTGGCAACTTCATATCCTGGCATTAGATTATTAATTTTAGGATTAATGCCAACCTTTTTGCCACCTAAAAAATTAAAAGTACGGCAGTGAAAAGATATTTACTATTATACAGATACATGGTAGACAGAAGTGAAAAGTACTTGCACATTTAATAATTTAAATGAACATACTTTAACATTGTTTTCCATTCCTTATTTATAATGTATCTAGAAAAAACTGGTCATTCTCAAAAAAATTACATCATTTATTTTTGAAAAATTATTAGTTTGTTTTCCAATTCTTAACTTCTTCTATTAGTTAGTAAGTATGGATCAATATTTAATGGAAAATTTACCTCTCTAAAAAGTCTTCAGAATAAGCCTACAAGCTTTTAGAAAAATATTCTTTTTGCAAGAAAAAAAAAGTGAATTCCATTGCTCACTCCCAATTACAGTAAATGAGAAATAGAAAAGGCCATACAGTGAAAATACTAAAGAAACAAAAACAGACTCTCATATCTGGTTGATAAGTAAAACATAATTTGGGTAACTTTTTTGTTGTTATTTTACTCCCAGATACGAAACGACTTAAGTTTTTATAACTTAAGTTTTCTCATAAGGATATAAACACCTTACACTACTCCAACAAACAAGCCCATAGCTTCAGTGGACAGCTGACACCTTAATCGATAGTTTAATGCAAAGATCAATACTACCTAATACTATGAAAGCAAAATGTTACTGCAGAATTTGTTACTTACCTATGAACAATCTGGCATCCACATTTGGATATTTCCCAAGAAGCTTCTTACATACATCAATGGCTGGATCATCATGATCTTGTACACAAAGGAGTACTTCATACTAGCCAAAGAATGTATTTTATATCAATTAACCTCTTTGACCAAAAAGCATTAAGAAGAACAAGCAATTATACACACAAAGTTTAAAAGTGAAGAAGAGTATATTCATATTGGATGCAAACACTTATGATATTAAGGGTTGGCTTTAACTGAGGGCAGCTTCTCCAGAACAGGGGCTGTCTACAAGCTGAAAAGATCATGGAGATTGGCGGCGCCTACAGCTGAAATCTTGCCATTCCCAGAGGCATGGCCTAGTAATTAAATCAGGTCTTAAGCATCCCCATGCCCTTTATTACTGAAGATTTACCGAATGCGCTAGAGGGTGCCTAGATGTGTAACAGCAACATAGAAAGCAAACAAAATCAACACATCCTCCGTTCTCCAGCACTTTGTCTCTGAACTTAATATTATTTCATGAAGGTTCTATGAAGTACATACTGAATCCCATTACAAGAAATTTAAAGGGCTTTCCCAAACTCTTCACGTGAAAAGGACAAAAGTGAGATTAGATTTTCATTGTATAATAATTTTTGAAATAACATAAAATTTGATTTGATTCAAAATGCATCATTCTGAAAAGCATGCTTACTTAGCCTTTTAAATATGAGAATACTCAGGATTTTATTTTGCCTAGTGCTATGTTTACTAACTCTGATAGTAAATTAAGGAAGTCATTTCTTAGCACTTCACTGGCTGTGTCAAAGTTACCCTGGGACATTTATTTTAAAACGAGAGCACCAGGCCCCATTCTTAAACTTCTGAATGAGAATTTGATTTTGACATGTAACCAGATTTCTAAAATCTTGAGCTCTAAGTTACCATTTAGTAAACTACTGAATTTTTAAAAAGTATTTGCTTTCACATACAAAGATGCTACTCTAATATTTCATGAGATATGTATTCAAAGTAGTATTTTTTTTCAAATAATTATGTCCATGAAAAAATAGCAAAGCTATGTGTTCTAAAAATAGAAAGGGCTCAGGACGCAACTTTAAGTGTCTAACATACAGGGACTAACTGAGGTAAAGGGAAGGCCTATTTTATTTACTCCCATTAATAAGCATACACAAGTAAAAAGTGGAAATAAAATGTTTACAGAGCCCTTGAGCAAAACAATCAATTATTGTTTGCCTAATACATAGCATCTCAGAAAAAACTGGCACTATAGAGATTAGTGACTGAGCACAAAAGAGCTATGACTAAGGTCCATGAAGACGTAGTAAGGTAAGAGATTTTTTTTTCAAGTGACGAAAATGTTTTCTCAGTAATTAACTAGAGGAGAAAACAATGTATACTGGCGGTGCCCAGATGGCTCAGTTAGTTAGAGCGCGAGCTCTGAACCACAGGGTTTCTGGTTCGATTCCCACCTGGGCCAGAGAGCTGCGCCCTCCACAACTAGATTGAAGACAACGAGCTACCGGTGTGGCGACCGGATGGCTCAGTTGGTTGGAGCAAGCGCTCTCAACAACAATCGTGCCTGCATAGGATGGTGGGCTGTATCCCCTGCAACTAAAGATTGAAAACGGCAACTGGACTTGGAGCTGAGGGGCCCTGAAGAAACACACTGTTCCTCAATATTCCCCAATAAAACTTATAAAAACAAAACAAACAAAAAAAGTATACTTTCCTCCTACTTTCTACCTATTATTACATATTCTATCCGATAGCTACTTTTAATAATGACTGAACTGCCACTCAAAAGGTATTGAAACCAACTTTATAGCTACCTAGTTCCCAGAGACCAGATAAAAATCTGAGAATGGGAAGGGCACCACTCCTGCCACACCCCTGACATTTCCCAAAGGGTTGATTCTAAGTCCCATAAAGTGTCAGCCATCCTTCCAACCTGACTGTCAAAACAATGTTTGGGTGACCCACCAAAACGCATTGACCTTGACAGTGAAGATTAGAAAGGTTAAGTGACTTTCCAAAGGGTAATAGTAACAATTAGCTTTCCTACTATGTAGTAAACTGCTCAGCTAGGCTTGCTTGAAGGAGTTCCTTGTTTTTCTAAATTTAACAGTTTCTTTAATGTTTTTATAATTTATGCTGTTTTGCACATATGAGTGAGTACAGAGAAAGGAAATGTTTATAAGCAATACAATTCCATAAAATATAAAAAGCTACTCCTAACCTTTTTCCTCAGCAGGAAACAACTTTGTAAAATAGAATACTAGAAATATATGCAATGGGAAGGAAAAAAAAAACTGTATTAGGTGACAGTAAAAAGTTTTTGAGAAGTATATGGTGTTAATATAATGGAGGTATAGTTTACCTTTATTCAAAGTCAAAGTTTAAAGTTTTTATTTTTATTGATTACACCTCTTAAAACTTAATTTCAAATGGAAAATAAATACTTTCTGATAAGCCCGAGTGCAAATGAAACTCAATTCACATCACCTGAAAAATGTTCAGATTCTTATTAAAGACAACTTTCGCTTAGTTGTTTCTGGTATTGGTAGCATTCCAAGTGTTTTCTAAAGTGTTAGATTTTAACCAGGAATCTTCATTTTCAGCTATGATTATCATCATCTCTGTGTCTTCACAGTTTGATCAAACATTTTATTTGCTAGGGCTCTCTCTCTCTGTATTTGAATAGTTACATCACTTCAACTTCTAAAAAATAGAAGATATTAAATTGGTTCGAGGTTTTCTTAGCTAAGACAAAAATAATTTTTCAGATTTTTTATACTATCTAAAGGGTTAGGCAAAGGTACATATGTTCAAAAATATGGTGTTTATAAAAATACTATAAGAAAACATTTACTTCATAAATCTGAAAGGGACGTGAGGTATATAGTAAATTCCACTATAAATGGACCCAGTGTGAATATGAGTACATAAAATCTAGAAATAAACCCGGGAGTACTTTAGATGAGGTTAGCCTCCATCAAATCTTCAGCAAAGGTTGCTATATAAATAGCTAAAATGACTATATTTTTTCCTTTTTCTTTTTAAACACTGAGATGACTAAAAGTCTGAGAACAAGAGAGTTACAGAAAAATCCACAAACTAGGATTCAGCCCTTTGATATTTAAGAACTGAATAACTATCTGAAACTGCAATAATCATGAATGCTACTTTCCTGCTTTATGAATAAAAAGTAGTATTAATAAAAACACTAAATTTAGACATATAAATAATATTAGAAAAATCTCGTTGATTTAGCCCTAGAGACATTAGGAATGTAAAGTTTTTAGTATAGTACACAACATAAAAATATCCTTTAAAAATAGAAAAATGTTTTAAAATATTACTCAATTATATTGCCTATTAAGTAGGGGTACCTTGAATTATTTCTAAATACCTACACATCATGTTTACAGAAAAATTTTATGACATTTGGATTATAGTGGAATATAAATTCTATGCCAGAATGGACTTAAGACACCAATGCCTAGAACATTCTCTGACACAGAATAGGTGACGAATATATTTATTAAGCTAATGCGTATGTCCTAAGATAGCTTTTGAGTGAAAGATAGATGCCAGGCAGGAAATGTTTTGTAAGAAAACTGTTCTGAATTCAAAGTTTTGACAGATAATATTAAATACTTATCTATTTTCAAGAAATAGGTAGTTTATACTATTTTTCAAATTTATTTGGTAAATCCCTAATCTTTCACGCTTAGTAGTTTTATGACATGTACTGTGCTTTATCTTTAGATAACCGATGTGATTTTCGATTGTTTTTAATTCTTTGTTAGAAGACTATTTGGTTAGAAAACAATTTCTCTTCAGGATAGCTCCACGGCTAACAATAAAGAATCCAAACATGCATGCACTGAACTTGTAATGTTTTATGCCAATGTTCTATTTGCAAAAAAGAAAAAGAAAAATCACAATTAGAGCGGCCTCACTCTGTTAATAACTCTGTTCATTAAATTAAAAATTATTCACGTGGCCAGAATTCGCTAAAGTAAAGCCATCGCGCCATGTTAGATGTAGATTCCTGAGTTTTCCTGTTACTGCTGAATTTCTCCCCAAATGCCTTCTGCTATGCTGACACCAAATGAGTACTCAATTTTGTGAAAAATGAACTGTATCACTTTTTCATTCTTGTAATTTTTTCCAAGAACTAATTTTTTCCCAAGGAATAAGTGTCAATATTAGGTGGATTTATAAGACACTTAAAGCATAAAAATCTTTCAGGGCAATTAATATAGTAAGTCTCACCAAAATTTAAACCTAGAAATTCAGAACAAGTACCAGGAATAAATCTTTCACATACCCAAAATTATGTAAAATTTTAGAATTTCAACATGCTCTGTTTTTACCCCCCTCAAATGGTCTATAATGTTCCAAATCAAATAACAGAGGAAAAAGCTGCATCCAGAATGAAAACACTTCCTTATTTTTGTAAAACAATATTCACATTCGACAAAAAGCAAGTAATTAAAGTTGACTGGTCCTGGCAGTCGTACGAATGTTAATTTCATGACTACATGCCTCTTTGGTGACACACAGGACTCATCTGTTCGCGCTCCAATTTGTGTGATTTCAGTGGTTTAACTTCAGTCTCTTGTGGAACATTTTGCCATTGCTTTTGGTCTTTTAAAAAAGCAAGTAAAATGCTGAGATAAGAATTCTCCTTTAGATTGCAAGTAGTATGTGCTTTTCCTCTGCTTTCTAAATTTTCTATTTACACAGCTAACAATACTTTTATAATTAGAAAATAAAATTGTGAACTAAAAAATAAAAACAAGCTCTTGCATATACTGTTACTCATTTCATAGTAAGTACCAAAATAGCTTTCCCCTCGACCAATTTAAGTGCCTTGATGACATAATTTAAGTGGAAAAAGAACTAAGTGAAAACTAGAGTTCTTGAGATAATCACAAATTGTAATTAAAAAACAAATAAATCTTCATTCAGAAGAAAAAAATCAATTATTGATTTATCCCAAATGTTCACAATTAATGGTTACATATGTTCCTGGGGTTATTTTTAAAACCTTTCTATAAATAAAGTCCACACTAACTTCCGCAACCATTTAAATTCCATGACTATCATGTCACAAGAGCTGGAACATAAAAATTTTGTAAATAGGTTTTAAAAGTGGTTGAGTGAGAAAGGGGGAAAGCGTAGGATGATGGTTAAAAAACTTGAAATGTGAGATTGTCACAAGGATAAGTGCATATGTGTCTAAGCTATGTTTTGAGATTCATTTATAATCAATGAAATAAATCTTTCATTCATAAAAATTAACTCTCCTTTCCATTTACTTATGTAATGGGGGTTTGAAAAACGTCCATTTTTCTCATTGCAAAGCTTATTTTACAATTTTATTTTATTTATATAATTCTTCCTGAATTATATGGCCACTTTTTAGTTTGAAAAAAAATCAAGAACTCCGCCATAAAAAAAGATGAAATACTGCCATTTGTGACAACATGGATGGATCTTAAGACTATTATGCTAAGTGAAATAAGTTAGATGGAAAAGTGTAAGAACTATGATTTCACTCTTTTGTGGGATGTAAAACAAAAAGCAACAGACGAACAAACAAAACAAACTTATAGACAAAGACAACAGTATGGTGGTTACCAGAGAGGAAGAGGGTTGTAGGGGAAAATGAAGAGGGTAAAGGGGGATCAAACATATGATGATGGAAGGAGATTAGCCTTTGGTGGTGAACACACAGTGGAATATACAGATGATGTATGACAGAATTATAGACCTGAAACACATAATGGTATTAACCAATGTTACCCCAATAAATTTAATTTAAAAAAATTAAAATAAAAACAAATAAAAAATTTTAAAAGTACGTATCTTGTTTTGTAAAAATTACGTATTTATTGGATAGATTTATACATGCCTAATTTAGCTCTCTAAAATTTAATCAATACATATATAAACATACACAAACTAGAAATACATAATTTTTTCTTCAAACACTTGGACTCCGAAACTCTGAAAGTGATAATATAACAACACTAAACAATAACTGAATGATACTCATGTCTACATATTTAGTAAGAGCTGCATTAAGGCTATCACGCCTGTGTCTTTATTCTTTTCATTGGTGCTACCGAAAAAAATAAGGGCTAACACAAAAAAAGTAAGAGAATGAAAACTGGTCATCACGAGAAGTGTGGTGTAAGTATCATCTTCCTTCTCACTACTTGAGCTACACTGTCCTACAGAAATAAGAGGGAAAGTGTCTCCAAGTGGCAAAAACTATGAAAAACCTGAGGCAAGTGACTAGAGACAACAAAGGGAAAATTAAACGGGACTGAAAATCAAGCAGGTAGAAATTTAAAGACACATCCTTCTCACAAGTAGTCGACCACCAGAATGCCCTTTCAAAAGCAGTGTCTCGAACAGCTGCAGTAAAGGTACCACAAAAATCAAGGAATATTAAGTTCTCCTAAGAAACTGAAGGGAAGAGAGAAAAAGAACGCTCTCATCTCAAGAAAACTGGACGTTCTCCAATGAAGGGAGTACACCGAGTTTATGAATATACAGATTATATAGTTACGATACGAGCAGTACAATTAGATATTAAAACCCTGAAAAATAAAGAAATTAGAAATTAGGTGTGATGAAGCTCTACCTTATCACTAATTTTCTTGGCTCAAAGCCAGATTCTCAGGAGGATTTCGGTGTAGTTCTAGCTGACCTGCGTCCCATTTCAGACCCCAGCGCACTGCTCTTTCACTCTCACTGCCTCCTCGTCCTATTGTTCACATGCGACGCTCACGGAACAGGACTTATCTTATTCAAACCACCAGGCACTTAACACTGTCTGAGTTCCTGGGACTACTGCTATTACAGCATAAATTTTATGAGGTTGACAACCTGCCTTTTCAATACCTTCTGTCAAAATGCCTCTGTAAGTATTTACCATGGGAGGGGGGAAAAGCATGGTCTAGCCCATTTCTAACGAGGACAACAGTGTACTTACTTTGGGATAATCCAATTCAAAGAATGTTTCCAAGTTGTTGATGAGGTTAGGATCCACTCCTTTCAGTGGTTTCAGAAGAGACACACCTGGGAGCTTGCTATATGGCTGTTTGTCAGTTGCCTTCTTGTTGAGGTGTAATCGGCTAAAAAGCAAATGACCATATACATCATTACTGGAGAGTACATTAGTGCCAAATCTATATGTAGTATGTACCAAGTTATCAACAAATTTCTAAGTTAAAATATCTCTAAACTGACATCTTTCTAAAGGGATACGTACAGTGTCTGAAAATGAAGGAAAGTAGAACCAGGTAAGCTTCCAGATTAAGAAAACCAGAACTAAGCAGAAGGAGTATTCCCACGAAGGCCAGAACTGAAGACTATTGTCGACTGCTGTACTCTCAGTGCCCAGAACTATGCTGGGCATAGAGTGGGCATTCAATCAATACATGGTGAAAGAATGAATGACAGTGCTAGAGCCCATACATTAATTGCCATCAAACTGGCCAAAGAACTATAAAAACCATGGCGGGGAAAATCCCTATCTGCACCAGGAAAATACGGAAGGGTAACCAGAAAAATTTGAAAAATTTCTGTAACCAATATTCCTGATAACCTATGACTGAAAGAAGTACCAAGCGGCCTGCATGGCAAGCAAGAAAATGGGGTAACTAGCAGAACTCCCAATATTTACAAGTAGGGGTGGAACAGTGGGATGATGAAAATAAGGGGAAAAAAACTCAATGATGAGAAAAAATGTCTCTTAATGACACTGCGAAAATAACCAGTGCCACCAATTCATGGATAAGCTAGCTGGCCAAGGTCTCAGTGCTGGTCCATCCGAAGGGTGCTGCAGCACAAGAGCGCCTAATGAGGGAAGTCATGCCACTTAAGAGATGAGAGAATGCGCCCCAGTTAACGTCAGGCTGCCACAATAAAGAGATGAGATGTCATTCAGCAGAGTAGTGAAGTTTCTAAAGGAAGTCACCAAAAGCTTCCGCCCCCTCTTCTCATAAGCAAGTCTCCAAGCACTCAACAGAAGCTAGGACTATCACGGGGCCACCTGCGAGATATCTTCAGACACACGTCCTTCCATGTTTTAACATCTCTGAAATCGATGGCATCTTACAATTGCTGGCAGCCAGATGGCAGTCCTGACTTCGCAGCATGAAAACCAACCAACAAGACCTTGTAGAAGATCTAGAAGACACCAGCATCGATGCATCTTAGGTTTGAGAAATAAACTATTAATCTCTGAAGGACTTCTGAAGTACACTAGTACCCTCATCCAGAGCAGCCAGCCGCAGGCTGGCTCCCAGCAAATTCAGGCAGAGTTGTACTGTAGTGAACACCTAATGTTTCAGGGATGGCCACCCAGACATCTTTACAGAAAGAAAACAGGTTACCCACAATGGAAAACATTTGAAACCTACAAGAAATTTAAAAGACAGTGTATCAATTTCTGATCCACACACCAAAGGCTAGAAAACAATGGAGCATCATTTTTGCAGTGCTGCTCAGTGTGGTCCAGTCCACGAGCTGCTTTTTATTGGTCTGTGATGAGAAGAAATCAAGAGAAAGCATTTAGAAAATTTTATAGCAAGTTGACATTGCCATGCCATCCAAGCATGTGATCAGTAATTTATTTTTATTGTAGTTTTACCAAAGTACCAGTCTATGACAGATTGGAAAATTTTAAAGGACTAAATCCTTTGTCACACATATAGGTTGGAAAATACTGATCTACAGAGTTCATCTAAAGGGCTGGACAGGGGTTTCGATCATGATCTAAAATTTATATAACCACAAAAATGACCACCATTCCATTTCTAACAAAATAGTGGACTAGAGGTCTAGAGAAACCCACCCAATACAGGTCATCTAGATTACTAGGGGTGTGTCGGGGGGGCCAGTTTTAGTATATACTTGATTGAACAGCTAGCTATATGGTTCAAATCACAAAAAATATTCAGAGATTTATATAAGTCTCCCCGTCCCCCATCTGCTTCATTCCTATCACCCCTCTCCAGCATTATTAGTGTCTTGCTTATCCTTCCAGAGATTTTTTAAATGTATATACAAGCCAAAACATACTATACGTACACCAGGGGTGCCCAAAAAATGTATACACATGACTTGTATTCATCTTTTGTTATCAGTGTATCTTGAGTATCACAATTTTAATACACTTTTTTCCTTCCTTAAAATGTGTATAATTTTTTTGGCACCCTCTGTATAAATCCTTATATTTATAATTTTCTTACCCTCCTTTTCCATACAAATGCACTAAAAGCATGCATGTTTTAAATATATGACTAAACCGTTAGGAAAATAAAGGAAAGCATCCCAGGACAGAAATGAGAAATTTCTGAGTGAGTGAGTGAGTGCTGGAGGTCTTGCTTGCCCCAGGGCCACCTGCTGGTCACTGATGACCTAGAGATGGTGACAAACCTGAGACAAGAATCATAGGAAATCCATTCAGAGAACCTTGTATAAATATGGAATCCCTGAAAGGCAAAGTAAAAAAATCTTGGTCCACGGAGCTTGGAAGATGGGATGCTGCCTAAATTGGATTCAGTCCTGAGTGAACTGGAATAAAAGGAAAAAGTTTCTCTGGAGAACACCTAACCACGTGGGTTTGGAACCCAGAATGCAAGCTACGAGTGTTAGTAGAACAAAACCCAAGAGATGGAATGAGACCATCACATGACCACGAATACATAAGAAGAATCACACAATGTCTAGAAATGAACATTATGATCACTGACATTAAAACTCAACAAACAGGTAAAACAGAAAATTGCACATACACAGTTTAAAAGAGAACTGAAGAATGGAACTAGGTTTGAGGAATTATCTAGAATGCAGCGCAGACAGGATGAGAGGCAAAGACACTGAAATTGTGAAAGAGTATGAGATATGAAGGATAGAATAAGAAGGCCTAAAATCCCAGGAGCTGGGATTGGTCCCATTGTATGATCATTAAACAGTATCAAAACATGCACATGAGGTTGATGACCAATCACAGAGAAACCCAGCTCACTGACACACTGCATTTGGCACGGCCATAAAAACAAGAATAATTTCAACAGTGCTAAAACAGTCAAGTGCTGATCCTATTTCTCCCTTCTTCCCCTTCTTCGTTAAGACATTTTACTTTAAATGCTAATACAGATATGCCTCCAATCTTTTGAAGAGCTTCTCATATCAAGAATGCAGTATTTTGGGGCTGTCAGTTGGCTCAGTCGGTTAGAGAGCAGTGCTCATAACATCCAAGTTGCTGGTTCGATTCCCACATGGGCCAGTGAGCTGTGCCGTCCACAACTAGATTGAAGGACAGCGACTTGGAGCTGATGGGCCCTGGAGAAACACACTGTTCCCCAATATTCCCCAATAAAAATAAAAATAAAGAAAGAAAGAAAGAATGCAGTATTTTATCAAAGACTCATTCTGACTCACGTACAACAATGAAGTCCACTCCAGGTTTATGGTGAAGAGAACTGATGATACAGTAGCATGTCTGGTGGCTCAAAAGTGGCCTAAGAGGTAGAGTCCTCAGAGTGGGCCAGGGTCCTACCTACCAGGTGTACTGGTTTCAAGACTGTTTCTAATTTAAGTATCTCAGGTCATGATTTTCTGCATTATATAAACAGTGTGAACTTGAGCTTACTGCATGCAAATATTGCACAGGATTTCTCATAGGTGCCCATTTCTACCCTTAGCCTGGTGACTTGCTTTCTTCTAGAATACTGGGAACAGAAGTTTCTCAGTTTTGGGTTCTATGCTGGGAATCTAGTTCTATCTTCCTATCAGGCATGTGACTTACCATCTTGATTTTTTTTTTTTTTTTTTGAGGAGAGGGAGTACTTTTAATTGATGGGTAACATACATATAGTAAAGTTACATATAAGTGTACAGCTCAGTGAATTTTCTCAAATTGAAACATTTATGTAACCAGTACCCAGATCTAAAAACAGTTATCACCAGAACCCCTACATGTCCCCTTCTACTTACTCCCCCCAAGGGTAACAACTATCCTGGCTTCTAACACCATACAGTAGTTTTGCCGGTTTTAAAATCTGATCTAAATGGAATTTCATAGGATGTACTTTTTTATGTCTGGTTTCTTTTACTTCACATCATGTTTGAGATTCATCTCTGTGGTTACATTTAACTATAGCTTATTTACTCTCATTACAGCACAGTGTACCTTGTATTAATATGCCACACTTTATCTAATTTCTGTTGATAAACATTTGGATTGTTTCCAGGGTTTGGCCATTACAAACAGTCTGCTGTCTTGTCTCTGTCCCTACATAAGTATCAAAACCCCTGGCTTCTCCTCTCCCCTCCAATCTTACCTCCCACCTCCAGGACTTCAACTTTTGGACAAGATGAAGAGACAGGGACTGGATTTAATCTCACATTTTTTAACGTCATACAAAATATAGGAAATGGTGGTTTTCAAGACACTGAACATCTATCTGGTAAAGGGGGACAGTGATTCCTGAAACTTGGAAAACAAGTGAGGTGAGTCCTCCAATTGCTCCAGCTTACTGCTTTGAGACAATTTCCAGGCCATGGCACAGGGAAGAGAAACCCAGACAGTACCCAGTAGAATCCCCTGAATTGAAGAGATGGAGTTGAAAGTCCAGAAATACAAAAATATCCAGCACACAGCAAAGGTAAATGCAAAATGGTCTGGTACATAATAGAAAATTACCAGGCATGTAAAGAACCAGGAAAACATAACCAATAATGAGGAGAAAAATCAACAATTGGAAACCAACCTAGAACGGTCACTGGGATTAAAATTAGCAGCCAAGGCCAACTCACTGCTTTGCACACCCTCTTCATTTCTGCGACCTGGAGATTTTCCTTTATTATTTTCATGCCATGGGCACATGTGCGTGTGTAACAATTACGGCATTTCCATGTGTTTAGACTAGGAGAAGTGGTTCTCACACGTGTACAGGACACCCGATTCACAAGCAACTTCTATAAGCCTCTGCAAACGCAATGTGATACAAACTATAACGAAACTGTTTATGTAAAACTGTTTATGTAACGTTTCCTAGGAGGTGTTCCTCTAACACGTTCATAGTCCCAGTGTGGTCCATTACCCAGCAGCATGGCACCACCTGGAAGGTTGCTAGAAATTCAGAATCTTGGGCCCCAGCCCCACAACTACTAAAACAGAATCTACATTTTAAAACGATCTCCAGGTGATTCATAGGCACATCCAAGCTTGAGAAGCACTGCTTTTTAAGACTCATCTCTGCTGTAAATTCTTCCTTGACTTCACTGACAAGGTTGAAAAGGCCTGTAGCTCATCCCATAGGCAAGAAACAACCACGAAAGACCATAAGAAAGGAATGAGGATCACCTTTGTATTTACAGAAGTTAGGAGAATAAAGTATAGGCAGGGAGATGGAAGGTAAAGGAAAATATTATAAAGGTCCAAAAGAAAAAGGTGCACAAACTAAAGAGTTAGCAGAAGTTAGCAAAGGAAATGAAAAGAAGTAAGAATTCAGAATTCATGGGGTTTGGCCAATGGGCAATGAGGGGGGTGGAGAATGGGAGTGCACATGGCTGACTCCCAGGTTAGGGGTTCAGGTGACCAGTGGAGCCATTCCTAAAACCTGGGCACAAGAGATGGGAGAGAGCGATGGGCTTTATTTGTAACGTACTAACTTTAAAGTTACTCGTAAGACCTCAAGTAGCAATGTCTTTTATCCAGGAGACTGCTGTTTTTCAACATTTGGTATACATAATGCCCATAGGCAGACACCATAACTTAATGGACCAGTTGTAGAGCCTACGAATGTGCATTTCTATAAACCTCCCAAATGATTCTGATGCTGGCTCGCAGTGAACCACACTTGAAGACACACTACAGGAAACTATAAATTCTCCAGGATCCAGCAAAACAATGGTACATAATATGTTCTTAGTTTTTTAAAACATCGAGTAAATGAAGAGTAAATAAACAAAGGGTTAGATACACAGAGCTCAGAAGGTATGGTTAGTCTAGGGATAAAAATACGGGCGCCATCTAGTTTGGTAAATACCTGAGCTCTCCCGGGTAGAACACGCCATCAGCAAGTGGGCACAAATCAATACAATTAATATTACAGAACCAGTAATGCACGAAGGAGACTAAGAGCGAGTGAGTGACCAGAGAAGTGGGAAGATAGCCAGGAAGAAAGTAAAGTCACAGAAGGTTTATCTGGCTGTGCTGTTAACCTTTTTGAAAGGGTTCAAGAAAGAATGTTGAACGCTATCAAGAGGTCAAGACGAGAACTGAAATGCCTACTAGACTGAGATGTCCACTAGAATGTGTACTTGGTGACCTCAAGAGCACTTTAGGCAGGGGTAAAAAGATATGAACAGGTTAAGAAGTACATGAATGGAGGTGAGATGTGATAACAATGAATAAACAGTAGTTTCTCCTAAAACCTGACAGTGCGTGAAAGGACCAAAGACTAACTAGATGGAGAACGGGTTTTCAGTTTCATTTTTAATTATTTTCAACTTTTAATACTTGAGTGTATATGGTAAGGGAAAAGAGCTAGTGAAACGGTAAAGCCAGAGAAAATTAAAAATAATTAACGACATGTTAGGATGCACAGTGTGAAGTGAGTTACGGTAATCTGACAAGCATGAGGATAGAGTGGTGAAAGTTTGCAAGAGGTTCTGCCAGGAAGGGTGACAGAGCTAAATATAGAAACTAAGTACTGCGAGATAGTACTGTGGGTTTAGCTGAGATCTGAGACCATGAATGCATACTAGTCCTAATCCACATGGCTGTGCGATTACCCTTTGTAGGATTTTGAAAGTTGAAAGGCTATTAATTATGAGATGGGTTCAGGATAACAGGGCAGACAGAGATGAGGGAAGGCACGGGGCAAGATAATGAAGTGATGAACTGTGAGTTCTGGGTTAGATGGAAAATTAAATGAGGCCACAAGGTAGAGAAGGTAGTGGCCTCAACCATGGATAAATAGCCTAAGGCGGTTGTTCTCAACCTTGACTGCACAGGAAAATCGCTTGGGGAGTTAAAAAAACAAAAAAATCAGGATGCCCAGACCAATTAAATCAGAACCTCTATGGTGGAGACCCAGGCAGCAGCATTTTTTTTTTTTTTTTTTAAATCCCTCCCGTTAATTCCAAACTGTAGTCAAAGTTGAGAACCTTGGATTTAGGAAGACCAGATTACTGTAAAAACAGAAAAGGACTGAGGTGGAAACTCGTAGAAAGATCAGCAGTTATGGGCTGAACTGAAAACCAAGAAGCCTGTGAAGGAGCAATAGAAGCGGTGTGAGAATGGGGAGAGTTGTATTAATAGAAGAGAGTGAGCAGGGGCTCTCTCCATAGTAATCTAAATGTTGCCAATGATCAGAAACTTAAGAGTCATAGCAACTGGAGTGATTCCCATATTGGTTTAAGGGCCGGGGATGGCGGCAGACTGCCTGGATTTCTATACCAGCTTCCCAGTTATGTTCTTCATGACCAAGTCATTTCTTTATCTCAAATTTTTTGTTTGTTTGTTTGTTTGTTTTTTAAAGTGTGGATAACAGTACCTATGTCATAAAGTAGTTGTGAGAAATAGATGACTTTCGGCCACAAAGTGAACATTCAAATGATAGCTTTTATTGGTAATTTTAAAAACTCTGCTAATTTAAGGACATCTTCCACCAAATGTAACTTCACTGAATTACCATAAGAGATAAGAGATTTAGAGGTGTTGAACGTTAATGAGACTTACACACCAAAATGAAAGAACTAGAAATTTGGGCCAGCCCTTTGGCTCAGGCTGGAGTGCTGTGTTCCTAACGCCAAGGTTGCCGGTTTGATTCCCAAGTGGGCCAGTGAGCTGCGCCCTCTACAGCCAAGACTGTGAACAACGGTTCTCCCTGGAGCTGGGCTGCCATGAGCAGCTGGAGCTCAGCCGGTGGGCTGCCCTGTGCTGCCACGGGCTACCATGTGCTGCCAGCAGCAGCCGGTGGCCAGTGTGAATGGCCGGCAGCCGGCAAGAGCTGCCGTGAGCTGCTGTGAGCAGCCAACCCACTACCTCAGCCGTGGGTAGCGCAAGGCTCATAATACCAGCATGGGCCAGGGAGCTGTGTCTTACACAACAAGACTGAGAAACAATGGCTTGAACTGGAGTTGGGGGGGAGCGGAAGAAAGGGGGAGAAAGAACTAGAAATTCATATATTTAAAGATTCATATATAGTTAAATATTAGGCCATTATTTAAATGGCCTAATATTTGGTTAAATGGCCTAATATGTTTGGTTAAAAAATAAAAAACAAAAATGTCATGTGTTAAAAAAGGTTTAAGGGTGGAAGGGGAATAATCAAAAGCCCCAAATCATAGTAAAAACAGTAAAAACATGCCATAAACCCATTTAATACAAACTTTAAATTACATCCAATATTTAGGAACAAATTTAAAGTTCTAAAGACATCATCCAAAATGTAAAAACAATGCAAGTATGAGCGTGCACAACATTAAATATCACAGCTTAGCATCCACTGAAAATGACCTCTTACTGTTTTTCAGCTGAACTTTCCTTTTAAACTATGAGATGGGCTCTCAGTTGGGCAGAGCCACTGCATAGTCCTGGCGGCTCTTAATTCCTCTATCTGCAGAGCCTGACTCAAAATGTTGGATTCTGCAGCCACAAGAATTCCCTTTTCACTTGGCTCTGCTAGAGGGCGAGGCTGTCACCCCCAGAGCTGAGAGGCAAAGGTAAGATAATTTCCACAGGTCAATGTACAAAATAATAGTTACAGTGCACAAAGTAACAGGGACAATGTACAAAGTACCTACTGGTTACTATGTAATCCAAACGTATCACTTTCTAAAATGAAGATGTTTTGAGGGATCCCAGGAAAGACTCTATTCTGTTTTGCTGACCATGAAGTCACCATACCTAGTGGTCTCCAGAGCTGATTACAAGGCCCTCTATCCACTTCCCTTGCCACTCTAGCCACCCACAACCCCTAACACCTGAGAAGCTCTTCATCGGTGGCAGCATGTCCCAAGTATCAGGACCAGCAGGAGCCCATAATTTGGGATTTTAATAATATCCTTAGTTCTCTTGAAACAGAACCTCCCCGCTGAACAGGTACCTCCACTGGATTTTTAGAAATGTGATTTTGTTACATTTTCAGGAACACAGGGGGTATAAAAGGAATGCAACTCCTATCTGGCTACTCAATGGTTTTGGTTTGTTTCCTTTTTAAAGAGTGAAATGATCCTGAAATGTAAATGAGCAATTATGGGAAGATAGAAAACAACAGTAAAATGTCAACATGTGTCATTTTCCTGAGGAATTATTTCTTCTAAATTAAACTTTAAATCAGGAGCTAGAGTCACGGGGGGGGGGGAGGGAATGGGGGAAAGGAGGGGGGTGATCCCATTCATATAATTAAGGTATGTCACCCTCATGGACAGGGAGGGGGAGGTGTTCACAGCACGCTGCTGCAGAGCTGTACCTGCCAGCAGCAGGGACGGTGAACACGAGTGCAGGTATGCCATCTGGGGAGCTTTCTCCGAGTAATGTAAGTCCAAAAGGTCAGGAAGGATGAATCACAACACAGGCAAGAGACGGAGGCCTTCAGGGTCCTGCTTTCTGTGGTGCGCTAGAAGGACATCTATTCAGGGAACAGTTCAAAGAACTCCACGTGATGGTAAGAAATGATGCAGGGGTTCTGCTGGACTTGACAGCTGCTCTAAAGGATTCTTGAGGAATCCTCGTTGCCTCTCGTCATGAGGGTTTTCAACTTTTGAACTGATGGGATGGTCTTTTTTTTTTCTTAGTTGATTTTTTTATTTAACATCTCGGTCTCTAAAACTTATTGTCTATTTCATCATTGTAGCTTGTTTTAGCCTTTTAGCACAACCCCCACTCACTCCGTTTATTTAATGGTTGTACAGTTTTTAAACGTATTGAAGCTGAGTTTTGAGCAGGAAGGAAGTCTGGTATGAAGGGAAACCCCTCAGAAAGAGGTTGGGCGACACTCTTCCCCTCCAGTCAGAGGCAGCAGCCTCTGCAGCAACCTTAACACAGCGCTACATCTCCCAGAAGTGAGGCACAGGAATCTCGCTCCAGGCTTCGAGGGGAGAATATGGATTCCTTGAGGGCAAAGATCACCTTGTTTAACAGCCCCAGGTTGTGCTGTGTGATTATAGTTCTGCTGTGTGATTCAGTAGAACCAATTTATCTGACTCTAGGAATTTATCTCTGCTGCATGCCACCAAGCTTGTTAATATTTCATGTAAAATTAGATTGACTGCTATAGCAGCAGGCCCTGTACTTCACATAGTCCACGCCAACAGTTTCCAACGATTCAAGGCTTCTATTGTTGTTACTTATGATTATGCCCTGGAAGGCTGTTACTGTGTGTTTATGATCAGTCTGCCTCATGATTAATGTTACTTCCATATATCACGTATCTTTTACAAAATGGGACTGCATCAAGAGGGGCTTCATCAGAACACAAAGCACACCTTCTGGTGCATCGTGAACTCTGCTGACTCAAGATTCCCCAGAGAACACAAAATAACCAATAGTGAGCTGACTTTGTAGGAAAACACAAACTATTTCCACTGGACAACAGACTATTTATATATTACAGAATATAAAAGATTCCATCACCATAGAAAACAAATAGGAGATCTTTATTAATTTTGTCCCATACCCCCCCAAAAAGCCCTTACCCCAACTTGTTAACCCTTTGATAATAATAGGTAGCCCTAGTGTACGGAAAAATGGAGCATTCTACACAATTCCCTAACGCTACCCTTTTAAAGCCAAATGTAATGTTTAAATTATACTATTTTGTATATAAAATAAAATTCTGTGGCTGAAAGATGTTATGAAACATGTTATGATTTGTATGTCAACCAACTCAGGATAGCACAGAGTTCTGGGACAGATTTAAGTGTAAAGATTATTGATAGTAAGACAGGCATTCCCTTCGGAACACCTTGAGGGGAAAAGTTAGATTTTGAGGTAAACATGTTACTGATACAGCCGTTTCTATTTGAACTGGCAATTAATAGGAAAGTGAGATAAAGATTCCATTTGGTCCAATAAAATTCATTCAAGTCCAGAGCATCCCAAGTTCTGACCATTTACCTCAAATCACAATAGGTAACGGACACTGAATTAATGAATGAGCAAAAATCCACCATTACTACTGAAAAAAAATCAAAGATAATTTATTCAGCAATCAATAACTGAGTGCCTAGTGGACACTGGAGATACAACAATAAATAAGATTATCCTTACCCTCAAAAGCTTACGATCTAATTGGGGAAAAAAGAGAAAGCTGAACATACATTTATAATTTACATGGGTAAATTCAAGGTACTATGGGAAGAACACAAGAGGAGGGGGGCCTAACTCAGTAAGGAGCTTAAGTCTAAAATTAACTTGAATGAGTAGGAGTTAAACAAAAAGGAAGGGAGAGAAGGAGAGAGGGAAAGAAAAAAGAAAAGGAAGGAAAGAGAATTCTAAAAGTACACTGCATATTTGGTGGAATGCCAGTAATTCAATGTTGCCGAAGATACAGGTACAAGGGGATGGCTCAGCATCTAGAGAAAGATACATATCTTGTTAAGGAGTTTGAATTTTAACCTGAAGGCAATGGGGAACCATGGTAAGATTTTAAGCACATGATCTAAGATTAGTGCACCAGCAGGATAAGGCTACAATAAGCAAAATAAAGTAGAAAGGGAACAAGGCTGTAGGCAGGGTTACCAGTGCTTAGAGATAGTTTCAACCCTCTGGGGTAGAGATAAGTTATACTAAACAAGTGATGTAGGAAAAGAGAGGGATGATGAAGCAACATCCTGAATATTAACACTGAATTACGATTTTCATTTTGTTTTTTAAAGCAGTCATACTATATAGTCCAACTCAGTATCTCCTCAGGCTCACGTTAAAGGGGTCAGCTGCCTCCTTCATTCACCAAAAAGTGGTCCTGGCAGCAATGACCTGGATAGATTAACATCTGACCAAAGCCCACCAAGTGCATCCTCAGAACTAAATCCAGAAAAGAATCTCTCAATTTACATTCCACTAAGGCTCAGAACACCAATGTGTTAATGAACTTAAGGCAAAAATCATACTATCTAAAAGCAATATTCAAAACGCTGAAGTTTACATTAAAAACAATTATTTTCTGACAGGTAGTTTATCACAGTTAGCCTGCTACTATGAGTACTTAAATTCCATTCAAAAGCTATGCAGCAGGTATAAACCATGCTATACTAGAAAAGTTAGAAAAAAACAGAATTAACTTGAAAAAATTTCTAGGAAACGGACCTCTGGTTTACTAGAGGCTAGTTAATATTCAGACAGAAAATGAATTTCCACACAGACCTGGCAGCTTCAGTTAATTAATAAAAAAGACAGCGCCTAATACTAAACATTAAGACATTATGTACAGAGGGGGAAAATATAATCATTGAAGGAAAAAACAGGGAAGAAAGGAGAAAAAGAATGAAGATGGAGGAGAAAAAGGGAAAGTGTCTTGTTTAGATACCCTTATCATCCACCAATATGGCTCCTTAAGGGCTAAAAAGGGAAGAAAACTGGTTCCAGGCTCTTAAATGATTTCACTGCAGCCCCCAAGCTATCAAACCACACTAGCTCTCAAAAAAAGAAAAACTCAAAAAGATCATTTAACCCAATCTGCCTACTGAGGCTATAATCATTAGCTATTTTTAGGAAATAAGAAATCTTGGGAATAAGAGCCTTGACTTTCAAATGCTCTAATCTGAATATTTCCTTTAACATTATAGGCAGAAATCCCACAAATGTCTATCACCTAAAATATGTTATGAAATGACTAAGCATCAGTTCAATGTTAAAATTAGAAAGGAGCAAAGTAGTCGGTAGACACACCGATGAATAAAATTAGAAAGGAGCAAAGTAGTCGGTAGACACACCAATGAATATAGTTTCAAAATATTGAAAATGATTTTCTAGTTTATAAATTACCTCATTTAAAAAAATGCAGGCTTATAGGAATTATAAGACATTTGTGATATCAGAACAAATAATTTCACTGCATACGAATCATTCATCGTATTAATCACGTTCAGCTCCATTTTTCAATACAGGCCAATACTTAGTTAGATCTTCATCTCATTTTAAGAAAAGACAATAAGTTAACTACATACTATTACATTCTGCATTTAATTTAACAAAATTGGTTTAAAAAAACTTTTAGTTTTTCTCAGCAATTTTACTGCAATATTTGTATTTCTTAAACATTTTTTACCAATTAGGTGCTCACAGATTGTGCTCCATTATCTGAAAACCAGATATGGAGCCATCTAAGTTTTTGAAAATAGGCTTCATTTCAACCAGTTGCAAACACAAGGTTTGGAGAGTATTGATTATTTCAATTTATTTATACTTTCTTTACCTTATTTCAAAAGAATCTGAGAGGACATAGAACATATGTTCAGAAAATACATTCTTCAGTAAAATACAGAATGCTTAACACAGTATTTTAACCAAAATATTGTTGCCAATGTTCTTTAACCTTGCTTGTCAAAATGTTGAGATATCAAATTTGCAATTTTACTAAATACAGCAAAGAGAGGGAGAGGGAAAAAAATTTAGTTCTCTGCTTAAGAACAACTCAAATTAAACTGGGAAGTATCTTTACTTCCGTAAGAAAGGAATAAAAATTTTCTTCTTCCAGAAGAACTTAACCAAAAAGAAAAAGGTAAGATAACTGATACAAAAATGAAGCTGTTGATTATTTGCTTTATGTTCAGTTATCCATTTGAGAAAGGTTATTTACAAGATTCCTTTAATTGGCTAGTCATTATAATCTGTTATAAACTAATTGCATTTTCTTTATTCTATTTCTACATTTACGTATCAATAAAAAAGGTAACTCCGTGGGGCATCAGAAAACAGCCTCTCTATAGCATCTTAACTAAGCTAAATGTTTGCATTATTTTCAGAAACAAGTGTTCTAAGAAAACTTTGCTGTTTATCATTAAGCACAAACCAAGTAACTTAAAACAATTCTGGACTTGTTTCAAGTCTAAACACTCCTAGATGGTTACTCGGAATATTAGGCTACATCCCTGGTGTTAATTTTAATTAAAGAAGCGTGACTTTACCATTACGTATAGGTATATAAAATAGAGGGAAGCAGGTATATCATGGTCTTATGCTGAAGGAAGTCAATTTTCTCCAAATTGAACCATAAATATAAAAATTCCAATAAAAAAAAAACCCACAAGATTAGTCTGAATAAAAAGATTCTAAAGTTCATCTTTCAGTAAAAATGTGTAAAAAGCCAAAAAGTTTGCAAAGAATGAGGGCTTGCCTCACCAGTAATTAGGTAAATAAAACTTCATTAATTAAAATAGTGTATACGGGGACAAGAACAATGAAACAGTATTGGGAGCCTTGAAACATACCCCCAAGTATATAGAAAAATTCAGTCTATAATAAATATAGTATTTCAAAACTATGCAATAATCAAATAACCATTCAGTAAATGATTTTGGAAAAAGTGGCTATTTAGGTGAACCTAAAATTAACTCTAGATCTCATCATATAACAAAATAAAATATTGAGTACAGTAAAGGGTAAAATGTGAAAACAAAACTAAGAAAACTAAAAATACTAAAAAAAACCCAACAACCCCAAACTGGGAAAAAAATATCACACACAAAAAATCTTCATATCAAAAAGATCAATGCCGCAATAGATTGCAGCACAGGCAAATGATATGAGTATGTAATTTACAATGAAATGCAATTAACATATAAATATATGAAAAGTGTTCAATGGAACTAGTAATTAAAGCAATGGGGAAAAAAAATCCCAGAAAACAGTAAAAATCCTTATACGTAGAGGAAAATGGGACCATCATACCATGTTACCAGGACTATGAATAGACACAACCTTCCTATAGAGCAGTATGTATCAAAGTTTAAAATGTGCACCACTTCCGGCCCAATAATACCTTTCATAAACGTAAACTAAGGAGGTCATCTCTTAAAGATATATGCATATAAATTCATCAGTGTTGTTTGTAATCTTGATAAATTGGGAACAACCTAAATGCTCATCAATAACAATGAACACATATTATTAGTATCTTACAAATCAAAATGCCAAGCATCTATTAAAAGTGATGCAGAAATCACACAATAACATGAAAAAATAGTCATGATATTTTACAATGAAAGCTCCACTGTGAGCAGGGGCCCTGGATGCCTTGCTCTTCAATCTTATTTCCAGCACCTAGAACAGTACCTCGTACAAAAGAGCTTCCCAAAAAGCATTTATTAAATAGGGGAATTTTAAAAGCAGGTTACAGAACAATAATCATAAGATCCCTTTCTCTTTCCTTCCTTCCTCCTCCCCTCCTCTCTCTCACACTTACACATAAATATAATTGGAAGGATAGTCACAAAAGGTTGACACACGTAATGGAGTTTCTTCCTTATTCCTCTGTATTATTTAAATTCCTTATATGGGAAGCATTTCTTATTTTATAATTGGAGAAAGTAACAAAATTATTTGTTAAGAACTCACATATTTAAAATAAACTCCAGAAATGTATTCAGTGACTACAGCTCACAAACTCCAAAAACTAAGATCAACAATATCCAAGTGGCATGTTTTCTTTCATCTTCAAGGAATTATCAGTGTGTCTTGTACAATGTAACAACATCTTTCTCCAGTACCAGGAAATGCCACATTATACTAATAAAATGCAACATTTTCAAAAGGAAAAGAACACTTTTTCTGTAGTAAAAACTGAAAAAAACTAAAAATAATTAATTTCTCAAAGTCCTTTTCTCCTCCTCTACTAACGTATAAGCTATTCTAGATGGTGGTGGTAAAGATTACCGTGTAGCATCGGTTTTTTTAGGTTAAAAAACCAGCGAATCCCGATCAGTTAAGTGCTCTATGTAATTCTTTCATTTCTTTATGAAGGCTGATTTCACTTCAAATACGTTTAAACAACTGAAATATCAAAACTAGCCACATACCCCGTGTCATTACTCATCCCGTCACCCTGTTTAATTTTATTCATGGACTTTATCACTATCGGAATAACCTTATTCGGATATTTATCTGTCTCTCTCTTCTGGAATGTAAGGTCTCTGAGGACAGGAATTGTCCTGCTCACCACTGTCCCCAGTGAATGGCACTAGGAGACCTCAAGAAGTATTTGTTAAATTAATCATGAAAAGGGGGAGGGGAAACGACACACAAATTCAAACTAGACAATAAACAAGAAATTAGGAAAACAAGGAACGGAAGCCACACCGGGATGTACAAGCTGACATAACTCAAGGCTGTAAGACCTCGGAGGTTTGGTGAGCATTTTTCAAAGCGGACAGGTGCTTCACACCTATGTAAAGGGCATAGCGCATTTCCAGGAAGAAAATCCACAGGGAGGTTTCCAGGTGGCGGTGTGCACCTCTTAGAAGAGGGGAAACGATTATCATCATAAGAGAAACGTGGCCCAGGTCAAGAGTAAAGAAAAATACATCATGCATCGTGGCCCAGATGAGAAATCACACGAATTCCCCCAAACACAATCAAACCAAGCAAGCAACCTTCCGCGCGACACATAAAAAGAGCGTAGTCCCCGCTCCCCGGCTGTGCAGTCGCCCGCAGCCCAGAAACCCCCTCACTCGCCACTTTTCCCTCCCAAGGACCCCCGCCCCAGTTGGTCCAGGGGGAGAAGGAATGGGGGAAACAGTCTTCGAATTAGCTTTCTCCACCCCCACCCGAGCCCAATCCGCTCCAAAGCGCAATCCCTCCCATCCTCGCTTATCCCTGAGGCCCCAACTCCCGCTACGGGCACCGCCAGCTGCCCCTCACTCACGTGTAGATGATGGCCATGAAATGCATCAGCCACAGCACCAAGAAGAGGACGAACCCGAAGACGGCCATTCCCTCCAGGGCCAGGTCCAGCAGCGCCATCCCCCGGCCCGGCCCGCTCCGGCCGCCGCCACGGACAGCGCTCCCGCCGGAGGACAGGGTAGGCGCCCGGCGCGGGGGCGCAGGAGGGGAGAGGAAGGTGGGGAGAGGAAGGGGCGGAGTGGGGTGGGGACGGAAGGGGCGGGCAGGGCCTGCGCGCCCCCGCCCGCGCGCAGTCCTGGGCGCGCTCGCGACTGCAGGCGCTGCGGTGGCCGGGCTGGGTGGTCTGGGCGGCCGTGGCTCCGCGTTCGGGCTCGCCTCTCCACACCTTCGCGGCCGCCAGCCGGACTCTGAGCGCCCGCGCCCCCGCCGCCCCACCACCTCACTGCGGGGCTCTGCGCCGCGTAGCTCAGCTCCCTGCTCCGCCGCCGCAGCTCCGCGCACTAATCGAAACCGGCGGCTTGCGCCCCGAGTCCCCGGCGCGCCCCGCCCCTGCCGGTCCCCGCCCTCCGCTACTGCGGCGTCCGCCCCTCTGAGAGGTGGGGCGCGCCGCTCCTCTCCGCCCACTCTGCCGCCCTCGCGCCCGCTGCGTCACTGTCGCGCGCCCCTGGGCGGCTTCGCCTGTTGGACGCCTGCCGGGTGTTAACCCCGGCTCCGGTGTCCCGCCGCCGCCTACCTCTCGGCGTCGGGCCGAGGCGCCCGGGGCAGCCAGCATTGCAGCCCTAGTGGCAGCGGCGGCGGGAAGTGACCTTGTGTCCGACTCCGAGGCCGCTTTCCTTCTGTCCAGCTCTGGGGTTCCACAGCGCTGCAGAAAGACATGGGGTGCCAGACAGCCGCCGGACTTGTCTCGCAATCCACCTTCCCACTCTGTGTCCGCAGCCTCTCCGCGGGGCATTGCCCCAAGCGGCTTAGGCCCTCCTCCAGGCCACGTTCTTGGGCGCAAGGGTTTCCCATCGCCTAACCCCCTCATTGCTTTCAATGTGGTGGAGTCCTGGATCACAACGGATTTGGGAGTAAAATCTCCGGTGCCTCGCAGATCTCTAAGCGCGTTAGAGACTGCATGTAATACAAAAAATTCTCAAACTCAGCATGTAAAGAATCAGTTACTATTGAACCTCCCCTAAGACTACTTCCCAATAGGGTAGCCATACGTGGCTATTGAGCGCTTGAAATGTGACTGTACTGACATGTGCTGGGAGTGTATACCATACACTGGAGGTCTAAGGCCATCTCGGTAATAAATTTTATATTGATTACATGTTGAAACAATATTTTTGTTATGTTGGGTTAAATAAGTTATTCAATTAACTTCACTGTTCTTTTGTTCCTTTATTTTTTAAATGTGTCTTGCTACTAGAAAATATTTAATTACACAAGTGCATGATAATAGTGCCCTAAAAAGGAAAGAAGTGGCATATTGGATAGTAAGGTAATTTAGTGTTTATTTAATTTAAAATCAGTCTAGAGAGATGTTTTATTCTAGTACTAAATGTTTCTGTTTTTTCTTTAGCCTGGATGAGTTTGTATTGTTTCTCAATTGTTTTATGTTGAAACAATGTTTATTATTTCAAACGATTTCCTTTTAAATAATCCATGACCCTTTGAGAGATTTTAGAATTGAATGCAGTTTTGAAAAGTTGTTTATTTTATCATCGCAATTTATTATAGTTAATATTGATAGAATGAGAATACCTCAATCTGTGGTTACATTATAAACTACAATCAGGAAAGAGTTTAATGTCCGTGTTGAGAACCAATCCTGGATTTGCTGTACGGTTTGTTTTGTCTACTTTAATGTCAGTGAGAAAGAACAGTGCTTAGAAACCAAACTTCATTGTTGAGAGTTACTGGTTGTTAAAGTTATAGGATACTTTATTAACATAGAAATAACATTACAAATGGAAATTTTAAAATATCACTGTTGTAGTTAATCAATTCTAAGACATACTTTTAAAAAACTTGAACACATTTTAAGATTTCTGAAATGGAAATGAATTTCACACAGTCAGTGACATCTTACAATTAATTAGTAGGTGGTTTTTCTTAATTGTATATAAATAATGTATTTTACAATTAACACCCTCTTAGATTTCATGAACTACATTAATTGGTCAATTGAAGCATTTTGTTGTATTCTGCATTTCCCCAAAATGTTTTTTGAGCCTTCCAACAAAGGATTTTTTGCAGTATGACTGAGGCCAAAGAAAGGTGAAGAAACAGGTATTTTTAAAAAGATCAGTGGTTTCCAGTAGGGAAAGGGGAGGGATGAATAGGCAAATCACAGAGGATTTTTAAGGCAGTGAAACTATTCTGTATCGTACTATAATGGTGGATACATGTATTATACATTTGTCAAAACTTATAGAACGTACAACACCAAGAGTGAACCCTAATGTAAATTATGGACTTTGGGTCATAATGATGTTTCAATGTAGGTTCATCAACTGTAACAAAGGTACCACTCGTGCAGGATGTTGATAGTTGGAGGGAAGCTGTACATGGGTTGGGGCAAGGGGTATATAGGAATTCTCTGTACTTGCTGCTTGATTTTGCTGTGAACCTACAACTGCTCTAAAAAATAAAGTCTATTTAAAAAAATAGTGTGTGCTCTGCTAAAAGAAAAATTATTGGAAATGTTATGTGTCTGAATAAGTGAGAGCAACTGGTTTGTCCTTAAATCCCAGGGTTTTGCACCTTCTAGGCACTCATATATTAATATTTGTTGAACAAGTGAATAATCTACATTGAGAAGAGTCACTGGAAAAATGGCTCAACTTTCTCCTTTGTTTGCAAATACTTAAAAAATGGTTTCTCTTGTGGAAAAAATACACAACTATCATACCCCCTCTTACATCTTACAAAATTAGATCACAGAGTGAGTGAGAGTAACTACGTATTAGTTCACCTAATCACAACCTGAAGACCTACTGCAAAGCTGATGCTCTGCTTGACAGTCAACAGCATATTTTTATGTCAACATAGGACATAGTGTCCATTTTTGTCACTGTTATAAAGAATCTTTCATATATTAATGTTTTAAAGTTCCCTATGGTTAATGTGTTGTTATTTTTAGAAGACAGGCATACTGTAAATGTTTAGCCCTAGGAAAACTTTTGTAAAACTAAGGTTTAAAAAAAAAGAGATCTTCCAGAAATTGGGTGAATTTGGAATTTCAAAAACAAAGTTAGAATTGATCTGAAATTTGTGGTGCTAATGCCAAAAGAAGCTATTTAATACTAGTCCTATTTTCCCCTAATCATGTTTGAAATGAGTAGAAAAATGCCTTATCTACTTACCAGATCAGATGCTTAAATTTATATTAGTTTTGTTACCCATGAAATGATAACTTTGTAAAGAACCTTCAGATCCTCAGATACTATGTTACTGTTAATAGCCTTCAAATGCACAAAGGTTCCAGGCAAATTGTCAGTTCAGCTCATCTTGATAAACCTTTACTGGTATAGTGTGTATAGGTGTGGTCCAGAGGAGTGCCCAGAGTTCACTAGAGTTCATTTCATTCTCAGCTGTCTTGCTAACTCATATCCAAATGACTAATTAAAATGTTTTACTTCATGCTCTTTTTCTTTTCAAATTTCATATTTAATTGTTTTACTCCATAGTGTGCTAAGTCGAACCATTAATGTTCATTCTTAAAGGAAGCTAAATTTAAAATATTTCCAAATATGTATGGCCCGTGTAAATATTTCTTTTTCAAATGTTTTTGAAATTCTTTCTTTTTAGATATTTATGACTCAATTTAATTTATTACAGTTTATAATGTTAAAACTTTCACCTAGGCTGTATGTGTAAACAAACTTGGTAAGTTTATTGGAGAGAGAGAGAGACTGAGACTCTAATATCTATTGAACACAAGGACATAAGCTTTGTGCCAGGCAAATTTTTAAAATATTGATTTTCACAAAAGTCATGAAATATATAATTGGAAGCCAAAAAGATTAACTTAACTACCCAGGTGACACATCTGATAAGTGAGGGAGGTGGAGTTTGGGCCCAGGTCTGTCGGACTCCAAAGCCAACGCTCTTTATACAAGTAAGTATAATATTAAGTTAATTTAAAGGAAACATAGTAGATGATCAATCCTCAAAGTTTAGATTGCAAAGTAAATTTGGTGTAGTGTTAAGATTGGTAACCAATGTTCTGTATAAGTCTATTTCACCATCTGAGACATAGAAAAATATGTTAAAACGAGATCATATGTTTTATGCTAAGATGCACTGGCAATTTAAACACCTTCCTCTTTCCTTTTACATCTTTTGCTTCAGTTAAGAGGAATTCCATGAAGTATAGTGTCACTTCAGAACAATTCATCTAAGAGAGTAAACAAGTAGAAGACTTTTTTTAAAAATAGGAGAATGTCAATGTAATCTGTTTCTTTTTGTATTATTTCATAGTAATAATGATACTCTAATTAAAGTGTGAATTTCACTTTTACTGAGGAACAAAGGCTGTTGAGATAACCTGGATCTCCTGAATTTAGGATCTCTACAGAATACTTTCTATCTTAAGAATGCTTTGTTTTAAGATACAGTGTAGACTATTGGTTAAGCACAGACACTGCGAACATCAAACAGGATGGGTTTGAATCCCAGTTGTACCATTTACTAGCTATATGACCTGTGTTGTGAGGACTAAAGTTAACATATGTAAACTATTTAGAACAGTTCTAGGTAAATGAAAATTCTATCAAAGTTTTATCATTATGCCATAATTGAGAGAGGTCATCCATTTTAATTTCATCTAGATCACTAATTTTTGTTTCCTCCATTTCTTCCTGCACTGTTTTTATCTATAAAAATAAAATTAACTATACTTATAAGGGTTTTTTTAGAAAATCAGTCTGAGGCAGAAACATGGCATTTTACAATTTTTGTTTATTACATAAAACAGAATATCCTATAGAAATCATCTTCTTGCTAACATAACTGGTTTAGTCAATGGAAACAAATGCAGTTAGATTACAATTGTATGGAATATAAAGAATATAATTAAATAGTAAAGGGCAAACAAAGATACTTTTATTCCATGAGAAAAATTAATGTCAGGCCTTGAAATAAAATATTTTACACAAGCAAATAATATGATTAAAAAGGTATTTAGATACACATGAGGGCTCTGACATGTAAGAAACAGTGATATGGGATAAGTGCTAATACTATTTTTGGTAATAAATACTTTTTAAAATACTCAGAATAAAATGCACCAGGATATCAGGATTAACAAAGGGCAAAGTTTTCAAGAGTCTAGTTTAGATGACAATATTTTTTTTTAGCTCAGAATTGGTTTTAAAAAAAGTAGTATTTGCATGATTAAGTAGCAAACTAACAATAAATTGGTGAAGAAGATGAGTCCTCCATTCAGTCTAGTACTTTTATGGTTCAGAAATCCTATCAGATTATTTTTAAGCCTTTATTTAATTACAGGTATAAATTTGAAGTGTTATCTCAAATGTGAAGAAGCATAAAACAGTCCATTGCACAATTCAAGGAAACAACTATTGGGACTTTTCCTATACTAAGCTCATCCCTAAATTCAATTGCCTATTTTAATTATTTTGAGATCATTTGATGTTGGAAGCCATCATTAATGGTTAATCACTATACAATGGAAAATACTGAGCAAAATTATTTGAACAGACTGTCAAGGTAACAAAGGAAAGGAATGAATGGCTTTCCTATCCAGTTATTTCTTTTCCTTTACTCCTCAAAAAATATCAAAAAAACCCAAAAAAAAACCATCTTCCAGGAGCACATTGTTCTCGTGCTTTGGATACAAAGACAAAATGATATAATCTTTTTTCAGGAGAAGTTCACGGTTGGCTATGAAAGATAAACACAAAAACAGATCATTGTGATGCAATGTTATGTTCAAGAGGTATGAAGAGAATTGTTTGGGAGTTAGGAATGATTACTTTTCTTTAGGAAAGTCGAGAAAGACTTCATGGAGAAGTGCTGGGTCCTGAAGCAAGAGAAAGAGATTACCAGGTAAAGGGTGAGAGGAAAGCAGGATGTCTTCTATGGTTACTTTTTGAATCTAAGTATTTTAAACAACCGAGCAATCTGCGGGAGCATTCTGGGAGAGTCAGAAAAGTCTGAATGGACACAATTTAAGAAACAGTGGCCTTGGTTCACTGATAAGTTAAGGGATATGTAATTGAAAATCCAGTTATAGGGAGTGTGACCATATAAATGATTATCTAAATCAGGACACTTTTGAGAAAGAAAGGGGGCACTATTAACACGGTAGGAGAACTCTTATAAATGGAGGCTGTCCTAGGCAAATTAGTCAGATGGTCACACACTATTTAAAGGACACAGGAATCAGGCAAGGCTCAATCAGGGCTCTTGCTCCATTTTTCTGAAATAATCTTGGCTCTTTCCTTCTCTATGTGTCAGTTTTGTCTTCAAGCTGATTTCTGTCATGGTTGTAAGACGGCTGCTAACAGTTACCCCGTACCTCATGGTTTTCCCTTCACATGCAGGAAGAGAGAAAATGTGTTAGTTATTCACAACCACCTAACACAAACCTTAAGCTTTTTTTTTCCTAATTGGAATACCGTTGATGCCATTCGTTCACTGGCTTAGGGTACGGCTAGGAAGACTAGAATGGTCAAATCATGACCCAATGAAGCTGGGAGCAAGGATAATCACACCCAAACTTCACGGCAACTATATAATGGATGGGGAAATAGAATTAAAGAAATAAGCACATACCGATTACACTGAGTTTTTCCAAAACAATGGAAAATTTCTAGACAGTCTTAACTGTGAAAGATTCCAGTTAACCTCTTTCAGCTTTTGTGATTTTTTTTTAAATAACAGCGTTATTGAGATATAATCACCAGAAAATTCACTCTTTTAAAGTACACAATTCAGTGATTGCATACTTGTTGAGCAACTATTACCACTTACCTTCATAACATTCTCGTCACTGCAAAAAGAAATCCCACACCCATCAGCAGTCATTCCCCACCTCCACTTCCCCCTCCCAGCCCCTGGCAACTACTAATTTAATTTCTGTCTCTACAGATTTACTATCCTGGGCATTTCACAAAAATAGAATTACACAATATGTGGCCTTCTGTGATTACGTTCTTTCACAGCCCAATGTGCTCAAGGTTCATCCACGTTGTAGAATGTATCAGTACCATTCCTTTTTTATGGCCAAACGATATTTCATTGTATAAGATATACTACATTTTCTGTATCCATTCATCAATTGAGTTGGATTTGGATTTGGATTGTTTCCATTCTTTACATATGATGAATAATGCTCTTATGAGAATTCATATACAGATTTTATGTAGACATATATTTTTATTTCTCGAGTATAAACCTACAAGAGCTGAGTTGTATGGTAACTTTATTATAACCTTTTGAGGAACTGCCAGACTCTTCTCTAAAGTGGTTGCACCATTTCACAATCCCACCAGCAATGTATGTGGGTTCCCATTTCTCCACCTCCATACCAAAACTTGTTATAGCCATCCTAGTAAGTGTGAAGTGGTATCTCATGGTTTTGATTTCATTTCTTTCATGGCTAATGATGCTGCTATGGTTTGAATGTTTGTGACCCCCCCCCAAAAAAAATTCATATGTTGGAAATTCCTAACACCCAAATGTGATGTTATTAGGAAGTGGGGTCTTTGGGAGGTAAACAGGGATTAGTGTTCTTATAAAGGAAATCCCACAGTGCTCCCTGGCCCCTTCTACCATGTGAGGTCACAGTCAGAGTACCAGTGATGAAGCCTGAAGAAGGTTCTCACTAGAACACAACCATGCTGGCACCTTGATCTTGAACTTCCCAGCCTCTAGAACTGTGAGAAATAAATTTCTATTGTTTATAAGCCACCTAGTCTGTGGCATTTTGTTTTAGCAGCCTGAATGCACTAAGGCACATGTTGAGCATATTTTCATGTGCTTAGAGGCCATTTATTTGTACATGTTCTTTGGAGAAATGTCTATTAAAATCTCTTGTTGGTTTAAAAAAATTTTTTTTATTAGTTTCAGGTATACAAAGCAATGTAATAGTTATACATTTACACCCCTCACAAAGTGATAACCCCCCAATCTACTACCCCTCTGATGTCATATATAGCTGTTACAATTCCATTGACTATATTCCCTATGCTGTACTCCACATCCTGTGAATATATATATATACATCCATATGTATATACGTGTATATATATATAGAGAGAGACAGACAGACAGACAGACAGACAGAGACAGAGAGACAGAGACAGAGAGAGAGAGCCAAAAAATGTATACACATTTTAAGAAAGGAAAAAATTGTATTAAAAGTGTAATACTCAATATATACCAATAACAAATGAGGAATACAAGTCATGTGTATACATTTTTTTGGCACCCCGAGTGTGTGTGTGTGTGTGTGTGTGTGTGTGTGTGTGTGTGTGTATTTAGTTATAGTCAATATTCAATATTATTCAACTGCAGCTTCAGGTGTACAGCGCAGTGGTCAGGCATCTACACAGTTTATGAAAAGGTCTCCCTAATAAGTCCAGTGCCCATTTGGCACTCCACATAATCTTCACAACATTATTGATTATATTCCCCATACTGTATTTCACATCCCCTTGGCTATATTGTAACTAATTTGTGCTTCCTAATCTCTTTACATTCTACCCCCATCCGCATCCCCTTTTGGGTTTTAATCTTTTTATGACTGAGTTGTAAGAGTTCTTTATATATTCTAGCTACAAGTCCCTTATCAGATACATGATTTGCAAATATTTTCTCCCATTTTGTAGGTTGTCTTTTCCCTTTTCTTGACACTGGCCTTTGAAACACAAAGTTTTTCAATTTAATGGTCCAATTTTTATTTTTATTTTTTTTTGTCACTTGTGCTTTAGTGTCATATCAAAGAAACCACTGCCTGATTCAAGGTCACAAGGTTCACTCCTATGTTTTCTTCTAAGAGTTTTATAGTTTTAGCTCCTATATGTAGGTCTTTGATCCAATTTGAATTAATGTTTATATATGGTGTGAGACAGGGGTCCAACTTTATTTTTTTTCATGTGGATATCCAGTTGTCCTGGCACCATTTGTTCAAAAGACTATTCTATCTTCATTGAATGGTCTTGGCACCCTTGTCAAAAATCACTTGACCATAAATGTATGGATCTATTTTTAGACTCTCAATTCTATTTCATTTATCTATATGTTTATCCATTTTCCAGAACCATATAGTCTTGGTTACCGTAGATTTGTACTAAGTTTGAAATTGAGAAGTATGAGTTCCCCAACTTTGTTCTTTTCTAAAGATTATTTTGGTTCTTGTGGGTCTCTATGAATTTTAGAATCAGGTTGTTAATTTCTGCAAAAAAGACAGCTGAGATTTTGATAGGGGTTGCACTGGATCTATAGATCAATTTGCCATCTTAATAATATTGTCTTCTTTAATATCATTCAACAATGCTTTCTAGTTTTCAATGTACAGGTGTTACATTTAGTTTCCTCAAATTTATTCCCAAGTATTTCATTCTTTTTGATGGTATTATAAATAGAATTATTTTCTTAGTTTCATTTATGAATTGCTCATTGCTAGTGTATAGAAACAAAATTGATTTTTGTATATTGATCTAGTATACTAAAGCCTTACTGAATTTATTAGTTCTAATAGCTTCTTTGCATTCATTAAGATTTTCTATATGTAAGATTATAATCTTTTAATAGAGATAGTTTTAGTTCTTTGTTTTCAGTCTGGGTGCCTTTTATTTCCTTGCCTAAATGCCCCAGCTCGGACCTCCAGCATAATGTGAATAGAAATGGCAAGATCAGACACCATTGTCTTGTTCCTGATTATAGAGGGGAAGCTTTCAGTTCATCACCATTATGATGTTAGCTGTGGATTTTATCAGGATGAGGAAGTTCCTTTATATTTCCAGATTGTTGAATATTTTTATCATAAAAGGTTATTTTATCAATATAAAAGAGAATTGGTTGTCATATACTTTTTCGGCATCTAATGAGATGATCATGTGGTTTCCGCCCGTTATTCTATTAATATGGTGTATTGTATTGTTTGATTTTCAGATGTTAAACCAACCTTGTATTTCTGGAATAAATCCCTCTTGATCATGTTGTATAATCCTCTTTATATATTGCTGGATTCAGTTCACTAATGTATTGTTAACGATATTTATGCCTATATGTTTGTGAGGGATGTTTGTCTGTGTTTTTTTATTTTCTTTCAATGTCTTTGGTTTTGGTATTGGCAATACTGACATCATAGAATAATAGGTGGGACATTCCCTCTTCTAAGTTTTGGAGAGTTTTTGAGGGATTTTGTTAATTTTTCTTTAAATGTTTGGTGGACTTCACCACTGAAGTCATCTGGGCTTTCCTTTTGGGTAAGTTTGTTTTGTTTTGTTTTTAATAATTATCTTATTGTCTTGTTATAGGTCTATTCACATATTGTATTTCTTCTTGAATCAGTTTCAGTTGTTTGTATGTTTCCAGGAAGTTTTCCATTTCATCTAGGTTATCTAATCTGTTGACAAATATTATCTAATCTGTTCGTATTATATATACCCTTGCAATCCTTTTTTTTGTTGTAAACTTGGTAGTAATGTCCTCTTTGTCATAGCTGATTTTAGTAATTTGAGTCTTCTCTTGGTCAGTCTACCTAAATGTTGTCAATTTTGTTGATCTTTTCAAAGCACCAACTTCTGGTTTCATTGACTTTTCTCTTTTTTACTTTCCGTTTCATTTATTTCTACTTTAATTTTTATAATTTTCCTACTTCTGCTTACATTAGGTGTAGTTTGTTCTTTTTCTTCAGTTTCTTAAGGTGGAAGTTTAGATTATTGATTTGAGAGCTTTCTTATTTTTTAATATAGGTGTTTGCAACTATAAATTTCTTTCTGCATTGCGTTAGCTGTATCCCGTAAGTTTCCGTGTGTTTTGTTTCCATTCACCTCAAAGTATGCAAATAAGGCCCACAAAAATGTCAGTAAGCTAATTGTTCTTACCTAGATTCAGCCATTTTTTCTTAAATAAAGGCTCTTCAGATGATACATCATTGGTTAATTTCCAGAGTTACGAAAAAGGTAATTTTGACAGTTTTTGCTAGTGTTCACATTGCTTTTAGTGTTTCAAAAAGATAGAATTTAATATTTTTATGTTAACTTGGGATATGTTACTAATCAAAAGACTTCAGTGTCATAGAAGCCAAATAAAGAAAGGGGTAAAAGAGAAGAACATGCTTAATTATATCAATTTTTGCAGAGAGGTCCAATAAAATAAATCTTGAGAATTAAGCATTGGAGTTCGCAATAAGAAGGTCATTGATGACCTGGAACAGAGTGGTTTCATCTTTTCTGGAATGGATATAGTAGACGATATTTTGAGTGCCGTAAGGGGGAACAGAGAAAGTACTAAATTAGAGGTGAGTGTATGGAATCCAGGTAGCAAATGGCAGGATTGACCCTAAACAATGTTTAGGGCTCCGGAAAAATGGGGTTCCAAAATAAGAACAATTAATTTTGAAATATTTCATGTTTAATATTTCTTTGAAGACTCAATGTTGTCATCATAGGGGAAACATGCAATTTGTTGAACTTCCTTAAATATAGCTCAGGGCTTGGTATTGTCTCTTATTTAGAATTTCATTTGGTAAGAACGGGATTTATCGTTCTACTGTTAAGGGTTTCCAAATGTCTTCATAAAATTTGGGTGCTTCCCAAATCTGGGACAAGCTATATTGTCCACCAGAAATTCTTAGAATACCTGTGACATGGAAGATCCATTTTAACCAAGTACACAATGGGAATGGTGAGATGTGGACATTAGGAAGCTAAAGTGGAACAAGCATCTTTCAGCTTCATGTCCATCTATTGAAAATGGAAATATAATAGAACTTCATTTTATTGCATTGGAAGCAGCTTCCTCCTGTTTAACTTTCTAGCTATACCTTGACTGACCCATATCAAAGAAACAACAAATAGAATATTTCTCATCTTGTCTCTTAGTGTGAAGGGGGCTTTTGGTAAATAATAAAAAATTAAAGTCTAGTGAATAGAGTTCAAAGAGGGAAAGTTTTAAAATTTTACCATAATTTTACGTTTGAATGTGTGGCCAGGTAAAGAGGGCTCAAGATATATATATATATATATATTTTTTTTTTTTTTAAAGATTTTTTATTGGGGAAGAGGAGCAGGACTTTATTGGGGAACAGTGTGTACTTCCAGGACTTTTTTTCAAGTCAAGTTGTTGTCCTTTCAATCTTAGTTGTGGAGGGTGAAGCTCAGCTCCAGGTCCAGTTGCCATTGCTAGTTGCAGGGGGCGCAGCCCACCATCCCTTGTGGGAGTCAAACCGGCAACCTTGTGGTTGAGAGGACGCGCTCCAACCAACTGAGCCATCCGGGAGGCAGCTCAGCTCAAGGTGCCGTGTTCAATCTTAGTTGCAGGGGGCGGAGCCCACCATCCCTTGCGGGACTCGAGGAGTTGAACTGGCAACCTTGTGGTTGAGAGCCCACTGGCCCATGTGGGAATCGAACCGGCAGCCTCTGGAGTTAGGAGCATGGAGCTCTAACCACCTGAGCCACCGGGCCGGCTGGAGGGCTCAAGATATTTATTTATATTTTGAAATAATTGATTTGGATTTTTTTTAAATAATAAAATATTAAAGTCTAGTGAATAGAGTTCTTTTGGGAACACATATCAGAAACTATACCAGACAAAACATGATCTCAAATATAAACACATCTCAGTTCCTTATAAGCAGAAGAGCCTCCCCACCCCTCCACCCCCGCCAAAAAAGTCTTCTTGACGGTGTCTAACAGTCATTCTAAAGCATATAATCTTTTTAAAGGGCTCCACATATAATTATGCTCAAGGTGGCCCAGAATTAATGTCATTAATATTAATACTCCATGGACAGTGAAAACAAATAGTGATTTTTAAAATGAGCTCCAACTCAATTGCACTAAAGAATGGTTATGTTGGTTCAGTGTTAACTCTGTGATCACTTTTGAGCCCTGAAATGGAAAAGCCTGAAGAAATGTGCTATTCCCATTGGAGCTTATTACCACGTCACCAGAGTTGCTGCTATTTTTATCATGTAAGCAGTGTTCAGAATCCACACTAAAACTAATACAAATTTTAATAATAATGACAACCGTAGGGGCCCAAACAGTGTATTTCCAAGAAGTACAGTAAAAGGGAATCAGTATTTATCACCAGGGTATCACTGATTCTCTGGTACTAGATCCTTTGGTTTCAACTTTCCCAGCCAACTTTTGTTTCATTCTGGCAGTGTGTAAGTAACAAAGGAATTCCAAAGTTATAAGTGATGATTTGAAATTAAGTTACTTCTCACTGGAGCAAGTCTATCTAACATATTCTCAGTGGCAGGCTATGCTCTGGAGAGGGGAAATGAAAGACAGAGAACATCTAGAATATAAGAGGATGTGCTCCTCTGAAAGGGGAACAGAGTGACACAGCGGCCACCCCGTTTACACACATTAAATCTGGTTATGTATATATTTATGCCACCTGGTTTTCACTTACACTTAAAAAGGAAAGACAGGGAATATTGCTTAGACACTAAGTTAACAGAAAACAGAACTTAACTATATTCCCACCCGAAGAGGATCATGTGTGTACGTGTGAGGGGCTTACTTTGGGAGTGAGGTAAGAATTACATCATCTGATCATACACAAAATACATGATCTTTAAGTCAGTGAAATTATTTTTTTTGATTATAGCTGTGGCATGACTCCTAAAGTTACATTTTCCTCTTTTTGCTTCAGATTTTATTGTTTAGGTCTCAGCTTAAACATCACCTCCTCAGAGAGGCCTGCTCACACTACCAAGTCCAAAGTCACTAGGCTTTTATTTTCTTCCAAGTATTTATTAGATCTGATTTTTGCTTAACTTGTCGATTTATCCCTTTATTTTCGGCCTTCCCCACCTCAGAATGGATGCTCTGTTCCATGAATGTGGGAACCTTGTGTGTCTTGTCTACTGCTGTAGCACCCACACCTAAAATTATGCCCAACATTAAATAGATATTTATTGACTGAATAAATGAATGAATTGATAAATGAGCATTGAAAAAAACTGGTAAACTTCCCAGTTTATTATATAAACCTAACATAATCCTTAGACCACAACTAAAGTTAGCACATACGAAAAAGAATACTGGCCAGAACAAATGTATTATAGATTGGAAAATTCTAAATAAAACACTAGAATAACAAATACAACCACAAAATAATAGAATGACCTACCATGACCAAATTGGGTTTCTCTCAAGGTTTTGGTACATTTTTTACTTTTTTAAAAAATTATCTGAGTAATACAGACATGTGATTTAAAATTTTTCAAAATAGGGCAAAAGCACAGAAAATTAAAACATAACTTTACTAATTCTTACTCCTAAATCTTGTTCCACTTTCTGTATTTCCTCCGTGTCCCTTACCCTTCCATCTCCCAACTTCGGCCAAATACATTGGCATTGCCAAGGTTAATACCATTTTACCCCCTTCATTTATCATAATACTTCTGTGCTCTGTGGCAGAAGGGAGGATTCGTACAACACAAAATTAGAGTGAGAGTGGTCAGATTGTTATGGCACAAATAATTTTTATTCTAAATTTCAAAATAGATCTGAAAGTTCTAGTAAATATTACAAGATGCAAAATAGAGAGAAAAGGTATAACTCTGGAAAAACGGTCAGACAAATTTGAAATTACTTGTTAAAAATACATGTTAGGGTACAAATCAAATATTTAAGAGTTCAATCATATTTATTTTATCTAAATCTTCTAACTTTATTTATTTTCTGTCTAACTATGTTACCAGTTGATAACGCTGAGTTAAAATTCCAATTGTGCTTTTTGTGTCTTTCCACTTCATTTCGTATTTCTAATGGCTTTTTATTTATATATTTTGTCCAGTGACATAGAATGTGAAGTTTTAATGATCCCATTTGAATACAAAAATAATATATGCCTTGCTTTTATTATTTAACACTGTATCTTGGGGATAAGTTTGTGTCATTTACTTCAATTTTTAATTAGCTACATAGTATTCTAGTGCATGAGGACCCATTGGTCACCCACCAATCTAGGGCACATATCATACCTTTGCACTTGCTGTTCTCTTTGCCTGAAATGTTCTTCCCTTAGATATCTGCATAGTTGACTCACTTTCTTCAGATTTCTGCCATTTTATTAGAGATGCATTTCCTGACTGCTGACCACGAAGATAGTGTGCATGCGCACACGTGTGTGAACACACTTGCTCACACACAAATTAGGATTCTTTAGTTCCTTTTTCATACATACAAACATACACACAGTAGAAACCCATTTATCCAATGAAGTCAACATTATCAATTAGTTGTTTAATCAAAAAAGTTAGTAATAAAACAGGAAATTATTAAAAATGATATATGTCTGAATGTATTTTATTTAATTTTAACTTAAAAACTTTTCTTTGTGTATGAGTTGATTCATATTTCAAATTGTCCTTTTTGCATAAATACACACAAAGTGCATTGTCTAAGCTTTCCATCTAAAATAAGACTAATTTTTAAAACATCATTTATGTCTCTCTAAGTAGAATGAAGACACAAAACAACTTTGAAGCAATTTCAGCACAAAATCCTGCTTGATTTTTCAGATTTCCCCCAATGATTTTCAGTTGTTTCTCCCACAGCTAATTTGATAGATCTTTTTTAAAAAAGAACTCACTTTTATCAAGTCTTTCCAAAGCATTTCATATAAATGATGGCTTCTTTTGCACTCAGTTTTTAATCAGCTTACATAGCATTTAATTTAATTACTGAAATATAATGATAACCACAATTGGCATAAAAAGCCTTAAAATAAACACAACTAACTTTTGGTAAGCATGAGATACAACTGATAGAAGCAGACATGTAGATGCCATAAATATTTATTTTGTGTTTTACAGAGAGAGTGAAGAGTGTTGTTTAATCTTATGAGTCAGTTAAGTGGAGGTTTGGTTAAGAAAGCATCTATTTCAAGTGGAGGTATGTGTTTATGTGTGTATATATTAGCATACACAGAGAAATTCCTGGTTGCATAGTCAAGAAATTGCTAACAATAGTTGCCTCTGCGAAAGATGACTGGAATATAATTTGGGAAAGAGAATGACATCTCATTGTGCTGTTTGAATTTTTTGCTATGTGCATATATTACTTTTTTCATTAAAAACAGTTTTAGAAATTATCTGTATTTATCACATTTCAGGCTACTGTTTTTGCTTGTTAGACATTCCTTCTACATTTTCTGGTAAGAGATCCTGAATCCCTTGCCCCTGTCCCAGATGAGGCTAATCATAGTACCATTCCTTGTGGACAGTGATTGGTGGAAAGAAGAGCACATGATCAAAGCAAATTATGACTAGGTCAATCAGGTTTTTCCTGGTGTTTCCCACCCCCACCCCCCACCCCCCCGCCAACTGAAGCATCTTTCTGGTGAAGAAGTTATAAGAAGAGAGTTCTGTTTCCATTTAAGATGCAGAAAGCCACAAGAGACTATTACCACTACCCTAACAACACAAAAAACTCATACAATCTACAAAATCTTAACTTTTCTTAAACCCATCACACAGCTGCGGTCATAAGACAACCAAGTAAACTGGATTCCAAAGAATTAACAAGCTACTCCGATGAGAGATGAAACACCCAAACTCTTTTCACTTGTGGCAGATCATGGAAAATAAAGGTTACCAAAATAAAAACAGGTAAGAAGAAATTGACTAAAATGTTAACAAATTCTTAAAGGCCAAGTATGATCCAGTATCATTTTGAAATGGCTAGGAGCCCCAGACACAAGAAAAGTTTGCACTCACTGTCAAACTATTCCATGGTCTTCACTGGGTGCTCACAAGGAAGAGTGGGGGCAGGGCAGGAAACTTGTGAGAGCCCCCCACCGGGTGATGCAGGCATGAAGAAGGTGATTGGCTGCTACAGAATCTCACCCAACATTCCAGGCCCATCTCTCAAAGGAAACAAAAGCCTTAAGCCTCTAGGAGCGATGAAGGAAGTTCTTTAGGCAGAAATATGATACCAGATGGAAATTGGGATCTACATGAAGAAATGAAGAGCATCGGAAGTGAGAAAAATTATGGTAAATATAAATACTTTTTTTTCTTAATTCTAATCTTTTAAATAAGAAGCTATACAACCATAAGACCACAACTGCTATTTAGTTTCATTAGAGAAGCTTGAAAGAATAAAGTCAATAAAGAGTAAAGAAGCTGAGTGAGAGATGGGAAGGGAGAGTGTACTAACTGCATTCAAATCCTTTGTTCTGGTGACTCCTAAAACAGACGCCATTTCTGTCTTTACCATGATTTTATAATCTGCTTGAGGTACCATGAATTGGATTATCTAACTTGCCATCCTTTTTGATTTATGTTTGTAATAGGTACCCTAGGTAAGATTGGAACCCCCACCCCAATTTTTGAATATTAAATAGAAAGACTGAAAAAGAACTAAGCTAAGTTTTACATAGACTTGAGGTGACCAGATGTTGAAACTATCAGACTGCTAGACTTAATCTAAATTGGGCATTGATTTCCCAACTCTGATTTTCTTTTTAAGATTTAGAAAATTATTGATTAAAGACATTGTGTATTTATCAAATATATGGTGATGGAAGGAGAACTGACTCTGGATGGTGAACACACAATGGGATTTATAGATGATGTAATACAGAATTGTACACCTGAAATCTATGTAATTTCACTAACAATTGTCACCCCAATAAACTAAAAAAAAAAAAAAAAAAGACATTGTGTACTTACGTCTTGCTGATTCCATAGAAACCAGATCACCTGCCTATTGTTTAGTTTCCCTGAAGGGAATACATACCCCACTAATAATTACCTTAGAAAAAAGATGTATTTTGTATTTTTGAGGCCAAAAAAAGAAAAAAAAAAAGAGGTTTTAGAATGAAGGAGAGGAGGGACCAGCCCTTCTTTCTGAGGCTAAGGGGCCAGTTTGGCTTGAACTCTGAGGTGTGGAAATATCAGTAGTGATTCCAGTAGTAGAATTGTGAAATGACCCTCCAGCCACAGAGGCAGTACCTGAGCAAAGCAAGGAGTTGGCTGTGTCAAGAAGAAACTTCAGGATAGATCTGGGCTTGTGTGAAGGGTTCTCATTATTGCACTACCTTTGCATGATCTTTGAACCATTAGTCAAATCCCATGAAAAGTTACAGACTGATCTCTGACTGTGGTAAATTACACGATTTCCAAAGTGTGTTCCATACTTCAGAAAAGTGGCCCTTACCTTGAGGGTCTATTGGTGGTAGCAGGTGTGATCCCCAAGAAAGAATTCTGTAGCCACTGACTCAGCTATCTGAGAGTTATAGGTAGCAGAGTCCCCAGGGAGGCGCCCGGTCCTGAACATGCCTGAGCCAAAACCCTGGTGAATGCTCCGAAGTTGATGAGGAATACACTTCCCTTCACTAAGTGCCTCTGGAAGCAGAGCTTGAGACAGAGACTTGGATACAGGTATTTATTTGGGAGATGATCCCAGGGAAAACAGGGAGAGAGCAGGTAGAGTGAGACAGAGCAGGCTTATGTGTATAGCAGGGTAAAATTTGATTTTAAACAATGTGGGTTTTTTTCTTATCCTTTTGCCCAGATCATTCTCCTCCACTATTTAAGGAGCAGGAATGGATTTTGAGAGAGAGAAAGAGACAGAGAGAGAGAGAGGAATTATTTGGATTTAGAGCTTTTGAGTAGACTTTTGTAAATCTGGAGCAGAGATAATAATTTTGAGAGTCATGGTTTTCAACTTCATGAGCCTGATGCTTAAGAGAAAAAAGAATAAAAAGTTGGCTTTAAAAAACAAGAGCAAAGCTGGAAGGCTCAGAGCATAAAATTTCACCATAAAACTTTTCAGTTAATTTGGGATCAATGCGAGTTAACATAACAACTGCTTTTCCACCCAAAGAGAATAAAATTTGGTTGACCAGCAGAGGAGGGAGGGGATATGGCTAGGCCTTTGATACTGCCTGAGTCCTTGGGATAGTTCCTAAAACAATACCTGTTGGTGGTGGGATAAGATGAGGCTCAGGGAAAGAAACCACTGACGGAGTTAAGAGATTCCAGAACTCAGAAGACGCAGCCTCATAAAGAAGCCAAGAATCTAGTGTAGGGCTTAAGAGGGAGGATGGTGAATGGGAGGATGGGCTTGAGGGCAGCCAGCTTCATTTTGATCTTACTGGGAAAATTAGGTGAGAGGTCCTGAATACTCAAGGGTGTGGCACATGGAAGTGCTGAGTCTGGGTCAATGTTCTAAAAAGGGCTTGGAGTTACTATAAGAGGCTGTAGAATGTGTGGATGACCTCATTCAAGGTCATGTCCTCTACCCAGATCAACCTATATACAATGGCTGATTAATATGGGATAAAATACCAGCCCTCTCAGTCCAACTTGGGACAATTCTGATGGGTCATCCCAGCTTCACATGGGGACATATTGGCAACTGAAGCCATCATTAAGACTACATCACAGTTTTACTTCTTCCTCTGTTCAATCCTCCTTCCTTCCTTTCCCTTTCATAGATGTGGCATCAAGAGGACTCCCTAATAAATTTCCTGCATGCTAATCTCCATCAGAGTCTGCTTCCTGGGGAAACTAACCTGCAACAGTCTTGGAGCCTGCTTTGGGAATGAAAGACTTTGCAAATCAGGTGAAGAGTTTGCACGTTTTCTGAGGACAAGATGGAGTCATGGAAGGGTTTTAAGAAAGGTGTGATTTGATCAGCTGTGGGTATTAGATCCCCAGGCTACAGTGTGGAGAGTGGACCCAAGAGGGCTTGACTGGAGGCAGGGACACCATATATGTAGTTACTGAATTACACAGACACAAGATGATAATGCCATGAATTTGGAGATGTGACAATAGAGATGGAGATAAACTGACAAATTCTAGAAATATTTAAGAGGTTTAAGCAAAAGGACTAATTGATTATATGTAGTGGAAGTGAAAGAGTGGGAAGAGTCAGAACTTATGTCCTGGTTTCTGGATTGAGCAACTAGTGATACCATCACTAACCCCAATTCAAGTCATAGCTCTTAAAAAAGGAGGACAGGGATGTACAGTACAGCGTAGGGAATATAGCCAATGGCATTGTAATACCTCTGTACGATGTCAGAGGGGTAGCAGACTTGGTGAGGTTATCACTTTGTGAGGGGTGTCTAATGATGTCTAATCATTAGACACAACATAATAATGTTATGTGACATGTTATGTGACACAATATAATCATTAGACACAACACAAAACAACATAATGATGTTTAATCATTATGTTGTTTTGTACACCTGAATAATAGTAAAATAAAGTTAAATTTAAAAAAAAAGAGGAGGACACTTCCTGCTTTCTATTGCATAATTGTTGCAAACATCAAATAAATTAACACAAGTAAAATGCTTACTTGTGTTAAAAATGCTGGGCATATAGTAATCACTTAATAAACGTTATCAATTATATTCCACTAGAATATAAGTTCTGTAAAGATAGAAGTTTGTCTTTTTTTGTTGTTTTTGTTCTGATGAAGCCCCAGTGTCTGGAATAGGGGGCTGGTACCTAATAAATAGATTCATACAATAAACATTTGTTGGATGAATGAAATCCCTGAGAAGAGAGTACTAGTTGCTATTTCAACATGTATTCTTCTCTCCCTCCCTAGTAACAGAATCTGGATTTTTGTTTGGGCATATTACCCACTGGAATTATGTTTTCCAGCTTCCTTTGCAGCTAGTTTTGGTCAATGAAATGTAAACTGAAATGTTTTGTAGCACTTTCATAAAGGCCACATAAAGAAACCTGCCCCTTTATTGCTCTTATGCCTATTCTTCTCCTTCTGGCTTGCAATTAAGACAAAATACCTGAAGCTACAGCTGCCATCCTGAACCACGAGGGTCCTTGAGGATGGAAGCCATGTGCTAAGATGGTGGATAGAAATATAATAGTAGCTCGAGGCCCTTATCAGCGCACTGCTGAGCCAACCCAGTAATGCCTACCTCCAGACTTCTTCTACATGAGAAATACATTTCTGTATTTTTGAACCATTGTTGTTTTAGGGCTTTTGGTTCAATGCTGCCAAACTAATCCTACTTAATACATTTGTCAAATTGATGGTTTTAAATTACAGTAATAAAGCCAATTATTCAAACTGAGTCTTGTACAACAATCTTTTAACAGTATTATAGTAAAAGAAAGATGGGAGACCTGAAATGGAATGGTCAAGAATAAAGATACTTCCCATAGCACTTAAGGGTTACTTTTTATTTTTTCTCTGTTTTTTTTTTTTTTTTTTTTTTTTAAGGAGGGCACAGCTCACAGTGGCTCATACGGGGAGCAAACCGGCAACCTTAGTGCTATCAGCACCACATTCTAACCAACTGAGCCAACCAGCCACCCTAAGTGTTACTTTTTTAATACTGTATATTACAGGGAGAAGATGATTACTTCACACAATTAGGAAAGTGTGCAGAATACGATTTTGAAAACCAATTTGTAGAAGGAACAGTGGAATTTGGTGAAGTGGTTTGAGGAGGCCATTTTATCCTTTAGGACTTTTTATGTGAATGTAACAGAGGACACACTTTGCCCATAATAAAAGGAAAAGAAAACCCATATACAGTATATTGAATACTCATCATGAACTAAGTTCTTCCACATACATGAATTGTTTTAAACATCACACCTGGGACAGTGGGTATTATTTGCTACATTTCCAAATAAAGAAACCGAGGCTGTAGATGTTTAGTTGGCTTGCCCTCAGTCATGATGTAAGTTGTAGAGATGGGATTTGAATGTGTGTCTGTGTGGCCCCCGAGTCCTTGCCCCCCCCTTCACCCCTCATCCCATATATCAAACCACATAAACTCATTCTCAAAAGCCCAAGATCTGTGTTCCTCATCATGTGGCTAAAGATGGTCAGCATATTTATTTCCTTTGGCATAATCTGCCTTTATTTTCTCATCTTCCAGCATTCTGAAAACTTGAGGCTTTAAATCCATCTTTATTTTGCACAGGCCTTGTTTTCAAACCAAGATTCCAATTCACCAGGTGACCGTGGCTCCTTAACTACCTCCTTCAACTTCTCTGAATGGCTAGACCCTGTCCTTCCTGTGCAAACAAACTGCGGGTGACTCAACTGAGATTATGAACCTCTCATCAGATCAGCTGGAGAGAGGGGATGACCTGCCTTGGCTACACCCAGTTCTCCTCCCCAGAGTTTTTCTCATTTGTTAAACATTTCCTCAAGTCTGTTCCGCCTTCTGTGCTCCCTATCTCAGCGAATGTCATCACTGTCTATCCTGTTGCCTAAGCCAAATCTCCTGAATCATTCTTTATACTTCCCTTTCCCTCATCGCCACATATAGGAAACACCACATACAGGAAACAAGGCCCCCTTTCCTTGCCTTTTATGTGTAAAATTAATTCACTCCCTATTTCAGGCCACTACTCTCTTATTGATACTATTGCTAATTTTTCTCTTTGCCTCCAGCCCATTCTACAACTAGAGTGGTCACTCCAAAATGCAAATCTTGTTGTCACTCCTCTCTTTTTTTAATTTAAATTTTAAATTTTTAAATTCAATTAAAAAATTTTTATTGACGTGTAACTTAATAAAGGTATTATTAACTTGTAAAGTGTCCAAAGTGAGGCATAATTTAGTAAAATGCTCAAATCTTAAATACATGATTTGATATATTTTTAAATATGTATACCTGATTAAGATATAGAATATTTTGGCACTCTAGAAGGCTCCTTCATGCCCCAATTTTAGTCATACTCCTACTCCAAGGTAACTACTATTCTGACTTTGGCCACCACAGATTAGTTTTCCCACTTTAAAAATTATAAGTAGAATTATACAATGGGTGTGTGTGTGTGTGTGTGTGTGTGTGTGTGTGTGTGTGACCTTTTCATTCAATGTCTGTGATATTCACCCAGTGTGTGGCATGTTTAAATACTTCAGTCTATGAAATCCCAATTTAGTTACCCTTTTTACTATTGATGGCTGTTTGGGTTATTTGTAGGGTTTAGGTATTACAAATGAAGCTGTTATGAACGTTTTTGTACAGATCTGTTGGTTAACACAAACACTCATTTCTGATGGTAAGTATCAGAGTGGGATTACTGGGTCACAGAGCATTAGTGTGCATAGAGTAGAAGGATTCCAGTTACTCCACATCCTCATCAACTCTTGGTGGTGTCAATATTTTTAATTCTAACCATTCTGGTGGCTTTAAACATCTTTCTAGGACACCCCACCTAAAGTTCAAACTCCAAAACATAATGGACATAATCTGGACATAATGGACAGAGTCCTTCATAATCTGACTTTTATCTGTTCAGCTTCGTCTTTAATCACTACCTACCTTGAACTTTAAGCTGTAGTCATACTAAACTACTTGTGGATCCTGGAGTGTTTGGTTTTTCTCCTGGCCTTTGCAGTACTCTTCCCTTGTGTCTTCATTTGGATAAATCCTTCTCATCCACTGAGTCTCAACTGAGACAATACTTTCTAAACTTTCCCAACTTCCGTGATTCACTCAAATGCCTTTCAGTATTCACCCAGAATGCCATGGGATTGCTTTTCTTTTTTTTTTTTTTTTTCTTTTAAAGAGACAGCCTTTATTCTAAGGATTTTTACATTGAAGAATTCAAAAAGTGGTAAAATTTTTTGGAATTTATTGAACGGCATTTAAAAGGAACTGTTAACAAAGGTTCTCCAGAAATAAACTGAACAAGCAGGAAAATATAGTTAATAATACTGAAATACTACTAAAAAGAATTTCAGAACATATGTTTTATCTGACATAACAAATCTGTTAGAAGCTGTTATTGATATGAAAACTGACTGCTTCTTACTTTTCTAAACACACAGTGGTATAATTAACAATATTCAATCGCTTCTGTTCTTTCCTGAATATATAAAAATTAAAATACCAATTAAAAAACTAAAAAAAAAATGAAGTTGTTCATTTTATTATTCATCCTTATTGTTGAGTTTTAGGAGTTCTGCCTATATTTTGGATAACAGTCCTTTATCAAATATGTCTTTTGTAAATATTTGCTTTTCTTAATAATCATCGCACTGTCTTGCAATTACCTGTTGTCAAGTTTTCCTGAGGGCAGAGCCTGTTCATGTTTGTATCCCCAGCAATTAAATGAGTATGGGCACATAATAAGTGCTTAATAATTTGTAGTTTATGAACAAATTAATGAATGAAATACCTGAGTATCAGTGGAGTAACTCAAATTATTATTAGGAATTAAACATCAGGATATTTCAAGACTAATATATTGATTTCTAAATTTTCATCCCTTAGGTTGTGCTTTCGACAAGTGGTAGTGAGGACAAAAACACAGTAAGTACTACATAGTTAATAATTCAACCCATAGAATTAGATAGTTTTAAATTTCATCTTATTAAATGTCTCAACTGGTAGACAGGCATGAGGACTTTACAAAATACACGTGCCTCCAAAAACTCAGTTCCCATTATTTGCAACTAAGGTGGAACATTAGAATAATCTGTAGAGCTTAAAAAATAAAATACTGGTGCCCAGAGACTCAACTCTGGAGTTTTCTGATTTGGGCCACTCAAGTCTTTTTGAGGCTTACCCACTGTTAAACAGAATAGAGCTATAGTCAGAAAGTTCTGGGAAAGAAAATTATATATTGAAAAGAAACAAGTATAGAAAAGCCAGTAGACAATTATCTTCATGCTTCTTGCGTGCTGTGAAATTATGGGGTGTGTCATGTTTCATACTAAACCGTCATTTTCAATGGGAAACCTCCTTTAATGTAGAAAGAAGAGAATCAGGTGGAAAGAGGAGAATCACATATACAGGTAATACTACAAATATCTGCTCTTAAATTGGAACATCCGTTAGCAAAACAAGATCCAGGGCTATCTAATTGAGGTCTTGAGCTTGATATAGATTCTAATATCTTGACTGTGAATAACCCCTTGAATGTGTTATGTACTAACCCTATGTTCAGGCCTTAGAGAGTTGGGCCCTAAGAATTTGGAGTGAGTCTGTTAAAGCAATGGTTGGTATCAATCCAGTCTATTCTTCTTTCCCCAAGTGGCCCTTTTAAATATAAAGGGGCCACAGGATTGAACCCTGTTTAATATTAGGTTGGTGCAAAAGTAATTGTGGTTTAAAAGGTTAAAAATAATCACAAAAACCACAATTACATTTGCACCAACCGAATAGATCTGATCTGAACTTGGATCTCAGATGTGGCCTCCCTGATCTTTGAGAGCTAGCTAAAACTGACTCAACTGTCCTAATTCCGTGGCCAGCAAGAGTTCAGAGTCCTTTGTAGGTTTCTGCACAGTCCAGGGGGCTGACATCTGGGCTTCTGCCTCTTCTGTCCCATTTTCTATTTTGAGTAAGTAGGTCAATCTGTACATGAAATTCAGTCCCTCCACTGGTTTCCACACAAACCCTCACTCATACATGTAGATTTTATTGAAGAGCAGGGATTTATAGGGAAGAGATTACACCATATAGAGCACGTTAGATAACTTTTAAAAGCCACTTTAGATATTCCTACTTTTAAAAAATGTTTTGGGTGCCCTTCCCCTCTCCCCGATTCAGGAGATTCCTTTCCTGGACGTTCTGCCTATGCAGACCCCAGACTCATATCTTCCTCAGCTCCCCTCTTTTTCCTCCTCTATCACAATCATCTGTTCTCTCATATCATACTGCCACCCCATCTTCTCCAGATAAAACGAATTCCTCTCTCTGACTAAGGTACAAGGTTGGTCCTTTTAGCCTGGCCATCAGCTGACACACATGCTCTTAGGTCCCATCTTCTACCACAGTTTTGAGATATGTTCCCCTCCACAAGGTTCCCCTTAGAAATTTGGGAGTCAGTTGTTAATTGAATATTTTCTCCATTTTATTACAAACCTTTGCCAGGGTTAAAGGTGGGCCTGAAACAAACAGGATAGCCTTGCTTTCCTCACCCCATCCAAGCTTAGCTACCAGACTGCTTCTCTCCCCTCACACGTGCTCCATCCATTGTGAACCACGGAGAAGAAAGAGGAAAGGGAAGGAGCAGATGTGAGAGGACTGTTAAGAGAGGCACTCAGGGGAAGTTAGTGCTTGTGGCCTTGGAAAGAAAAATCTAAACTGCAAAAGGAGACAGAAAGTACGTTCCTCCTCTTTGCTGAATATGGCCCCCCTCTTTCCCTCTCACTCCCTTCTCAAAATAGTATTTGTGGTTCTGAAACCTGGAACCTTGGGTTTGGGTAGGTTCTGGCCTGATCATTACTTTGATGAAAATGTCATTATTTAGTTCATTGTGGGTTTCTTGCATTAATTTTTTAATAACGGCTTTAATGAGACATAAGTCACATGCCATAAAATTCATCCTTTTAAAGTCTACAATTCAGTGGTTTTTCAGTAGATCAACAGTTGTGCGACCATCACCACTATCTAATTTTAGAACACACTCATCACCCAAAGCATTAATTTTTATTTTCAAAATATTACTTTAAACATTATTTATCTCGATTACTGAGTTTTTTGACTCCTCCTTAAATTCTGTGTCCAAGGAAGCACCTCCCTCATCTCACCCTAGTCTTGGCCCAGCTGGGCTCCACTGGCTGATGAAGCTTGAGCTACTTCCTGCCTTTGGTGACTCTACTGGACAAAGGTACCTGTCAGCACAGCAGGCAAAGGTAAAGGTAAAGGTTGAAGGAAACACGACTCATATTCATTGCCTGCCTGCTCTGGTCATATACGCGTATTTAATTTCTATAACTATATACAGTAGTCATTATTATACTATTTTACAGATGGGGAAGCTAAGACTCAGAATTAAGAAACTTTTCCAGGTCCACAGAGTGAGAGATGGAGCCACTATGTACAGAAAGATTTGATTCTAAATTATGAATTCTTTCCCATCGTTCTTTTTGAACAGTAAGAAAAATAAACTTGGGATCAAAGAAAGCAGAAAGGAAATGAAAGATAAATTTAAGGGGTTCAGAAAATTATTTTCTCTAAGTTCCTTAGCTACATCTGAAGGTCAGTGTAAGGGGCGAAGGCAAATTGGGAAGGCAAAAAGCATGAGAGATTTCCTATTTCTTCTAAGAAATAGGTTTCCTAGGCACACAGCTTCATAATTCGAGAAGACCAGAGTCTCTTCCTAGGAGAAACATGAATGCATAAAAATACTTTCTACACCACCTGATACTTTTAGTCCATTATCTATTATGAATGTGTATTTCATCTGTCTCATAAAGATCATGATCACTCATCTTCCAGTTTTTATTGAAACTCAGGTAGTATATTTATTACTTCCCTCATGTCCCATATTATGTTATAGTAGATCTTTGTCTTTTTAAAATTAATTTCACAAAGAATGCTTATTTAGTTTAGATGCTGTGTTCAGACTTGTACAGATAGAGCTAAATACATATAGACTCACCTACAAAAGGTCAACGTCTGAATTGGGTGGTTTAGAGAACCTCAAGCTGGCAAAATGCATGCTGGTCATAATGCCATTTCACCTAGAGCAGGATTTTTACACTTTCTTGGTCTTAGATTCCTCTTCTCTAAAGCAAGAAGGGACTGGATCAGAGCAGTATGTCTCAAGTATAGGAGAAAAGAGTGGCATCCGAGTTACCTAAGAAGCACTGACCCACTCTCCCATCCCCATACTCAAAGTTGAAGGTTTTGTTAGAGTTACTGCCCCTTTCTCCATTAGCTTGAATGAGAACCACTAGCTAGAGTATCTCTGATCTAACATTCTATGGGTCTACAAATTTCCAGGACAGAGGTGAATAAAGTATTAATACTGTATATAAAAAAAGAGGCTGGTATGGTAGCCTCAGGGATGTGGCTCAGACTCAGGAATGCTAAGAGTGTGACCGCACAAAATCCTCAGGGTGAACACATCTTTGGTGTAAATATTTTCCCTGGGTTCTAGGAGAGCACATCTAGGAGAGGCCATGCCCAGGGCAAACTGAGGAAGCACTGTGTTGGAATCTCACTACCCACTTGTCTCGTAGGTATGACTAACCCAAAGGGAGGGGACTAAAGTTCTTTCATTCACAATCAGCCTGCTCTGAGCCAGTACTTAGTGTATCTTCCGGGTACCTGGAGACAATAGAAACAGGATAAGCAGGTCAGACAGAAATACTATGCAATGGGAATTTGATTTTCTTTCTTGTAGGGCCTTATTGTCACCATAGGTCCAACACCACTTATATACTAACCAAACATGCGTACTTTTCATAAATGTGAGCATTGGTCTACCACCCACTAACACACTGAGGCTCCATCCAGTACACATATACTCTGTGGGGACAGACCCCCAAACCTCGCCTCACACACACACATACACACACACACACACACACATTCTCTTATACCTTATCCAAACATAAACATATAACCTATCCATATGAAAACAACTTTTTCAAAAAGATATCCTATCCATAAACAGGCATAGGTGTCCCAAAGCTACCTCTGAAATAAAATAAAAGACTCTGTTGCAACAAATGTTCTGTAAAGAATTTATTCTTTAATCAACTCACTCAACAAATATTTATGGAACTCCCTTGGGTGCCATACACTATAGTAACTACTGGGGAAACAATGGCGAGAAGAACGCCAGTCACAATCTCTGTTGCAAAATTTACTAACAATGACTCTTTAGGGATATGGAAATGGAATTGTGAAAGAGAACGTGAGTAAATCGGAAGAATTGGTAATGTAAATTGGGAAAGATACATAATTGTTCAATAATTCAGAATCTGTTAGTCATTTCTACTCTCCTCTTGAAATGGGAACTAGAGAGGAGGCAAAAATTGCAGGAGCACAAAATTTGACATTAGATAGGCCAGGAGAAAATTTTGGTTCCAGAGAAAACTGAAGAGATGCAAATGGACTCCAAGCAGGTTAGACGGTAGACATCTCCCAGATATCAGGGGTAGCCCAGGATGCGTGGGTCTCCATGATTCTAGGGTTCCAAGATAAAATATAGGACATTCAAATAAATTTGAATTTCAGCTAGAAAACAAAAAAATTTACATAAGTCTATGATATACAATATTTAGAACATAAACTAAAAATATCCATTATTTATCTAAAATTCAAATTTAACTGAGTGTCCCATATTTTTATTGGCAAATTCTGGCAACCACACATGCTGCCAATAATAGTTGATGAAGACAAGGTTCTCCAATTTGTGTAAACTGGCCTTTTCAGTTGAGTGGTAAGCAGAAAGAAAGTGAATGGAGTCAAACTGAAGAAGCCAGGTGCCAGAGATCTCCAATGGGTAGAAAGAGGCAGAAGGAGAAGGTCAGACACGGGATTGGCAAGTGATGACGAAGCTAGAGCCAATGACCTGGCATGGAGACTGTGCTACAGACCCTACAGCTTGGTTTCGTTGCCAAACCAAAATCCATTTCAGATCATGTGCACATACATCTTCATTTAACATTTTGGGCAGGTGAAAAAGAGCCAGAAGGCATAGGTTCTCTTAACTGTACTGACTAATTGCATTTTTTGGCTGAGTTCTAGTTCACTTTGGGATTAACCTGTACTCTGAAATTTTATTCTTTGCAAGTGAGTGGTGTAGCTGACATTGGTTTTTTGTTTTTCTTTTCTAGCTCATTTTCATGTCAAAACTTCTTTTCAGAAAACTCCAATTGGTCTAAGAAGATGATATTTTCTACACCCAGGACTGGTTACACAATTCGTGAGGCTCAGTATAAAATAAAAATGCCAGGCCCCTTGTTCAAAAATTGTTTCGGATTTTAAGGAGACATTAAAGCGAGCATGGGTCCTTCCAAGCACAGGGCCCTGTGCAATAGCACAGATTGTACATCCATGAAGCCAACCCTGTCCCTACCTTAGTCATAATACAGAGAGAAATCTGTATACGTAGAGCTAGAAACAGTGATGGAAGAGGTTTAGACTCATTTTAGAACTCATGGAGGAAAAAGGAAGTGGGCAGAGTCAGGGGACACAGGTAGGGCAGAGATCAGGGCCAACGGAAGCCATCCCCACCTCCTCTTAAGTAGTTCACACTGACCTTGGAATATAGGTGGATTCATCTAGCAGGTCTCCTCCTTATTGTTTCTTTCCAAGTTTTTTCACCCCTCTTCTTGTTTTGTTACCTTTCATTGTCCTTCCCTCTCCATGTACCTCACCTGTTCTACCTCTCCATTGAAAATCATGTTTCAGATATAGTACGACAACACACAGTACAGTATAATAATTCCTTCCTTTGATCTGGAACCCTCTTTTAATTCACAGTCTAATAATATGTTAGCCTTTTTAATAGCCGCTTCATGCTTTGGCTTATATTAAGCTAATATTCTATTAAAACCCTCAAATCTAGTCCACATGAGCTCATCTAAATCAAGACTTGAGTCTCTACAGATTCTCTTTAAACTTAACACTTAGGACTTTACAACTGCCTGATTTAAATTTCAGATTGTTGGTTTCGTATGAACATTCCAGCCAATTGAGATCAGTGTGGAAATTCTGTCCTCTATGGTCTTAGCTATCCTTCCTGGCTGTGATTCACCTGCAGATTTGGTAATTCTGCCATCTATGTCTTCATACACATCCCTGTTAAAAATGAGAAACAGGGCAGGGACAAGGACAGACAGGACCCTCCACAAGAATCTTGTGAGTGACACTGAGATGATAATCCTGTTCTTGTAGGTGTGGTTCTGTCAAGCATGGGAGCATGGGAGAAATCATAAGAGACACTTATTTAACATTCCTTGAGGGGTGATCAGTCTGAAGAATTATTTCCAATATTGTTTTTAAAAAACTGTTAGAAACCCAAGTATCACTAGAAGAAAATTTTAAGAGATACTGGTAGGCATAAGACATAAATTATGACGGAAAAAAATTAAGGAGACAAAAGAAAAAGAAATGGGCAAAGAGAAAGGATGGGGATCAAAAGGAAGGACACATGAGAGATCAAGAGGGAGAGACAAAGAGAGAGACCTCAATGACATCAGTTCAAAAAGTCATGTGATCGCGTCTTAAGGGTTATTACTTCCTGCCTCTGAATGCAAAATGGGGCCAATCACCAGTCCTTAAAGAACCTCTCTTGTGAGTACAATAATTGGACCTAGGGCCACATCAGATAAAAATCAGGATTTCCTGAGGCTAATCCAAACTGACTTGGAACTCTTTATAGTTTGGACTGTATTTCACACAACCAGTCATGCTTCTCTATCTTACAAAAAATAGAATTAATCCTTCTGATTTGAATAAAATACTGCCAGGAAAATCAGCTGAGAATAATTGAGAAATTATTTCCTTGACTTCTATTCATAACCATTGCCCTTGGCAAATAGTAACTCTTAAAACAAAGTAGAAGAGACAAAAAAAACTTTCTTTGCGTTTCCTCTCCCTATACTTGATACTAAGTCACTTCTGATTAATTGACATAGAATCAGATTTTATTCTTGTCAGAATTTTCAGAATTCTACTAAACAACGGGTTAAAATTAAGGGCTAATTTTATTTTTACTGAAATGCCATCATCAGAATAGGTGACCAGGGCTCTCCTTTATCCACATTTACACAACTCAGCCAAGCCACCCATTTACAATTATAATTCCCATGTGCTCTCACTCTTCCATGCTACTGCTCGTGCTGTTTCTTCTGTTTGGAATGCCCTCTCCCCCTTGTCTGCTTGGCTAATTGCTACTAATCCTTTAAAGGATGAGTTCAAGCCTCACCACCCTAGAAATATTTCCTGATCACTCAGTTAAGGAATATAGATGTCCCACCTGATCTCCTGGATGCAGGAACATAGTCTCTCTTTCCTCTACTAGACAGAGTATTACAGTCAGGAACTGATTGTTGTTCATCACTAAATCCTCAGTACCTAACAGAGGACCTGGAACATTGTGAGTGCTCAGTAAATGTTTGTGTAAAGAAGAGAGTAAGGAAGAAGAGAGTAAGGAAGAAAGGGAAGAAGATAGAAATGGATGATAAAATCTCATTCTATGGGATGGCTTTTACAGTATAGTGTCTGAAAAGAGTAAGCGACGTTTAAAAGACTCTTCTAGTCTTGTCATTCTAGTCTGTCTTCCTATTTACAGGTTTCCATCTATGTGAACTCTGAATAATGACCCATGCTTCAAAGAGAAGTCAGATGACCATTTATCAGAGCTGCACTGCAGATATTCAAGTACATTGATGAACGGCACCAATATTTGTTCAATGAAATCTTCAAATTTCTGGTGAATGTTCAAATGTGTTTTGTGGTATTTATAACCAACATGTTATCATGAAAAAAAGAGTGTGATGATTGTGGTAGTTAAAAGCAACAGAAGATAATTTTTAAATATGTAATGAGGTAACTGGAACTAACAAAGCAATTATTCATCAGAGAAATAAAGTTCAACTTTATCAGAGGGAATTTGGAATATGATAAACTTCTGAGTAGTTTCAATCAAAGGCCGAAGGCAGACTACCCAAGAATTCATCAACATTTCTCAGCTTCTGACTCTTTCTACTTTAAATGCAGCATATACTCAGGAGGTGGCACCAAAAGGGGGCGTGGGGGGGGGTGTGAAACATCTGCAGAATAGTGCATTCTGACTCCCAGATAAATAGTAAAGTCCTTTCCTAATAAGAGTTTTGGGAGCCTTTCTTTTAATGAATGTGGCTACACATTATCCCTAAGTGGTTTCTCTATACAAAAAAATGTAAGAATTCCTAATAAAGACCCAGAGTGACATTCATTTTCTATTCAGTCATAATAACTGGGAAATTTTTCTGGATTCCAAATCTGGAGATTGAGATGAAACTCAATCATAACATCTGGGTTTTCAACACCACTGAAATACATTTAAAATAAATGTGTTAATATGCCCAAACCCAAAGGCCCTTTGGAGAAAAACACTAGGAAAAGAAATGCCCAGAGACACCCTCAAAGTTAATGTGTAGTTATATGCCTTTGATGTGTCAGAGTAAGGAAGAAAGTTGGATGTCAAAGATCGATCTCTCTTGTGTGTATCTCCAAACCTCCTACTTTACATTTCTACTGGAATGGCCCATCCAACTCTGTATTTTAAAAACTAAAGTCCCAATTCCTAATTCTTGTTCCTAAAAATATTTCCCCTTTTCTGAATTTTTTACTTCTATCAATGGTGCTCCTGAATAAATGCTCAAAGAGGATAAGTCAAAAAAAAAAAAAAAAGCCTAATGAACAGGGACCTATCCGGTGTAGAAGCTTCTGAGATGCAGATAGAGAGGGAGACATTCATGATATCGGAGAGTTAACTGACGGAGTGAGGTGCATGAGGAAGTAGAGAGGGATAAAATTCAGAGCACAAGTAGCTTTGGCTTTAGATTAGCTTTAGATCAAAGGATTAGCTTTGGATCAGAGGATTTGCTTTAGACCAGAGGAAAGGATCTGGAGAGATGATGGTAATTTTACATAATGGAGATGAGGAACAGAAGTTTAAGGTACTCTTTACAACTTTTTATTTTCTCTCTGAGGTATTAAATGAGGTCATCTTGTAAGAGTGAAGAGGTAAGGGGGGACAAAGAAGGCGTTGAGAATTTGGAGAGAATGAAGAAGTTTGAAATAACTGCTCTGGGGAATAGGAGAGAGAGCTGACCAGTGAGGTGTCATGGAAGGTCCAGCTGTTTTTCCAGGTGGGTTAGATTTTTAAAAAAGGTTAAGAGGACAAAAGAACAGACAGTTTTGTCAAAACTGTAATTGACCTGGAAAGATAAGAATTTAGGTTGGATAGGGGAGAGACAAATAGACTGGAATAAAATGGTCTAGAAAGAGCAAGGAGTGAGAGAAATGGAAAATTGAAGCCAGAGGGCAGGACACTAGAGTTTAAGATTCTGGAAGTGGAGTAGTTTGGAGCAGTTGACAAGAGCCAAGATTTGTCAATAAATGGGGCTGACTAAAGTTTCATGGAGGTCATGAGTTGAATGGTCAGGAAGCTGTTGGATAGGTCATCCACATGGATATCGGGGTCATCCATGGTGACTCTGGGACTGGAGGTGGATCAGAGGCCAGAGGTAAATGTGGGGGAGGGAACAGGAAGATAGTAATTTGAGTCAAGGAAGGGAGCTGTGTTGTATATAACCTAGTGACCTGAAATTCAACGAAGAAAAAATTTTTACTTGAGGGTACTTGAGTAATAGTCTATAAATGACATTGGGATATAAGAATGCTGCTCTGTCTTGTGGGCCTTGTGGTAGAAGGAGTATGGAAAGGTCAATAAAGCAAGTGGTGTCCTTAATTATGTCAGGAGGAAGAGGTCCATGGTGTAGAGGACTTTCATTGTCATGGTCCAGGGGTGGGAGTGAGGGGAAAGTGGGAAGGTGGTCTTGGAAGTGTGGACCACTTCCTCCAGGGAACTTCTCCCCACCAGTAAAGTTTGTATTTATCCCTCATTCTCGGCACTTCTAAAAATTAATACCTTCGAATACAGAAACAGAAGGCCATCCCTCAGTATTCAGATTGTCTGAGTCATTGTGGAGTGCTGCCTTCCAGGTACCCTCCTAGGTTCTAATGAGGTTACATACTTCCCTGGGTTCAGACAGTGTGACTATCCCAGCTTTCCTCAGCTGGTCCAGCAAGTTGAGAATGATCAGGAGTGGGTAGTCATTACATGCTCTGACTGCCAAGAAGCCTTAGTAATCCTAATACATTCTGGATGACAGGGTAAAGCAAAAGCCAGGGGCACCCTTACCAACAAATTCTCTGCTGTGTCGTTTTTTAAGGACTCAGGCCTTCAGCACCACAAGCAAACATACTCTTAAAATTTAGACATGAGGTCAGAGCCAAGGGCTGCTCTTTTGCCTTTTCTTCCAAGAAATCCTATCAGTCAGGTACTCCAAGTCCTGGTGGAGCCATTTGGTCACTGGCACAAATTGCATATACTGTTCACAACAGCAACTGAAGTAAAGGCCATGGTCAAGAAGTTCCAGGGGATGGTGGGGTCATGACCATCGAAACAAAAATGCAAAGGTGGCTGGTGATCAGGAGTTCACAGCCATTCCTACCTTAATGGGCTTAGGTATCCACCGGGCAGAGAGAGGGAATTGAGTTCTCTTATGTGATCAAGCAAAAGCCCAACAGGCAGAAAGCTGCCCTTCAACTTGAATATCTTCCACCGGCTGTTTGTGGTCTTCCCTTCCAGTTAGAATGGTCAGCCTCAAGATAAAGTTTCTAGGACAAGCCACTGAGTATATCTCTGAAAGAAATGCTTCAAGTTCTAGGTACAGCTCCTCCCTACCTATCCTGTTCTGCTGCAGTTCACTGGGCCATTCTCAGCGTTGTTCAAGGATCTGACAACTTACGTGGAGATCATTATCATTGTTAATAATAACAGACATTTATGAGAACTTCTGTACCAGATACTTTATATATATTGACTCATTTAATCATCTCAACAATCTTATCCGGTTGGCCCCATTGGCCCCCGTTTTTAGATAAAGAAAGTAGGAAGTTAACTATACCCAAGGTCACAAAGCTAATAAGTAGCAGTCAGTCTTCAAAATCAAACAGTCTGAATATGGACTTGCTCTTAACCAGTACAGTGTACTAATTTGCTTGTTTTATACAGATAGGGACAGTGTGTGTTTGTTCCAGGTTGTACAGATAGTAAAGGCTGCCTAAGTGAGGGGGTAAAATTACTCAAGCTGTGGCTGGGTATCAGGGACAACACGATGGGGATTCAAATCACAGATGTATGGTGGAAGACAGTCAACTTAGAGAGTGCTGAGGCTGAAACTTAAGGGGACTTCCCAATGCCACTTGAGTGGATCCATTGGATGCTAACCTCCACACACACACACACACACACACACACATAGGATTAACACATCCAGCATAACTGGAGGCACCCATCGCTTCAGAAAGAAAAATGTATGTTTTTATCATTCTAATGAGACTTCTCTCCAGATGAAACTCAATGAAGAACTGGCAAGGGGGCGATTTCAAGCTACAAATAGTCAAGTGCCTGAACTTGTGTCATTGGCCTGGACTTATGTGATCAGCCAATTGATCCATTCCTCCAGGGGGCAAAACTATAAGTCTTTACTGACATGTGTACACTGGTGGGGGGCAAGAAGGGTAGCGGGGAAGAAGAGGAAAGGAAGTCATCATGTGTCAGCCAGGGCCCGTGCTTCGTGCTTTTTAGACAAAACCTCATTTAATCCTCACAGCAACTCCATTTCGTAAACATTATCTCCACTTTACCGATTAGGAAACCAGGAATCAGTCACATAACTAATAAGGGGTGGAACGGGGACTTCAAAGCTCCCGGTTTTTTTACAGCAGCATCCTGCACGTGCACGTACTCGTGGGAGGTGTTGCAACTTCCACAAGGGCTCAAAGAACAAAAGGAGAACCTGAAAGAGAAGTACAGCACTGTTTATTATGCTAAGGCAATTATGTCCTTGCTTCACTTGGCACGAACTGGATGCCAAGGGAGAGAAGTGCAGGGCTCAGTGCCTTCCAACCATGTCTTCCCTCCCATCCTAGATGAGGGCTCCACAAGGCTACACACTTACCACAGCTGGCTGCCCAGTTGCTTTTATGCTTCTAACCTCTGAAAGCCAAGCTGGGTACAACCATAGCCTGACACAACAAGAAAGACCTCATCCTCTTATTGTACAGACCGAGAGACTAAAGCCCAAAGAGAGGTAAGGACTTACTGAGTTAGGATCAAAGCCACAATTGAAACCTGGATCTTTACCCCAGGAAGGTTTTTTAGGTGACAACAAGGTTGGCCCTAGGAAATCAGCAGTTCTTTGCTGCGTTTCCTTAAGTCCTTAGTGTTCAAGTCCAGTTGCCTCTTTTGGAGAGTCTCTAGAAGTTTCCCATATGAAATTGTCAGTGAGGATGAAGAGAATATATTCATGTTCAGGAGAGATTTATTTGGGAGATACACATCAATAGGGCTGATTTGAGAAGTGACTGGGTAGAAACCAGAAGACCGATTACAAAGTCTGAATCTCAAGTTAGAAATGTATCAGGATCTTCCAAAAAAACAAAACACAAACAAAAAACCCTGGCCCTGGGCTGTTTCGAACAGGGGCCCTGATGTGGACGGTGACCTCCACTCTGCAACTTACTTTGTAAAGCCTGTGCCTCTCCACACAGCCTATGTTCCCACTCTAGTTTCTAAGTCCCTGACCTTCCCATCAGAGGACTCCAATAAGAGAACACAGATCTGCTTCCTACAACAGACAGTACCTGTGTGGGAAGGAGAGAAAGGTGCCCGTCCTCTGCATCCCTAGCCTCCTGGCTTGGTGAGCAGAGTGCCTGCTCCCGTCCCCCAGGTACCCCTTCGCATAGCCCAGCTTGCACACCATACTGTTCGGTGGTCCTTTCTGTTCCTCCTTCAAAGTGCCCAGACACTTAAATTCATCCTACTTACAATTGCTCACAGAATCCTACCAACTAAATCAGGTGTGGGTGTAGGAAAGGGTGTTACTCAAGCAGATGCAACTCTGATGGGAATGGCTGAGTTTTCATTGGAGTTTGTTCCACTTGTTCCTGAGTCAGAATCTGACAAAAACCCACTTCACCTCCTGATGTTGGGGTCTTTCAGATTTTCCTAAATTTAAAGTTGGCACACGATTCTCAGCACCTTTTTATTGGAACAGTGTCTGGTACACATAGTTCAAGGATGTTTGGTGAGTGAATGAAGGACAAGTGAAGAAAGAAAAGAGGACGCGAGGGAGGAGTAGGGATGGGGAATCCTCTGTGACAAAGATTAGGTCTATGTAATGAACAATATAGAATTCCAGGATCAGCCTTGGGCCACACTGTATTCAGACAGCTGATCCATGATTAATTGGGCTAAAAGTTACGTCTAGGTGGCAATGATCCCTGTGTGTCTCCCCTCCACCCCCGGTCTGCAGGTATGTAATTGCCAGACAATTGTGTTTGGCACCTAAGAGATAACACATCACTTAACAATATGCTTTCTATGCATGATGCTTTGCTTGACTAGTGAGCACTTATGGCTTCTTGAGAGCTGGGGTCACTCTCAACCATTCCAGCAACTTCCGAGTGGAGGGAATTCTAGCTGTGTGACCTGGAGTCATATCTCCTGATAATGAGCTATCTGGAAAACCCATTTCAGGGACAGAATAATATGCTGAGAGAGTACAGAAGAGAGACTCTTTATAACAAGAAGTCATATCAAGGGTAGTGCCCAGCCCTGAGAGAAATGGGCAATGGCTTTGTTGACATGCCATTCTGGGGAAATCAGAATGTTGACTCTTCACAAAGCTCCCGTTCTTTGGCTCGTGTGGTGACAAAATGAGCTCTTGCTCATCTCATCATTGGCCATAATCATTATCAACAATAACACCATCAATGTCAGCAAATAGTTATTGGGTGCTTTCGCTGTAAAATTGTCAACAGGATCTTTGCGCTTAGGTTCTGAAAGCCCTGCTTTTTTGAAAAACCCTTAAAAGGAGACTTCAACATTAGTAATATTATCAATTTAAGATCTAGAGATTAAAGCAGGTGGGTTTCCATATACTCTTTGAATACAAAAGAAAATCCATGGCTTGAAGATGGCATTACATGATATGTTCTCTTTTATGAGGTGGTTTGGACAGAATCGGGGGGATGAGTTGCCCGTAAGACTAGTAAACCCCAAGATATGCTGAATGCTTTCCCTAACTTTGAGAAAGCTCTATTTCAAAACCATTGTTAACTTATTAAGTATCATGTAGAAGCCTTGTTTGTTTATGTAGACCAGTAATCAACATGTGAGTCCTCAAACACAGACCCAATGGTAAGCCAGTTCTTAACTACATGTCCTGCATCCAAGAATATACGTGTCGCTGAGCAGTGCGAAGTTAGAGTTTCAGAGGAGATAAGGAGGGTGCCCCAATAACAACAAGCAGTGTAGTGTCATGATTAACACTTGAGCTGTGAAGTCAGGTTTTGGGGTTCTTCCTTGCTCTGTTACATACTAACAATGTGATCTGGAGCAAGTCATCTGCCTTTACGAAACTTCAGTTTCCTTGTCAGCAAAATGCAATGAAGAGTAGTACTTAGATCATAGATTTGTTGCGATGCCTAAGTGAGGTAGTCACGTAAAGTACTCAGCACAGCGCCAGCATAGAATAAGCATGTGATACAGATTAGCAATGATTAATAGCTATTAGTTCAGGAGGCCCTTCTGGATCCTTATCATTAACCACGGGAAGATGACCGTGGGACAGTTCTTCAATAGTCCAAATAGTATAAAGGTGTTCTCAAAGGCTGAGGTATAACACAAGATCTGGAGAGCCATGTTTGTTCATTGCTTTAACTTTAGGTCCCCCAAAGACTGAGCTCCGTGAACACCTGTGTCCTGGGGTTGATCCAGAGGTTGGCCATCGGTGAAACTGTGTGGCCATCTCAGAGTGTGAGCCCAAAGAGGCTGCAGTAATCGTGAGCCAGGCAGAACCACCCGATCCTCTCAGAGGAACCCCAAGGTTGCCACAGATGTGAGCAGCACCTTAGTTTTAGGGTTGGAAAAAGCATATAGCAATGTAATAGGACGACGCGGTCTGACAATTAAGTTCGTGAACTTGTTGCAATGAAGTTGCTAACCTTTCTTGATATCACAGGGATTACTCATTATGAATTTGTATCAACTGGACAGTTAACCACGTTTACTATTTGTAAGTGCTGAAAAGGCTGCGTGAAAAAGTTAGATGACCTGAACTTTTCGCCAACAATTCATGGCTCTTGCATCATGACAATGCACCAGCTCACATGGCACGGTCTGTGAGGGAGTTTTTAGCCAGTAAACAAGTAACTGTATTGGAACACCCTCCCTACTCATCTGATCTGGCCCCCAGTGACTTCTTTCTTTACCTGAAGATAAAGGGAATATTGAAAGAAAGACATTTTGATGATATTCAGGACATCAAGGGTAATACGTCGACAGCTCTGAAGGCCATTCCAGAAAAAGAGTTCCAAACTTGCTTTGAAGGGTGGACTAGGCACTGGCATGTGTGCATAGCTTCCCAAGGGGAGTACTTCGAAGGTGACCATAGTGATATTCAGCAATGAGGTATGTGGCACATTGTCTAGGATGAGTTCGTGAACTTAATTGTCAGACCTCATACATTTCACAGTCAGACACATTCATACATGCAAAATGGAAAGGTTTTGCTTATACTCAACTTACTTTAACTCTGGAGTCCTTATTTCACTGATGATGGAAAACCTAACCCTGTAATCCAAAGTAATCTTGGTAATTTCCAATTTAAATTCAATCTCTTTTTATGTAGAGTCAAGTTAGTATTTTCTTCCTTTACCTCTTTCTGTCCCTTCTTAGTAGTCACCTAAGTTCTGGAATGATTTAAGTCCTGGGTGGTCTATCACCCTGACTCTGCAGCAGAGGAGTATGTATGGTTCACCATCACCAGCAAACCACCCAGGTGGCTTCTGCTGAGAGGAGCAGCCCATTTCTCTTGTGTGGATTTCCTAGAACCAGGCTGAAATGTCTGTGTCCCCTGGCTCACCGGTCACCAAAACTTCACAAGTCTCTCTATAACCTCTTTGTCCTGACCTCTCCAGGTCCACTGGCCTCACTTTCAGCCATTTTTGTATTCCTACTATGGGCATTGGAACTTTTTCCCCCTTGATCTACAAAAATTGTGGCCAAATATACATCACATTAAAATTTTCATTTTAAGTGTACAATTCAGTGGCATTATTGTTTATATTCACATTGGGGTGCAACTATCATCACTGTCTATCTCCACAACTTTTTCATCATCCCCAACTGAAACCCAATACTTATTAAACAATAACTCCCTATTGTTCCCGCTCCCAAGCCCCTATTTTCTGTCCAAGAATTCTACTATTCTAAATATCTCACATAAGTGGAATCATACAGTATTTGTCCTTTTGCATCTGGCTATCTCGTTTAGCATATTGTTTTATAGGTTCATTCCTATTGCAGCATGTATCACAAGTTCATTCCTTTTTAAGGCTGAATAATATTCCATTGCATGTATACCACATTTTATTTATATATTCTTCTGTCAATGGGCATTTATGTTGTTTCCACCTTTGGCTATTGTTAATAACGCTGCCATGAACATGGTTATAAAAATATATGTTTGAGTTTGTGGACAAAAAAAAGGGGTTCTATGGAAAGTAACCTCATAGGATGATCTGACCATAAATTCCTAACTGGGCAAGTCATGGTGGGTAGTCATGCCCCAGGTATATAGCTTCTTTAGTAAAAGGTTAATCTTTGCATTAAGCAAGCTCTGTCCACTGTTTCTCTGCATCTAGGTTAATGCTTCTTTGAAATGCTTCCTTTGGGACCCCTTTCTAAAGGGTGACTATCCTCAAGGGAGCACATACTCTTATTAACTATCCTGTAATCTGTTCCCCACCTCCATGTAATCTTCCTTACATTCGCTCAATTCCAAATGCATAAAAGAAGCTGCAAAATTGTCATTTCTTGGAAGCATTTTTCTCAGTCTGTTGAGATCTTGCTTCCAGGGATATCCTCTGTTTGACTCAAATAAACTCTTATAAAAATTCTCTGCATGTTTGGACATTTCTTATGTCGACTAGTTCCTGCTTTCAATTCTTTTGGGTATATAGCTGGAAGTGAAATTGCTGGATCATATGGTAATTCTAGGTTTAATTTTGTGAGGACCTGTCATACTGTGGCAGAGGAACCATGGAAAGTTCTCCGACCCCATGCTGGGATGTGCAGGACTCCAAGAAGCCGCCTCAGGCCTATCTACCTGGTCACCTCATTTAGCCATCACTCCTGCTCCACTCAGATGCTCTCTCTGAGAGACTAAGTCTTGAGCACAGGGTGTGCCATCCTATCAGGCAACACTCTGGGGAATTTGACGATGGTTCTCCTGCTCTGAGAGCCCCCTAAACCTCAGTGGAATAGCTGATGTATTTCTTCAATATCCCCCTTGGAACTCTGCCTGAAAAGTGTAAAGGATTGGAACTACACCCACGGAACCGAGTGCCTTTCATCTCCTCTCCAATTCTCTTTCTCCTGCCAAGTCCTGTGAATTTTACTTCCTTTTGGCTGGGAAAACTGCTTTTACATCATGCTACATTGTTCTAAAGTCTGATAATTATGGTATAAACTTTATATTTGGATTTTGGCTCTTCGTTTTCAAAGCCAAGCTTCTGAACTTAAAAATACTTTCACCTTCTAACAGCCCAACTGTTGCAATTTAAAAGTCTCTGTTTGCAAGCCTACTATCTCTGCTATCAATTTCAAGAGCCTACTTTAGAATTCAAAGCCAAGAATTTGACTTTTTGTTCTTGGCTATATAAGCCCTTCCCACCAGGGCAGTACCTGTAGAAGCGATTGCTGCCACCCAATATCTTGTGCAAGAAAGCTGATAAGAGAGTAGCTTGTTCAAGAAAGCACAAGAGTCAAAAGGAAAATAATCTTCAATATCTCAAAATCTTTTACAGCTGTTAACTTGGCTGTAACACAGATCATGGATGCAAAGTCTGTTCCTTAAAAAATTCTGAGGGGTATAAAACCAGTCAGCCAAGAGAAGACCTGAGATAGTTTCTCAAAACCAGAGTATAATAGAACAGAGAGAGTTCATGGAGCTGAGAACTCGAAAGAACAGGATACTCACACATCCCACGTTGGGGATCCTCACTAGGCAAATGCATGGCCCTGGGCAAATAACCAGCATTGAGATTTGGTGCTGGTGACTGATTCTGACATACTCTCTAGGGGTTGGCGAAATTGAAAGGGCCAGGAACAGGGTAACACACATAGCATGGTAGTGAACCACCTTACATCCTAAAGTGTTCCTAATACGCTGATGTACAGCATTTTAGCCTATAAGTCCCGCCAAAGGGACTCAGCAGAACCATGTACTTTTGATGAATTTTATCCTTTTATTAACTAAAAGTACTTATGACAGAAAAGGCATTGCTTAGGAAGACATTTTCTCAATAGACTTTGTGTGTGTGTTTGTGTGTGTGTGTACATGTGTGTAAGATATATATGAGAGAGAGTTTTAAGTACAATTTTTTGCTTGTCTATTATATATTAAAATATATATTTATTTGTTTTAATATATCATTAAACAAATATATATTTTAAACAAATATATTTTAATATATTCTTAAACAAATATATATTTGTCTTAATATATATTAATTTGTTTTGCTTGTTTATTATATATACCAAGGAACAACAACCAAGCCCACTCTGAATCGCACAAGCACAACTATGGAAAAGAACCACAAAATTGTTGAAGGTTTGGGGGAGGAAGAAACTTTCCTCTACCCTCACGATTCTTTGGCTGGTCTAATAATCAAATGGACATGAGACAGATTAGCAAGAGAAAATAACCAAATTTAATTACATACATGTGCATGGGAACCCCACATACATGAGAGAGTCAGAGACTCCACGTACATGAGAGGTTTTAAGACAGAAAGAGAAAATGAGGTCTATATGACATTTGAGCTAAGGATGAGGTATGATGCTTTGGGGTTTCAAAGGGGAGGAAGGTTATTGCTGGATAATAAGAAGAGCAGATGTTCAGTAATTAGAAGTGTGCCCTGTAGATAGGTCACAAGAGATTATCTCTGATCATTTCTTATTACGGGCAAGGCCTCTAATTCAAATTCTTCTAGGTAGTTAAGGAGGAGGGGAGAAGTTTCTCTTGGTTGCCCTTAGCTCAAAACAATCTGCATACTACAGAGGCAAGTCTTGGGGTGACTCATTCTGAACCCCTACAAAGGTTAACCAAGGTTGACTGAACAAGGCATTGTGATTTGAGATTCAGGGTTCATTGAATTCTAGTCTTTATTCTTGCCCTTAACTAGCTGTGGCTTTGGCTATGTCATGTTGACTCTTTCTGTGCTCATGTTCCTTCCTTCACTTGCAAAATGAGTTTAATTATAAGGACTAACCTCACTTCCAAAGTGGCTTGTGGTTGTTGACTATTGTAAGTAGCAGGTCTCTCAGTACTAAGAGTTATCAACATCATCCATGCACACTCTTTACTGGTAACCATAGGGGAGGGAATGCAAATATGACATGTCAGATGTTTCCAACAAAAGGAAACCAGGTAAGGGTCACTCTCTTTCAACAGTTCACAAGAAATAAATGTTTCTGGTGTAGTACGGACATTTAGCTACCTCTCCATAAATGTCCTCCTGGGAACATATAATTGTTAATCTCGGGGCCCTGAAAGGAAATGAGAATTAACTTCATCATCATCATCATCGTATTTCGTCTTTGGCATTCTTATAATTTCTCGTTTGGCTTTGGTGAACCCTACCAGCCTCTTTGCTTCCAAACTTCTCCATGTTTGTAGAAAACAGGTCATAGAAACAGGGACTATTTTTCCCAAGCAGAAAGAGGTACACAATCTTCTTAAAGTTAATGGGCACTCATGTGGGTGTCCCACATTGTGTGATATCAGAACTACTCACTGACCTTCAGACAATGTTCACCTAGCACCAATTTGTGTTCATAGGGTATCCGACACAGAAAAAGCACCATTCTGTGCCAGCACCCTACTGGTGTTTGTGCATACCTGAGCTCATCTATTTCCACAACAACCCTAAGAGTATTTCACATTTGAAGAAAGTTACTATTAGAGCTTAAGAACCTTTTTCCCATGACCACACAGCTACAACGTGACAGAACCAGGACTCAGACGCAGACCTGTATGACTCCAAGCCCAGGTTTTTCCTGAGATAAGACATGAAAAGTATTCGGAACGGTACCTGATTCACAGTAAGTCCTATGCTAGCTCTCCTTTAAGTCACTATTATAATTACAGGCAGCAGGGTGGCTCAGTTGGTTAGAGCACAGTGCTCATAACACCAACATCGCTGGTTCGATCCCCACATGAGCCAGTGAGCTGCACCCTCCACAACTAAACTGAAAAACAGCGACTTGACTTGGAGTTGATGGGTCCTGGAAAAACACACTGTTCCGCAATATTCCCCAATAAAAAAAAAATTTTAATTTAAAAAATATATAATAATTACAGTGTTTCTTGAAAGTTCCCCTTATTTCTTCTGACAGTAATTCCCAGGTGCCTGGGACACATATGGAGAAACTACTTGAAGATGACTTCATTCCCAGATCCCATTCCTACCAGGAACTTGAGACAAAGTAACTGTCCAATTTATGGGTAAAGACACTCTGTTTCCCACTTTAAAAGCCACTTTTCAAAAGTTGTTTGAAAGTACATCTTCCCCCTATATTTTGCCCTCCCTCTAATTTTTCTGTCTGATGTGAAGCTACTGACATTTTCTTGAAGTCCCCAGAGGGCACTGGACCGGCCATCACAGGTTTACCTCTTCCTTTAACCTTATGAAGACATGATTATGTCTTGTGAATGCATGACTTATACATCTAAACCATTCAACACAGATACAAACATTTATGAATAATGAAGACTTGTTTGCTCTTTGCTTGGGGCAGATATGAAAAGCCATGTGAGTGCCCCATAGGATAGACTCAAGACTACTTTCACCACTGCTGGGAAAATTTCCTGGGGCTGAGCGACCAGAGGAAGAGACCAACAATTCTACCATTACATTAACAGTTTATTAAGGGAACCTACATAAGAGGCGCGTCCTGGGCGGCAGCAAGACACCAAGGATATCCTCCATGCAGGCACTAAGGGTTTATACAGGACAGGGCAGAACTGACAGGGGTACTGGTGCTTGACCCGCCCAGATAAGGGGAAAACGCCTATCATGCTTTGCCCGGGGCTGGGCAACAGCCTGTTCTAGGAACCAGCACAAACCAGCTCATGTGGGGCACAGCGGTGGGGTCAACTAGACAGTCTCTGAGGGGACATAGGGGGAGCAATCTCTGTTCTGCCACAGAACTAGCTGGCCAGTCCAGCGGCTCTCAGGCAGTGGTCACTTCATATAATAGTCTTTCCTCCAGAACCACAAAAAAGAAATGATAATTATGTGACGTGATAGAGGTGTTTGCTAACACTACAGTGACAGACATATTGTAATATATAAATGTATCAAATCAACATGTGTATACCTTAAACATACACAATGTTATATGTCAATTATATTTTAATTTTTAAAAAGAATCAAAAGTACTTTATTGATCTACAAGCTACTCTGTATAAAACTATTCACTTTCTAATTAAAATCCTAACACAGTAGACTTTTTACATACCAGAAAGGGGGCATAAAGTTGCTTCTCCGAAAAAAAATAGGAAACACAGACTTATTTTACACATAAATGCTGTATCTCCCCAGCAGCCATAATGATAGCTGCTCTGGAGATCCCCCCAAACTACTCCTGTTTTGCTGCTAAGTATATTGATGGCCACTGAAGTTCAAGCATGTGTGAAACTAGTTTTAATGTCTTATTTTTATTTTGAATTCAGCTCAAATTCCTGTATACAAGGATGAGAAAAAGTGACTGGGGATATTGAAGGAGACATTAGGAAATGCTAGGGAAATGAAGAAGGAGAATGAGAAGGCAGACACACAGAGAGAAACTCTCCTGTTTCCTCCACTTGTAAAAGCCTGAATATATTTACACAAAATGTGGTTTTATAATTGGGGTGACTGTTGTTTGTCTGAAACAGCCTCAGTTTTTTCCTGCTGCCCTAGAATGATGATTCATTTGCTTCTTTCATTCTCAAAAGTCTCAGATTTGGACAATAAATCATATGGTTACTTTATTTGTAATCTAATCTCCGAAGTTTAGTATCACATCAATGTAGTATTTTTTTTAACTATAGAAGATTATAGTTCAGCAAGTCAAAATTCTTTTTCATGTCTAACCTCCCTCGCGAAAAGATATATGCAGCCCCATTGTTCATTGCAGGTATTATTTACAACAGCTGAGACATGGAAACAGCCTAAATGTCCATCAGTAAATGAATGGATAAAGAAAACATAGTATACCAGGTCTGACAATTAACTTCGTGAACTCATCCTAGAAAAAGTGCTACATACCTCACTGTTGAATATCACTAGGGTCACCTTCGAAGTTCTCCCCTTGGGAAGCTATGCACCAACACCAGAGCCTTGTCCACCCTTCAAAGCAATTTTGGAACTTTTTCTGGAATGGCCATCAGAGCTGTCAATGTATTACCCTTGAATGTCCTGAATGTCATCAAAATATCTTCCTTTCAATATTTCTTTTATCTTTGGGTGAAGAAAGAAGTCATTGGGGGCCAGATCAGGTGAGCAGGGAGGGTGTTCCAATATAGTTGTTTGTTTACTGGCTAAAAACTCCCTCACAGACAGGACGTGTGAGCTGGTACATTGTCATGATGCAAGAGCCATGAATTGCTGGCCAAAAGTTCAGGGCGTCTAACTTTTTCACACAGCCTTTTCAGTACTTCCAAATAGTAAATCTGATTAACTATTTGTCCAGTTGGTATAAATTCCTAATGAATAATCCCTTTGATACCAAAAAAGGTTAGCAATATCGTTGCAACAAGTTCGCGAAGTTAATTCTCTGACCTCGTGTAAGTATATACACAATATAATGTCACTCAGCTATAAAATAGAAGGACATCTTGACATTTGCAACAAACTGGGTAAACTTCAGGGGCATTATGCTAAATGAATTAAGTCAGACAGAGAAAGACAATACGTATGATCTCATAAGTGGAATCAAAAAGCAAAACAAACAAACAAAACAAACTCACAGATATAGAGAACAGATTGGTGGTTGTCAGAGGCAAGGGTTGGAGTTGTGGGTGAAATGGGCAAAAGGGATCAAAAGGCACAAACTTCTAGTTATAAAATAAATAAGTCATGGGATATAATGCACAGCATGATGATTATAATGAGTAATAATACTGTATTTTATATTTGAAAATCGCTAAGAATAGATCTTAAAAGTTCTCATCACAAGAAAAAAAATTGTAACTCTGTGTGGTGATGGATGTTAACTAGACTTATTGAGGGTATTATGAATATTTCTCAATATATACAAGTATTGAATCATTATGTTGTACATCTGAAACTAATATAATGTTATATGTCAATCATATCTCAGTTTTAAAAAAGTATACATACACAAACCATAAGACCCAGCCATTCACTCCTATGTATTTACCCAAGAGAAATGAAAATACATCCACACAAACACTTCTATGCAAATGATCATAGCAACTACATTTGGAATAGCCCAAAACTGAAAATAACTTAAATGTCCATCAACAGGTGAAAACAAATTATTGTATCTTTTATAACATTGTGTAACCTTAAGGTGTATAATGTGTTGATTTGAAACAATTATATATTGCAACATGATTACCACCGTAGTTTTAACTAACAACTCTGATCATATCCCATAATTATCATTTGTTTTTTTATGGTGAGAACATTTAAGATCTAGTCTCTTAACAATTTTGAAATACATAACACAGTATTGTTGACTATAATCACCAGGCTATGCATTGGATCTCCAGAATTTATTTATCTACGAGTTGTATGGGTTAGTAGAGAAAAAAGCGATTGTAGCAAATGCAAAGTGAATGTACTCATATGTCTAGAACTCCCTCATTCTCTTCCTTTTGCTGGCCCTCCCCTTGTCTGTCAGTGTCAGCAGAGTGTGTTGCTAAGTTGAATAGATCCAGGACACATGGAGATGACAATTCCTTCTTCTTCAATCTCATGAGGCTACACAAGGAAGAGTGCCTTGAAAGCAATCTTCAGTACCTCGGCTACTAGGAAAAAGTACAGAGAACAGAATGCAAATAAATTTGTGGGAAAATTTTATGTGTTTCGGTTACTATTTTACACTCCCTATTCCAACAGAAACTGGAAGAAGCACACAAATAAAATAATAAATTAAAGAAGAAAGACTTGCTAATTAAATTAGAGTACTTAGGCTAAATATAGTTGTTGCAATTGAAATTTCTCTCTGAAACGTTAGGCAGCAAAGTCCTAAATGAAAATATTGTAAGTTAGGCAGCCATTACTGGGAGGCACTCCCTACATGTTCCACACAGAACTTCAGCTAGAACATTCCTGGCTTTTCTCTTCACCCCTCACGCATGGGAGAAGTGACTTAATTGATTAGTACATTTTGGAGAAGAAATGGGATATGCATGGTTCAGCATCATCTAGGCTCTTCACAGAGAAGATTTAACACTAGCCTGTTCTCTACCATGTGGTAAGAAGGTGTGTCTTCCAGGAGGCCCAATTTTGCCAAATTTGCCTGTAACAGGATAGAAAAGTTTAATTTCAAGGTGACGTATGAGTAAGTCTAGTCTAGACATACGTCAAAACCATGTCCTCCAATACTTTTACAGTACATAATAAGCTAACATTTTTACTTTTAGTCTAGTTCTGTGTCTATTTCTCAATTGATTCTGCCAGATTTTACATGCCAGGCTTCTAGAAAACAAATAAATTGACTCTATCTCAAGAGCTTTCAGTTTGGTAGGGGAGACAAACAAGTTACTAAACACTATGGTAAGTGTTGTAATAGAGGTAAATACAGGGTATTGTGGATGTACACAAGAATAGCAGCTTCTTAGCCTCAGGTAGAGGGGGGTCGGAGAAGGACACCCAGAGTTACACAAGTTGTGTCTTTAAAGAGAAGTAGGAGTTTGCTGGATGGAGAAGAAAAGTAAGAAAAGGTTCTAGGCAGGAATGATCAAACAAAGTAGCAAAGTAGGATAATATCAGGAGGAAAGTTATATAAAATATTTAATGATTTACTCATTATTTAGCTATCAATCACAAGAGATTCATGTCTTAATACACTGAAATATCTTTGCATTCCTGGAATAAAATCTAGTTGGTCATGGTACATTTAACTATTAAAATGCTGTTGTATTCAGTTGCCAATGTTATTTAGAATTTCTGTGTTTATTCATTATTAAGATTGGCCTATAGTTTTTTCTTTTCTTCTGCTATTCCTCACTAATTTGGTGTCATAGTTATGTCAGCCTTGTAGAAAGAGTGATAATGTTTTCCATCTTTTCCAATGTTCTGTAAATAGCATTATTCCTAAAAGTTTTGAAAGAACCCATGTTTAAAAGCATCTTAACCTGGTGTCTTTTTCAGAGGTAGAACTTCGGTATCATTTCCCATTTCTTCTACTGTTGTTGATCGGTTCATGTTTTCTGCCTTTTTTTTGTATCAGTTTTAATATTTCTTAGATAATATCTTATTTTGTCAAAGTTTTCACTTTATTGACAGGTTAAACTTAGAGTATTATAACTTTTAAACTTCTTGGATATTTACATTTTTCTATTAAAAACCTTTTTTCTTTCTTTTTTTTTTGTATTTTCAGTTGTTTTCTTTTTCATCAGTTTTGCGAGAGGATTGTTTCTTCTGTTAGTATTTTCAAGGGACCAGCTGTTCATATTATTTATTTTACTTGACCTTTCAAAAGCATCAGACATGCATTTTCTGTTTCGTCACTTGGCTCTAAGTGACACAAAATTCTTTAAAAAGAAGCTATGGGAAACGACAGTAATTCTCAAGAAAGAGGAGCCCTCTGTAGGCTGAAATTTCAATATTGAGATTGTACTCCATAATCAAAATTAATAAAAATAACAACCAATAATAAGATATTGGGAAAAAGATCTCATTTGTAGTAACAACGTATAAAACACATAGTTGAATAAGAAACATGAAATGCATCTAGTATATACATATATATAAAAATAGGTAGTACTCATATGGTATTTACTGCATGCCACATACTGTTTTAAGGTCTTTATATATATAAACCCATGTAATCTTCACAATAAGTCTTGGAGGCACTATCATCCCATATATTACAAGAGGGAAAAATGAAGTACATAAAGGTGAAAGAACAAGTTACATGGCTAGTAACTGGCAGAGCTGAGTTTGGAAACCAGACGGCCAGATTCTAAAGCACTACACTCTATTAAAGCATGCATGCATCTCCAAACAACCACACAGAAATTGTAAAATTATAAAACTAGTGGAATGAGAGGAAAGTCTTGAGGAAGTGTTTCCTCAAGACTAGAAGACTTGAGGAAATGGAAAACCAAATCGGGTTCACTGATTTTGAAAACTTAAGTTAAAATAAGTCAATTCTCAAATTATAACTTTTATTCCATCTCAATCAGAATTCTAGTTTTTTAAAAAATGTGAGATCTTGACAAAATATTTCTTATGTTTATTTTAAAAAATAAACCTTAGAGGGTAGCCAGGAAACTTTTATGTTTTAAAGCAGAGTGGTAAATGAATGTGCCACCCAGAAATTCAAACTTTAATAATTAAAACAGTGGAAGTAAATAAATGAAGACAGCTCAGGAGTAAACCATCAGTAGAACAAATTACAAATCTAGAAAGTATATATATTTATATCTATACAAGAATTTAGCATATGGGAGTATATAATAAAGATGAAAATGAAAATCAGAAGGGAATGTCAATAAATAACTTACTAAACTAAGAAAAATATTAAATTATAAACCTATTTCATGGCTTACACACCTACACATAAACACAAACACACACAAAATCCCAGAGATTCTAAATGTAAAGAATGACATGATAAAAACAATAGAAGAAAATATATTTGAATATCTGTACAATCTTTTGGATGGAGGTGGATTTTTAAACATGACCCTAAAAGCAGAAACAATAAGAAAGAGAATAATAAATTTTACTACGTAAGAAGAAAACCTGAAAACTTATTCTCTCAATTTTCTTCCTTCCTACTGACTTTAAATAACATATAAAAACTTGTTTGTTAAAGGTGTGTGGCCCTGGTGTCCTTACGTGGATAATACAGACTTCAACATAATGTTGCCTAAGATATTTTATCAGAATGGGAGGGTTTGTTTTCCTTCTGTCTACATGAACAATAAATAGTATGTGTGAAGATGAGTCACATCCTAAAGTGCTCTTATTCTTGGTGGCCAAAAAAATCTCTCATGACTCTCAACCTGAAAGAGTATGTTCTTAACATTCACTCATTCATTCAGCATGTATTCAATAGCTACCAAGTCCAAGGTATAGAGCTAGGATATAGGGGGGGAACAAAACTGAAGTCAGACAAGTAGGTCGTGTAGTAGAAAGAATCCTCACAAAACTCTTGGCTCAGAGCTTGGATCATCCTAGAACACTTCTGCCTTTTGGCAGGTCCCTTGATCTCTCTGAGCCTCAGATGCCTTATCTGTTAGTAAAGTATAATAATACCCTGGAGAATTACTATGAAGATTAAAACCAAACAAGTAAATGCACATTTATTGAGCTCCTATTCTTTGCCAGGTTCTTAACATATAGGAAAGAGTGTTTGTAAAATTCTACACAAAAATAAGTTACTATCACATAGCAAGTTCTCTGCTCTAAAGGAGGTAAGTGTAGGAGGACAAAAAAAGCACACATGCTTTTTACAAATCTAGAAATATTATATACATTATATATACATACATTATATATAAATTAATAACAAAGTGTGAAAGTGAGAAAAGCTCCGCCCAACTTCCCCCCCCAAAAAAGGAAAGGATCAGAGAAGATTAAGGAATTCAGCTGGGAAGCTTAAATTGGGCTTGAAAAGTGGTAGGTATTTGGACTCTAGAGATGTGTGAGAAGGATAACATAGACAGAGGGCATGATATGAGTGGGAGCAAACAGAAGAACAAAAAGCAAAGAGAGTATGCAGAGAACAACACTCTAACAAAAATGTGGGGTGGATGAAAGTCAGCAGCAACTGTAAAAAGTTTGGAGTCAGATCACAAAGCGTCCTGAAGGCCAAACTAAGAAGTTTGGACTTGATTCCTTGGGGGAATAAAGAGTCGGGTAAAATGTATAGACTTGGACATCAGACTGACTTGGGTTTGAATCCTAGCTCCTCACTTCCTAGCTACATAGTTTCAAGCAAGTCAATTAACCTCTCTAAGCTTCATTTCTCATCTATATGATGGAGATACTAATACTAATTTAAGTCAAGTTACAAGCATAGTGCCTTGTAAACAATTGATGCTTGATTCAGCATAGTTTTTATGCATAGGCACTGGCTAACTACTAAAGGACTTTGATGAGCACAGTGGACATAATTTAAATTCTACAGCACTATGCAGATTAGATTAGAAGCTGAGAGAACAGTTAGGAGAAAATTACAGTAGTCTAGGAATCCTAGGAGATACAGAAAAGTTAAAAATCAGAAGGACCAAAATAAGAGTTTTAGAGAATATTTTAGGATAGAGTATAATTAAGCACTTTTTAGACTGAGAGAAAACACTTTATTGGGGAGAGAATGAAGACATACATCAGAAGAAATATCCTGTGAACTAAACTCTGGAGGTGAGCAGAAATGAAGAATCCAAGGGGAATAATACTCTGCCTGATTTTTTGTTTTTATTCTGTGATACAAAATGCATTTTTGTAGGCAGCATAAATGATTTGGGGAATAAGGGAGGGCATAAATATTGAAAGAGGACAGTCTTGGAAAGAAAGAGGAATGCTTATCCACAGAAAGAAGAGAGAAGAAAATACCAAATGATGTTACATAGATATTTTGAGATGAAAAGAGAAATGTAAAGAAACACAATTTCCCATTCAAGAAGAATGTGTGACATGGAGCGTTGTTATGATGGAGGATGATTTAGTGGACACTTTAAAACACATCTTTTCTCTACTGTAGCTCACACACGACTGACTGCACCCAACAAGTTGAAACTTGTCACACACTGTTACTATGGTTTGATGTGCCCCTTCCAGTATTGAACATCCCTCCCTTCCTGTTGGATGGCACTTGGCAGCAGCATTCACCATATTTGTTGATCAAAACAGAAAGGCTCCGTATCACACATCGCTTCTGGTACGACAATTTCTGTCAAATGCAAACATTACGATGTGTCCTCATCCACCTTATTCACTGAATCTGGCACCGTCTGACTTCTGGCTCTTCTCCAAAGTCAAAATGACCATAAAAGGCAAACATTTGGAGTTGATTCAGGACACGGAGGCAGCCAAGACAATGCAACTAAAGATACTCACAAAAGAGGACTTCCAGAACTGCTTCAGAAAGTGGCAAGAATGATGGGATAAGTGTGTTCAAAGTGAGAGAGAGTATTTTGAGGGGGATTAACAGAAATGTGTCTTTTACTGTAATAAATATTTTTTAATTTAAACATTTACTGTACTTTTTGATCACACCTCATATTGACTGTCTCTCTAAATATATATATATATATATATACACATATATATAGTTATATATATAGTTATATATATGTGTATAGAATGAAAAGAAATGATTGACAATTGGCATTGAAGGCCTAGCTGAAGTTGCATAGTATGTATTCATAGTGAAAACAATGAGCCTGAGTTTAGGGTTTTATTATTTTCTCCAAAATTATGGAGAGTTCAGGTAGTTGCAGAACAGGTGAGAGAAACCAGGAAGCTAGAAGCCAAAAGAGGAGAATATTTAAAGGAGAATGTGGCTACTAGTGTTACATGTTATCGCTTCTAGCTATTTTGTTTTTTTCCTATAAGAGACAATACAAATTATCTAACCTCCTACTGTACATATCAAGCTCATAATAGGCATTCAAAATTATTTGTTAAATTAATTTATATTCTGAGGTACAAGATTAGGTCTAAGTTTAAAACATAAAATGGCAAGAACTGCTGTTTACAAATCTTTTGATTATGGTCAGCTTTTCATAAAATAATTTTTCCTGCATATAAAATTATTATAAATGTAATATCCTTCTTCCCAAATTTAGCTCAATGTGTTATCTCCATTTTAAAAATATAAAGCATAAATGCCATCAAGGATGCCTCAAACAACATTAAGACTTTTTTGAAGAGAAAAAGAGAATAGTTTTTCCACCTTTTGTAAGGATGATGTTGACTACCCTGGATATTGGTGACATATGTTATAAATTATTATAGTTTGAATTTGCAAGTTTAGACCCCAGGAAGTTTTATATTTTGTAAGTTGGTTCATTTTCCATTAGGTACATAGTGGTGGTATTACAGTTTTTGTGTTAAACAGCTAGATTTCCTATAGGTATGGCTGCACTGGAGAACGATCAAAGTGAGTTTTTTAATCAATTAATTTGCTGTATCTTTACAACTCATCTGTTAAAATAATAAAGCATTACAGTCATGCACTGCTTAAGTACAGGAACACATTCTGAGAAACGTGTCGTTAGGTAATTTCTTCCTGCAAACATCACAGAGTATACTTACACAACCCTAGGTGGTACACACACACCTAGGCCTATTGCTCCTTGGCTACAAGCCTGCACAACATATTACTGTACAAAACAGCACTAGAGAAAACGATGCAATCAAGATGTATGAGGTTGTTGCCAGCTTAATACTGTTTTACAGCAAACATTTTTTTAGTAAGTAGAAAGAACACACTCTAAATAAATGATAAAAAGTATAGTATAGTAAATACATAAATCATTAACATAGTCATATATTATCAAGTACTATGTACTGTACATAATTATACGTGCTATACTTTTATATGACTGGCAGCGCAGGTTTGTTCACACCAGCATCACCACAAATATGCGAGTAATGCATTGCACTACAACGCTGTCATGGCTACATCACTAGGAGATAGGAATTTTTTAGCTCCATATAATCTTATGGGACCACCATCATATATGCAGACCATTGTTGACCAAAAAGTTGTTGTCTGGTACTTGATTGTATTTCCTCTTTATACTCCAGTAACTCATGATATTAATTTCCTCAGGGAATAAGTAGTTATTTATGTACACACCTTACTTTTCCCTGCCACCCTGATAGAGTAGAATCATTTGTTCTTCCCAACTAGCATAGTTCCTTGCACATAAAATGTGCTTAAGAATTATTAACAGATAAATCACTGAGCGAACAACTACATCTCATGGGGTTGAAGTCAGGAGACCTGGGTTCTAGATACACCTATGTAAATTTGGGCAAGTTGCTTAACCTCACTGGACCACAAAATATGAGAGGTGTGATCCAGGGAAATATTAAAGTGTAGAGTTAGCCCTTCCATTTTTCCCAAGGAAATGGACAGTAGAGTATAACTGTTTATTCCAGCCTCTGGCTTCTTTGGGGGTACAGAGTCAAGTGTAAGCATGGGTAAAGTTTTTCATCCTGGCTAGAAGCTTAGCTTAAGTGAAATTTTCAAAGTGTGTAAAAGATCCAGTAAACATGTGAGGTATGAAATGGCTCATAATCAAAAAATGTTGAGGGGTCGAACATGTGGAACAGAGAAAAACTATAGCGAGACAAATGTTGCAAAAACAGGCTGCAACAACATCTGGCTTCTTTATTTGAAGAAAAAGATAAACTATGTGAATATGACATGCTAGGTTTCTCTTCTATACTTGTGAAAATTTCCTTAAATGCTGATGCTTCCACAGCTCTTTTCTAGTATTGTCTAGTTTAATTAGATTAAATATGTTGAGCTGAAATGTTTGCTCTCAATCTATTAATGTAAAATAGTCCCTTACTGATCAAAAGATAGTATGTGAGGCTACACCCATAAATTAGCAACCAGAAGACAACAAGTTACTTATGTAACATATTTGTGCAATATTGTTTCATTCCATATATCCAGATTTTCTGCATGATCTGGTTCATACAAACCTGCAATTCTGTCTCAAGCTGATTATCTGCCATATTCATGCCATACTCACTTTGGCAGATGTGTCAGAGTGTGTGTGTGTGTGTGTGTGTGTGTGTGTGTGTGTGATATTTTACAAACATTGGTGCCCCTGCAAAATCACTGAAAACTGACATGTATTAGGAAATGCAAAAAAAAAAAAAAAATGTGATAGCCATTATTTTAAAACAACCTAATGCCAGATCCTAAGAAGTGAATTAAATATTGATTTCAGAGGTTACTCTAAATAATGCATTGTGTTAGTTACAAAGTATGTAAAGATAATTAAGACATGGTTCATGATCCCCAATCTCAAGAAAATTACAGTCTGTAGGGGAGGCAGACATGAACAAAATAATTATAATCCAAAGCATGAAAACAACCCTAAGTGGAATACTGACAAAAATAGTAAGAGTGCCAAAATGGTAACAACTAATTCTAAGAGTATTGGTGGGAGGAGGGAACAGTTGAACTGGACCTTATTGAATAAATAGGGTTTCAACATGTGATCAGAACACAAAATAAAACAGCAGGAACAAAGATTTGGGAGTGGAATGATTTGGGAGATGTTCAGAGAATGGCCAGTTGTTCAGAGTTTCAAAGTAAATAGAGTTGAGTGAGTAGTTGTTCCATGCTAAGGACTTCAGATTTTCTCCTGTATGTCATAGAATGATGATAGAATTTGAGCAGTGGAATGCTAATTCTCAGTTGTTTTAGAAATATCATCCTGGCAGCAGTATATAGAATTGTCTGAAGAGATAAAAACAAGAGCAACTTCAGATAAGGATTTGTGACCTTCTTAAAGGCACAGATTTGTTTCCTTATATTTGCATCTTTAGTGCCTTGTATTGTGCCTGGCACAAAGTATGTTCTCAGTAAACATTAAACAATATTACTATGGCCTCAACAGCACAGGATGTGAATACAACAATGAAGCTTGATAACATTACAAGAAATTTCCACAAATAATTGTGTAATTGATCTGGATAGTAGAGGGTTTTTCCCCCACTCTCCTTGATGACTCCTCAGCTTAGTTAATATTCAAGTATGTCTAAATTTGTTTTATTTCCACCTAGATTCAAAATAATGGTGAAAATAATGGAAAATTCGAAGTTATACAGAAAAGTAATTGTTTTATCATTCTCTTCATAGGTGTAATTTTAGAAATGATGTAGAAACATTAGCTACTGAGAAAAAAATACACAGATGATTTGGATATGGTAAAATTCACTATAGATATATAAAGAAAATTACCTAAAGAATATTAAAGATAAGCAGGGAGAAAATATTTCAAAACATATGGCAGACCAAGAGCAAATATTCCTTTTAAAAAGGGTGTGGGCTAGTTAAAAGCATAGACTCTGAACCAGACTGGCTGGGTTTGCAATTTTGCCTCATGCTTCTTAGCTGTTTAATCTTGGGCAAGATACTTAAATTCTCCATGTCCCAGTTTTCTTATCTGTAAACTGGGGTTTGTACTATAGTGTCTAATTTTTAAGTAGCAACTTGTTTAGACTAGTGCTCGACACATAGTAAGTGCTCAATAAAAGTTAATTATTTTTAAATTATTGTTCTTAATATGGCAGAGACTACTATATATTTCCCAGAATTTGTTGTCTCCTTATTTTAATAATAGGCTCTCCAAGTTGTAACTATGCACATGACCCTCCAGAATAAACACTGAAATCTTCTAGACTTTATTGCAGACCAAGTCCTGTCCAATCAGATGTAAGCAGAAGTGTCATGTGGCAGCTTATGGGAACCTTCCTAAAGAGACAACTGCATACTTACCAAATTCTCAAAATTAAACAGTGTGAAATTGCTAAGGATTGGTGAGGATACAAAGCAACAAGAACTCTCAAACAATGCTGGTAGGAGTATAAATTTGTACAATGACTTTGAGAAACAGTTTGACATAATTAAATAAATGTGAATATATGCATACGTAATAATCCAGAAATTCATCACTAAATTTATATTCTAGAGAAACATATATGTGTACTAGGATACGTATAAAAGGATATTAACAGCATTATTTGTAATTGCCAAAAACTGTAATAATCCAAAGGTCTATCAACAGTAGAATGGATAATTGAGGTATATTTACACGATGATATACTATTCAGCAAGAAATTGAATTAACATATATACCTACAACAACATCCATTGAATACAAGCAAGAACCAAACTAACACAAACAGCAAGATTCAAAAATAGGCAAAACTATATCATTTAGAAATGCAAATTTGGGTGAAACTTTAAAGAAAAGCAACACAATGATTACCATAAAGTCAGGATTATAGTAATCTCTAGGTCTAGGGGGAGACTTGCTCTAGGGAGAGCTGTGATTAGAAAAGTAAATAGAGAGCTTCTGAAATTCTTGCAATGCTCTGTTTCCTCACTTGAGCGGAGGTTGCATGGATGTTTCTTTAAAGTACTTTTTTAAACTATATATTGTCTTATGTACTTTTCTATATGAATATTACATTTCACAATTTTAATTACAGATATATAAAGAAACATTGTGTCCTTATCCTCTCCTCTTTTTCATTCCTTCCTCCACTTACTGCCTGAAACATAGATACCACCACCTAAGACCATGAGAACAAGAAACACAACATAGAAATATCAGAGTAATGAGCTGGAAGGTAATTGAGCTCACCTGAAGACGGTGGGGCACAGCTGCCATATCAGTTCTGAACTTTTTACCTCTGTACTTCATTGACATGAAAGAGAAATAAATTGTATATTATTTTGAATTTTCTGTTATTTATATAGCCAAATCTGATATGAACTCATATACCTATATCCAAGAACTTCCAAAAGACAATCTACTCAATAGAAAAATTGTGTGATCTCATACACATACCAACATACACACACACACACACACACACACACACACAATTAAGCAATTAATTCATGGAAGAAGAAATCCAAAGGGCTCATAAACCTCTAAAAAGTATATAACCACAGCAGTAATCAGAGAAATGCAAATTAAAATAACGAGATAGTATTTTTCATGCAGCAGGTAAGCAAACATTTTTAAAAGCAATATATTAATTTCTGTTGAGTATTCAGGATAATGGTGCCTCTCAGGCACTGTTAACATAAAATGCTATACATTTTTGAAAGGTAAATTGGAAATATCTATTAAACTTGAAATGCTTTTAACCCTTGAGCCAGTAAAGCAACACAAATCTATGCCATAGAAATAAAAGCAATAATATTCAAGACCACTTGTCCAAGAATTCTCATTGTGGCATTATTTGTCAAGGTAAAAAAAAACAAAAAACTGGAAACAATCTATTTAATCCAACAGTAGTAGAATGTTTGGATAAATATGGCACATTCTTACTATGAAATATTACATAGCTATTAAAAATTAGTTAAATTTATATATCTTGATCTAGAAGTCTGTTTATGACGTATTGTTTTGTGAGGAAAATAACTTACCCATTTTCATTTAATTGGCCAACCTATTTTGTGTATGCATGTCTGTATAAATTTGTATGAACATGCAAGAAGGTGTGAAAAAGCACACTGCAGATTAACATTGGTTACCTGGGACTCAGGGTGGTAATGGAGATTACATTTTCTATATTCATCTTGGGATGGTTTTACTTGTTACAATGAGTATAACTATGGGTTACTTTTGTTTTACGTAATTTAAAATTGGTTTTCATTAAAAGTATATATCCAAGAATGCAGAATCATTAATGTAACTCAATGCCAGGTGAACACCTTTGTAACTGATTATTGCCAATCATTAAATCCATATCACTGAAGCAAACTGCACAAACCTGTACAAAACAGAATAAAGTAGGTAATTTAAGAGAATAATGTGGCTTATCTACTGATGTTTCATAATTAGTATTTCATTAATAATTAATTTGAAAGATAGCTATTAGTAAGATAAATAAACGCATGTTACCTTTTGCAATCTTCTAGGAAGGAATTTAATGCCAAGCAATGTTAGGGAAAGGAAGATAGGAGTTAAGAAATACAGAGAAAAGGACACTTCTTCTTCCTTGTCAGGTGGGTCTAGATTCCCAAATGAGTGTGTGTGTGTGTGTGTGTGTGTGTGTGTGAGCGGGTGGCTATCAATCAAGGTATACCATCCTCACGTCCCAATTCTAATTTATCTTCCGACCCGCTCTTCACATGTTCTTCCGCCATCAATGAATGGCCAACACTTGAGTCATGTTTGTCTCTTCGCATTTGCTTTCCTCTTTCCCTGAATCTGTTTGGTTGCTAAAGCCTCTGAATTTTACCTATGGAACGCTTCTGCCCTTGCCCTGTTTCTGGCCCTGTCATGTTTGGCCGGGATTAGTTAATAACATTGGAGCTGCTACTACCAAAGAAGCTCAGGCTCCGTTACCTGGTCTTCCCAACCTTTCCCATCCGCCTCCTTCTGGCTTCCCGCCACCTTCTCCACTCTCATGCTCCTTGCCCTGTGTGATCAAGGTTTTGCTGACCCACGAGGACCTAAGGGCTGACCGGGCCCTGCCTTCTGGCCCTCACAAAAGTGGGTTCCCCAGGCAGTGGGCAACTGCAGCCGGAAGTGCCCGGAGCCCGAGAGGTGGGGCAGGGGCGGGGCCTGGCATGGCTGGCCAATGGAAATGCTGAGATCCGGGTCAGAGGTCACAGGTCCAGTGGACCGGAGTTTTCTCCCGCCAAGAATGGGTGGGAGGTGATTTTACCTCGGATAAAAGCTCTGAGGGTTAGGCGGGAGGGAAAGTGTTCTTGAGGTGAGGGTAAGAAAAGATGAGGGTGGGCTAGAGTATGGCAGGTCTGAAATCTCTAGATTTGTGTGGCCCTGTGGGGTAAGACCCCAGAAGCAGTGTCCACCTCACCTAATTAAGCGACAGTAGAGGAAGTGAAGGACACAGAAAGGCCAATGGAACTTGAGTCCACTAAGTAGAAGTTGTACAACTTAAACAATAAGAGAAAACACATGTACCGCGCTCCCTCTGCGAGTTTACATGGTTAAAATGTCATTTTTATGTGAGGGAGTGAAGAAGGGAAGAAAACCGAGGCCTTAGGCTGGCGGGAAGAGACGGGAAGCCAACCTGAAGATTCACACACACACCTGTGTGTGGTCTTAAATAATCTTGGGAATTATATGCCATTGTATATATGTACACCATTAAAATATAATTTTTTTTTGGTCAATTATACCTCAATAAACCTGGGAGGAAACAATCTTGGGAAACCTTACCTTTCCGTCCTGTGCATAAGCGCCTGACCTAATTATTTGTATGCATTTCCACTTTGGCCCAATAGATACCAGTCAGCAGGTAGAACCAGAGAAATAAAATCTTTAAAAACAGGTAAGGGAAAATATTTCAGGAATTGCTGCAATGTAAAATTGTATATTTTTAAATACCTTTTCTCTAACCATGATTCTGCTTGTTTTTTCCCTTGTCTTTGATTTTTAGAATTAAGGCTAGTTTATTTCTCTCCCTATCCATCCACCATTATAAGATAGATTGAGATATCTATTATATAATGCAATGAAATTAAGTTGACAGATGAAAGAAATTCTAGGTATATAACATAATATGTTATGTAAGTACTGTCTATTTAGATGAATTTAAGTGGTTAACTTCAATACAACAGTAATTGCTGTTTAAAGTAGTCGATGAGCATGATGAATCCGCAGCTAGTAGAAATATTAGGCTTCACAAGAAAGGAAAATTTAAGATAAATGCTTACAATAAACTGAATGGATAAATTAGGTAGAATTGGTTTTTAACTTTTTGAAATGACTTCTAAAATGAGGCACAATCAGATAATATTTTCTGAGAGCACAATATCAAGAAATGGGAATTGTAGAAGAAATATTTGCTGCAAAGATCAGTGATACACTATATGGAAAAGGTATGAAAGCACAATGATTGAAATTATTTCCAGAGAAGTAATCACCAGTAAGAAAATGCTATGTAGGCATTGTTTAAGTAAGAATGAAAGAGGGCGCCAATATTAGGTATTCCCTGCATTTGTTGATACCACAGAATTTAACAATATTAAAAATAATTCAGACAACTTACTGGATTTGTTTTCATTGGAAAGCTTATTGTAATATCCAAAATGTCTTCTGATTCATTAATCAAACGAAAGACTTGTGTTTTGTATTAAGAAGTTTGCTCTGATTTTTTTTAATCCCGTAGTTGAGTAGTTAAGAATGTTCACTTTGATGATAAGTGAAAATAGAAATAGATTCATAGCCAATTAATGTATATGAGCTCTTCAGGTCTTCTGGTGCAGTACCTTCACGATGGATAAGGAAATAGGTAAATCTCAAACAAATTTAAAGTGATAATGAAACTAAGGCAAGGCCATTTGAATTACAATGTATATTTCATTTGCTAAATACTTATTGACAAACTACTATATGAAAACTTCTAGCTTACCCCGAAACATTTTAAATGACTAATCAAAGTGCTAAGAACTCTATGATAAACTGGACCCTGTCCTAGAATACCTTATCTAAACTATAATTCCTCTGGTTCTCACATAAATGAGCACCATTTTGGACTCATTCAGCATTCTAAATTTCACTTATTGTTTCTTTAGATGAATTTCTTGATTTACTAATAATGACCCACTGAGTTAGTAATAATATGCCATAGTTGCTTTATTCCAAATGAGCTAGCCATTAGGGAATTCTAACGTCAGGCTTTTTATTTTCTAAGTAAGAGAGTGGAATTTCCCAAATCCCACTCCACTGCTTTAGCAGTTTTGCTCTTGGTTATTTGATTTCAAAGGCACTTAAGAAATATGATTATCCTGAGAAAACCACTCTATCAGTCTTGTGAACTCCAGCCTCTTTTGCAACAAAATGATCACATTAAATATATATCAATTTACCTATTAGACATTGTATGAATTAAACAGTATGAAAAATATATGAATCATTTTATATCAACATATTATTTTCATTTTAGATGTAAATCAGTAATAAGTGTTAGGTTTATAGTTAATTTTTTATCATTCAAAGCCTTTTATTTTTTCAGTTTCATTTTTATTGTAGTAAAATATACATAACATATAATTTATCACTTTAACTATTTTAAAGTGTACAATTCAGTGGCATTTAATACATTTACACTGTTGTGCAACCATATACCGTTATATAGTTCTATAACATGTTCATTGCTCCAAAAGGAAACCCTGTTAAGCGGTCACTTCCCATTCTACACTCCTCCTGGACCCTGGAAAACATTAATCTTCTCTCTGTCAGAGCCTTTTTTAAAATGAATGAACCAAAGTTCTGTGATTAAGAATGATTTTCTGCTCCTGGCTTACTATTTTACCAACATTTAATTTTAATTTTTATATTTCCAGATGTTGAAATTTGTACTGCTTTCAAAGAAAGAAGATATGTTTTCAACGTTCAAATATTGTGCAATAGACTACGTATATGAGGTAGGGTATTACTGGATCACTACCTATTTACTAAGAATTATGACATAAAAAGTGTTATCTGCATTCCCTATGGGATTATGATAATTTTACTGTTGTCCTTAGGTTAATCCTTACTCTAACTGCTTTGAGGTTCATTTAAAATTACTTCCTACTTTTAACATACCTTAAAAATGCCACTTTTGGAAGGAAATTATGGGCAATTTAACATGAAGTTAAAGGGGTCAAGGAAAAAAATGGAAACTCTTGGCAAGTTTGCGCTACTTTTATGAACAATCTTGAGTGATCTTTATTGAAAGGAGGTGGGGGAAAGCAATAAAATAACAATAACAGCGTGTATTGACCACTTACTGTGGGCCAGATACTTTGCTCTTTTGATGGATTAGATCATTTGATCATTTGCTCTTTTGATGGATTATGTCATTTGATTATCATAACTACTCCTTGAGGTAGATACTATTATTACACAAGTTTTACAACTTTACAGTTAGGAAACTGATGTCCAGAGAAGTTAAATAGCTTGTGCAAAGCTGAGACTCAATCCAGGAACATTGTTAAATAATTGGAGTGCTTGTCATACAATAGTTCATTGTTCTTATGATTTTAATTGACAAGTTAAATTTTAGTTTTTTATATAACCTTAACCCTATCTACCAGGGGAAAAAAATTACTCCATTGTAACTAAAACTATTACATTTTACAGAAAACAAGAAATATAGGCATCTTCAGGTTTTATTATTCCCTCATAAGTGAGGGAAGCAAATGTGTCAATATAACATGTATATGGTAGAGAATCAGAAGTCATTTTTACACAAATATATTTATGAATATATTGGCCACTTGCAAAATTAATCAATACTCGAACATCCTCAAACTTTTATCCTTGTGCATGGTATCTTAGTTTCTTGCTCATGTACCACACCTCATGAGATAGTACAAATATGATACTAATCAATGGCAAATCTTGCAACAATGCAGGGTTTTTAAAAAATTCATGAAAACAATATTGAAGAACCACTCAAGTAACAGGTAAAGCTATTATCAAATGAGGATTTTGCAAAATTAGATCAGTTAACAAACAAGAGGAGAGAATGCTTTGAATATCAAAGGGGTGGGAGATGCCTTGGGAAAATTCGATTAAATCCTCAAATATTTTCTAAAAATATCTTCTTTATGATCAAAAGTGAAGTAATGACTAATACCATGTATATCATCATATAATACAATTTGTGGGAAAAATATGACAAAAAAAGCTATGATAAGCTAATGATAAGCAAAATTTTGTTAGGTATAAAATTTAATTTTTATAACTTTATTTCATTGTTTCAGATGAAACACCAATCAAACTGTTTTTCCTTCTTACTATGAATCTTTGATCCTCATTTTATATAAATTACTTTAATGGACCTTTTCTTTGTACCACATATTTTTGGATAATGAGGACCTCTTTGATAATGTGTTTTAACACCTTTAGCAAACATAAAACTCTTGGGAAATAATGCAAGAAACTATCATTTGTCCAAGTACATAAAAATAATGAATTCTGTGGGAAATTGAGAATCACTGAGAGAAAACTTCATAGAGGACCTATCGCTTAAGACAAGCCTTGGAAGATGAATAGGATTTTCATAGCTAGAAAATAGCAGTGGGGCATTTTTCAGATGCACACTGCAGACCATGGTGTTGATAAGGAAGTGACTGCTAAATGTTAAGGGGGTAGTGAGGTCTATTTAAAGAGAACAGTTAGTATTAGAGAATAATGGGAGATAAAGCTGAAAAGTAAAGACAGAATCAAACTGCGAACTTTGATTTATAAGTTTACTTAACTGATTTAACATCCTCTTAAACAGTTTTATGTTAGGTTTTTAAAATTAGAAATACATTTTATGGTTGTCAGAAGTGAAATAATGCAAAGACAGAAAACGAAAGTTAAGACAACTATATAATACTAAGTGAAAAGAAAAGCACATTGTTAATTGGTATAGAAATGATGTGATCCCATTTTTGGTCAAACACACACACACACACACACACACACACACACACACACACACGCACATGCACATTTTAGCCTAACCTAGAAAACAAGTCTATAGGAAAATACGCCAAACAATTACTGGTATCACTAGAGACCTTGACTTTCTCAGTACGTAGTTCTGTGTTATTTGATATTTTATAAGGAGCATATATTACCTTTAAATAAAAATATTATAAATTTAAAAGAATAGAGAATTTTAATATTCTGAATATTGATAAATAAATATGTTAAATCTATTAAATATATTAAAAGATTTTATAATGTTACTTTTTTACATAGACTGTAGTTAGAAAGAAGTTCTGCAGAGATGCTTTTTTGCTTCGAATCCCTTCATGTTTATATCAAGATGGAAATTATCATGCAGGAGTTATTGATAATAAATTTAGGGTGCCATGGATGAGAGGTATGTTTTCTTTTATTTCTCAAAAATCTATTTTAAAAATGATTTCAGAGCTAAGCACAGTAAATTATTAAGAAAATGCAGTGCTTTACTTATTAAACACATTGCATTTATTCATTTTTATGACAGAATTTAGGTGACAAACGAAGGAATTAGAAAGCTTATACTAGATATGAATAGAATAAAAGATATGTAGGTGGTGAAGTCTTAAAATATTCTAACATTATAAATATTTGTTCTATTATAATACGATGTTGCTGAACTATAGAAGAGCTAATTTAAGTTGTAATGATACACTGATTATAAAACTATTTAAAAATGTATATATACAAAATATCATCTTTTGCTTTTGCCATGTCATGGACTTAAGAAACCTGCATGGACAGACAAGTCAAGTAAGTTAACATTTATTTAGCATGCATTATGTAGTAGGCATTGTTAGAGGTACTAAGGACAGAGTTACTAATAAGACATAGAAATAGTCCCTGCCCTCAATGGGTTTTCAGTCTGGTAAGGAGGATGCAGCAATAAAACCATTAAATAAACAAACTGATATGTGGTACTGATAAATGTATAGAGAGGACACAATAGTATAATGTGATATGAAACTTCAGGACTAGGGAGTGCTTTTTCCTAAGATGATTAGGGAAAGGCATCTATGAAGAGGTGGACATTTGAATTGAGATCTGAATGATGAGAAGGCAACAACCATAAGAAGGTATGGGGGAAGTCTTCCAAACAAATGCAAAGTTCCTGACTCAGGAATAAAAGTGATGTGTGTAAGGCCAGAAAATTAGGCCATTGTGACTGATTGATGAAAAAAGGGAGATCTGAAAAGTAGGCAGTTTCTGAACGATATAAGGCTTTGCAGGTCATAACATGGAGTTTGTTTGTTTGTTTGTTTATATTATGGCTAATGTGGTAAGTCACTGGGCAGTTTTAAGAGGGGGAGTGACATTACCTGATTTATGCTTTAAAAAAAATCATTCTGGTTGTTTGGAGAATGGGAGGCGTAGGGATTAGGAGGCAAGAGTAGAGACAGGAAAGTCAATCAGGAAGGTATTGTAGTGGTTCAGAATCTGCACTACTGGGTGAATCTACACTCTGCATAAAAGATGATGGTGGCAGGGGTGGCTGCATGGCTCAGTTGGTTAGAGCATGAGCTCTCAAATATAAGTTTGCGAGTTCAATTCCTGCATGGGATGGTGGGCTGCGCATCCTGCAACTAAAGATTGAAAACGACAACTGGACTTCGGGCTGAGCTGTACCCTCCACAACTAAATTGAAGGACAATGACTTGGAGCTGATGGGCCCTGGAAAAACACACTGTTCCCCAATATTCTCCAATAAAAGGTTTTTTTAATTGCTAAAAGAAAAAAAAGGATGATGGTGGCTTGGACTAGGCTTATAATAATGGAGATGTGAGAAGTGGTTGAAATTGGGATTATTTCAGATGTCTAGCCAACAGTGGAAAGGTTAAAAAAAATAGGAGAATAAAGATTTTCTTCTTTATTGTTATTTCTTCTTTATATTTTAAAGGTTTTTGACCTGAATAGCTGGGTGGATGGCAGTGCTATTTCCTAAGACAGGGAATAGCTCATGGGAAGCCAATTTGTAGCTGGAGTCAATATCTCTGCTTTGATCAGGTTAAAATGCCTGTTAGGCGTCTGAATGGACACATCAACAAGACAACTGGTAATATTAATCTTGAGCACCGCTGCACTTTCAAACTGGAGTCAACAATACGTAGATTGAACATAAACACATGGAACTGGATGAAGTTACTGAGAGCATGAGTGTAGATAAAGAGAGAGCCTAGGACAGAACCTTGGAATGCTCCAACCGTTAAAAGGCTGATATAGAAGGAGGAACCACCTAAGAAGACAAGTGAGATAGGAAACCCAGATGAGGGTGGTGCTGTAGAATTCTAAGGAAGAAAGTGTTTCAAGAAGGAAGAATTAGTCAAAAGTATTTGTCCCTGTTAAGTCCAGTAATCCGAGGTCAAGTAATTTGTCTCTGTTAAGTCAAGTAATATGAGGTCAAGTAAAAGGTCAAGTAATATGAGGATAGTGAGTTGACCATTAGTGTGACTAAATGTAGGTCACTGATGACGTTGGTAAGAGTAGTTTCATGAGACTATTGGGTAAGCAAGCTTGATTAGAGTATGTTGAGAAGAGAATGAGAAGTGGGATGTGAAATGGTGAATATAGACAACTCTTTTGAGGAATTTTGCTATGAAAGAAAATAGAAAAATGAGGCTCTAGCTGAAGGGAGAAGTGGGGTAGAGAGAGTTTTTTCAGATGTATGATGTTTTGAAAAATATGTGTGATAAAGAAAGAGACTTTGAAATGTTTGTTAGCCAATGGAAATGATTTGGGTAAAAAGAAAATGATGATGCAGGAAAGAAAAGAAAAAGGATAACTTAGTAAAAGGGGATAGTATCAAGGTCACAATTAGAGGAACTGATATTAGATAGGAGCCAGGATAGTTCTTCCATTGTGATAAGAAGGCAGGGTTTGTAGGTACTTATCCCAGTGAGATGGTAGAATTGATGGTGGAAGATGAGGTAGTTTTTCTCTATTTATATCAGTTTTCTATGTGGCAGCAAGGTCATAGACTGAGAGTGGGTAGAGGATGAGTATTGAAAATTTGAGGGGGGAGAGTATTAAATAGTTGTCTTCAAGAATGAGAAAGGCAGTTTTATTAGGAAGGTATACTATTATCATCTGTCAGTGTTGGACGCCCTTTTGAAACGTATAGTCATAATTTGAAATGAGTTCATTCAGCATAGCTTATTGAATTTTTTTTCAATAATTTTCAGCTGTTCTAGTGTACTTACACAAAGTGCAGAGTAGGGGTTTTCCTAAGTTAGTACAAGGGAAAGAGAGGCAAGGGAATCAAGAGTCTTTTAAGGAAATGGCTATGGGACTGGCCACAGAATCTAAACTGTATGAGAAAGAAAGTGAGGACGTGAGGGAGAATGAATACCGTCAAAATGGAAGAGTCAATGGATTGAAGGTCTCAGTCAGGTTGGAAATAGATAAAGAATAGCTTTCATCAAACTGCTTCTCTAAGAGTACAGAAGGGAAAAATGAGATTATAATTTCTTCCTACTTATTTTTTCTTCTTTTTAAAAGTAATAATAATAACAACCAAAGTTTATTAGGTTCTTATAATATGTCAGGCACTGTTCTAAGCAATTTACATGTCTCATTGCATTTAATCTTTACAACAACACTGTGAAACAGAGGTACAAAGAGATTAAGATGATACAGTTAATAAGTAGCAGTACAAATGTTAAAATCTAGGCAGGGTGATTCCAGAACCTGTCTTCTTAACCACTAAACTTTCATGTTTTTTTCAGTGAGGCACAGACTCAGATGTTAAGTGATTTGTTCAGGGAACAAAACTCGTAAGAAGTAACAGTGGTGGTAGAATACAGGTCCTTTGACTCTTCACTCAGTTGCTTCTTCTGACACTAGTATATAACATGGTCCCTCTCCTTAAGGAACCAATGGTCTAATTTGGGAGACAAACTACATAAAATTTTTAAATATAACTGTATATGATTAAGTACCAGAGTGAGTGCTACTGACAATATTATGGCCCTTCAAGGGGAATATATCAGAGTAAACTGGAATGGTTAATAAAGGCTTTATGAGGAATAATATGAACTGTTGAACAAGACTATCTGGGATGGTAGTGCTGTATAAGTAAAAGAGAGGCTGTAAAAATGAGGATGGTATGTTCAGGTGATATTGTTCTAACTGTAGTTGAGGGATTTCGGGGGTTGTAATAATGAAAGTGATTATTTAAATATTTGGAAACTTCAGAAAAGTTACATTGTGAACAAATAAAGATAACACCATAATGTAAAAAGTGAATATTTGGCTTCATTGTATTAAGTGTAAAAGAAAATTCTAGAAGCTAATGTTTACCATTCTCCTTTCTAGTCTCAGCTCTTTTAGTTCGAGGAATGACAGATAGCTCAATCTTGGATCACTGGAAAGCAAGTCTCTTTGTGGAGGAGTTCCTTGAGAAGTATGTGT